>NW_024429196.1:10064712-10664712 GCF_017639785.1 Mesocricetus auratus
TTAGACCATTATCATCATGGCACGAAGCAGACATTCATGGTGCTGGAGCAGTGGCTAAGAGTTTTTACATCCTGACCTGCAGGATATGAGAAACAGAGAGAGAGAGAGAGAGACTCTGAGCCTGCTGTGAGGTTTTTAAACCTTGAAGTCCATTTCTAGTGACACATCTCCTAATCCGTTCCAAACAGTTTATTGACTGGGCACTAAGCATGTAAATAAATATACTCTTATTCAAACTACTGCAGGATTCTCAACATAGAGTTAGGGAATGAAGAAAAACAGGATGCTTAAGAAAATTTGTCAGTATCCAATTCTTCATTAAGTTCAATTATACTTCAAAAATGAAAGCAAAACAGCCAGGCGATGGTGGCGCACACCTTTAATCCCAGCATTCGGGAGGCAGAAGCAGGCGGATCTCTGTGAGTTCGAGGCCAGGCTGGACCGACAGCCTCCAAAACAATACAGAGAAACCCTGTCTCGTAAAAAAAAAAAAAAAAAAAAAAAGAAAGGAAGAAAGGAAGAAAGAAAGCAAAACAAATATAATTTCAGAAAAACAGAAACCAGAGTCAAACCAGTAGATGTTGGCTGTAGTCAATGCTAACTAAACAACGTTCTTGGGATGCAGGATAAAATAACAGGTGGTGTCACTTTCTAGCCACAGGAGAGTGAAACGTGGATCAAATTCTCAGCTGGAAGATTCCTGTTTTAGAGCACTGAATGTTTGTGGCTGCTTGTTATTGCAGCAAAGGTTGACTAACATGTTAGCGTTTGGAAATGGGAATGGGAGAAGGTAGCGAAATCTAGGCAGATCCATTACTGAACATAAAGCCCACTAAATCAGAGTCTGGCCAGGCTCCACGTCTCATGCTGTCCTCAATCAGGAAATCAAGAGATCAGGATTTCAAGGAGATCAAGATCAGGAGATCAAGGTTACTCTAATTTACCAAGCAAGCTCCAGGCCAACCTGGGCTACATGAAAACTTGTCTCAAAAAAAAATATTACACAATGTGAAGGCTGCTAAGATATTAAACTCACCACTGCAGTGATCTTCTTGTCGTGTTCCTGCTGCACATTCCCCACATCTAATAGTACCCAATAGTTCACTGTTTTTAAGGGAGTAAGCTAATAAGAGAACAGTTTGACTAGTGGGAAAAAGTAATGATGGGTCTGATGGAGATAGATTGATGAGGTTTTGAGCGCCTCTTAAGGCCCAAGCAACCAAACTTGATTTAGTTGGTAATCAGGTTTAGGAGCAAAAAATTACAGAACTGATGTAAGACTTTAAGACCTATCAAGAAATATAGGAGCCTGGAATGGTGATACATGAGTATAATCTCAGAGAAAGGGCAAGTTTGAGGTCCCTGGGGACACAAGGAGAGCACACTGAAAGAGAGGAGAGGGGAGGAGGGCAGAGGAGAGGGCAAGGGAGGGGAGAGGAGAACAAAGCAGAGGAGAGATAACAGAGGGGAGGGGAGAAGAGGAGAGAAGGGAGGGGACCAGAGGAGAGGAGAGGGGAGAGGAGAGCAGAGGAGAACAGAGCGGAGGGGAGAGGAAAGCAGAGGAGAGGTATAAAGAGGTTCTTGGAGGTACCCAAGAGAAAGAGATTCTTGGATTTGCACAAGGAAGACACCAGATTGTAGTAGTTGAACAGAAAAGTTGAAGACATTGTGGTTCACCTCAACTGCTCTTGAAAGCGAGAAAAAGGTAAAAAGTTGAGGCAAAAAGCATTAGTGGGCAAGCATGTAACCTCTAGGGGGTAGTAAGTGGCTTTAGCAAATACTGTCTTTCTACACTCTAAAAACAACATCCACACAAATAGTTGAAAATAAAGCCTCAAATCTCCAGAGATGAGCTCTAAATTCACAGACTTGGCTCAGATCTGGACATGAAAGAGAATGGTACCACCAAGGATGCAGGAACTTACCAAGAAAAAAAAAAGAGACGCTTGACAAATGGCCTTTATGTTTACATAATCCTACTTGGGGGGCAAATTGGACCAAGAAGAGAGAAAACAGGATAGGAGACAGACAGAGAGAAAAGGGGATGCTATGGTGATGCTTGAAGACTGGGTGGAGAAGCATTCAGCAACTTTGGTACCTGGAGGATCCTTCTGATTGATGGGTAAGTCGGGATCCATAAGAAACTGGATTGCAAAGGTGAGAGCACAGTGCATTTGGGGAGGCTGCACCGGCAAAATGAAGAGCAGCCGGACTTTGGCCAACTCGACTGAAGACAGTGGAGCTGCTGGAGAACAAAACTGTGCCAAGGAAGCAAGAAGGGGAGATGACCACGATGGAGGGAAGCCCAGGAGTCGAGTGAGAAAGTAAGAGTGAGCCAGGTGCTGCTGAGGGTCTTCGGTGCTGGCCTGTCTTCTCTGCTCTTCAAAAAGCAGCTTCTTGGGAAGGCTCATCCTTCCTGATTGTCCAGGTTCCCTGGCTACAATTGCAGAGTGAAGCAAAAGCTGATGGCTTGGTCTAAGCCCGGGACACCTTGAAGCTGGGCTCTTGTCTCTCAGTCCTTGGGTTTATTACCGTTTTGTCTTTCAGGGAAACCTTAGGCAGGTACTGTTCAACCACTCACAAGGTCAGAAGATGAAAGTCAAGAAAGGGCCCGTGTTCCTGTCACTCCCAAAACAGCCTGACATTGCTTTATAAACCTGTTAATATCACTTAGCTCCTGGGACTCAGTGGGGAAAAGCTTTCACAGAGTGCCAACTGAATCCACTTGCACTCCTATCCATTGCACCATCTGACCTTGGCATTTTTCCTTGAAAATGAACCACAGTTAACTTATTCCAAGGAGCAGGGGAAAGAGTGAGATGACCACAGAGACAAAGGACTTTTGCTTTGTTCTGTTTTGTTTTAATTAATATACAGGGTCTCAACTCGGTGGCCCTGGCTAGTCTAGGACTAATATGTAAACTGAACCACCCTCAAACTCACAGAGATCACCTGTCTCTGATTCCCTAGTGCTGGGTGTCCAAAGTGAGCACCACCACTCTCATTTGAGATAAAGGGTTTTGTATTCTCCTAAGAAGTTCACCTATATCTTGAAGTATCCAGTCAATCCCAAGTGTGTGGAATCTGCCAGTAATCTTCATGTGAGGAGTTGTACTTAAGCAGCTCTCCTTGAAATGATGGTGATAAGGACATACTGTAAACCAGGGCTGCTCTGCTCACTTTATTCATTTCTCTTTTAATCCCAATGCCACTCCCATGAGGAAGGCAGAAAAATCCCCCTCCTTACTCATAAACCAGGAAACTTGGGCTTAGAGGTGGCAAGAAGCTGCCCTGGATCTTAAAGTGATGGGGGGGGAGGAATAGGGAGGCTGGGATTTGAACTCAGACATCTCACACTGCCCAGCTCTATTTTACTTTAGAAACAGGGTCATACTACGTTGCTCAGCTTCCTTGCACTCATCCTATGTTACAGGCTGATCTCTCCATCCCACAGCCCTACTGCTTCATCTTCCTGAGTGTTGTGGTTAAAAGTGTGTGCCACCATTACCTGGTATATAATAATGATGATAATATTTCAGAATCCTTTTTTGGAAAAGATCCTACTGAATTGTGAAAATGAGTTACTTGGGGAAAAAAATGTTGAGCCAGACTCTCCTGTATCCCAGGCTGGTATCGAACTTGTTTCCGAGTATAGATTTGACTCTTAGTGCACCTGCCCCCACATCCCAAGTTCTGGGGTAATAGGTGTGCATCTCTGTGTCCAGCAAAAAACTCCACCTGAGCTCACCCAGATGGTCATCACACTAGTTCCCAGGATGGCCAAGTCTTCAAGTGTAGAGCTGGAGGATAAGGGATCATCTCTTCCCAGGGCTTTGAAAGGTAAAGAGGACAAATGTCAGTCACCCAAATGGGAAGAGAACAGAGCAAAGTGAGCAAAGAACAGGAATGCACACCTGGGAGCCACTGGACTCCCAGAGGGATGCTGTACTTAAGTGTAATGTGCCAGCTCTGTTTCCCAGCACCTGTCTAGTGCCTTGACTATTGGCAAAGGACCTTCTGTGGCCTCTCAGTTCATTTTGACTCCATCGCCTGTCTCAATCACGTGTTACCTCCAAGACCTCTCTCATAATCATAATTTTGTAGTATTAACTAAATCTCATCTTTTTCAAGTTTTCTGTCACATTATATTTTTAACTTGTTAAAAGAAAATAACAACCGCCGAGTGTTGGTGGCGCACGCCTTTAATCCCAGCACTCGGGAGGCAGAGGCAGGCGGATCTCTGTAAGTTCGAGACCAGCCTGGACTACCAAGCGAGTTCCAGGACAGCCTCCAAAGCCACAGAGAAACCCTGTCTCGAAAAACCAAAAAAAAAAAAAAAAAAAAAAAAAAAAAAAGAAAATAACAACCTTTTGAAAGTACACGATCAAAACTAGATGAGTTAAGTGCTACACAATGCTGCCCCTCCCCTCAAGGTAGGAATTCCCCCACTAGTATGTCTTTGCTCTGGGGTGGATTGAAAGTTTATGTGGAAGGTGAGCCGATGCCAGTCAAGCAATCAACCAGAGAAGATAGTCTAGAAACAGAAGGCCTGAGTCAGGGTACCCTGATGCTTCATAGCTTTCCATGAGATCTGTCACAAATATTGATCGTGGCTTTTCAGAAATGAACTTTCTTGTGACATCTGATTGTAAATGCCATTGAGTCTCGGGACAAGATCATTGCTTTTCTATAATCCATTAAGTCCTTTATCCAGAAGACTTTAGAGTGCATGATGGATTCTAAGAAAGGGAGAAAGACCAATGCAACCTAAGAAGCTTCATGCTCCTTTTGTACTGGGGACACAGCTGGGTGTTTGCTGAATGCCATCACAAGCTAGCTAAATCTGCATCCCTTGCAGCCTGACTGATAAGAGGGTCAGAGTTACATCACACATTATCTTGCAGTTTCTATTGCTATGAAAAGACACCATGACCACAGAAACTCTTATAAAGAAAAGCATTTAATTGGGGCTGGCTTACAGTTTCAGCTGTCAGTCCATTATCATCATGGCAGGACATGGTAATGTGCAGACAGACATGGTACTGAAGAAGGAGCTGAAAGATCCACATCTTGATCTATAGGCATCAGAAAGAGACTGTGTGCCATAATGGGCCCAGCTTGAGCATATGATACCTCAAAGTATACCTCCCCATAGACACACTTCCTCCAACAAGGCCACACCTCCTAATAGTGCCACTCCCTATAGACCATCCATTCAAACACATGAGTCCATGGGGTCATACCTATTAAAACCACCTCAGAGGCCCACCTGTGATCAGAGCCTTATGCCCTGCAGCAGGCACCTGGGCTCCCTTTGCATACTTGTGACTTTTGCTTCATTTTATTTTGATTTATTTATTCTTCTCTTATATATTATACTCCAAGCATAGTTTCCCCTCCCTCCAGCTCTCCCAGTCCCTCTCCTCCACATCCTCTTTCTCCCAGATCTACTCCTCCTCAGTTTCCCTTCAGAAAAAAAGGCAGGCCTCCCAGATGCATCAATCAAACATAGCATAACAAGTTACACTAAGACTAGGTACATACCCTCATATCAAGGCTGAACAAGGCAATTCAGTAGGAGGAAAACAGTCCCACGTGAAGAAAGGAGTCGGAGACAACCCCCACTCCCACTGTTAGGATCCCCACAGGAACACAACCATAACATACATTCAGAGGACCTAACTCAGACCCATACAGGTTGTCACTGATCGTCACTTCAGTCTCTGTGAGCCCATATGAGCCCTGCTTAGTTGGTTCTGTGGGCTGTGTTCTTGTGGTTTTCTAGACCCCTCTGGCTTCTACAATTCTTCCTCCCTCTCTTCCACGGGGTTCCTGAGCTCTGCCTAATGTTTGTCTATAGGTCTCTGCATCAGTTGCTGGATGAAGCCTCTCTGGTGACCACTGGGCTAGACATCAGTCTATGAATATAGCAGAATATCATTAGGAATCATTTCATTGACTTTTTTGCCAGCCATGTTTGGTTCTATCCTAGGTCTCTGGGTTATACAACCTGTTTCCTTGCCATCCATGTCATGTCAGTTGTGGGCTCCCCCTCGTGGCATAGGCCCCAAGTTGGCCACTTCTACAAGTCTGTGCCACAATTACTCCAGGTATTGAGTTGATGTCCCAGTAAAATTCCATCTTACACCTGAAAAAATGCCAGCTCATGCTGGCAAGGATGTGGAGAAAGGTGGACACTTCTCCATTGCTGGTGGGAGTGCAAACTTGTACACTTTGGAAACCAAATGGCGGTTTCTCAGAAAAGTGGGAATCTATCTGCCTTAAGACTCAACTATACCACTCTTGATCACATACCCAAAGGACAACCCATCCTACCACAATCATACTTGCTCAACTATGTTCATAGCATCTTTATTCAGAATAGTCAGAAATTGGAAGCAACCTAGACTTTTTTTAAAAGACAGAATCTCATGTAGCCTAGGTTGGCCTCGAGCTTGCTATTTAGCTGTTGATGATCTTGAACTTCTGGTCCTCCTGCCTCCAATCCCACTTGCTGGGATTAAAAGTAGGCTTCACCACACCCAGCAATGCTTGTGGCTTCTTATCCTATGCCAGTTATCATTTTGTAAGACACTTTGATATCTCAGGATGAGGAGACATGGGAGTGAAGAAAACAGCAGGACTGGACCTGACACACTTCAAGGCTGTTCTGTCAACAGGCTGTTCCCAGGCTGCATATGTGCCAGCAGACCCCAGGATACCTCCTGTGGATGTATGCAGCAGACCACCTGACTTGTACCCACATATCAACATAAGAAGGGCAAACTTGCAGAGTGCTCTTAGCCAGTAACTGCATTGTAGACCTACTATTGATGTTGTAATCTATGGCAATTCTGCAATAGACACTATTATTCCACCTTTTCCTTTTGCCTGTGTGCTTGTGCACATGAAAACCAAAAGTCAACCTTGAGTGTCGTTCCTCAGGAACCAGCCACTTTGTCTTCTGCGGCATAGGCTCTCTTGGCCTAGAACTCTCCAGTTAGGTTAGTACAACTGACCAGTGAGCCCTTGGGATTCCTCTGACTATGCCTCCCAGCACTGGGTTTGTAAGCATACATCACCATATCTGTCTTTTAAAGTGGGGACTGAACTCAGATCTCAGCACTACACTGACTGACCCATCTCCCAGTACCACCATTCCATTCAGAACATGAAGAAACCAGTGGTCAATTGACTGCAGTCGGATGGCTACAAGAAAACAGCAAAGTATGAGCTGAAGTTCCAAGACATCTAATTCCAAGTTCCTGGCCTGCCCCAGCATGCTTTCCAGTCCTACTGCCTATGCATGCCTCTGTTTCCCCAGGTGTCATATGCCTAGATGTCATTTTTTTTCTTCCTGGGTGAATGTGCTGCATGGTCTATAATTTAATTCTTCAGGGGGAAGGAGCCTTGAAAACACAAAGCCACATGGGATAAAGTAAAAGACTCACCAGACAAGTCCCCAGTTGTTATTAGGGTCCTCATGAGATTCAGGCATTAAATGTCAGAGAACAGATCTTGTACCCAGAGGGGCATCCTGGAGAAGTCTGTCAGCCTATGTGAAACTTTTGTAACCCCAACATTTAAATGCTGCTCTGGGGCTGGCCAGCATCGTGGGTACACTTTATTGTCATCCTGACAAAGGACTGCTATGAACAGATACAATAGTAACACACTGAGAGCTCTCCCACCCACCTGGCCTCTCTTCAGGCATCAGTGAGGACCGCTGACCCTTGGGGACCAAACAGTGCCACCAGGAGAACACAACACTGGGAGCTCCCCTGGAAACACTTCAGTTCCTCAGACCACATACCTTCACATCAGAGCAATCACTAGCATTATGAAATGCTTCTCTTCCCCTCCCAGGGAAAAAACTCCGATCTTCATTTTGCTTTTACAACATTCTCCCCACCTCCGACCCAGATCTAGTGTGACTGGCAGTGGTTTCTTAGTTCCTCTAGTCTTGGCACAGGCTGCACCCTCAACACTGAAACATTTGTCTTTCCAAGATCCCCTCATTGGCCTTAGTATTCAGCTATTTCTAATTTAGTAATGCATTCTCCCAGGAAATTCTGGGCTACATGAGGACCAGAGTTACATATGTACTAATCACTCTTCTGTCTAAATAAGGCCCATCCTAGAGCAGATGTTCTAGAAATGGAGAGGTGGATGGATAGGTGAAAGTATGGATGCATTGATATGTAAACACATGCAGGTATGGTTGTGTGGATGGATAGGCGCATGAACCTATGGATGCATGGGTATATGGATTGATGGGTGAATGGATAGAGAATGAACCTCTCTTCAAGAATGAAAATATAACCTGGGCCAATTCTGTGACAATGACAATAATAAAATATCCTAAAATATGCAGTTCTTCAAAGTTAAAAAAATAAAAGTACATTCATGGCCTAGGGTGTGGCTCAGAGACAGAGCACTTGCCTAGAGTTCTTAGCTTTTGTTTAATTCCTAGCACTGCAAAAACAAATAAGCAGAAACATAGTTACACACACACACACACACACATATACATACACACACACACACACATATATACATATATATATATATATATATATATCACCCAATGAAGCACATGTTTGTTATAGAAGTCTTGCCCTCTATCTTATTATACATTTTTGCTTTGGAAGGAGCAAGTCATGTCCTCCTTCCTGTCACTTTTTACTCGGGTAAATAACCTTTATTTAGATGCTTTACTTAAGATTTCTTCTTTTAGGTTCAAAAAGTTCTCATGAGGCTGATTTCACATGAGAAAAATAAGGTCACACAGTGATAAAACTCCAGTCCCACACAGATGCTGACTCCCAATGTCTTGCTGGAGGACCACATTCACATTTCATAATGGCATGGCTCCTTATTTCTAGACTTTATAGGTAAATGAGGTTTCCTTTGCTCAAGTTTGGAGAGATGACACCAACCAGGCATGGTGCAGGCTCTGGTGAGGCCCCAGGGATGCATCACCTATGGCAAGAGCTCACTGGAATAACCATATGTATCATTGCATTGGAAACATGAGGCTAATTCCACCCTCAGTCAAACCCATGGTCCCACATGACAGGAACATGTTAAAAACAAGAGGCTCCCCAAACTTCCAGGCTGTGGACTCATTCGTAGCACAACACAGATACCATTTTTTATCATTTTTTATTTTAAATAGCTTGTTTTACATGTCAATCCCAGTTCCCTCTCCCTCCCCTCCTCCCGCACTCCCCTTCCCCCCCCCTACCCTCCCACCCTATTGCCAAATCCTTCCACATAGGGGATATCTAGAGTCTGTCATTTTACTCTGGGTAGGGTCCAGGCACTCCCCTAAGAGTCCAGGCTGAGAGAGCATCCCTCTTTGTGCTATAGGCACACGAAGACTGTTTGTATACCAGGGATAGACACTGATCCACAGCTCAGGGCCCCATAGGTTGCCCAGGCCTTCTCGCTGACACTCACATTTGGGGGGGTCAAGATCAGTCCCATGCTGGCCTCCCCACTGCCAGTCTAGGGTCCAAGAGCTCTCCCCTGTTCAGATCAGCTGTCTCTGCTGTTTTTGCCAGCCCATTCTTTGCCAATTTGCTCATCACTCCTCTCTCTCTGTCACTGGGTTCCTTGGGTTCAGTTCAGTGATTAATTGTGTGTTTGCCTCTGCTTCCATCAGTCACAGGATGAAGGCTCCCGGATGGTTATAGACATCAAGTTCATTATCAGGAATGGGCATTCAAGGTGGTCTCTCCACTATTGCTTAGCTTGCCAACTGGTGTTATCCCTTTAGATCACTCGAGGTCGCTCTGGTGCCTGATCTGTATTCGATCCTATGATTCCCTCTTCCCCCTATTATACCCCTACCCCCTCAACTTCCTGTTCCCCCATGACCAACTCTCTTCCTCTTCACCCCCTCTCTTCTTCCCAGGTCCCACTCCCCCCCCACCCCTCGCTGTGTTCCCCATCCATTCAGGGGATCTTGTCTCCATCCTCTTCTCTTGGGTACTATGCATATATGCATATCTTTTAGGTTCTTTCCTGTTTCCCAGACTCTCTATCAGTGGAAGTACAGACTGGCACTATCCTGATCCATGTCAAAAATCCATATATGAGTGAGTACATACCATGTTTGTCTTTTTGCGACTGGGTTACCTCACTCAGGATGGTTTCTTCCAGTGCTATCCATTTCCCTGCGAATTTCAAGATTCCATTGTTTTTTTCTGCTGAGTAATACTCCATTGTGTAAATGTACCACATTTTCTCTATCCACTCTTCAGTTGAGGGGCATCTAGGTTGCTTCCAGGTTCTGGCTATTACAAATAATGCTGCTATGAACATAGTGGAGCAGATGCCCTTGTTGTATGAACTTGCCTCATTTGGATATATGCCTAAGAGTGGAATTGCTGGGTCTAGTGGTATATTAATTCCCATTTTCCTGAGGAATCTCCATACTGATTTCCAAAGAGGCTGTATGAGTCGGCACTCCCACCAGCAGTGGAGGAGTGTTCCTCTCTCTCCACATCCTCTCCAGCATAAATTGTCTTTGGTGTTTTTGATTTTAGCCATTCTGACAGGAGTAAGATGGTATCTCAGAGTTGTTTTGATTTGCATTTCCCTGATGGCTAAGGATGTTGAGCACTTTCTTAAGTGTCTCTTGGCCATTTTAGCCTCCTCTACTAAGAATTCTCTATTTAGCTCTGTACCCCACCTTTTAATTGGATCCTTTGGTGTTTTGGAGACTTGTTTCTTGAGTTCTTTGTAAATTTTGGAGATTAGCCCTCTGTCAGATGTAGGGTTAGTGAATATCTTTTCCCATTCTGTGGCCTGCCTTTTTGTCTTTTTGACTGTGTCCTTTGTCTTACCGAAGCTTTTTAGTTTCAGAAGGTCCCATTTGTTAATTGTCGATCTCAGTACCTGTGCCACTGGTGTTATGTTTAGGAAGTGGTCTCCTGTACCAACTCGTTGAAGAGTATCTCCCACTTTCTCTTCTAAAAGTTTCAGTGTGGCTGGATTTATGTTGATATCTTTGATCCATTTGGACTTAAGCTTTGTACAAGGCGATAAGCATGGATCTATCTGCAGTCTTCTGCATACCAGTACCCAGTTATGCCAGCACCGTTTGTTGAAGATGCTTTCTTTTTTCCATTGTACAGTTTTAGCTTCTTTGTCAAAAATCAAGTGCTCATAGGTGTGTGGGTTAAAATTAGAGCTTTCGATTCAGTTCCATTGGTCTACCTGCCTATTTTTGTGCCAATACCAAGCTGTTTTCAGGACTATAGCTCTATAATAGAGCTTGAAATCAGGTATGGTGATGCCTCCTGAAGTTCCTTTATTGTATAGGGATGTTTTAGCTATCCTTGGCCTTTTGTTTTTCCATATAAAGTTGATTAATGTTCTTTCCAGGTCCTTGAAGAATTGTGATGGAATTTTGATAGGGATTGCATTGAATCTGTAGACTGCTTTTGGCAAGATTGCCATTTTTATTATGTTGATCCTACCAATCCAAGAGCATGGGAGATCTTTCCATTTTCTGGTATCTTCTTTGATTTCTTTCTTTAAAGACACAAAGTTCTTGATATACAGGTCTTTAATTTCCTTGGTTAACATTATCCCCAGATATTTGATGCTGTTTTTGGCTATTGTAAAAGGTGATGTTTCTCTGATTTCTTTCTCAGTCACTTCATCATCTGTATATAATAGGGCCACTGATTTTTTTTTTAGTTTACCTTGTATCCTGCCACATTGCTGAAGGTGTTTATCAGCTCTAGGAGTAACCTTGTGGAGTTTTTTGGGTCACTTATGTAAACTATCATATCATCTGCAAATAGTGAAAGTTTGACTTCTTCTTTTCCTATTTGTATCCCCTTTATCTCCTTTTGTTGTCTTATTGCTGTAGCTAGAACTTCAAGTACAATATTGAAGAGATATGGAGAGAGTGGACAGCCTTGTCTTGTTCCTGATTTTAGAGGAATTGCTTTGAGTTTCTCTCCATTTAGTTTGATGTTAGCTGTTGGTTTACTGTATATTGCTTTTATTATATTCAGGTACATTCCTGTTATCCCTGACCTTTATCATGAAGGGGTGTTGGATTTTGTCAAAGGCTTTTTCAGCATCTAGTGAGATGATCATGTGGTTTTTCTTTTGCAGATTGTTAATATGGTGGATTACATTGATAGATTTTCTGATGTTGAACCATCCCTGCATTCCTGGGATGAAGCCTACTTGATCATGGTGGATGATTTTTCTGATGTGTTCTTGAATCCGGTTTGCGAGTATTTTATTGAGTATTTTTGCATCAATGTTCATGAGGGAAATTGGTCTATAGTTCTCTTTCTTAGTTGTGTCTTTGTGTGGCTTGGGTAACAAGGTAATTGTAGCCTCGTAGAAAGAGTTTGGCAGTGAGCCTCCTGCTTCTATTGTGTGGAATACTATGAGGAGTATTGGAATTAGCTCTTCTTTGAATTTCTGGTAGAATTCTGCACTGAAGCCATCTGGGCCTGGGCTTTTTTTATTTGGGAGACTTTTGATGACTGCTTCTATTTCATTAGGGGTTATAGGTCTGTTTAGATTGTTTATCTGTTCTTGATTTAGTTTTGGCAAGTGATATCTATCCAGGAAATTGTCCATTTCCTTTAAATTTTCAAATTTTGTGGAGTACAGATTTTCAAAGTATGCCCTGATGATTCTCTGGATTTCCTCAGAGTCTGTTGTTATGTCCCCTTTTTCATCCCTGATTTTGTTAATTAGCATGCTCTCCCTCTGTCTTTTGGTTAGTTTGGACAGAGGTTTATCTATTTTGTTGATTTTCTCAAAGAACCAACTCTTTGTTTCATTGATTCTTCTCAGTGTTTTTCTGGTTTCTACTTATTGATTTCAGCCCTCAATTTATTTCCTGGCGTCTGCTCCTCCTGGGGGAGTTTGCTTCTTTTTGTTCTAGAACATTCAGCTGTGCTATTAATTCTCTAGTATGACTGTTCTCCAGTTTTTTCATGTGGGCACTTAGTGCTATAAACTTTCCTCTCAGCACTGCTTTCAAAGTGTCCCATAAGTTTGTGTATGTTGTGTCTTCATTCTCATTGAAATCGAGGAAGTCTTTAATTTCTTTTTTTATTTGTTCCTTTACCCAGGGATGGTGCAATTGTGCATTGTTCAATCTCCATGAGTTTGTAGGGTTTCTGCGATTTGTGTTATTGTTGAATTCTAATGTTAATGCATGGTGGTCTGATAAGATGCAGGGGGTTATTCCAATTTGTTCGTATCTGTGGAGATTTGCTATGTTTCCTATTATGTGGTCAATTTTAGAGAAGGTTCCATGTGGTGCCGAGAAGAAGGTATATCCCTTTGTATTTGGGTGGAATGTTCTATAGATGTCTGTTAAACCCAGTTGGGTCATAACTTCTATTAGTTCTTTTGTTTCTTTGTTAAGTTTCTGTCTGGAGGTCCTGTCTAGCGGTGAGAGCAGAGTGTTGAAGTCTCCTACTATTAGTGTGTGAGATTTTATGTGCATTTTGAGCTTTAGTAATGTTTCTTTCACGAATGTAGGTGCCTTTGTATTTGGGGCGTAGATGTTTAAAATTGAGACTTCGTCTTGATGTATTTTTCCTTTGATGAATATGAAGTGTCCTTCTTCATCTCTTTCGATTGATTTTAATTTGAAGTCTAATTTGTTAGATATTAGGATTGCTACACCCGCTTGTTTCTTGGGACCGTTTGATTGGAAGATCTTTTCCCAACCCTTTACTCTGAGATAACGTCTGTCTTTGATGTTGAGATGTGTTTCTTGTATGCAGCAGAAGGAAAGGTTCTGTCTTCGTATCCATTCTGCTAGTCTGTGTCTTTTTATAGGCAAGTTGAGGCCGTTGACATTGAGGGACATTAATGACCATTGATTGGTGATCCTTGTTTGTGCTTGATTTATTGTTAGTGAAGTTATTTTGTGTAGTTTCTCCTCCCTTTTTCTTTTGGTGTTTTGTAAAGTGTGATTATATATTGCCTGTGTCTTTGTGAATGTAGTTATCTTCCTTGGATCTAGGTTTTCCTTCTAGCATTTTCTGTAGAGCTGGATTCATGGATACGTATTGTTTAAATCTGGCTTTGTCATGGAATATTTTGTTTTCTCCATCTATGGTAATTGAGAGCTTTGCTGGATATAGTAGTCTGGGCTGGCATCCTTGTTCCCCTAGCATTTGTAGGACATCTGTCCAGGATCTTCTGGCTTTCATTGTTTCCATTGAGAAGTCAGGTGTAACTCGGATAGGTCTGCCTTTGTATGTTACTTGGCCTTTTTCTTTAGCTGCTCTTAATATTTTCTCTTTACTCTGTAGGTTTGATGTTTTGATTATTATATGGTGAGGTGACTTTTTTTCTGGTCCAGCCTATTTGGTGTTCTGTAAGATTCTTGTATTTTCATAGGCATATCTTTTTTAGGTTAGGGAAGTCTTCTTCTATGAAATTGTTGAATATGTTTTCTGTACCTTTGAGTTGTATTTCTTCACCTTCTTCTATACCTATTATTCTCAGGTTTGGCTTCTTCACAGTGTCCCATATTTCCTGGATATTTTGTTTTAAGGATTTGTTGGTGTTGAGATTTTCTTTGGTTGACAGCTCTATATCCTCTAATGAGTCTTCAGCACCTGAGATTCTCTCTTCTATCTCTTGTATTCTATTGGTGATACTTGCATCTGTAGTTCCTGATCGTTTACCCAGTTTTTCTGTTTCCAGCATCCCCTCAGTCTGTGTTTTCTTTATCATTTCTATTTCAGCTTTCAATCCTTCAACTGTTTGAGTTGTTTCCTTCATTTTTTTGGTTGTTTTTTCTTGGTGCTCTTTAGATTCTTTGAGAGATTTGTTTATTTCTTGAATTTTTCCCCCATTTCATGGATTTTTTTGTTTATTTTTTTCTTCTATTTCTTTAAGGGATTTCCTCGTTTCTTCTTTGAGGGTCTCTATCATTTTCATGAAATAATTTTTAAAGTCTGTCTCCTCTGCTTCGTCTATGTAGTGCTTTTCGGGTCTTGCTGATGTTGGATCCCTGGATTCTGGTGGGGTCATGTTGGTGTTTCTATTGCTGAGTGATCTCTTATTCTGTCTTCTTCCCATCTCTTCTTTCAGTGGGTGCTGGTGGGGTCTTTCTGTCTCCACTGGTCTCCTTCCTTCCTGAAGCTGAAGCTGGGGATGCTGACACGGAGTTTGGGTCCTGGTAGGGCTGATGTCTTTCCTGAAGCTGGTCTCACTGTGGTTGGGGTCTTGGAATTGTTGACTTCTTTGCTGTGTGGGCAGGTCTCCTGAAGCTGTACTCGCTGGGGTTGGGGTCTTGGAAGGGCTGATGTCTTTCCTGTGTGGGCGGGTCTTCTGGATGCCAGGAGCGGCCCAGAAGATCAAGGGGATGGGTGATGGGCGGGCGGTCCCCACCGGAGACCCAATCTCACCTGAAGCTGGTCTCGCTGGGGTTGGGGTCTTGGAGGGGCTGATGTCTTTTCTGTGTGGGCGGGTCTTCTGGATGCCAGGAGCAGCCCGGAAGATCAAGGGGGATGGGGGATGGGCGGGCGTTCCCCTCCGGAGACCCAATCTCACCTGAAGCTGGACTTGCTGGGGTTGGGGTCTTGGAGGGGCTGATGTCTTTCCTATGTCCAGATACCATTTTTTAAAGCCCTGGGTGTCAACAGAAGCAGAGCTGACAAGAATTAGTGTTGTGTTTGGAACTGTTTTGTGCATCCCTCACGAGGTAACTGGCCCCACTGAGATGCATATAGAAATTACCAGCTTGTGCCCTCCCAAACAGGTTTAAGATGGAAATGGGACTTAGATCACTCTAAAAGCAACTCCCTGAACCCCAAGTGGCTGGCTTAGTCATTCTTAGGCTGATTAAAAAACCTAGTCCAGAATTGCAGCAGAGTTCTGATCCCTGTGTATGGGCTTCCCCCACTTCCTCTGATATGGGTTCTTCCTGCACAGCAAAGACTCCTGGCTCCTCATGTATGATTTTGCCACAGCTGCTTCACTAAGGGACAGGGACACCAGAGTCACCCTGAGTCCACTCTTAAGTTTCTTCTCCTTAAATGAAGGCAGCCAGCGATGGACTAATACCATCTCCAGGTGCCTGTCATCTTAGGTAAGTCATCATCATTGCAGAGGTGGCACCAGAGTGCTGAGGGTTAAGGAAATTCTAGTTTACACAGCTGCCAAAGCTGGTCACTTACCCTTTTCTTTTTGAGACTTGCTCAAAACAATAAGGAGAATAAGGAAAAGGAGCACAACAGTGAGCCAGCGGTCACCTGAAGAAGAAATGCTACCAAGAGCAGCAAAGACCGGAGAGAGCCATGACACTCCAAAGGGCGTCACAGACATGGATCCTCAGCCAAAATGGCAGTTGAGCTTCTCCATTCTGGGAGCCCATTCCCAGGGAGCACAGCCTGGTCAGAGCAGGGATGAGGGGGACAGGCACTTGCTTGATTGGTCAGCCTGGAGTCTGGGGAAGCAAAGGAGACAGCCCTGGAGGTGCAAGCATGAGTTTTCTGGCCCAGCTGGTCCCGCGGCCCTTGAGCCCCAAATAAACACACACAGATGCTATATTAGTTATTAAACTGTTGTCTGATGGCTTGGGCTTCTTATTGGCTAGCTCTGTCTTAATTATTAAACCATATCTATTAATATAAGTATCTCCATGTGGTCTTATCTTACCGGAGAAGGGTCCGAACCTCTAAGTCCTTTGGTGGCTCACATGGTGACTATTCTGGGGGGCCCTCTCTGTCTACCTTTCCAGAATTTCCCTTGTCTCCTAGTCCTGCCTATCTTCCTGCCTCACTGGCCACAGTGTTTTATTCATTAACCAATAAGAGAAACATATATACAGAGGGACAACCCCTGTCACTGGAAGGACCAGTATAAACAGGGCTGCACCTGAAGAAGTAATTGGAAAAGCTCACAGGAACTCCATTCCAGCCAAAGACCCCTATTGGCGTGGAACAGGACTCCATCTTCCTAGAACCACATGGGCCACAAAGAACTCACCCTACCCAGAAACATAACAAAGAAAGGGCCCACCCAGCAATCACACTGTAGAATCTGATCCCAGCTCCTCTGATACTGACTAAGGTGAGGTCCTGCCTCCTCCAGCTTTGCTCCTGACCTCTCAGGGGGTGACTCAGCACAGAGATCATTGTGTGCACCCAGAGGTTGTGGCTGAAGGCCAAGGAAAGCATAACCAGAGAGCATCCTTACAACCCCCTGAAACTCACTGAGAGACTTAGTGTGAAGTTGTTATTGCATATTTACTGTAATAAGGGCTTCGTACTGCTCACAGCCAGGAGCATAGGAACCAAAAGTTTTGTACAAGGATCCACTTGTCAAATATAAACAGACAGTAATACAAATGGGTGTTGCATGTACAAGTGCTAGAACAGTAAGTGGGAAACTAGAGAAGAGCTGGTGTTAGGATAAGGTCAGATCAGACCCTCTCTCCACTTGGCAGAGTGGTCTTTTTTTGTATGTACTCTACCTATTCAGAGTCAGTATTTCTCAGGACTGGGGATGTAGTTCAGTGGTAGAGCACTTGCCTAGCATGCAGAAGACCCAGGATTTTATCCCTAGCACCATACAATAAACAAACAAAAGCCAGCTACAGATGCAAAATCAGAACATCCTAAATCAGGCAACTGCTCTTTGAAAATGCAGATGTTCTGCTCCCAGGACTGCTAATGACCTGCCCTCTGCAGGAATAGCCATTGTCCTTGTCTCCCAGGGATGGCCCTGTCAGACCTGTGTCCCTTGAACTCTCTCTTGATCCCATCTCTTGTCTTCCAGCTTTTATATCCTTAAGCAGAACACTCACCATACAGGATCAAGCTTAATAGACTCCTGCCTTTACGCCTGTGATACTAGGCACAGATGTTCCACCCCTCCCACCCCCGACCCCGGGTTCCCACAGTCCTCTACAAGTGCCAAGCCAGGTGCCTCCAGCATGGTCCTCCTTAGTGCTGCTCCTTCCTCCTCCTCCGTATTTTTTTTCTCATCTCACCCTGGGCTTACCCCCCATCCCATCAACCTCAGAAGGCTGAGGTGAATAAACACATGTCTAACAACTCAGAAGGACCTCAGGAAGCAGAATAGCCAGTGAAGCAAAAGAGCACAGGCCGTGAGCCCACGCTGGGCTGCTGACAGACACGTGTGCCCGGAAAATATGGAGGTCTATGTCAATACAGATCAGTTGCCAGCTGTAGGAGACACAGACTCGTGTATATGTGTGTGTGTGTGTGTGTGAGAGAGAGAGAGAGAGAGAGAGAGAGAGAGAGAGAGAGAGAGAGAGAGAGAGAGAGAGAGAGAGACTTACTATCTAGCCCAGTTTGTCCTTGGACTTGGGATCCGGGATTGCATGTGTACAGCACTATACCCAATGTCCTGGTTATTTTATTGCTTGTTTGTTTGTCTTGTTTTGTTGACTTGACACAGCTAGAGTTATCTGAGAAGAGGAACCTCAATTGAGAAAATGCCTCCATCAGACTGCCTGTAGCCAAGTCTGTACGGTATTTTCTTAATCAATGATTGATGCTAGGAGGGCCCAGCCCACTGTGGGTGGTGCCGCCCCTGAGCAGGTAGTCTTGAAGCATATTAGAACGAAAGCCAGGGGAACAAACCGGTAACCAGTGTTCCTCCACGTCTCTGCTTCAGTTCCTGCCCCGAATTCCTTTGTGAAAGGCTGAGCTGCAATGTGAGGCAAAGTCTGCCTTCCCAAGATGCTTTTGGTCATGGTGTTTATTACAGCAATAGAAACCTAACTAGGAAACTCATCGAGACATGGACCGCTAAAGGGAGAGGAGGAAATGCCAAGTGTGGTTGTTAGGCACAAAGCTGCAAGGCAGAAGCTCCCATTCCATCCATAATGGGCAGACAGGGAGTGCTTCCAGCCTCCACATACGGGGCTCACTGGGGTTGAGAATGAAGGCCTGCAGAGGGGTGTGGACAGCTGGGGAACACTGTGTGACGGGGAGGGAGGGACCTTAGAAGCCACAGGTAGAAAGGGATTCCCTCCCTCACCAGAGCCACCCCCAGGACTCACTCGAGATCTACCAGTCTACTGAGGAGCTGATGTCTGTGGGTGGCAAGCTTCTTTATTATTCTCCTTTTCTCCCTCCAACCCCCAGAGGAGGGGGACAACCTTGGAAAGAGAAGAGAGGCCAGTAACAAATAATCTGGTGCTCTAGTGATACTTAACAGCCCTTGAATTGTGTGTCTGCACTGCACTGGGAGAAAAATATTTGTCTGCTGGGTTCAAATCTAACACCCTTAGAGAAACAATGAATAAATAGAGTGCTGAGTTTTCAGCCCAGTTAGCCAGAAGCCCACAGGAGTCCACAGCCTTCCCCCAGAACTGCAAATGTAGGCTGGAATCTCTTTGAAGTGGCAAGCCGGGTCTTTGAAATTCATCCAGTTTTGCACTCTGCCCATTAATATTTATTTTATTATGAAAATATTGTTGTTTCTTCTGCAGATCGAATCCAATGTTCCAGGAAGGCACAGCATAGGAATACATAGCCTGGGTTCAGCTGTACTGCATTTGAATAACCAGGTACCCAGCACCACTGAAAGCATTTAGACAAATGCTGCCTGGCTCTGAGGACAGAGACAGACAACAAAGATCTCAGGCCCTGGGTGGCAGCCAGAGACAATGCAGATGTGTGTTCATAATTGCACTAGGAAAAACAACTATATCTGGGTCACACTGGTGTCTCGTGGGACGGTTAGTACCCTGCCTGTCTTTCAGACATCCTCCATTGGTTCTGGGGCTTGACGATTTTATGGAAATAACCTAAATGTGCATGGCTGAGCAGTGCAGCAGTGCACTGACGTTCAGATAGGTGTCTGTGCTCCAGCCACAGTCACAGGAAAACCCAGGCTCATGGTGGCTCTGCTGTCTTCAGCATGCATCCCCCAGGTTTGCACAGAGACCTTCCTGATCACAAGAGGAAATGAGCTTGTCAGAGAATGCATGTGAAATTTTTATAGGCCGGGCCTGGAAGCAGGGCATATACACTGCTCACATTCCATTCGTAAGCCCTCAGGGACATGGTGGACTGACAGGAAGTCTGGGACAGGAAGTCTAGCTGTGTGCTCAGGAAAGGACATGGCAGTTCTTAGCATCAGTACTTTTGCAATGATAACCAAAGCCAGAAAAATCCCACAGAGTGGTGTGTGGAAGTCTAAGATCAATTCAATCAGGAATAAGCCTCTGCTTGGGTTGCTGTGGGGTATCCACCAGAGAAGACTATGGGGACATTGGTTCAGGTCGATATAAAAAGTGTTTACTAACCAGCTGGAGACTACACTGAGTGTCCAGGATCCCAGTGCAGTCCCAAGGCTTTCTTACAATGGGCTTCTAAGCACAAAAGCCACATCCTGGGCTGACACACCTCAGTTAAAAAGAACAGTTAGGCAGAAGTGGAATTATGGAAGCCAAAAAGCAAGGTTAGTACATTTAGGGTCTTACCCAGAGCTATGGATTTGATGGGGTAGGTCTTTGTTCTTGTTTTGGCAGGTGTTGCTACCTGTGTGCTGAGTTTTAAGGCCTAAATGGTATGTCCATCATGGTGTCAGTTGTACTAAGGTCTGGGGACCTGTTACAGGATCACCAGCTTGTTTCTGGGAGGTCCTCAGCCCTTGGCAATTTCTTGCTATGTAATAGATTCCAGCAAGAACCTGTGCAAAGTTTGCTGGTATTTACTTCTGAGCACCCATCTCCCCAGTTTGATCTGCTTCAAATCCAGGCCTGTTAAACTAGAATTAATACAAAACCAGTCTTTGGGTTTTACTGGCTACAATGAATAAATGGTCTAGAGACCTCCATTTTCTTCCTAAAACTCTTTTTTAAAACCGCCTTCCACACCAGCCTTTCCCAATGAGCTACTGCATCTCCTGATAAAGCGGGAGCAATTTGCTATGCTCTTTGGGTTTGAGCTAACTCATGCTGTCTGTCTTTTCTGGTCCAGACTGGTCTGGGGGAAATCATCTACATGGAATAGAAAGAAGAAAATTAGATAAACTCAGTTGTCTAACTATTAGCTCTTCTCCAGAACAGAGGACAGGTGAAGTCACCATTTCAAACAATGCCTAGTCATTAGCACATGGGTTTTTTTCCCACTGCGTTCTTCTCTTGTTACTCTGGCAAATACCTGACAGCAGTATATTTATTTATTTGTTTGTTTCTCGTTTGTTTATTGGTTTTTCGAGACAGGGTTTCTATGTGTAGCTTTGGAGCCTGTCCTCCTCTGTAGAACAGGCTGGCCTCAAACCCAGAGACCTGCCTGCCTCTGCCTCCCGAGTGCTGGGATTAAAGGCAAACGCCACCACTGCACCAACCTGACAGCAATTTAATGGAGGAAATACTCTGGTTCTGTTTCAGTTAATGGTCATGGGAAAGGTGTGGCTTGTGGCAGAAGCGTAGTGTGGAGGTTCCTCCCATTGTAGCAGACTGGAAACAGATGATATGGGGAAGAGGAATGGTCTGTAGCCGTCAAATCCCATCCCTGGTAGTGTATATACATTATCCCCACCCAGGTTCTAGGCCCTAAAGTTTCTACAATGCCCCAAGTCAATACCATCATATAGGGACGATGTTCAAATCTGGGAGCCTATGGGACACTTCCCATTCAAGCATAGCAGGACTTCTGAAGGAACTTTTTTGAGGAAGAAAATTAAACTCATAGTAGACAAACATGACCTTGAAACGCAAGAGCAAGCATTCGGGGAGCTCTAAACAAGCATCTGATGTTATTTAAAGCATTGCTCTCAGGGAAGAATCAAATTCTAGGTGAAGACAAGTGTAAGAGGAGAGAGGCAGGGATGGACAGTAGAGCACTGGCAGGTCGACATGCTGCTGCGCAAGAGGCAGAGAGGATGCCTGAGGAGGTTTTCCCTAGCCTGGAAGGGAGCCACCGGAAGGACAGAAGCAGAACATGAAGCCACAGAAGAGCAAAATCACCCAGGGAGAGAACAAAAGGCAACAAAAGAAGAAAGTTGTATTGAATGCATAGATGTATTTATGGTAGGTGTATAGATACAAATGTGATGTAGGCATAGCTACAATAGTAGGAATGATACTCTTAAATCACAAGAATATAGCATGCATAAAATGTATTAAATATAAATGGTTACATTTATGTTCCATTCAATTTTGTGTCTGAAAAAGGACAAGAGCCGCAGAAGATGGGATGCAAGTGAACGCGAACCTGAGGAGAGCTCTTGTCTCCCTTTCTAGTTTAAGACCACCAGGAGCTAAGCAGCATGGGAGGAGCCACAGCAAAGCTAAGGATGATAAGGAAGGGTTAGCGATTTCCCGCTGAGACCTTTCAATAGCTGCCCTTAGAGTGAGCACACCCGACAGGCATGCTTTTCAAATATCGGTTTTAAAGTTAATTTGTTTAAATTCCCTGGGATACAGTTTGGAAAATAGACCACAAGGGCTGGTAAGATGGTCAGCAGGTAGAAGTGTTTGCAACAAACCTAGAGACCCAAGAGACCCAAGTTCGGTCCCTGAGACGAGTGTGATAGAAGGAGAAGACTAACTCCTGCAAGCTGTCCTCTGACCTTCACACACGATACATGTGTGTGAAGACTAACTCCTGCAAGCTGTCCTCTGACCTTCACACACATGGTACATGTGTGTGAAGACTAACTCCTGCAAGCTGTCCTCTGACCTTGACATACGTGGTACATGTGTGAGAAGACTAACTCCTGCAAGCTGTCCTCTGACCTTGACATATGTGGTACATGTGTGTGAAGACTAACTCCTGCAAGCTGTCCTCTGACCTTGACATACGTGGTACATGTGTGTGAAGACTAACTCCTGCAAGCTGTCCTCTGACCTTGACATACGTGGTACATGTGTGTGAAGACTAACTCCTGCAAGCTGTCCTCTGACCTTCACACACATGGTACATGTGTGAGAAGACTAACTCCTGCAAGCTGTCCTCTGACCTTCACACACATGATACATGTGTGTGAAGACTAACTCCTGCAAGCTGTCCTCTGACCTTGACATACGTGGTACATGTGTGTGAAGACTAACTCCTGCAAGCTGTCCTCTGACCTTCACACGCATGGTACATGTGCACACTCCACACACAATCCACACACAGAAAATAAATAAACGTTTGAAAATAGATTATCAATATTTAAAGTATATACTCCCAGTAAATAAGTACAATCTGAGAAAATAACAAAACACATACAAAAATGTACCTATGTAATTATCTATTAAATGTATCAAATTATAGTGTGAAAAATTGGTATCTAAATGCCCAGTTATTACTAGTACTGAAAACAATAATAAATGCTTATCAAATCTACCATGTGTTGATACTGTTCCATACATTTTACAAATTAGCATACTTTCCTTTAGTAGTGTATAAGGTTATGTTATCCTCTTTGTTTGAGAACACAGAATTTAGTAACTTGCCTTAAGGTCTACAGATCCCAGGGTAGACAACAGATACGATTCATTTTAGTTATTTATTTTATTTAAATAACATTTTTTCATTTATTTTACATACTGAGTTTCCCCTCCCTCCTCTCCTCTTGGTTGTCCCCTGACCCATCTACCCCCTTCTCC
Source organism: Mesocricetus auratus (assembly GCF_017639785.1). Taxonomy (NCBI): domain Eukaryota; kingdom Metazoa; phylum Chordata; class Mammalia; order Rodentia; family Cricetidae; genus Mesocricetus; species Mesocricetus auratus. The sequence goes on from NW_024429196.1 coordinate 10,088,306, forward strand.
TTCCACCCCTCCTCCATCCCCATTCAGAAAGGGGCAGGCCTCCCGTGGGCTTGAACAAAGCATGGAACATCAAACTGAGCAGGACTGAGGCCCTCCCCCTGTGTAAAGGCTAGGGCATGGGCAATAGGTTCCAAATCCAGCTAAGCACCAGGGACTGGTCGGTCGGGATCTCACTGCTAGAAGCCTTACAAAGACACCAAGCTACACAACTGTCACACACATGCAGTGGGCCTCGGTTCTTCCCATGGAGGCTCCCTAACTGTTGATCCAGAGTACATGGGCTCTCATGAGCTCAGGTCAGCTGTCTCTGTGGGTTCCCAATAGGTAAGATGTTTTAAAATTAATTAACTAATTAATTTGTTTTTGGTTTTTCAAGACAGGGTTCTCTGTGTAACAGCCCTGACTGTCCTGGAACTCACTCTGTAGACCAGGTTGGCCTTGAATTTACAGAGATCCACCTGCCCCTGCCTCCCAAGTGCTGGGACTAAAGGCTTGTACCACCACACCAGGTTTGGGTAAGATTTATAACAGAAAATGCAAAGCCCTCCCAATGATGAGGATGGGCAATGGACAATGGCCAAAGAGACCACTGAGAAAGAAACCACAGTGGGAACATGGATAACTCAGAGACCATAATGCAAATGCACACTTTTGGGTAGGCTCTATGCTGTTTCTTGTTCTCCAGAACAGGCTGCTTCCCTGGGTGGTTTTCCTGCCTTGGTGACTGGCAAGCTCAGCTAAATTGTAATCGTAGATCTCCCAATCAGTTTAGAATTCCATAGTCTCAAGTCCCATTCTTTTCATCAATGACCAGATTCTGAAGTTTTGTCTCAGGTTCTAGTCTTATAAAGTGTTGCTGACAAGGGAGGTTTCTCAATACCCTTCAAGCTGCTGCACTCTGAAAACTTGCAAACAGAAACATGCATTACCAGCAAGGGTGCCTCTTCTGTCTGCTCTACCTTTATATTTCTTCCCAGGAACACATACATGTGTATCCCTAATGCAATCTAAAAGAAAGAATACCTGACTTCAAAAGTAAAGAATGGGGGGCTAGGGCTGTAGTTTAGTAATAGAGCATGTTTGCCTCACATGCATGATGTCATAGGTTCAATCCCCCGCATCGTCCACAAAAAAAAAAAAAAAAAGAAAAGTAAAAGAAGGGAGGCTAGGGCAGAATTGAGAGTCAAAGTGGGAGAGAAGATAGAATGGTGTCATCAGAGAACACACAGTCCCAGGGACACAGAAAGAGATCTCCCCAGTATGGCAGCGACAGCTAACACTCCATTAAAGAGTTGAAATTCTATGAGAGCTCTTAGTGTGTACACACGCGCGCGCGTGCGCACGCGCACACACACACACACACACACACACAAATGATGGGTATACTCCCTACATTCAAACCAGCTATAGCTATATTTAATCACTTGACAATGTATACCTCTCTAAACACTGTCTCATACACCTCCAATATACATAATCTATTAATTAAAGCTTATTAACATTAAGGGACTGGGCTGGAGAGATGGCTCAGGCATTAAAGGCTAGGCTCACAACCAAAGATTTAACATTAAGGGATTAATGTTAAAAAGAAAGGGAAAAGATGACGCTGGCCAACCCAGCAGGAAGCATCATTTCCCCAGAATCCAGGCCTGCTCAGGCCTTTCTTCCAAAGGTCCCCTCCAGCTGCTTTTTGAGGCTTTCTGCCTGTCATCTGCATATCCTTTGTTTTTTTCTGTCCAGCCCAAGAAGACATGAAATTATTTATGGAGTATTTCATAGGTATTTCCCTTATGTCATCTGAGGAAATGAGCCCAGGTGTGCCATTAACAGGGAAAGACAATGCTTCTTCATAAATGCATTCAGCAAATGTTTACTGAGTGCCTACCGCATGACAGACAGGCTGCACGCTTAGATCAAGCAACCTTTAAGTCAAGGACATTACCTCAGATACTCCACCAGCCTCTTCCTTACACTTCCCGAATGCATTTGTTTGTTTATGAAGATGTCAGTGTCATAGCTGCCTTGACATAGAGAAAGGCCATGCCCCCTCTTCTGGCAAGACCAGAGACACTATGCAGGCAAGCTCCCCACCCAGCTCCAAGCCCGAAGCATCCGAGGAATTTCTTCACTGCAACTTAACTGGGGCCTTCATTGAATTTCTCATTTCATGTATTTACTTTTTTATTATTATTATTTTTTTTAGTTAGGCTCTCACTATGTAGCCCAGGCTAGCCTTGGACTGGTGGCTAGTAAATGGACTCTTGGTCCTGCTTGACTGGACCTGTCTTGGATAACTGTAGCTCTGTGTGTCCTGCTGAGAGGACATTTTTATTTCTACTTGCCAGGCTCAGAAACTTCAGGTCTGGGGTGGAGGGTGGGGGTGGGGGCGGGGCAGTGCCATTTGAGGCACCTTCAGAAAATACCTTGGCCTCTTTGCATGCACATCTTCAGAGTAATCTCTTCCTCCCACTCTGAGATATTCCTGGACTAAGGTTCCTCAGCACCTCTACAAAACCAGCGTATAGGTTAGCAGTGTTCAGAACATACTGCAGTGGCCATGCACCTTGAACTAAAATGCCACTCTTGTAGCAGACTTAAGATTTTTATCTATTGTGAGTTCCTTTTCTCTTAGTTGTTGAGATGCAAGGGAGACCCTGCCTAACTAAGCAGGCAAACGTTTTATCAAGAAGAAATTAACCTGAAAAAATGCAAATAAAAGATAATGATTTTTTTCCTTGCCCCTGGCTCCACATTTAATTAATTTAAAAACTTTATTTGCTTATTTGTGTTCAGTTATTTCATTTTTATTTAGTTTAGAAAGCATGTAGGTTATCTTTAGAACCCATACTCTTATCTAAAGTAAATTAACTTAAGCCTGAGTCAGATTGCTTAACAGGCAGGTATATGTCTCTATATTCATTAAAGATTTAATTTTTTCAAAAAAATATTAAATATCAGTATTTTCTCTTTTATAGCAAAGAGTTCAGATAAAGAAAAGACCCATATAGTATTTAACTAGACCAAATCATCAAAGAGTAGGACACAATTTTGCAGAATACTGGGGACAGAACCGGAGGCCTTGGCACATTCTAGGAAGCTCTCTGTAAGTGGTCTACACTCCCAACTCTCAGGTTTTAGAGACATTTTCTATGGATCACAGGCTGGTCTTGAACTCATGATCTTCCTGTCCTAGCCTTTTAAGAGCCCGCTATCTGAACTCTCCAGAAATAGTTCAAAAGCCTCACGGTGATGGTGGCACAGCTCTGGGTTCTCCCACATTACCCAATGGACCATCAGAGCATGGAAAAAAACAAATAGTGACTGAGCTCCCACTCATAGCTCACCACCTTTCCAGTCTCCATGTTTTTGAAGAGATCCAAGGCTTTCATCAAAGCTGCAATTATTTTAAAAGAAAATGAAATATGCCAAGGCAAAAAAAAAAAAAAACCCAAAAAACAAAAAAACAACTTTCTGGTGTACATTCTATGAGAGCCAAGCAAAAAGCAGAATTTTGAACAACTATGTATAACAGAAATGGTCCATGTCATTTCAGAAAGATTCGGTGGGGGAGGGAAGTAAAATGCCATTATCAATCAGAAAGGAAAGCTCTAGGGATGGGGAAGGAGCTGGGGTACACTGATGCACAAGGCCCTGGTGTCATTCTCCAACTGAAGGAAAGGATCAGTCAAGGGTTGTTTCCACTTCTGGTGTAGAGAGCCCTCTTTCCTGTTCTTCTACAACTTTCTTGAAAGGGCCTTGTGATTTCTTGGGAAGCAGTAAAAGATGACAGAAGTGTTGGCACAGGGAAAGAGTTCCCTGACTAGAAAAGTCTAATGAACCTAAGATTGTAAAAGATATTGAGCCTCACCCTTGATAACGTGCAAGGCACAACTAGAACACTATTTTAAATTTATTAGCAAAGAAGAAGGAAAACACATTGTTTGGTGAGGGTTTAAGATTACAAATAACACACTGCCCTGAGGGAAGTCTGGATGAACTCTCAACATTACAAAGGACCTAGGAAGTTACTTCTGGGAAATCATCCCACAGATACATTAATACAGAGACAAACAACAATGGTACAAAGACATGGTTTGCAACATGATCTACAACTGCAAAAGGCTGGAGACAACGTCTGCAGTGGGAAACTAGTTAAACAAATGATAGTTTATTCATTCAATAGAGATGTGTGTGGGTCAAGAAAAGAGTGAGGAAAAGCTTACCTGGCTGTCTTCGTTTCTTTTCTGTTATCTGTGATAAAACTCTCTGACAAAGCAATTTAAGGGAGAAAAGGTCATATTTTGGCTTACAATTCAAAGGTAGAGTCCATTATGGCAGGGAAGTCAAAGCCGCAGGAGCTAGAATGCATGCCACTGGTCAGCTCCCTTTCTCTACTACACAGTCCAGGATCTCAGCCAAGGAATGCTGCCATCTACAACTGGAGAGCCTTCCCACCTCAAATAGTGGAATCAAGATCAAGATCATCCTCACAGTCATGGCGAGAAAGCCCATCTTCATATGATTCCAGATTGTCAAGTTGGTAACACTAGCCATCACAGCTCTACCTTTTCTCACCTTGACATACAAATACATCATCTTTATGCCGTAAATTCCACCCCTTGTTGCTGTAGTCTCAAGACAATGTTATAACATAAAATGCATTCCATTCCAAATCGCAAGTCCCTAGAGTCATTATTGGTCCCAACACTTTAAAAATCAATAGTCTCTTAACTTTGGGCTCCTATGGAATCAAAACCAAGTTACATGCTTCCAACATATAATGGCACAGAATCAATGTTCTCATTCCAAAATGGAAGAACTGAGGCACAGCACAGAATAATCACAGCAAAGCAAAACCAAAAGCAAGCAGGAAAGCACCAAGTACTGCAACTCTGTGTTCAGCATCCAGGTCTCACAATATAATCAAGTGACCTCCAAAAGGCTTGGGAATCCTCCTGGCCTCCAGCTCTACTGTCTGCAGGACTTGTAGATCCTCTCTTGGGTCTGTTCCATGAGTGCAATGTTCCTTGACAGACTTTTCATGATCTGGCATTGCCAACATCCTGGGGTCCCCATTGCCACATAGACTTCATAGCTTCATGCAGTGGCCTCCAAGGACTTCCTTGCAGGGACTCTTGTGGAATAGAGTATTTGTTTAACTATGTAAAGATGTGCTACATTTGTTTGTGCTATAGACTAACTGTTTGACTATGTAAAGATGTGTTAGGTTTGTTCATGCTGTATTTGTTTAACTAGGCAAAGATGTGCTGCGTTTGCTTTGCCTTTTTTGCCTAAGGCACCTGATTGGTCTAATAAAAAGCTGAACAGTCAATAGCTAGTCAGTAGAAAGATAGGAGGGCTAGTGGTCCAACTGACAGACTAAGTAGGAGGAGGAATCTAGGCTCAAGGGAGAACCAAAGAGAAAGAGAGGGAGATGCCTGAGGCCAGTCAGCCCAGCAGCTACCAGCCAGGTGGACATGGAGGAAGTAGGAAAATGGGACATACAAAATCAAAGATTAAAAAAAAAACAACAAGGCAAAATGTAGATGAATAAAAACAAGTTAATATAAATGATAAGAACTAGTGGGATAAGCCTAAAACTAAGGTCAAGCATTCATAACTAATAAGTCTCCATGTCATGATTTGGGGACTGGTGGTCCAAGGAAGCCTGCTAGAGGACTCTTAACCTGTGGTGATATTTTATTTATGATTTATTAAAGTTTGCCTGAGGGTACAGAAAGCAAAGTCAGCTACAAGCCATAGAGGTCAGGCAGTGGTGATACACACCTTTAAACCCAGCAGCCAAACTAGCTAGCCATAGAACCAGGCAGTGGTGGCACACACCTTTAACCCCAGGACTCAAAAGACAAGCAGATGGATCTCTGTTAGTTTAAGGTCACACTGACTTACATGAAATTAATCCAGTCCTAAAGAGAAACAGCTCACATAAAGGTGGGATGGCACGCCTTTAGTCCTTGTATTTAAGAGGAATAAAAGGGAAAAGTTAAGGGCCTCATGTGAAGACTTAGTATCCAGCTCCATTGAAGACAGGCAGTCTGAGGATTTGTGGAGCTAGCTGGTTCAGCGTTTCAGTCTGAGGTAGAGGTAAGAGCTAGACGACAGCTGCTTTGCTCATCTGATCATCAGCTTGAACCCAATAATCTGTCTCTGGGTTTTTATTAGTCATGTTACATTAACCTGCCACACATTACCCGGCCTCATCTGCTTTCTGAAACTGTGGAGCAATACTCCATGACCTATTCAATCTTGCATTTTTCATGTCTGCAAAACCCAGTAGTACATAGACAATGCTTCCAAGTTCTGCTGTTACACTCCCTTGTCCTACAGCTGTACAGGCTATTGTGAGTTGCCTTTGGGAGATAATTTCTTATGGATTCACGTTTAAGGAACAGGGAATCTCTTCATTTATATACTTTTGTACATTTTGAATTTTAGCTTTGTAATGCTTCTAAAGAATTAAGTTTTATCAAAAGGTACACATATAAGCAAGCTGATTCAGGAGAGGGGTCAAATAATACACAGAATACATACAGGAAATGGTCCACAATGGGTTATTGTACAATGGATAAACTTTTTTATTTTACTTTATAAAAGTATCCACACAAAACAAACTAGAAATCTAAGAACAAAACAACAAAATATGTTATTCTTCTCCAGAGATACTTTGTCATGCTGTTTTGTTTTTTGGTGTTGTTGTTGGTGGTGGTGGTGGTGGTAGTTTTCTGAGCCAAGGTTATATATGTTATATGTCTCATACTGGCTTCAAACTCGTTATGCATCTCCAGCTGGCCTGGACACCACAATTCCCCTGCTTCAGTCTTCTAGGTGTTAGTATATGTGGTGTGTTGTTGTAGCCAGTTGAGATATCTGGGTTTTGCTTTGTGTATGCTTTCTTTAGTTTTACTTATTTTATATGCATGAGTGTTTTTCTAAATGTATGTAAGTGTATCGTGCATGTGCTTGGTGCTTGTAGAAGCCAAAAGAAGGCATCAGGTCCCCTGGAACTAGAATTCTAGATGGTTGTGAACCACCATGAGGGTGCTAGGAACTGAACCCTGGTCCTCTGGCAAGAGCAGTACATGCTCTTAATCATTAACCATATCTTCAGACCCTGAGATGCTTGTTTTTGATTCCTGTTTTCATCTATTCAGAAACACCGTGACATTTCACTAGACCATTGGTTCCCAGGACAGTAGCCACTCCCCACAGATGCTATGGAACACCTGAAATACAGCCAGCCTGATGTGATATCAGGGTAAAACACTCACCAGATTTTAATGACTATGAAAAATATGTACAAATCCTTCATTTTTTATAATACCTGCATGTTTGAGATTATAGTATTTGGTATATAACTTGGTTAGTACCCTGTTGCTGCAAAGAAACACCATGACCAAAACAATTTATAAAAGGAAGCATTCACTTGGGGACTTGCTTTCAGTTTCAGAGGGTTAGTCTATGATCATCATGGAGGGTGGTGTGGTAGCAGGCAGATATGGTGCTGGAGCAGCGGCTAAGAGCTTACTTCCTGATCCATGAGCAGTAGACAGAGAGAGAGAGGCAGAGAGACAGAGACAGAGACAGACAGAGACAAACAGACAGAGACAGAGACACAGAGACACACACGTGTGTGAGTACATGCATGTAGAGAATGGAAGTTGACATCCTGCTCACCTTACACATTGAAGCAGAATCTCTTGAACCCAGAGCTTGCTGAGTTAGTTGGTCTAGCTAGTTAGCTTGCCTCAAGAATCCCACCTCTGCTTCCTGGGTGCTCAGATTATGTGAGCCACAATGCCTGTTTGACATTTACAGGGCTTTTTAACGGATACTAGGAATCTGAACTGCAGTCTTTACTCTCACAGGGCAAGTGTTTTACCCACTGTGCCATCCAACTAAGTTTAATAATGGTTGTTTACATAAGCACAGAATAGCTTATTAGTAACTTAACCAGTGGCCACACCACTGAAGAAAACAGTACATACTCCACTCCCCATCATGCTCCTCCTTCTTCCAGCGACCATTAACTGCCCATAGCTCCTCTAGGGTAGAGGCTGCTATCTATAATGGCATGTTGATGGGCCCCATTTTGTAGAGGTCTTGGGCAGGTAATCATAGCATGTGTTTATGAGTGTAACAGCCATGTCATGTCTCGAGCACTGTATCTCCTAGCAGTCCACCCCATCCTCTGGCTCTTACATTCTTTCTGCCCTTTTCCCCCAAGATGCTTCCTGGGCCCGGAGGAGGTGATCTCCTGTTTAGGGCTGAGAAGTCAGCAGTCACTTGTTCTCAGCACTTTGACCAGTTAGTTATGAGTGCCAATAGTTATGAGTCTCTGCAGTAGCTGCCACCTGCTGTAGAAGACAGTTTCTCTAACGAAGGCAGAAAACGTCAGTCAGTGGTCTTTGGGCATAAACATATATGCTCAGTTTCCTTGCTTCTATGTCTCCAACTCAGGAGATTTTTGTCTGACAAAATTGGGCTATACTTGATAAAAATTCTTCTTAAATATGCTCATCTCATCCAGCTTTCACTTTTAAAGCAGTGTTTGCTTACCCTTCTGTGGTGTTTGTTCCCAACTTTTTCTTTTCTTGTCTAATTATCTTGTCTAGGACTTCAGGAGTCATAGTCTACAGAAATGTTAAAAGCAGACATCTTTGTCTTAGTTTAGTCAAAGGGGAAGACACTCAGTATTTCTGTGTAATATTAGCTGTATCTGTAGGCTTATCACAGAGGGCATTTATCAGATTATGATATTTCCCCTAGTCAGTTCACTGAGTTTTCATAATGAGCAGGCAGATGGGTACATTATTCTTTTCTCTTTTACTCTGATTTTAAAATGTAAGATGTCCTATTTCTATAATAAATACCATTTAAGTACAATGTGATAACTGCATAGACTTTATCAGTTGAGTATTCACAATTTAAAATTTGACATAAAAAGTGCTCTAAAATCTGAAACTTTTAGAAAACCATGAAGTATTCAAAAGTCTTATTTTGAGGTTGGGGTCGGTTATTGACATGGCTTAGCAGATAAAGGCTTGTCCCCAAGTTTCACCACCTGAGTTCAAAGTGTCAAACCCACATGGTGGAAAGACAGAACAAACTCCCCTAAGTTGTCCTCTGATCTCCACACACATGCCATAGCAGGCATATGTATGGGTGTACATACATTTATTAATGTAAAAAAAGTTCATATTTCATGGTATTAGATACACAAATAATACTGTACCATATCCAAGTTGGGCTTAATCCCAACAGTATGTGATCTGTCTAACGCTTAAAACATTATAAGCATATTTGTAGGTTCACTTATTCATGATCAAAATCCCAGAAAACAGGAGTAGAAGGCAACATCTTAACCCAAAAGGTACATTCTCAGGAGGCACAAAGGAAACAGTCCTCACAATAGTGCAAGCCGCCCACTGAGACTATAGATAAGACCAGACACGGGCCTGTACCACGTCTTCCACGGACTACTTGAGGGCGTGCTACTGCCGCAGGCCTAGAGAGTGACAGGAAGCCAAACTGTCTGTGCTATACATGGTAAGAATCCTTATGAAGCTAACAAAGCCAAGAAAATCCCCAAGTAACAGAATTTCAAAAGGTCACCAGAGCCAAAATTCAACTTACAATAAGTTACTTATACAAGGACTTTAAGAATATGATGAAAATGTAACCTAAGTAAATCTTTTTGAACGCCCCAAATGGAGAAAATTGTTTATTTGTATTAAAGAATAAACAAAGTTAACACAGAATATAGTCTATTCTTAGATAGAAAGAGCGACTATCCTAGAGATGTTAGATTTCCCCAACTCCAGTACACACCAATGCCACACTGATTTAAAGAGTCAAACGATGAGGAGGTGGGCAGCCCTTGCAGAGCAGTGAGCCGGGAACTTCAGTCATGACTAAGGTCCAGGCTACTCCTAAAGCCAACCGCCACAGGTGCCCACTGGACTCCGTTCAGCAGTCACGGACCCACAAGCAGCCATGGGAAGGAGAACAGGAGACCACCAACCCCCCCAAGGGCAACTCTGAGTGCTCTGTGAGTCCAAATACTGAGGCGGGTGTCGTCCTGCACCACTGGCTGTTATGGACGAGGATGAGTCTGTGCTCCACACAGGCCCTGGGGCAGACAGACCTGTATACCTCCAGGCCTGTCATGACCTGTCCTGTCAGCCTCAGAGAAGGCACTCAGCTGAAACAGCAGATCCGGTCTACTCTGCAATCAACTGAAAGAAAGGCCTTAGGCATAGGTCTGGTGCCTCTGTGCTGTTTCCTGAAGACTCCTCCCTGGGGTTGTGTGTGTACTGTCTTTGTTAGCATGTACTGTTTTTAATGGTTTTCTCTTATTAAAAAAATGTATTGCTGAAAACATGAAAAGAGGCCAGGAACATGGCTCAGCAGCTAAAGTTTGCTACCAAGCCTGACAACCTGCTTGATTTTCAAGCATCATATGATGGAAGGAGAAAACCACCTCCCATAAGCTGTCCTCTGACTCAACACACGTATACACAAGATAAATAACATGTTTTAAAAATGGCTTTTCATACACGTTGACGTGCTGATCCCTAAAATTATAAGGAAGAGCAAAGGGGCAAAATCAGTCAAGATCTCTTGAAGAACGAGATGGGGCAGTGTGGTGGTTAATTTGGATTGTCAGCTTGGTGAGGTTTAGGATGACCATGGAAACAAGGCCCCAGTGAGTCTGTGGGGGAATTCACTGAGGTAGGAAATCCTTCCCTAACGAGGGCAGTGCCATTCCGGGGGCTGGAACCCTGAGCTGAATGAAAAGGAGAAAGTGGGCTGAGCACAAGCATTCATCTCTCTCAGCGTCCTGACTGCAGATGCAGAGCGGCTGCTCAGGCTCCTGCGCCACCACCAAACTCCACCATGATGAAGCTGTGAAGAAACAAGCCCTCCGTCGGTTGCGTTTATCATGTATCTTATCCCAATGAGAACAGCAATGAATACCGGGAATCAATAAGAAACCCGACTCCACCTGGTGGCCCTGCTCTGGTGATGCTGGTAGAATCTGCAAGCATGTGCGCTTCTCACCATTACTGTGACAAAAGCCTAAGAAAACCGGTGTGTAGGAGAAGGCTTTGTTATGGCTTACAGCTACAGAGGTCTCAGCCATTGGTCCCCCGGCTTTGTAGGCTGGTATGGCAGCATAGCACAGCATGGCGGGAGCATAGGATGGAGTATCTCCCCACTTCACAGAAACCAGGTGACAAAGGAATACAGGAACCAGATCCCAGTGGCATCTTCAAGGATACATGTTCAATGTGCTAACCTCCTTCTACTGGGTCCCACCTACTGTTTCCATGGTATCCTAGTATGACCAAGGCTGAGATTTCAGAAGCTACTCAAGATCCAAACTATAACATCATGCTAGTCCTACCTCCTGGCCACAGTACATACCTACCTGGGAGGCCTGGACTCTGTTTCCAATGGCCTCCGTTATGTAACAGACTTTTCTGTGCCCTCTTTGTGTGTGTGTGTGTGTGTGTGTGTGTGTGTGTGTGTGTGTGTTACTGCCAACCTAGACTTCTGAATCAGTCTTTGGAGGGACAGTCCATTAACTTCTGTAGGTGACCATAACAGGGACCTTCCTATGTATCAGAACCCTCAAGTTGGAATTGATGATGGTCCCTGCATTCCATGGTTTCATTATATCAATGGGAACCATGACCCTTAGAGTTGTGGGCCAGGTCAAGACTAAATGATATGGACCCCTGTCCGTTAAGGTCATGAGTTTGGATTTATTCCAGAGCAATGGGGGGGGTGGGGAGAGATAGTGGGCTTAACCAGGGAACAAGCTTGACCCAATGGCAGTGTTTTAAGACCCTTCTATTATGAACTGAACTGGAATTTTCCTCTCTCTAGTTCATATACTGAAGTTCTAACCCCCAGGTGACTGTTAAGGAAGGAAAGTTAGATGAAGTCATAATGGTGGAGTGCTAAATCAGTCAGAAAGAAAAGGCATCAGAGAATGTCTTTCTCTTACTGTCTATGCTAAACTAGTCTTGGGAGAAAAGAATGAGACTGCCTGGATCAGGTCTGATGGCTTTGAACCCAGCTTTGACCAAAGCATCCAAACTTTGGTAAACTCCCAGTCTTTACATTAAGTTATGGCAGCCAGGGCAAAGTAATACTGACTGACCACTATGTGTTAAAGAAAGGAGAGGGGAAAGTATATGTGAAGGAGGAACTAAAGCGCCAGTGTAGACATTAGTCTCTTCTGGTGAACAGCTTTGGAACTGAGTCTATAGATTTTCATGGTAGAAATGGGTTGTATCTACTCCCCGAATTCCAGCCCATCTCCTAGGTAATTTTAGTGTTATCTCTTCTTATTGGGGGAAGGAGGTCTTTATGGTAAAGAGTGGAATTTACCCCCAGGGGTAAACATATCATTGTGTCCTTCCTTAATAGTTTACCCAGTTGCACCAGTCACTCACCTGGCCCTGGCTGCGGGATCACACTCAGGAAGGCAGATTCACAGTAAGCCATGCTAAAGAGATGGGAGGAATAATTATCCCTTTAATGAGATAATGTATTTTTCCTTTCCTGGATGTCTGCCCTCAGTTCAGTTGCTAAAGAACCACCATGGGACTTTGTTAGTTGGGTCTGTCTCTGAGACTCAGAAAAACATAACATTTGCTTTTTCTTCTCTTCTTTTTTTGTGTTTATTTTTCTTTCAGACATTGATCAGCACCTTGGATGCCTCCAGTGGTACTTCAAGCTTTTCCATTTTTTTCTCTCAAACATCCCTCCCTCCCTGTCATGTGGCTGCGTATTCACCATGTGGCTGACCTTCATGCTGGCTTAACTCCAATGGCATGGTTTTCTCTCTTCATCTTCACCATCTCTCTTTTCTAGACAGCTCTCTGTCCTGGAAGTTTTCTTTTAGACTCTAATAAAATTGCCCTTGTGCTTAAAAATGTAAAGCAAGGAAAAAGATAATAGAAAACGTAAGGCCAGTGAAATGGCTCAAGGGTAGAGTTCAATCCCCAGAACTCATGATAAGGTGGGGGAGGGAGAAAGAATCGATCCCATCGTTTGTCCCCTGGTCCACAGCATGTGTACTGCCTATGGCTTGCACATACACCCCACACAGAATATTAAGTAAATGAAAGTGTTAGAAAGAAAAGGGAGACAGTACTGGAAGTGAGGAGGCAGAGAGGAGACAAGGGCCCCTAGCTGAATAGAGATGGGTTGGCAGGGGCGTGGCTCACAGGACTAGCGAATGGAAGGGAATTCACGAATCAGATTCTGGATGCAGGGGCAGGGGAATAAATCAAGCAAACTTTTTATTTTTCATTAAGAATTTAAGAAAAACCATAGGACTTAAAAATAATGGGCTGGAAGGTGATTCCAAGGATAGGTGGGCAGGAAGAACCCTGAAATTGTACAGGGACAAATCCTCCTTTTTATTCCATTATGTGGGACTTTCTGTGCCTTTTACATGGCAGGGCATAGAACCTAGCATATAGAGCACTACCATTGAACTTTATGTCCAGCCCATGTAATCCATTTAAAAAACATAGTAGGACCCTTTAACCTCCACACCTGAAAGAGACACAAGTTACACACATACACACACACACACTCTCTCTCTCTCTCTCTCTCTCTCTCTCTCTCACACACACACACAAAGGTAATAGGTTTTCTGCCACCCCCCCCATGATAGGTTTCTTTGACGACACAGTATACTAGAACAAGTCAAACTGAAAAAGTATAACAAGGGGCTTATTTAAGCAAAGCTACTCCCAGGCAAGTTTTCCAGTCCTGAAGGTAGAGGCCACAGAAGTCGTGTCCCAGAACTAAAGCACGGAGACTTCATAGGTTATAGTTGAGGGTGATAACATGTCTGCCACAAGCTGGGTTTGTGCCCAAGTATGGTCAAAAACTGAGCTCTCAGGAGGGGACTTGGCCAGAGGCAATTTCAGGGGATGAAGCTGTAGTAGCTGCCAAGAACGTGGAACTGGGCTTTTTGGTGCCTTCCCTTTGTTCAAAGACTCTCTGAATGGGCAGGGTTTCGAGGGAGAGATAGGAATGGGGCTTTCTAGACACCACAAGGGCAGATGGAGGTTCTAACCAAACAGAAATTATCACCAATCCCACCCCAAACAGCATCCAGCCTGGTTCTGAGTGAAGAATGAACTATGGTGTGGTCTGTAGGTTATTCTTTTCCTAGCTGTGACCAAATACCTGACAAAGCAATCTAAGGGAAGGAGAATGAGAGTTTATTTAAGCTCATGGTTTGGGGGCCCAGTATATCATAAGAGGGGAAGGCAGGGAACATGGCTGGTGGGTGTGGGCAAGGATATGAGGCTGTTTGCTCATATCGCTGTGGAGACAGAGACAGGAAAGATAGCAGGGCTAGGAGCCAGGGAGATGGCTCATCCAGTAAAAACACCTGCTGTGAAAGTCTGACAATTTGTGTTCAATCCCTGAAACCCACATCTCTATGGTAGCCTGCATCTCTAATCCCAGCACCACTATCACAAGAAGCGAGTTGGAGCAGGGGGTCACCTGGCCACTATTGTGGAATTTGCAGCATGGCCGTATCATCAGGACTCAACAAGGTAGAAGGTGAGAACCAGTCCTCTGACCTCCACATGCATGGACACACAGACACACAGGTCCATACATACAAACAAGCAAACACACACACACACACACACACACACACACACGCACACACACACACACTTTTTTAAAGAAGCTAGGTTGGGCTGTAGTAGAAATAAGTTCAGAGTCACAAAGAAAAAGACCACCATTCCAGCTGAATGACCAACAGTGTGTGCTTGGGATGAGCGAGCATTCTGAGACTGTAAGTGCCTTTTTCTGACTCAGGTAGAGGCTATTTCTCTCCCACTGGCTAGGGTCCAACCTCACAATACTATTCGTTGGGTAGTCTGGAAAGTATTGGCACACAGACAATGAAAGAGGAAGGGGAAACGGTCATTGCTCCAAGGAGTTAAGGGTCACTGCTCCAGGCCATCAGGTTTCTAGAATAGAGTTGTGGACCTTTGAGTAAACAAAGGTTTTACTAAGTGGGGAGGATTGAAACATTTGCATAAGAAGTCTTATGGGAGAGATAAAAAGATTTTAATTCCTCCTCCTAAATACAAGTTTTATAGACTTTGATAGAAAAAAACTCATAGTTGATATTTCTTACAAGCTGTTAACCTAGAGGCCCAGGCAACCTTTCTGGCAACTAGACCCTACAGCATCCAGAACCTTTTGAAACAGTGCCACCTGCTGGAGTGATCAAACAGGGCATCTTAACATTAGAAAGGCCTATATTACTCTAAAATCACAGGACACAGAGGAGAAAAACTATCATTGAAGGAGCTCTAGAAAGCTCCATAAAGTCATTATCTGAGAGCCACATTGCAGCTGTGCCTCCACCTTGTTTGTGGAGAATGTCAACCCTCCCTCTCTCTCCAGCAGCGTTCCTGCTCACCACTGTGTTGTTCTGTCTTGGTCATATTGAGTAGTTTGCCCAGAGACACCACAGTCAACCCTCCACCTGCCTTCTCAGATGACCTCTGCCCAGAGAAACTTCCCCCACACGGGACTGAAGCAGACACAGAAGGCTGTGAACCAGGGAGAATTCTCCTAAATGAGCAATCAACCAGTCCTTTACTGCATGTTTGCTATGTTCATTCACCCAGCTCTAGAACATTTTTATGCATTCACATAACCACAGGACATGTGTTACTATGACAGACAGTTATGGTTCTATTTTTTTAAATCTGTTATTAGGCAAAGCAATGGGTTTCAATGGGACTTTCTCATAATACTTATTATGCTTTGCTCTAATTTGCTCCCTCCCTCTCCCTCAACTTCTTCCCCCACAAACAGACCCTCCTGCCTTCATGTCACACATATTCCATTACCCTAGCTCGTTCCCTTCCCCCCTCCACTGCAAAACTTCTCACCCCCATGTCCTCTCTCTTTCTCCCTCCCCTCACTCTCTCTTGCTCCCCCTGTTCACACACACACACACACACACACACATACAAACACACACGCATGCACATGGGAGCATGCATGCACGCACACTTCAGTCTAGACACTCCACGAGAGAAAACATATATTTGTCTTGGTTTATGATCTCCAGTTCCATACATTTCCCTCAAATTTCATTCCCAGAAGCTAAATAATGGTAGCAAGAGTCGGTGAAACCACCAATGGGACCGCTCCATGGGTAGAATGGCGCTAGTGTAGAACATCCATCTATGAACCTTTCTGCTATTATTTAACTAGGTAGATTCATATGCCTTTAGTTACTCACTTATACCCTCTTCTACCTTTGAATTCTGAGGGTCATTAGGAATCTTAGTCAAATCCTAGACTCGTTTACTATGCACGCTTGTTTATTTTCTTTATTGGTGTTGGAGTGCAGTAGTCTTTCAACCTTGTCTTCAATCTTCTTTCTTCTCTTGGTTGACCCTCTTAGTGACATTTTCCACTGGAGGGTGTTTTGGGTTTTCTTTTTCTTTTTCTTACTCATTGAATCTTTCTGTTTCCAACATTTCTTTATCAAAATCAAAATTTCCTCACAGTTTTTCTTCCATGTTACTGGTGTCTTCTCCCACATTGATCTTCCCACCCAGTTTTCTGTCTTTCTGCTGTGTCCCTGACTTCTCTTTCCAGAGAATTCATCTGTTTGTCTGTATCCTCTTCCAGATCACTGATCATTTTCACTGACTTGTCTGTTTCCTCTTCTGGATCACCAGTAAACTTTGGAAATCTTCACCAAGCATCATGAGGGTTGTCAACCACACAGGACCTAGAGTCAGCTATGAGACCGATCTCTGGAGGGGTCTGTAAAGGGGTTTCTAGAGGAAGTTAATTGAGGTAGGAGGCACCAGCCTAAGTATGGGCAGTACCATTCCATGGCCTGGGGTCCTGAACAGAAGTGAAAAGTAGGCTGAGCACCAGCATCTGTCTCTTTCTGCTTCCTGACTGCAGATACAGTGTGATCAGCTGCCTCAGATACCCACCACCATGATTTCACAGTGGACTATACTCTAAACTGTGAGCCAAAACAAATCCTTCCTTTTGAAGTTCTGTTTGCCTGGCATTTTGTTACAACAATGAGAAAATTAACGACTATGAGCATTTTAGCCCACTTCTGTGCCTTTGAATACTAGAGTTATGATCTTTGGAGAAACCATGCTGCCTTGCTTCTTCACGTTTTCTTAGGTTTCTATGTTGTGATTCATACATCTCTTGGTTTGGACATCTCACCTGGTTACCTTTGGTGATCATCTTATTGGGAAATCTACTATTGAGGGCTCAATCCCAATACTAGCAAGGGAGGAGAAAACAACCTGCCTTAGAACAAGACTTCTGCTTCTCTGGTTCTGATTACTAATACCCAGCTGCATTTTCTTGCCACATGAGTAAGCCATCAGAAAATGTGATAGCTGCATTGATATGCTATACTGCAACTTTTATTAGCCATTGTTACCATTAAAGTCATTTCTAAGTTTTTCTTGGCCAAGACTAGTTATTTATAGGGCACCTGATAACATTCTCTGGCTTCCATGTACACATGAGTGTAAATACCTACACACACATGTTCATACACTACGCTCATACACAACACACAATAATACAATGGATATTGTATCAAAAATGTAACCTAATTTATTGGTGCATCTTAGGACCACATCTTACTATTTCACAGGGTTTGAAGTAGTGTGTTTCTACAAACACATCTAAAGTTTATGTGATATTGATATTACTGCACCCAATACTGGTACAGTTAAAGCAATATTCACCACTGTTTTTGTATTCTTTTCACATAACAATGTTATTAGGTCATCACATGTTGTGGGCTATTTGTACTCTGGGTGAAGATGTATGGCGTGATTGGTGTAACAAAGAACTGAATGACCAATAGCTAGATGGAAGAAAATAGGTGGGGCTTCTGGCCAGAGAGGAGACTCTGGGAAGAAGAAAGGCAGATTCACCAGGAAACTGCAGGGCAAGCAGGAGGCACAGTATGGAGATGAGGTAACAAGCCACATGAAAGAATGTAGATTAACAGGCTGGAGAGGTGGCTTGGCCGTTAAAGACTAGGCTCACAACCAAAAATATAAGAATGTAGATTAAAACTTTTGGGTTGGTTTAAGTTATAAGAACTAGTTGGAAACAAGCCCAAGCTGAAGACCAAGCTTTCATAATTAATAAGAAGTTTCCATGTCATTATTTGTGGGCTGGCAGTAGTCCTGACAAAAACAAACGACTACAGTCACATTTCTATTTTGTCATTGCTTGCAGCTTTCTGTCATTTAAATGATCTGGGTTGGGTGAATGTCTCAGCACATACACATTATACACAGACCCTAAGCTTTGTTTCCCCAAAAGTAAAAAGTGAGTGGAGTATCCCCACCAAAAACAGCTTTCTGAGGAAGAAAGCAGACACTGATACAGACATAAAATTGTTTATCATTAAATCTAAAAATATATAAAATATCCAAATCTGTGGATTCTTGCCATCTAAATTAGAATGTTTTATATCAAACATTATTTTTTTAAGTTTTTATTTGTGTGTGTGTGTGTGTGTGTGACATGTATTCAGGTACTTGTGGAAGCCAGAAGAGGGTGTAAGATCTCCTAAAACTGGAGTTATAGGCAGTTGTGAGCTACCTGACACGGGTGTTTGAAAACAAGCTCGGGTTCCCTACAAGAACAGCAAGTGCTCTTAACTGCTGAGCCATCTCTCCAGCTTAGAGCTACTTAAGGATTAAAATGAAAGGGGACTCGAGAAATGGCTCAATGGCCAAGAGGTGTTGTTCTTGCAGAGAACCTGGTATTAGTCCCCAGCATCCACATGGTGGCTCACAACCATTCACAAACTTCGGTTTCAGGGAATTCGATACATTCTTCTGATCTCAGCAGATACATGGTGCACAGACATACATGCACACAGAACACTCATACACATAAAGTAAATCTTTAAGAAATAACAAAATCAAACAAATCCTTCCAACTATGCTCCTTCCTGAGGCAGGATTTCTCTGTATAGCCCTGACTATCCTGGAACTCACTCCATAGAAGACAAGGCTGGCCTCAAACCCACAGAAATCCTTCTGCTTCTGCCTCCCACGTACTTGGATTAAAGGCGTGTGCCACCTCTCGGAACTACATTTTCAATTGCTCTGTTTTCTGATTAGCATGTACAATGCTGCTCAAATTTTCTTTCTTTGTCATTGTAAACGACAAGAAGTTCACAATAAACAAGAACAACACAATTATTTTCTTGAAATATCAAAAGGAGCTTACTAGAAATGGATATTTGTTAACAAATTCAAATGCAGTTTTATCCTTCTTATCTTTTGTTGGAGAAAAGACAAAAGATCTTACTCATTACAATCAGTATAAAGCTATTTTTATTTTTCATTATACTAAAAAATAGAATGCTTCCTTGAATAATGTCTTTTTTTTTTTTTTTTTTTTTTTTTTTTGGTATTTACGAGACAGGGTTTCTCTGTATTGTTTTGGAGGCTATCGGTCCAGCCTGGCCTTGAACTCACAGAGATCCGCCTGCCTCTGCCTCCCGAGTGCTGGGATTAAAGGCGTGCATCACCACTGCCCGTCGAATAATGTCATTTTCATTATTAAGATTATTTCAAGTAAAAGTAATGCCACTTTTCTCAGTTATAAGATTACTAATATCAGCTTGCTTTATAAAATAATTGGTGAAAACAGGGTAAACTAATAAAATCTGATCTTAATATATTAAAAGATTATGATCGAAAGCTCACACACGTTATCTAAAAAAATCACAGTTCACAGGCACATAATGATAAAGGCATGAATCAGCTCCTGCTAAATCAAGGATACTGTCACAATCCCACTTAGCTCCACAGGAAGTCATGGCCATCCTAAGTAAGTAAGTCAGAAAGGGACAGAAAGCAACTCGACTGAAGGCAGAAGAAACATCATCTTTACTTGCAGCTGACATGGGGGAATTCCGTGTACCTACAAAATACCACAGCATGGTTGAAGGTACCAACAATAATATTAAAAAAATATGGTATGAAGAAGAATTAAACCAGACCCTCATCTCTCACCCTATATAAAAATCAACTCCGAGGATAAATGATCTTAAACCCTGAAAGTAGGGGGATACTTCTAGATAGAGATACGGGCAAAGACAGTCGTCACTTAGGAAGTAGTACCCAAACTTGACAAATGGGACCTCATGAAATTAAAAGGTTTGGCATAGCAAAGGAAACAAAGGAAGACACAGCCTACAAAATAGGAGAAAAATCTTCGTGAGCTATACATCTGGCAGAGGATTAATATGTATATATACAAAGAAACTCCAAAAACTAGAAAAGAACTCAAGTAACTCAACCAATAAATGGACTAATGAAATGAACAAACAGTTCTCAAAAGAAGAAACGATAAACACGAAAAAATGTTCACCTCACTGACCATCAGAGCAACGCAAATTAAAACTGCATTGAGATTCAAGCTCACCCCAGTCCCACTGTCAGTCATTAAGAACACAATAATACTGGCCTGGATGTGGAAAAGGAGAACCTTCTGGTGGGAATGTAAAGAAAAGAAACCTACACACTACGGAAATCAATATGGAGATTTCTCAAAAACAATAGAGCTAGCCTGGCGATGTTGGCACACGCCTTTAATCCCAGCACTCAGGAGGCAGAGGCAGGCGGATCTTTGTGAGTTTGAGGTCAGGCTGGTCCGACAGCCTCCAAAACAATACAGAGAAACCCTGTCTCGTAAAACCAAAAAAAAAAAAAAAAAAATAGAGCTACTATATGATGAGGTTACATTGCCTCTTGGCATTTAAATATCCAGAGAACCTCAAACTCAAGAGTTCTGCCAGCCTCTGCCTTCCCAGTGCTGGGATTTAAGGCATGTATCACTACATCTGGCTCTAAGCTTTTCTTGAATTCCTTTTCATAAGTTTAAAATTTAGCTGAGTGGGATCTTGCCCTGAGGCCACCACTCCTGTTATTCCATTTCTTAATCCATTTATCTCCCTGAACACAGGATTTAACTCTATTTTGCTTCCTGATGCTCTTTTTCTCCTCAAATTTATTTTTTCCTTGCTCAGCTTGCTCCTTTTCATTATAAATCTTCATCAGAGTTAACACTAATAACCGCAGGACAGAATCCGTACTAGGCTGTTTTGAGATTTCTTCTGCCAACTGTATTAATCCAATACTCTTCACATTAGTCTCAGGCAGAGTCTTTGAACAAAGGCAAAAGGCAGTCACTTTCTTCACCAAAATATAACAGTCT
Source organism: Mesocricetus auratus (assembly GCF_017639785.1). Classification (NCBI taxonomy): domain Eukaryota; kingdom Metazoa; phylum Chordata; class Mammalia; order Rodentia; family Cricetidae; genus Mesocricetus; species Mesocricetus auratus. The sequence goes on from NW_024429196.1 coordinate 10,109,636, forward strand.
CTAGGCCACACACTAGCATTTCTCTGAAACTGCTTGATCCTCAAGTTCATCAGATCACATTACAGCACCAGTGTCTTCCATGTTCCTACTAATACGCCCCATTAAGCAGTACTTAAAGTATTGCACTGCTTTGCTAACCCAAACTCCAAAGTTGATATTCCTTCAAACAAAAGAAAAGGTCAAGGCTGTTATAGCAATACCCCAGTCCCTAGTACCAGTTTTGGTCTCAGGGTTTCTATTGCTGTGAAGAGACACTATGACCTCAGCAGTTCTTATAAGGGAAAACATTTAATTGAACTGGTGGCTTACAGTTCAGAGATCCAGTCATCATGGCAGGGAGCATGGTGAAGTGCAGGCAGACATGGTACTGGAGAAGTAGCTGAGAGTTCTACATCCTATAGGCAACAGGAAGTTAAATGAGTCACTGGGCAGTATCCTGAACATAGGAAGCCTCAAAGCCAGCCCCTACAGTGACACACTTACTTCAACAGGCCATACCAACTCCAACAAAGCCACACCTCCTAATAGTGCCACTCCTTATGAGATTGTGGGGGCCAATTACATTCAAACTACCATGTTACCGAATTTCCAGCCTGGTTCCACAGCTGCCTTGCCCCAAAGAAGCCCATGGATGCTATATTAATTATTAAACTGTTGGCCAGTGTCTTGGGCTTCTTATTGGCTAGCTCTGTCTTAATTATTAATCTACTTCTATTAATCTAAGTATTTCCATATGGTCTTATCTTACCAAGAATGCCAGACCTGCAACTCCTTTGCCTGTTGTTACATGATGACTGCTCAGTGTCTCTCCAGAGGAGAGAGCGATTTCCTGTTTGTTCCTGCTTATATTCTGATTCTGCCCAGCTATGTCACTTCCTGTCTGGTCAATCAGCCAGTCAGTGTTTTATTCATTAACCAATAAGAGAAACAAATACACAGAAGAACAAGAAGAACATTCCCCATCACTGCCACAGTAAGGAAAGAGAAGTGAACCTTTTTAGGAGAAGGGTCAGTGGGCAAAAGTGCTTGCTGTGCAAGTAAATTTGAATCCTCAGCACCTACAAAAAAGCTGCCCATGGCTGCAATCCCAGTGTTAGGGGACAGGAACAGGTTGTGTGCCTGCAACCCCAGTGTTGAGGGACAGGGACACATTAACCCCAGAAGTCAAAACAGCAAGCTTTACATTTTGTGAGAGAACCTGCCTCAAAAGGTTAAGGCAGAGTGGCAGTGGAAGACATTCAACATTCTCCTCTGGCCTCCCACATGTCATGTATCCCCCTCCTGCACATGTCCCTCCTGTAACAAAACAAAAAATAAACACATATCCTAAGAACTTGTGCTGAAAATTGAAGAGATTTTCTAATTTCTCTTTTTAAAGATTTCCTTTTAATTGTATGTGTATGAGTGTTTGCCCACGTATGTATGTATGTATGTATGTATGTATGTATGTTTGTATGTGTGTATGTATATGCCCACAGAAGCCAAAAGAAGCCATTGGATCCCTGGGGCTGGAGTTAAAGATGGTTGCGAATGGCCATGTGGATGCTGGGAATTGAACCCAGGTCCTCTATGAGAGCAGAAAGTGTTCTTGATGGCAGAGCGATGTCTCCAGCTAACTGCTCTCACAAATCATACCATTTTAAAGAACTGAAATGCTTCATTCTTCATCTTTGCCAAGACAAGTATTTTGAAAAAATGGGGAAAACTTCTGTTTTCTGGTTGTTTGGAGTGTCTCAGTGTGCTTGGGCACTTGTATACATTCATACATGGCACACTCCCAGCCTTGACTTGAGATGGGTGGGATCCTGAGAAAAACCACAGGCCAGAAGTCAGTTTGGCAATGCTGAACTTCTAGAGGGCATGTTCCCTCCAGTCAAATGTTTGCACTGGATCCATGAGACCAGGCTGGTGGTGAGAGAGCACTGGACTCTCCTCACATGGACGAGAAACCAGTGAGCAGTACACACTCCTGAACAGGAACCATGAACCAGGGTTCAAACCTAAAAGGTTTCCAGTAAAAACCAAGCAGATAGGCAGTACTCACAGCCTCTCTTGCTGCAAATGAGAAAAAATCGGCAAAACAAAAGCCAGCAGCTTCAAAGTGTGGGAATGTTACAAGGAGTGAAACGTTATTGCAGAAGTAAACTTCGGCAGGCAGACTCATGCTTCCAGTAGCTCCCAGCCGAGAGACCCAGCAGGCAATTAGTTCCTGGCATGCTAGGATGGACACCTGCTGAGCATGCATGCCTGGGACTGCATCTTTTCCACCAGTGCTACAACTTAGAAGTCAGGTGCTGGTGGTACATGCCTTTGATCTCAGCTTTAAAGGCAGAGGGGTCGGATCTCTGAGTTCAAGGCCAGTCTGATCTATAGAAGGACTTCCGGGACAGCCAGGGCTACATAAAGGAAACCCTGTCTCAAAAACAAAAACAAAACAACAAAAAAACAACTTGGGTAAATATAAACTAGACTCAGAACTGAATCTATCCTCAAAAATACCATGCCCTTTCTAACAAGGTGACCCAACATCGTAAGTATCTCCCACCTCCTAGAAGTAAAACAAAGCCTCTGTGTGAAGGTACATCACCCTCCCTTGCAGACAGTGGCACCATGTGAGAGAATGTGAGCACAGTGGGCTCTGACTACACAGGCACGCAGAGCCACAGAGGAACAGGTTACCGAGGTATGCCACTCAGGCCTCAAGCAGCTATGCGCGGGAAAAGAAGACCGGGCACTTGAGAATTCTAACCCAAAAATTGCAAGGTTTTTTTTTGGGGGGGGTACAGAACTGAAAAAGAAATAAAAAAACTAAATTCACATACAGTTTAGTAAGTTTAAAGTTAGATGTAAAAAAAAAATGACGTACTGTAACACAGCTCAGAAGTAAAGAGAGATAAAAGGAGAGGCTTAAAAGTTCTAGCAGATGTAGCTCAACACTTAGAATACAAGTGAATGGAGCCAGAGCAATCTTTGAAAGTAAAGTCAATGGGCTCCTGATTCAAACAAACACACTTGGAGAACCTCTATTCTCCCCAGAAGACTGGTATTAGTCAAGCTGATGGTTTGTTCTTAGAAGTGATCACCGGCACTATGGTTAAGACACTGGCACGCTACTGAAGAGAGTTTGTAGACTGTTACAGAGGTTATACATTCAAAACGATTAGCCACGCGTTAACTGTCCAAACATGTGAAGGACCTGTGCAGACTCATTATACTTTTCAGTCTACTTTCATCATGTTCAAAATTACCCCATAAGTTTGATATGATTATTGGTAAGCCTGTTTCCCTGAAAGCCATCATCCAGCTTCGAGGACGTTTTACTGTCAGTTTTAAGAGCAGAATGGAAGGAACATGCCTTCTTGCTCAGCCCAGGCACAATAAACAAATCCAAGTTGAGTGAAAACCTCAACTGCATCCCTCTGTGCCAAGTACCAGTAACTGTCCCGGGAGAAGCTCCCTAATTGGACCGAACCAGTTTACACATTAAAAGTGTTGGTGGCAGGGAACACAATGCGCCCTAGATTCATACTGTTTTCATTAAATTGCTTCATTTGATTCAAGTGCATCCATTACGGTAAGTTTTCAATGCTGCACACTTCAAAAGAAAGCCAGACAAAACAACAATCTAGAATTCATTAGTTTAGACTATGAACTCCAGATTTGGCGCAGGTTGGGTATCCCTAATCCAAAATGCTTGGGACCAGAGCACTTCAGATTTCAGATGGGAATGACAACAGAGATTTTACCCACTGAACATCCCTAATCCAAAATTCAAAACCAGGAATGTTCTGCAGTCAAAAGCTTTTGGGGCACTGATAGGGATGGTCAACCTGTATACAGCACATTTCCATCCCAGTATGTTTAGGGATGAGCCTGTGTACAGAACATTTCCATCCCAGTATGTTTGGAGTCACGTTCCACCTGGCACTTTTGTTGGTGCTTTAGTTTTTGAGTCTGGGTCTCCATGGAATCCTGGTTGGCCCTGAATTTCTCATTCTCCCACCTCTGCTTCCTGAGTGCTAGGACTGCAGGACTGTGCACTGCTTCCCGGTCTCAAGCACGCTCTTTAATCCTGTGCCCCCACCCCGAGACAGGGTTTCTCTGTGTAACAGCCCTGGGTGTCCTGGGACTAACTTTGTAGACCAGCCTGGAGTTGAACTACAGAGATCTGCCTGCCTCTGCCTCCTGAGTGCTGGGTTTAAAGGTGTACACCACCACTACCTGATATAAGTTGCATGTGTATGTTTGCAAAAGCGTGTGGGTGTATAGCCTGTGTGCAGGCCAGAGGTCAGTGTCACTGTCTTGCTCTACCACTCTCCTTATTCCCTTCAGATAGGATTCCTTACTGAACCTGGAGCTCTTCAGATTGGCTGACCCCCAAGTTCCCAGGATCTGCTTGTCTCTGCCCCCTCCCCCTACCCCCCCCCCAGGCTTCAATACCTTTATGGGGGCTAGGATCTCACGCTTGCCCAGCATTTTACCCACTGAGCCATCCACCAGTCTGACACTCTTTAAAAAATATACCTCAGCACCACATGCTGAGAGCTTAGAAAATGTTTTCACATACATTAAAAACAAAACAAAAAGCAAAGTTTGCCTTTGGCAGTTTTGGCACCAGTGAGTATGTAAGGGTGGGTGGAGACACCAGAGAGGTAACATCACATTTAGAAGCAAAGGGCATTTTTAATAATAGCGGTGTTCATGCACCCTGGATCAGATACTACAGATCAAGGATTCTCTCTGCAGCAGACACTGTCTGGAGCTGTTCCATGGGAATTCCTGAGGATCACTGTCATGTTTACATCCTTTGTAATCCGTATCCAAAAATAACTGGATTCAGCATGGAAACCAAAATAAGCTTTCTAAACATTTCAAATATAAGTCCCAATGCCACACCAAGGTGAAAAATGATTTCTAGGTATGTTTTGTAACCTCTTCCAAGTATGTATCCCAAAGAAGTCCTGGCCAACAAGGCTCCACATGAATACCCGGTACTTCCTCCAAGGGATTCCCATAGCTTTCCTCTTCAACAAACATGAAGGGGAAAATATTCAGGCAAAACCGAAGGGTCAAACATATCTAAGTTAGTGATGGCGCCTATGCCATTCACTGCCATTACGACTAGTTGGTGAGAACTAACAATCAACTGAAAACACAGGTAATGCTCTGGCGCAAAACTGTTGCCATGGAAAATACCCCATTTTGCAATCAGCAGTCTTTAAGACTAGCTTAGCTAAGGCTTCTATTGCTCAAATAAATACCATGACCATTTGGGGAAGAAAGGTTTGTTGTCTTCCACTTTCAGGTAATTGTCCATCACTGAGGGAAGCCAGGGCAGGAGTAAAGCAGGATCCTGGAGGCAGACTGAAGCAGAAGTCTCACGCACTGATGCTTATGACTTGTTCCTCGTGTCTTCTCAGCTTGCTTTCTTATACCATCCAGGACCACCTGCACAGGGTGGCATTGCCCAGTGGACGGGTCATTCCACATCAATAATTGATCAAGAAAATACCTGACAGACCTGCCTACAGGCCAATCTTACAGATGCATTTTCTCTGTTAAGATCTCCTCTTCCCATATATATCTATGTTTGTGTCAAGTTGGGAACCAAAACCAAACTAAACCAGAACAGCCACCTTGCTCAATTTTAACTCTGAGCAATAATACAGATCTCTAGGTCTCCCAACATTTTCTCTCCTTTGGATTGCCATTCCTTCTGGGATAATCCCCCAGTCCCTCCCTGTCTACCACTCTCTCTAGGTGATCCGATCATGTTAGACAGAAATGCTCTATAGCATTCTGAAGCATCCATTACCAGTTATCCGAGGCTGAATGAAGACACAGTGACAGCTACTCACTGTCTGGTGCCAGACGTGGGAAGCCGACAGCTCAGAGCACAGCTGCCGCCTCTGCACTGCTTCAGCTTCCCAGGGCTTTAGTGCAGAGGTCCCTGGTCTTATTCAGACATGCAAATGCACCCTTCCTCTACTGCCATGCCAGCAGGCTACAAGAGTTCAAAACGGCCCTTTGCTAAGGCTATAAACTCCTAGGAACATAGGATAACCAGAAAAATCTAATCCTGCCCTCCCCTGTCTAGAGTGTACAGTGGAAAGGAGAGGCATGCAGAAAATGACAACAGGAATGAAATTTTTCCCAACTGTCCTTACTTCCCTTTCTCCCACACATGACTGATGAGTGTGAATGACAGGTTTATTGTTTTCCCAGACTGCCTTGGGCTCCTTCTTATTTCCCAGACCAATTCTGGCTGATTATCAAATTTCCTAAAGATGGGCAATAACCTCAGGGATTATCCTGCTGTGCTACCGAATATTGAACACTGCAGAGCTCAAATCAATTTGATCTAGGTAATCTATCAACATTTTTTTCATATACTCAATAAAGCCAAGGTAGGTGAGAACTATACAAGGAAAGCCTTATCACACCTTTTTCCTTATTCTTTATCCTTGTCATTAGTTGCAATTCAGTAAGACCAATGTCAAAACACTGATACATTCTTATGATGAAATAAAATTAGTAAAACTGTTTGGCAGTGGGCGGGGAAGATGGCTCAGTCAGCAGAGGAGACATAGAGACCTGAGTTTGATGCTTAGCACTCACACAGAAGCTGGATATGGCAATGTGCATCTGCAATTCCAGTGCTAAGGAGACAGAGACAGGACCCTTGAGGTTTGCTGGCCCAGCTCAGCACAACACACTGATGAAAAATCAAGGTGGAGTGTGACTGAAGATAGCCAGGGTCAACCCAGTGCATGCACGAGCATCCACACAGACAATGGGGCTGTGATACACTAAAGGAAGGAGGAAATACATTTTCTGTAGTCTACATTCAGTTAAATACAATTTAAAACTATTTATTATGGGACTTGGATATAGCTCAGTGGTAGTGTCAACCTAAATGGAATGTGCAAGGATCTAGGCATCAATCAACCCCAGTATCAAAAAGAAAAGAAAACAAAACACAAACAATAGCAGCAGCAAAACACACTTTGCTGTAACAGGAATGTTCATAGAACCTTTATTTTAAAATTGTGTATTAAAAACTTTAGTCAGGTGTGGGGCTCACACCTGTGATTCTAGCACTTGGGGACAGAGGCAGAAGTTCAAAGTTATTTTTTGCTACATAGTGAGTTCACAGCTAGCCAGAGCTACATGGATCCTATCTCAAAAATAGAATTTGTACCTTAAAATTCATCACATAAATCACATCTTAATGTGAAAAGACAGACTATCAGTAAAAGAGAATAGGATGAAAATGTAAAAAAACAACAACATATACATGCACCTTATATGTTTAAATAACTTTAAATTTAAAATCAACACAAATGAAAATATCTGAACAAACATCTGTGACTAGGGAAAATCACTTCAGTTAGAAACTGAATTGCTTTAAAAAAAAAAACGAAGCTCTATCTCAACAAAAATAGGCTTCAGGAACAAATGAAAGCAGCTTTTGCTGGACATCACTGGTAGAAGAAAACTGCCACTTGCTTGGCATCGGGTGTGAGGGCCAAGAGCAATGCCTGTGAGTAGATCTGCTTTAGAAACCCACTGTTGCTGACTTCCCCCAAATATCCAAATTCATTAGAATTCTGTTCTAAGACCTTAAAAGTTTAAAATAACCGTAGACTATGAACTCTGAAGAGTAGCAGCAGCTGGGGTGAGGACTTACGTTGAGATGAGTGCTTGCCTAGGACATGCAAGGCCCTGGGTTCCACTTCCAATGTCTCCAAAGTCAAATGAGCAGCAGCAGTATCACTAAATGCAGGCTGAGCATTCCTAATCTCAAACATCCCGAAAGCCTCTGAAGTGCTAAAACTCCAGGAATAATATGACCCCACAAGTGGAAAATGCCACGCTGTGAGCTAGATTCATGGCTAAAATTATGAATAATAAAGTGCCAGCAGGTTGCATGTACACAGATCACAGGGAACGAAAGTGAATGCAGTGCTTGTACCTGGTCCTGCCCTTAACGTTTGTCATTAGGAGTTGTGTCTGCAGCATTTGTGATGTCAGCGGCTTGGCCTGTAACACTGGCTGTGTGCCAGGCTTTGACTAATACCTTCCTTGTACCTCAGTTACACATCCTAAAGCAGTGGGCACTATTACTACTTTCATTCCGTAGCTGTAACAATCTCAGCCAAGGACAGTGACCTGCCAATTTTTAACTTGACATCATCTATATCTCACAAGGAAAGCTATTACAAAGAATACACTGTAAAATATGTCTCTATGTGTGTATCAATTTCTTATAGGGAAGGGAGAAATTTCAAAAAGAGAAGTGAAGAAATATTAGAAAAACTGCTACCACACTTCAGTAGAAACAGGGTTTTATTTTTGAAAACAAAAGTAAAATTCAATTTTAAAACAAAATATATTTTAAAGCATACTATATCCAATATTTACATATCTTAGAACACAGACGCCATGACTAAGTGTCTACATTTTAGAGGCAGTTTGAAAAATCAGAGCTAGCCTGTTTACCTGTGAAGAGGAGACTCCACTTGATGAAGGATCACAGGCCCAGAAAGTCACAGCTGTACTCTTCCTCTCCTGTGTGGACCTTGGGCTACACGTGATGTATGTGTAGAAAATGTTAAGTGTGGAACATGTAGGGATACAGATCTTGAAGCTTTGGAGACCTTTGTGGGGAAGGCCTTACGGGGAGGGAAGAGGAGGGAGTAGCTGAACATTCACTCACAAATGAAGCAAACTGAACAGAGGGCTGGTGGGTGGCAGGCAGTGCTGAGAGCGAAGGAGGAGGGAGGAGGGAGGGATCACCAAAAATAGAGTATACATAGCAGTCCATTGTAAAACTCATTACCAACCAGAAATCAAAACACCTAATAAGAGAACTTCGGTTGAAAAATAGAAAACAGAGTGTTACCAAATTTTGGAGCTTTATTGCATTCATCACCTATACATGGAGATAATTAACTAGAGTTTTGAAATGATTTCCAACTAGGGCCTGACAGAAATATCAGCTGTTTTGCTGATAAAATTGATTTTTACCATTCACTTTGCAGAGTTCAAATACGTCTTTTACATATTCTTTATCACTGATATTTTAATAAAGCTCTACCTGATTGGAAAGAACTATCCAGAACTTCAGATCAAGTGAAAGGGTGATGAGATCGTGACAGACGGTGTCAGATGAAGGTTAAGGCCTGTCAAAGTTTCATGGCAGCTCTTCCCAGAAGTCCAAAGCAGTCGCCATCACGCCTGTGTACTGATTGTGTTCTTTCCATGGGTGCCCTTGGAACTGTCTGCAGTGCTACTTTTTATGGATGCTAATAAGCCTTTGACTTTTTCACTCACCGGCTTTTTCTTCTTCTTGGAGAGAGGTGTGTTGACTGCCCCAGGTGGTAGCAGGAGGGTGGCCAGGCCCCAGGGCTTTTTACTTGAAAGGGAAGGCTGACCCTTATCTTCCTGTTCCAAGATCCAGGCACTGTCTCTGGCCAAATCCACAAACTTCTGCAGCTGGCTCTGACTCACATTCTTGCTTATATTGAGAGATGTCTCAAAAGGGTTCTGGATGTACAGTGGAGAGGAGTCGGGCTTGTTCTGCTCCCTTCCCTACAGACAACACAGAAGATACACACATGTAAAAAGGGACACATAAGCCAGAGAGCAAAGAACTGCTTTCCCCAGGTTGGTCTTGGCTACATATGCATTTATATGAGTGTGTATATAACCAGCTTTTCTTTTTACCACCTAGTTTATGAGTATTCTCTAAAGAAAATTACTTAGGTTTGTAATCTACAAATGATGATGTCAATGCTCAGGTGATAGGTATCTGGACTAGGTCAACAATAAAAATCCTCTACACATAATACAACTACTTAAAAAAAGAAGGGCTTGGAGAGAGGGTAAGGGAGGGAGGAAGGGAGAGAGAATATAAGTAAAGCTAATCTTTACAAAGTGGCATGTGCTAAATCAGGCCCCAACAGCTGAAAGTGAGGGAGGCAGTACAATCTACCCATCCTTAGGACTCCCAGCACATGCCTGCAACCAAGCACTGGGATGTGCAGGCAAAAGGACAAGGACAAGGCCAACTGCATGTACATGGCAAAATTTGTCTCAAAAATAAGATAAATTCTATCACTGAACACAACTTTTTTTAAGCAACCATATGTAAACCCTGGGGATGTTATTCTACATCTTGAAGGATACAGTCTTAGCTTCAAAAACAAACCAGGCGCTGTGACAACAGCAGATGATAAGAGCTGCCTCTGTTCTTGCAGCTCTGTGGGTGACAGCGCTCACTCAAGTGCCATAGACCATTTTAGTTCCATCTCATGACTGTTACTTAGACCCAAGCATTCTTTAGAGTGCTTTAGAAATGAACACTGGCACAGCAGACAGCTAGTTTACAACAAATGCCCACACATTCTTTACCTGTCGAATATTTATGGAATTTTTATTGAAAGCGAAATTGCCAAAATACTCAAAAAATTCCTTCAGTAGTAATTCTGTAAGAAAACAAGATAAAGAAATTAAGAGGAAAATCTAAATCCAAAAAGGAACAAAAAGAAAGGAAAAAGACTTACCTAATGTTTCTGTGTTTCCTGAAGGTTTAATTTTATACAAGTCCCGAACAAATGTACAATTGTGTCCATCTAGGATACATCTATCTTGAGCATCTTAAAACACAGAAACAGAGTTCCACACTGTAAAGTAGTTCCTATCATTGGTCACATTATATGTAATTAGTTCACAGATTTTAAAACTCCACTTAAAAAGGAATTGAGATGGCCAGACAACAGAGAAACTAATGCTACATCATTTCCTTTATTGTACTAAAATTAACTTCTAGCAACTCAATGCCTTTAATCCATCTTTTGAACTAATCAGTTTTCTAGTTAAAAATGAAAACACAAAGTTTCTACATTCCATTCAACAAACTTTGGGACATCCTTAATCAACATTGATTTCCTTTTCCATCCTTAATGCTGTTTTATGCTTTGACCCAAAGACACAAACTAGTTGTTCTAAGAGGCTTACATTAGACCACCCACTCACTTTCCTACTAGCATTGTATTGTGAAATGTAATCATTGTCCTTACTTTGCTAAGTCCTCAGGCACCATGGAATCTCTTACTTACTCTTATCTACATCCCAATATACAATGTACAATATACAATGAACATTAAAAAAAAAAGGATAAGAACTATCTTACTGAAATATTTCCCTCCCCCAATGTTATGTGTTCTACTGCTACAGTTTGAATCCAGAGTGTTCCCCAGAGTCTTGGGATGTGGTAGAAACATGCTAAGGACATGCATGTCCTTGAAGACAACACGGGAACCCACTCCTTTCTCTTCTGCTCATGTTTGCATTCTTCATTACAGTGTGTAGCCTTACCACATGCCCAAAGCTATAATACAAAGCCAACAACACATCAACCACATAACCATATAAACACTTCTACTTCTTTGAAATCTATATACATGCTTTAATATGTCAAGTGACTAACAAATTACACATTCTGTGACAGCATAAGTTAAATATATTCACCATCTTTTAGCTATTGTGCCTTTTTGAACCTTCACCCCTACTGACTAGTGTTCACAGTACTAGAAGTACTCTGTACGTTACCTGAGGAGAAAGGGAAGACTGACCCAGCTACAAACTCTGGGATCTATGACAGTGACCTAAGCTGTGAGAACACCCAATTATACTATCTGTCTGGAATTAAGGCCCACTCTATGAGATAGAACCCATGCCCGCCAATGCTTGGGTGGCCGAGTATCTAAGACTAGATAGGTCATGGACCTAAGGGGAAAATCAATTATGACTGTTCTGCTAAAAGAATGTAGCAATATTTGGGTGTTGGTGGCACACGCCTTTAATTCCAGCATTTGGGGGGCAGAGGCAGGCGGATCTCTGTGAGTTCAAGACCAGCCTGGTCTACTGAGTGAGTTCCAGGACAGTCTCCAAAACAATACAGAGAAACCCTGTCTTGAAAAACAAAACAAAACAAACAAAAAAAGGAATGTAGCAATAAAATGACTCCTAATGACATTCTGCTGTACTCATAAGTCAATATCTTGCTCAATCATCATCAGAGAAGCTTCCTCCTGTAGTAGACAGGAACAAACATAGAAACCCATAACTGAACAATGTGCAGACAGTGGGAAACCTTGAACACTCAGCTCTAAATGGGATGCTTTCATCAAATCTCTGCCCTCAGGGAACTCTGCAAGGAGGAAGCAGAAAGATGGTACGAACCAAAGGGGATGAAGACGATGTCTACACATGACAGGACTGATTCACATATAAGGATTCAGAGAGACTGGGGCAGCATGCACAGTGCCTACACAGGTCTGTAGTAGATGAGGTCCCAGAGTTTAGAGGGGAAAGAGATACAAGCTCCCACCCTTAGCCTACCTGAAGCTAAATCCAACTGATAACCAATCAGAAAAGAAAGATTTTCTTTTCCAATGGCGTCTCACTGGATACACAAACCATAACCAGCAGTAGACAACCAGCACAAAACAAACTCAATGCTATCTTTGGAGGATTGTTGTCTCACAATGCTTTGTCTGGACATTTTTTTCCTTTAAAGACCTTTTGCTTATATATTACAGTTTCCAAATCTGTTTTTATAGGTTTTCTGTATATGCAAAGGTGTGTCTCAGAATTTGTATGTTTCTTGTGCTTTTTCTTCAGCTGTTTTTTCTATTTGTTTTTATTTATCTTATTCATTATTATTACTATTATTATTATTATCTGCCTGTTTGTATTCTATTGAAACAAAGAAAGGTTGTAGACTTGGATTGGTGGAGAAGTGGGAAACATCTGGGAAGAGTAGGGGAAGGGGAAACCATAATCAAAATGTATTACAAGCAAAAAATATATATTTTCAATTAAAATTACTAACACAGAAACATGAGCCACATTAAAAATATTTCTATAAATAAATCTCAATAAAACCCAGAGACTTTCTCTATTCGTGTTTTTTTCACTAAAAAGATTGTACAGAAATATTGAAACATGAAAGCAATTTGATTTAGTATAAGGCTATCTTTATTTTTTCCAAACTTTGGCAACATTCAAGCCTAACAAATGGTTTGCTTCTCTAGTCTTTCCCTTCTCTCTCCCTGCTCTTTTCCTATTTCAGATATACACCACCCACATATCATAGACATAGTCCAAGAGGATAAGCACCAGTGGGGTGAAGATTTGGTGGGGGAAAGGGAGAAGGTTGGAGGTGGGGGGAGAATACAACTGTGACCAGAATGTATTATATACGTGCATGAAACTGTCAACTAAATTAAAACAAACCAACCAACCAATCACTGAACTACACCTAGTAGGACAACTGTTCTTCTGAGTACCCAGCAGAAGTCTTTGTAGATAACATAGGCAGGGTTGAAATTTTTAAATGAAAGTTAAGTAACTGAAATAATTTTTGAAATAATGAAATTGTACCAAGTATTACAGTGCTACAGCAAAGTCATGCGGGGGGAGGGGGAGCGACTGAAGAAATTTGTCAGTCTAGAATCAGACCCACACAAATATGGAAAATTTATTGTCATTGATTTTGGTCAGGGTACAAAAAGACCTTTATAGAGAAAGTGTAGCCTATTTTTAAAGCAAATAGTGTACTAGACATTCACATGCCAAAAAGAACTAACTTGAAATGGATAACAGGTGCACAGAACTTACCAAGGAAATTTAAGTACATCATCATGACCTAAGGTTAGGGCTTACAATGTTTTACAATCCATAAAAAAAAAAAAACTGATTTATTCAGATCCATTAAAATTAAAGAGCAAATGCCAAAAGAATCAAATCCTATGCGTTTACAGGGCTTTCAAAAAGTGGAGTCAATGCTCCCAAAGTTTGTAGAAGCAGGTCTGAGTCCCTGCTGCAGAGCTAATGAATCAGACACTTGGAGGAACTTCAGAATGTGTGCTTTTAAGTAATTCTACATGTTTTTGGTGGACAGCTGATTCGTGACTATATTTTGCAATGACTGTCACAGCAAACAAGATATGCACATGGAATAACCCAGACTCATGGAGAGCAGTATGATACAGAGAGGGCACATCAGGGAACGGTGCACACGCAGGGAGAGAGGGGCACAGTCACATGAGATAGCAAGTGAGGATGCACGCAGGAGTTAACAGAAGAGGCCAAGAGAAGAGAACAGTCACAAAGGACATGCATATGATTGTTGAAAAAAATGTGAGCTTTAACCTCTGCCTAGGTTCTAAACAGGGGTTTACAAAGTTCCAGGAGTCAAAATACAAGCAAGACAACAAAAATAATCTTAAGAAGAATAAATTGGTAAGACTATCCTAGGTACCAAATGAGAGGCACAGAAGAAACCAAATACGAAAGCCATTCAGCTAATTAATGACAGAGCTCTTACATTTTTGAGTTTGACATTGTTTTTATTCTTAGCCACAGACTTTTTAATTGACATTAATACTAACCTTATTAAAGCCAACAAATACTAATGCCATAACTTTAAACACATGAATAGGGAAAAACATTTTTATAAGCTTACCTCAAAGTAATTTCCATCACATTTTAATAGACATTCATCTAAGAAAAATTCTTTCATGGTAATTTTAAAACCAAAATTAAAAGGAAAGTAAGAAGTAAATTCTGCTTTGTACTGATTGACAACTATACCTACAATGTGTTATAGAAGAACCAACTGATAATCGACCTGAAAAATCAAGTTGGGTATCTTTAAGTAGAAAACTAAGGAATTCCTCAAATAATCTATTGTGGTACATTTTTAAATGAGTCAGATGAAACAGCATACTTGTGGGGGAAGGGGAGGCTATGTTGGAGGTCGAACTCTGAGCCTTACATATGCTAGGCAAGTGCTCTACAGCTGAGCTACAATCCCATTCCTCAACATACATATTTAAGTTTGTTTATAAACCACATTCTTTTACTAAAATTCCTGGTAGATACAGGAAGATGAATTCTAAGAGAACACTACCATCACACACATGTTTATGAAAACCCACCATTAGCACTATGGAGCTGGGGATTGGGAAGAAGACTGTGGGAGCCATGCCAGGAGACGAGTCTATGGGGTTGGGGGACCCAGGGGAAGCTGATAAACCTGAGACTGAAACAGAATAATGAATGGTATGCTCAGTAGCAGTCCACTCCTAACACAAACTAGCATCAGTTATTTTTTCAGCTTCCAAATCCCAAGAGCTCCATGATTTTTTTCTATAATGATTTCTCAATGTTAAAACATCAGTGTAACCAGCAGGAGCAGTTTACAAACTGTTCATTGATGAGGAGAATATGCCTTCTCTTTTTAGTAAGTCAGCTATTGGAGACTGTCTATCTGACACATAGCATGCAATCACTAAATACTTAGTAATGGAAGGACAGTAGGGAGGTGGGGCCCACAGGCATGGCTGTTGCCTTCTGTTTCAGCCTCAGCCCTGAGACCCAGTGCCACTGCACCCTGCTGACTCTGGTAACATTCTTAGCTCAACTGCAAACCACATTAACATTTGTAGCCTTTCCAGGAAGAGTTACTTTAATTTGAATTAAAGGAAGGTTGCAGAGAAAGATAATTTAATCTGAGAGAAGAGAAAGCACATTCCAGGCAGAAAACTTAGCTATGACTAAAGGAGCACATATAAAATATAATGAGAACAACCATAGTATGGGGGTGGGTATGAGAACATGTAAGGAGGAATACCAGAGGATACTAGCTTAGATATCAAATGGTTTCAAATATTAACAAGCAGTTCACAAATCATTATATAGGAATAAAATTCCTTTCAGAGTTATTTTAAACAGAGAAGACCAATATACACTTAAGAATTACCTTGGAGCAACATGTCCAATAGGACAGCTATAAAGGTATGTACTTACTTTCTACATATGTGCCCCTAGAATGATATTTTCTGTTTCTTCCAACAAGCTACTCAAATTTCCATTTATTCATAACATAAATAGCATGCTGAATTTAAAACACCTCATACCTAGGCTTGATTGTAAACTCAAATACATCTACATAGAGAATCTTTGGAACACCAGGAAGCAGTTTCAGGCACCCCAGTGCTGTCTGAAGAGAATCGAATCTAGTAAGCCAAGGGACTGTGATCAGATTCATAGCTGGTCCTGCTAAGTGCTTTTTCAACTTCATCTCACACTGGGTAAACTAAGTGAGAGGCTTCAGCTGTGCGAAGGCTATGGTAAGCCACTTGACAACTGACACCATAAGGCCTAGCTAGACAACACCATTTCTTAAGACCACTGGTGAGGGGGTTGAAGAAATGGTTCAGTAGTTAAGAACACTGGTTGCTCTTCCAGAGTTCCCTGGTTCAATTCCCAGCACCTACATGGCAGTTCACTACTGTCTATAACTCCAGTTCCAGGGGATTCAACACATTCACACAAACATACATATGGGGAAAACACCAAAGTATATAAAATATAAATAAATAAAAAAAATTTAAAAGGTCACTGAATGAATACACAACACTTAAAATTCAGATTCAGCATTAAAATTTACATCCATATTTTTTTTTAAGATTTAAAAATCAAGGAGTAAATGACATGATTTACAAATATATGTGCTTTGATTATACATGGTAAATGTCTATCCAGTGTCAAAAAGAAGGCGGTCACTTCTAGTCTTACCTGCTAGGGATTTTAAGGAATCCAGAGTTGGAAGAATGGGGGGCGATCTTCTCTGAAGGAAAAAGATGACCATCACCGTTAGGGAGAAGTTTGTAATCCACGAACCAGGAATACTGCTTGTTAATGAGTGTGCTCGAGCCCAGCATCGTACACTGAACACCAAGGCTCTTACTCTTGTATCCAGGGAGCCATATATATAAAGGAGTTCGGAACTTTTCAAAGCAATACTTCAAAACAGAAAAGTTAAAAAAACAAAACAAAATTTCAAACCCCAAGTTAGGATACAAAAGTCAAATTAAAGATACAACTGGGAACAGATCTAAGTATCTCACTGTTTTCTGCTTATATTTTGAACACATGATTAAACCAAAAGCATTATGCAGCCAGACTGCACAAAGGAGGTGGAAGCATGGGGACCAGGAGCTGAAGGACAGCCCAGCTATGAAGCAAGCTGGAAGCCAGCCCAGGTTACATCAAAGCCTGCCTCAGAACCACCAACCGACAGCACTCATAATCCAATGTAAAGGCTCAACTATCAAACAAAGTCAGGGCAACTGCAAAAGTCTTAAAATCATCCATGTCCACAATCAAGTTCTGAATCATAGATGTGTTTTTAAGTCAAGTCTCTAAACATAATTTCTTGAATAAAAAGTAAAGTGTCTAAGGGCTCTTCACGATTACATGATAGACAGGAACACTGGGAAAGGCTTCTGCATTGAAGCCTCACATCTTCCTCAGTCCTTTGCAAACACACGGGAAAACATTCTACTCATTTGATCATCAAAGAATTTTCCTGAAATTCTTAACTGAGGAGGGACGACAGGAATTGGGGGGTATTTCATGGGCAATGTGGAAACATAGTGCAATGGAAACTGTCTGGAATCTACGAGAGTGACCCAAGAAAAGACTCCTAGTAATAGGGGACATAGAGCCTGAACCAGCCATTTTCTGTAGCCAGGCGAGGCTTCCAGTGGTAGGACTGGGACATCAACCAGCTACAAAACCTACCTCCAAGATGTGCTGGGGTAGTGGTAGCATAGAACTTGTGGGAATAGCCAACCAATGACAGGAAGCAGGGACTAGATAGCCCAGAGACTTAGGATAGAAGCAAAAATGACTTGACCCCCAATCTGGATAAGTCAGTGGAATGATTCCTAGTGATATTCTACTGCTATACTCAAATACTGGAGCCTAGCCTAATCATCATCAGAGAGGCTTCATCTAGTAACTGACAGAAGCAGATACAGAGACACACAGGCAAACACTGGACATAGCTCGAGAACCCACGGGAGATGGGGAGGAAGGACTGGAGGAGCTAGAGGTGGAGGAAACCACAAGAACACAACCCACAGAATCACCTAAGCAGGGCTCATAGGTGCTCACAGAGACTGAAGTGACAATCAGGGAGCCTATACAGGCCTGTGCTAGATCCTCTGAATGTATGTTATGGTTGTGTAGCTGGGTGTTCTTGTGGGACTCCTAACAATAAGAGTGGGGACTGTCTCTGCCTCTTGTCTGTTCTTGAAACGTATTCCTCCTATTGGGTTGCTTTGTCCAGCCTTGATATGAGGGTATGTACCTAGTCTTACTGAATCTTGTTATGCTGTGTTCGCTTGATACCCAGGAAGCCTGCTTTTTTAGGAAGGGAAATAGAGGAAGAGTGGATGTGGGAGAGAGAGGAGATTGGGGGAAGGGACTGGAAGGAGTGGAAACTAGATGTAAGATACTGAAGGGGAGGGGAGGAGACAGAATTCTTAATTGTGAAACAGCCAAAATTACTCCAGCCCAATGTATAAATACAAAAACAGTTTGAGGCAACAGCACCCATTAGAAATCACATCTCAGAGCTATGCCTGGTATGGTGGTTCATGCCTATGAATACATTTCTGGGGCTGGAGAGATGGTTCAGTAGTGAAGAATACTGATTTCTTTTCCAGATGACCCAGGTTCAAGTCCCAGGACTAACAAGGTGGCTCACCCTTTGTAAAAGTCCTATTAGACCTGACACCCTCATCTGGCCTCAGGAACCAGACACACACAGACTGCACGCAGGTAAAACATCTATACACATTAAACAAAAGTAAAACAATTGAAGGAGGGAAGGATGCAGGGAGGGAGGCAGGGAGGGAGGGGGGCGGGAGGGAGGGAGGGAATCTCATTGTCCTATTAACATTGTAACACAATACTCTAATGTTTTGTTTAGGAGTATAATAAAAAGTGTATTAAGTAAGAACACTAAAAAAAAAGATTTCTTACTTTATAATCTAACTGTTCACCTTAAAAAAAAAAAAAAGGTTTGAGAGTTTTGATATAACTCAGGCATGTTGCCAAGCAGGCCTCAAATACACAATCCTCCTGACTTCCCAGAACTGGGATTATACCCAATTTAGTAAATTCACAGGTCTGTTGGTAGTCTTTATTGAAGCATGTCTAAAAGAGTTCTAAGCTACTATTTCTAAACAAGAAAAGTTAAACTGATACCTTAGAATAATCACATTTAAGAAGCATGTCTAAAAGAGTTCTAAGCTACTATTTCTAAACAAGAAAAGTTAAACTGATACCTTAGAATAATCACATTTAAGAAAATACATTCATAAGGTAATACCTGTTGTTAGTAGTCAAATCACACTGAAATCCAGAGGCCTGATGGGAGAATCTCACAAGTGGACACCGAGCATTTAGTATTTTCTGAACACCCACACAGCCAGGGCCAAAATTGTCAAGGCACTCTCCTATTACAGATAGGATCTTCTGGGTTGCAATCCTTTCTGAAGGAACAGTTTTCATTTGAAATTCCGTTGAAAAATTCCCTGCATTCTGAATATAAAAACATTGATAATTATGAGGGAATTTTTGGAAAAAGGAATTTTTAAACTTTGGGGAAAGGATGATTTAGAACTTAAGAGTCTAAATAACTTCTGGCAAAATCAATACAGTCATACATGCAATCATAATAAAACAGACTCAAGGGTGCTTGGTAGCCTTTGAGATTTGTAAATTATAAGGCGCTAACTTACAAAACACTGACTTTTTATAACTAACATATGCACCACCACAGTCAAATGTGTACATAAAGTACTGATATACACAGAGTCACTTACTACATACATTCTCTGAACATACACCTGCTTTTCCATACAGCCACTGTACCTCAACAGACCTATCAACTCACAATGTGGGGAGAATACAGACAGAAGAAGAGCAGATCAACTAAAGAAAATAAAACACAGAGGTTCCCTTATATAGAGAAGGTCAATGGAAAAGTAAACAAAGAAAAATGCCATCCATTTAAAAATAATAACAATGCAATAGAAATCAACTCATTCCAGGATGGTTAAAAAAAAAAAAAGCCACCAACCAGCAGATCTGAATCAGAGCAGATAGTAGAAGAGTGAGGCTGGACTCGCTCTCATAAGCAAAGAAGTGAAAGATGTACAAAATGACACTATAAAAAAACAAGAGCAAAACAAACAAACACACAAAAACAAAACAGTTCTGAGCAGTGGACTTGGAGACAGAGAACTGGAGCTGTGAGAAATGGTCAGACTAGGAACAAGATAGTGAAGTTGCTCCATGCAGGTATGTAGGGTGCCGTCCATATGGGTGTGCTCTGTATGGAAGCAGAGGCTTCCCGGATCATTTTTAGGTAGAACCAGAAAGATCCATAAAGGGCCACATCTCATTCTCTATAGTTTCATCACTACTTTCAATGACACAAAGAACATAGGCAGAGATGAGTGACAGTCAGTCTGGCTGCTGCAAAGAGTGATGACTAGAGTACTGTCACTGGATTCAGCCTCAGCAAGAGATGGACAGTTGATGGGTAAACCCACTGAGGTCTGTGAGATTGTCTGTTAACAAAGCATAAGTAAATGAGCTTAGATGGACAATACAAAAAGCAAGAAAACATGTAGGATAATCAGATCAATAGACCCTACCCACACACACAGAAAAAATGCAATTATGGAAGATACAGATGACAGAAAGCACATCAATAATGGGCAAAGTTAAGAGACTCTCAAAAACTACTTTTGTCCATCAAATAAACAAAACACAAAGTGGGGGAAGGGAAACAACTCCCTTGGTAAAGTGCTGGCTAGCCAGCTTAACTAGCCAATCAGTAAGTGTTGAATTCAGTAAGAGAGGCTGTCTCAAGACAGGAGAGACATAGGAAGACATTCCATGTTGAACTTCAACCTCCACAGACAAACACACACATATACATGCATACTCCATGTTTACACATACATTACATACTCAGAAAAAAAAATGAAGAAACAGCTAACTCCATGAATGCTTCTAATATTGCACTACATAGTAGTAGAAGAAAATCTAATGAAGGAAACACAGAAACTAAGCATACAGCTCAAATCAGTCAGACATCAGGAAAATACTACTTGGGACATAGTTATTAATTTTCACTTCTATTGCCTAAATCCTGCAATGTATATTGACTTTCTATTAGAAAAAGCAGAACTAAAGAAAACCAATGGAAGATGTAAGCTTACTATTTCATTCTAAAGAGTCTTTTGTGTTACATTCACTGGAACAAATTTAGAGACACTGAAATTTTACTATTTCAATTAGTAAGTGATTCTTCATTTATTTATCAGTAAACAACCTGTTAGTACCTGTCTTTCACTGGGCATCATACACAGTAGCTTGAAATGTAGAAAAAGGGTCAACATACAATTTCTAACTCCCTAAACTCAGGCTGAAGAAAAAACCACCAGACAAAGAATTATAAGACAAGATGGAGTGTCAAGTTTATAGTTGGACAAACTATCAATAATATTTTGGAAACTAGGCAAACTTAAGAGTGCTTACATTGTCATTGTATGATTATTAATTTTTCTAGTGGTAAATCTATGATAATCTTCAATGAGGATATACAAATGTCAAATTACTTCATCACAATGGAGGAAAGCCTTTTAAAATTAGTTTTTCCTAAATACTACCACAATACTTCAGAAACTTAAAGAATTAAAACTAAAAGCTATTTACAAACTTCTGCTTCCAACAGAGAAAAAAAATACTTCTTCCTTATAAAAAGGTAAAATAATAATCTTTCTGCGGATGGGGACAACAGTTGAGCACTTAGGTCCAATCACTTAGGTTTCCCTGCGTTGGTTTCACGTCCAAATTTCAGTTGGGAAACTGGAGACTTGGAAAACCATTCACCCAAGACCATCCTGCTAGTAAGCAGAATCTGACTCCAGCTGGCTACAGAGCCCAGGCTTTCTAACCACAACAACTCTGCTATGCTCCTTGAGGAAAAAAAGTCTGAAACACCTATGATGGTGCTTTTTGGTGTGATAAAAATAATCTAAGAGGGTTATATCACTCTACAAATACAGAAATAACACCAATACAAAATTGTACACGTTAAATGTCTGAGTCACATATTCTGTATAATATATCTAATAAATAAATAAAAATAGTGTCACATAATTTAGGTGCCCATGCCAGGAATTTAACTCAATTTCCAGTGCATGCTAGTCTCACTAAATCTGACCCATTTCAATCTGATGCCATTCCTACTCCTTGCTAACTTCAGTTCCATGAACACACACAGCTTTGCAGGGTCCATGACTAGAACTGTAATGAAGTAATCTACAGCACACACCTGCCCTGCTCAGCTATGACACAGTGGGAGACAATCAAATCAGTCCCTAACTAACACGACAGGAAGAAACCCTAAAGCCAGAAATACCAGTAAGATACGAAAGACTGTGGGGGGAGAAAAAAGAAAGGATGGCTTCAAGAAGGTTGAAGTAGAAGCAGGTCTTAAAACTAAGAGACAAATCTTTTCAAGGCTGTGCTAACATGAGCCATTCAAGAATGGGAAAAACAATCTATGATAACTCCTAGACAGTGGCACATAGAAAAAAGTAGAAAATAGTATGTTTCAAGGTCTATTTGAAAGCATATAAGGGACTGTGTGACTATCAACATTGCAGGTAAATTAAAACAAGTAAAAGAAGCCAGCTGGCAAAACTAAAATGTTACTAATATCTGAAACACACCTATGTGTACAGACATGAGCATCAGCACTTCAAACCCTGAGAAAGAAACTTTACTGCGCATGTAGAAGAGACACAGTAAATGACCTGATGCTAGACCAACACAAAGGCATTCTTTATAGTCCCAAACAAGCCCTAGCAGATAAACTTCATTCTTTAGTATAGATAGAAATCAACAGCTATAACTTTATTAGATTCAAAGATTTCCTAAATTTTCTAGTTTCTTATAGTGGTGCAAAGAAATAATCATTACCTTGTGAACATCAAGTTTTCCAATTTCATCTAGATCTAAAAACATGTCCAAATCACATCCCAATTTGCCAAATGTGTTCACTGAGGAGCCAAAGGGCCGAACGACACAGCCGGGAAAATATGCAGCAGCTATGTCCTCAACGAGAGAGCAGGTGAGATGGCGGAGCCTGACATTCTCCTCTGTGAGCTGGAAAGCCTTCAAGAGAGTGTTCAGCTGATCGTCTATCTAGCTGGCCAAAGAAAGCAACAAAATACACAGATATTTAGGTCCGTAAAATAATGTCATTTCCTCAGCTTTGGAGATTTACCTTAAAAATACAATTATTTTTTTCTTCAGTCTTAAAAGTAAACAAAAAAAATGTATTTGCATGTGTGCACTCACACAGGTGTGCATATGTGTGTATGTGGGGGTATAGGGGATGTGTATGTGGTACATTAGTGTACACAGATGCTTTTACTTCTTCGTTCACAAGGAGATCAAAGGTCAACATTGTGTGTCTTTCACATTTGCCTTCTACCTTATTTTTTGAGACAGAGTCTTTCCTTTATCCTAGAGATGACTGTTTTAGCTAGACTTGCTGGCCAGGGAGCTTCAGAGATCTACCTGTCTTCACACCACCATCCCAGTGCTGGGATTGTTGGCACATGCCACAATGCTCTGCTTTCATGTGGGTGCTAGGGATCCAAACCTGGGTCCACATACTTACACAGTGAGCAATTTTTCTACCAATCCATCCCCTCACCCTTAAAAGTTGATTCTTAAAAATACTAGCAAAATAAAACTTGGTTAAAATATGCTTTGTATGCAATCAGTAAAAAAATACTGTTTTAGAAAAAGTAAGGAAGTATCTCAAAAGAGGTCAAAACAAACACAAAGGTCACAGTTGAAAGGAAGCCAGTATCAAAGGGCAAGAAACACTAGAATTCAAGTATTTAAAGTCCCACAGTAGCAGGGCGTTGGTGGCGCACGCCTTTAATCCCAGTACTTGGGAAGCAGAGGCAGGCGGATCTCTGTGAGTTTGAGGCCAGACTGGTCTACAGAGCAAGTTCCAGGACAGCCTCCAAAACAATACAGAGAAACCCTGTATCTGAAAACATACAAAAAAAAGTCCCACAGTTCTGTTTCATAAATGAGCCCACTAACCACTGACTTCTTAGAGACTGACATTTAGGGTTAAAACAATCAAGACGCCAAATCTGTACTAGAGTTGGATATCAAACTACAAATTGGAGCTTTGAATGCCTTTATTTGAAAACAGCCCTGCAAGTAAAGGAATTGAGCACTAACTAAAAAAATAAGTCAGTGGAGTAAAGGAAATGTGTAGGCTAGAAGCAAAATTTTAAAAAACAGAAAATCTATCCAAAAAACAGTAGATAAGTTGATTCCTTTTAAAGATCACTAACCTAGCTAGAATAATAAAAACACTACGATAAAGATATAAAAGTAGAAATAAGATACTTTAGCATTTATAGAACACAATGTAAACAACTATTATGTTGAGAGGAAAGGGTCCCAAACTTATGCAACATGTGGTTTACCCACAAGGTAAGGAGAACAATGGCATGGGGTCACAAAGTGGAAAGGGGAGACTTATTTTTCATTCAACAAATTCTGCAGAGTACATTTCTTTTAATTACTTGTGTGTGTGTGTGTGTGTGTGTGTGTGTGTGTGTGTGTGTGTGTGTGTGTGTCTGTGTATAAACTGTCCCAGAGCCAGAAGAAGGGTTGGGTCCCCTGGAGTTGGAGTTACAAGCAGTTGTAAGCACCTGACATGGGTGTTGGGAATCCAACTTGTCCTCTGCAAAAGTAGCAAGTACTCAGAACCTCTGTGTCATTTTCCAGCTCCCAAGTAGAAAAGAACATTCTTAAAGCATTTCTACTCATTGATAAAATTAAGAGTTATAAAAAAAAAATTAGCCAAGCAAACATATGTTGTAATGTATATCTTGACCAAATAGATAAAGTCTGTGAATAGAAGAATAGCTTGTAGTGAGGACATTTAAGACTGCAATTCACTGCTCTAAAAGAAATCCGGAGGAAAAACATACAAGAATTTTGAGATCATACAGCAGTTATCAAGATGTTTGTGAGGACAAACTAAACTTCACACCTGTTCCACAGGATGCATCCACCAACTCTTAGCGGAAAGCTGCCCTTGGTAACACTATGCACCCACCATCATCACTCACCTCTACCTCCTTTCACCATATAAAAGGAAACAATAATGTAGCCGAGGAGCAGAACTTTTATAAGGCACAAATATATACTTTAAAAATCTGAAGTATACATGTAAACTTACGTTTTCTGCATAATTCAGTAATTCAAAGAGCTTCTTGCTTGAAGGAGGTGACTGGTTGTTTGTCTGTGCATGCAACTCTTCAGGTATCTGGTTAGATGAATTCTTTAGCTTTAAGTTCAAGAAGCGTGACTTAAACGGAATTGCAGGCTCTGTACTCTGTTTTGGAATATGTGTACCATTCTGCAATGAGTTTACACCGTCTTTTTGGCAAAATTCTACAACAGCATAGAGACCCTGAAAAAGAAAAAAAAGCATGTTTGACAATGTTATATTCAACACATTAACACAGCATCCTTAAAACAATTATACTGTTATAAAATACTCCATTTTGAATTTTATAAATGATACAATTCTAACACAACTCATTACAAGTAAATTAGGAAATGAAACATAGCTTTGCTCTATACTGAAAAGAACACTGTAATAGGACAGCATAGAGCGCACAGCTCAGATCCCTTTCGCTGTCAATTTCTATAGCACTTGACTCTAAGGAAGCAGTCCTCAAACCATGGGTTGTGATCAGATATCCAGTATATCAGATTTTTACATTACATGAATCATAACAGTAGCAAAATTAGTTATGAAGTAGCAATGAAAATAATTTTATGGTTGAGAGTCACCACAACATAAGGAACTGTATTTACAGCATTAGAAAGGTTGAGGACCACTGGTCTAAGGTCTTCAGATTATGGAATCTCCATTAGATGTTACCAACAACTCTAGCTTGCTTTGTTGTTGCTGTTCTTCTGGTAACACTGAGGACTGAACCTAGGGTCTCAAGTATGCTAGACAAGTGCTCAATTACTGAGCTACATCCCAGATACAATTCGAAAACACTGCAATGAAGTTTTCCTTCCTCATACACAAGGAGGGAAAGCCTCAATAAAGAAATCAACAAACAGACAGAATATCAAAAGATCTTTGTTTGCACACTACAAAAAGCAAAAAAACACTAATTTCAAAAGTATAACCACCAAGCTAGATAGATATCTAGATACATACAAAGCTCTCGTAGAAGAAATGATTGTTAATTGGTCCATGCTGGGATAAATACTTAAGAAACTTTTTCTCATTGATATTATTTGGGCAATGTATCAAAACAGTCCGCTGAGCCTGTTCTCTTCTTTCCTCCTGCACCTCAGAGAATCTCTTTTTGGGGATCTTGTCTTCAGAGCCTACAAATGAGACAAAAACATTTCTACTAATACACAAATAAAATTTAAAACATGCTGATAAAGTATATATAGATTATACATGTGATTAAAACAATTTTATCCTAACCATAGAATGTATTTATCTACTGTGTGTGCATATCCATGCCTGTGCATTGGCACACATGTGGAAGTAAGTGGACAACTTTTGGGATAAACTCTCTTCTTCCACCATGTGGCTTCTGGGAACCAAAGGTGATCAAACTCAGCTATGAGCACCTTTTTAGCCTAGCTGCATTTTTTGTCCCCTCTTCTTTTTAAGGTTTATTAAGACAAATTGCTTTTAATATTTATCTAATAATTTTTTTTAAGACACTCTGTTACCCTGGTTGGCCTGGAACTCACTATGTAAACAAGGCTGGTGAAAGCTCAGAGATCCTCCTGCCTCTGCCTCCCAAGTGCTGGGATTAAAGGTGTGTGCCACCACATTTGGCTTATTTTACTGTGACTATCACTAAAATTGTGATTTGGAATACTTGAAATGTAACACTGAAAACCACTCTGCAAGGCCTTACAAGCAAAAAATGAGAAAGTAAACCATTTATTCAACACTTCCACAATCACACACATAACAAAACCTGTACAATCTATAATACTGAAAAGCCTAAAAGAAATTAATACAAGTCTAAGTGTAATCAAACTATGATCTTAAGGCATTTAACATACTGTATTAAGTTACTATAATCATTTTCTCCATTTGAAGTCTTTATCTGGCTCAAACAATTAATACCCAGTTGCCATCAATTAGGCACCCTATCACAGGGAAATTTAAAAAAAACCTAAAACCTAAGGCTGGAGATGTGCTTCAGTTAGTACAGTACTTGCCTAAAATGTACAAGGTCCTGGGTTCAATCCTCATTACAGTCTAAACTGGGTGTGAAAAGTACATTTTCATATTTTCCTGTGAGAAGGAAATTTGGGCTAATGACAGTACAAGCTGCTGAATCCTAAGTTGTCCTCATCAGTACCAGCTCAAAGTCAAGCTCCTTACAGCACACCAGAGAACTGTGGCCTTGACCCCTCATGGTTTTTAATGAGAGGCAACCACCAAGTGGAAATGTCACTTTTACCCCTCGTGTGCTCTAGCTGCAGACACACTCACATCACTTTTACCCCTCGTGTGCTAGCTGCAGACACACTCGCATCACTTTTACCCCTCGTGTGCTAGCTGCAGACACACTCACATCACTTTTACCCCTCGTGTGCTCTAGCTGCAGACACACTCACATCACTTTTACCCCTCGTGTGCTCTAGCTGCAGACACACTCACATCACTTTTACCCCTCGTGTGCTAGCTGCAGACACACTCACATCACTTTTACCCCTCGTGTGTGCTAGCTGCAGACACACTCACATCACTTTTACCCCTCGTGTGCTAGCTGCAGACACACTCACATCACTTTTACCCCTCGTGTGCTAGCTGCAGACACACTCACATCACTTTTACCCCTCGTGTGCTAGCTGCAGACACACTCTTTCAAATGTGCCTCCCTCTCCACTCCATGTCAGTCGTCCACTCTCATCAGGCCTGCCTGTGCCATCACACAGCCTGACACCAAACTGGTCTCAGGCACTCTTGTTTCGTCTCCTTTGATCGATGCTCCACATTACTGCCAACATGACCTCTTCTTCTCTTCTACCTGGACACTGAAGTCTAAATGCCACAGCCTAAGTCACCGCTCTCCTCCTCAGGGTCAGCTCTCACACTTCTCACACATGGCACTGCACACACAATCCCACCTCATGCTAGCTAAGAACTTTCTGGCTTTCATGCCCTGTTGGAATGCCCACCTGCTGCTCCCTTTCTGTCTGGCCAACCTCCACTCAGCCTTCCAATTTTGCTCAGGTGTGTGGAGACCTCTGCTGCTCCACAGGAGACTGTCTTCCACCTCCGTGTCCCTCCACTTTAGTATCTATGAAGGAGTGCAATGCATAGGATAGTCACGTAATATCTATGTAACAGTCCCGAAGACTGCCTTCTTCCCCAGTTAAGAACAATTTGAGCTTAGCCTTCGGACTGTTCTTCCTCTCTGGCTTCATTTTCTTCTCTATTATGCAATAGTCGCTGCCTGGGTCACCTGAACATTTTTTGGTTGTAAATACCTCTTAGACATTCTTGTTTCTCATTTTTACTCTGAGTCTAAACTGGTGTCCAACTGCTTGCTATAAAGGTAAATTAAACAGTTAGGACTATATAAATTGAAAGCATAAGTCTCTTCCTGGCTTATTACCTTAATAATAGCTAAGGTACACTTTCTTCTCTTTTGAGCATCTGGTTACTTGCTATGCAGTAACCAGAGTCCCTGCATATTTATTCATTTACATTACCCTAAAAATGATACAGCTGTACAACAAAATCTATAGTAAAAGAGGATGGACTCAGAGTCAGGAGTTTTAGTGCTGCTCTTGCCACTGTGGAGATGGGAAAGCTTGAACTGGAAAGTCAGACTTGCTTTTCTTTTTGCCTTCTCATCTATAAAATGGGGTCATGGGGCTGAGAAATGGCTTGGTATTGTAAGAGATTGCCACAGAAGTTTGAAGACCATAATTCAGATCCCCAGAACTCAAGTAAATGCCAGCCAGACATGGAGGCCCACTTCTTCAGGCAATGGGTTTGAGTGAGAGACCCTGCCTCAACGAGCCAGGTGGAAGAGCAGTGCTGACGGTTCTCCACACCAGCCACACACTCATACCCACATGTACCTGCACACACACACACACACACACACACACACACACACACACACGTCCATACACATGCTACCATGAACACACACACACACCGAAAATGAAAAAAAATGGAGTAATGATTCCTTTTGTTCTACTCTAGAGGTTTGCTTTGTGTCCCAAAGAACAAGTAAAAATGTTCTCAAACTTAAGCCACCATACAAGAGACTTCAACAGAATCCTTATTTGAATTTGCAGAGTTACTTCAAATTTTTCAACAGGAGCAGCTTCTCCTAAGTCCAATCCAATCACTATTCCAACACGCAGCAAATTTCTTGCAAGGCTGTTCTAAGAATTCTGAAAACCATCCACACGTTCTTGGGACACGGGAAAGGTTCAATGAGAATGGGATCTCAATAGACAAGGTGTGTACATCTAGAAGGTTCCTGTTAAAACAATGGATGAAAAACTTGCCAAACAGGTTGTACTGAAACCCCAAAAGAACGGATATTTCCATAGGCAGAGGGTTCTGGGAGTCAGGAAAACTGGCTGTTCAGTAAGCTTTGATGTGTTCAGCCTTCAGTGACATCTTAGGGCATTGCACTGGCTAGTTTTATGTCAACTTGACACAAACTAGAGTCATCGGAGACGAAGAAACCTCATCTGAGGAAATGTCTCTATCAAGACTGGGCTACAGGCAAGTCCCTAGAGCATTTTCATAATTGTGATTGATGTCAAAGGGACCCGCCCACTGTGGGTCCTGGAGGCTATAAGAAAGTAGACTGAGCAAGGCAGTGAGCAGCATTCCTCCATGGCCTCCGTATCAGCAGATGCTTCAGGCTCCGGACCAGCCTGAGTTCCTGCCTTGGCTTCCCTCAGTGAACTGTGAGTGGAAATATGAAAGTCAAATAGACCCTTCCCTTCCCACGTTGCTTTTGGCCATGGTCCTTCATCACAGCATCAACAACCTTAACTAAGAGATTATCAAAAGCAGACGCACGGCTCAGGCAATATTATTACTACCATCACTTGCTAACTATGATTATTATCACACGTTTTTTGTGCCGAGCTATAAAGTATTCGCCAACCGTGTCCCTGGCCTGAACAACTTCACTGCTGTACACGGGAATCGTCCCGCACAGAGATGAAACCTCCACCTGGGTTTCTGACAGGCCTCAGAGGTCCGGCCCCGAGCCCGTGCCGCGCTCCCTCCTCCCGCCTCGTCCGGCCGGTCACCTGTCTCCGCACCCCCCGAAGGCTGCTCTTCGCTCCCAAAGTTTGCGGCTACAGTCCCTGGACAACTGAGGTGCCTGGAGGAGATAGAGCGCTGGACTCGGCTCCTTCTCTGGGAATGCAGGGGCAAACGGGTCAAAAGCCCCACGCCGCGAGCCGCCATTGTCGAGGAAGCAGGAAGTAAACGCCAAAGGTTAGCGGGCTTCTGAGCATGCACGCCTAGAGGCGGGGACAACGGGAAGCCCTTTGGGTCAAACTAGGAAGAAACTTTCGCGTTGAAAGAAAAAAAAAAGATGGCAAATTTAACTATCTGTATGCCTTACTTCACTGTACTCTGGTGAGGTGTTACTACTCCATTACACAGAGTTTAGCCTGTGTTTTATTCACATT
Source organism: Mesocricetus auratus (assembly GCF_017639785.1). Taxonomy (NCBI): domain Eukaryota; kingdom Metazoa; phylum Chordata; class Mammalia; order Rodentia; family Cricetidae; genus Mesocricetus; species Mesocricetus auratus. Next base: position 10,140,365 of record NW_024429196.1, read on the forward strand.
TTGTTGAGGAGGAGAATGAACGAGCCTCAGGAGTCAGGCTCAGGTCGGACTTTCAGTGTTACTGTTTTGTCCCCAAATAGGCACTTCAATACCTTTTGATAAGTGCTAAGTGCTACTAACCTTATTAGGTTTGCATGAGTATTACGTTACTTCTATAACTGACTCAAATTTTAATTGGATTCCCCCCAACTTTCTCCATTTATTTCTAAGCAGATTTTACTAATTGACCTATATGCCTGTATTCCACCTCACAACAGAGGAACTTTTCAAATTTTCTTTATTTGTGAATTATGTGTATATGTGTCTGTATGTGGGATTGTGCACGTGCATGCAATGCTCGAAGAGGCCTCAAGAGGGCATTAGTTCTCCTGCGGCTGGAGTTACCCTGACCTGTGAGCCACCTCACATGGGTCCTAGGAATCAAACTCTGGTCTTCTGCAAAAGCAATGCGTGCTCTTAACTACTGAGCTTCTTCCCAGACCCTCAATAGTTTTTTTTTAAATAAATGTCAATTAAATAAATGTCAAATATAAAAAACAAACAAATGTAAATTATCAAAATAAATATAACACCTAATATTTAAAATGTATTGAACATGGTATACTTAAAGTTACTACAAGAAACTCTGAATACTAGTGAGGCCTGTAATCTTACAGCACTGGGAGTTGGAGGCAGGAGGATCAGAAGTTGAAGGTCTAGTGCATAGACATTTCAAGGCAGAGTAAGCTACATCAAACCATGTCTTAAATAAATGAAAGATTTATTCCAAGAAAAAGATAACTTCAAAGGTTTTATCATACATATGTACATATATTATGTGTAAATACCTTATCATTGACACTCTAATATATATAGTGGAGTAAGTTATTTATACAGTGACTAGGATAAACAACAGAGCAGTTTTCATTTTTATTTCCAGACATTGCTCTAATCTGTATTTACTCTTTCAGTCTCTATAACTCAGGGGGTGAAACCTGTATTTACTCTTTCAGTGTTTACAAGCCAGTGAGGTGAAAACTATCACCTCCATCTGTCGCCTATGGAGGAAGTAAGGCAGAGAGAAGGTAACACTCCTGACATTACACCCAGGAGCTAAATCCGCGTGACCCACACAAGTGGTTCTTTTTTAATTATTATGTAGACTTACAGTTTTGTTACAGACACCCTGATCGCATTGGTAACATGTTTAATCATTGTGTCTAAGCCCTTTCGCTCTCACTTCCATTCATCTGCCCCACCACAACCTTACGCATTGACTCTCTTTCTCTGCAGAATGGCCAACTTGGGATATTTCGTTTAATTTAAATCATGTAGCATGCAAACTCTCACAAACAGATTCTTTCATATAGACAATGTTTTCAATCTTTCTCCCGTGCCACAGCCAGGGAGACAAACGATGTCCCATAGATTTTGTCTCAGTTAGGTGGCAACAAAACACCATGACCAAAAAGCAAGTTACGGAGGGAAGAATGTATTTGGCTTACACTTCTACTTTGCTTCATCACTGAAGGAAGTCAGGATCTCACAAGATCCTGGAGGCAGGAGCTGACACAGAGGCCATGGATGGGTGCTACTTATTGGCTTGTTCCAGAATCCAGGACCACCAGCCCAGGGATGGCACCACCCATAAAGAGTTGGGCCCTCCCCTCATTGATCACTAATTGAGAAAATGCCTTACAGCTGGATCTCATGTACTCTAGATTGTGCCAAATTTACATACAAAACCAACCAATACAATGTTGATGTGCCAAATGTACTTTTACATTTGCCAGATTGTGGACCTTGGTGCTTTTTTCCTACCTTTTGACTATTTTAATTAATGAAGTGAAGAATATCCCTGTATGATTTGTATGTGTGAATGTGTGAATCTGAAGGTCAGAGGTCAACACCAGGTGTCTCCCTCTATTTCTCTCTATCTCTCTCTCTTTTTTATTTTTTTTTTTGATAGAGTGTCACTCATGGATCTGGAGCTCACAGTTTTGTTTGGACTGACTAACTAGTGAGTCTCTGAGATCCTCCTATATCTGCCTTCCTTCACCTGGAGCAACTGAACTAGATTTGGGTCCTCTGCAAGAACAGCATGTATTTTTAACTGTTAGATCACCAACCCAGCCCCTGTTTTAACACTAAGAATATATTTATATTTATTTAGCTATTTATTTGTGTACATATGTGTGACAGAGAGAGTATATATGCACACATATGTGGATGCCCACAGAGGCCAGAGGGCATTGGATCTCCTGAAGCTGGAAGTATAAGCACTTGTGAGCCACTCAGTGTGGATACTGGGAATGGAACTCTGCAAGAGCAGGAAATCTCTCAGCCCCTGCTTTAACCTTTTTAAAGAACTCCTAGACTGTAGTGGGTTTTTTTGTCAGCCTCCAGCTCACAAATAATGAAATAAAGACCTCTTATTGATTATGAAAGGTTGGCTGTTAGCTTAGGCTTGTTCCACTAGCTCTTATAACTTAAGTTAACCTGCTTTGGTTAATCTGCATCCTATCATGTAACTCAGTTACCTCCACACTGTACTATAATGTCTGGCCTCTTCAGTGTCTCCCTTGGATCTCCTGCATGCCTAGACTGCTCTTCCCTATAGTTTCTCTCTTTCCCTGGAAGTCCTGCGTATGCTCCCCTGCCTAGCTATTGGCCATTTAGCTCTTTATTAAACCAATCAGAAGGCACCTTAGGCAGAGACACATCTTCAAAGTGTAAACAAATATTCTGCAATAGTAGGGTTTTACCTAAAGGGACTATACCTCTTTCACTGCCACCAGAAATACATGAGTATTTGAAGTTTTGTACATGGTATTTATGTTTGTTTGTTTGTGTAGTAGTAGCTTTTCTGTTGCTGTGATAAAACACCATGACCAAAGTAACTTATTGAAGAGTTATTTTGGTTTACAGTTCAAGATAGTTAGAGCTCATAGTGGCAGGGCAGAGCAGATAGGCACGGTGACTGGAGCAGATGCTGAGAGCTCACATGGTGAACTTCAAGCACAAAGCAAAGAAAAAACACAGAAAATGACTCATCTTTAGAAACCTCAAAGCCCACCTGCAGTGACATACTTCCTCCTGCGAGGCCATACTTCCTAAACCTAGTAACTGGGACTAAGTATTCAAACACCTGTGCCTACGGACAACATTGCCAATCAAACACACACACACACACACACACACACACACACACACACACACACACACACACCACATCCTAGTGGCTTTGAGATAGTGCTCAGGTTTTTTATTTGCATTTCCCTGATGGAGGCTGAGCATCTTTTAATTTAATTAATGTTCTTTGTGTATTCTTTCTGGAGAAAAGTCTATTTCCATGTTTTGCTTTAAAAATAAAAACAAAAACACGCAAACAAAAAAAGCTTGATTTATCTCTTGTTATAGATCTGGAAGAGGGATTTTTGTCTGTGGGGGTGGGGGTTGGTTGCCCTTTGTATTTAAGAGTTGTAATAGGTTCTATGAAGATCAGGAACCCAAGAATTTGTACCTTTATGCAGTGCTCTATACTGAACTGTAATTTTGGCTTCTGAAATGTTCTTTATATAGTCCTCAGAAAAGGCTTATTTTGGATACAAGACCCTTATATTTGATTTGTGAGTATTTGATTTCATTCTGTAGTTGCTTTTCACTTTGAAAACAGTCTGTCACATGTGGCAGGGGCACATGTGGAAATGAGAGGACAGTTTGCAGGCATTGATTCTCTTCCACTGCCATGTGGGTACCAGGGATTGAACTCAGGACATCAGGGCTGGCAGCAAATGTCTTACCCACAAAGGACTCCTGTCCACTTCCTGTTATCACTCTCTTTATTTTATTTGTTTGGGATTTTTGTTTTGTTTTGTTTATTTTTTGAGATAGGGTCTCACTCTGACTATCTTGGAACTCACAATGTAGACCAGGCTGGCCTGGTGCTCACAGATCAGCCTGCCTCTGCCTCCGGAGCACTGGGATTAAAGGCATGAGCCTCTACATCTAGCTTCTGATTTTGCTTTCTTAATGACCAGATTGCCATAACTCTACAACATCACATCCCCATACAAAGGCCTCCGAGAAGGATCCAGGCATTTCCATTCTTCCTGGGAGAAAGTCTATAACCGCATCCCTGAATATCAGGGAACCAGAATCATGGGTGACCCTCCAAAAACTGTTTCATCACAGAATCTCACCCATCATGGATGACGATTTTCTGGAAGCTGCACCATGGAGTCCTCCAACTCGTTTTATTCATAGGTAGATTACTAGATAGATAGATAGATAGATAGATAGATAGATAGATATATTAGACAGACAGACAGACAGAATACAGACAGACACAATAGCATGTGCTTTTCCAGGGAAGATGTGAAGAAATATCTATTTCTGTCAGATAGGGCACCAACAACAGACCAAAGTATCATTCATTCAATCCAATGTGGCTTAGTGAACCAATGGGTTTATTATAACTTACAGAGGTGGCTACAGGAGCATAGGTGACCCCAAAGTAGTCACATCACCAAAAAGCCTCACGGCAACATGGATGATGACTTATCCATAGCCCCCCTTCAGTCAATCTCCACACATTACATACTCTAGCACCTTCTAAGACCCACGTATCCACGTACTGTGCCGCACAGGCAGAATTATATACAGCTGGCAGGGAGGTGTAGGAAGGGGTGGCTGGATTCTCAGCTGAGTTCTAGTAAAGCTTCCAAACCCCATGCTCTGTGAGGAATGTCAGCAACCCCAATCTTGGGGCCTCTTGTGAACTGTCACTGCTGATCTGATGGGTTGATTGATGTTAAGCTCAAAAGACAGTGTTCTTGTATGTTGTAGTAGGTGTGTGTAGACATGTGTGCCTTAGTACCCATGTGGAGGTCAGAAGGCAACTGTGGGTGTTGGCCTCATCTTCCACCTTGTTTGAGATGGACTCTCTCATTTTTCATCACTACATACTACCTGGTCCACGAGGTCCATAAAATTCTTCTGTCTTTGACTCCCATCTTCCCACAGAAGCACAGAGATTACACATGTGTGCACTTTCAGTTTTCACATGGTTCTAGGACTGGGAACCCAGGTCCTCGGGCTTGGCATATAGCTCAGTGATAGATCACATGCTTACTGTGTGTGATAACACTGAGTTCAGTCTCACTAAGTAAGCAAAGGGAACAAATAATGTGCTCAGATTACACTTTAAAAATCGTGAACCTTAGCCAGGCGGTGGTGACACACGCCTTTAATCCCAGTACTCCGGAGGCAGAGGCAGGTGGATCCCTGTGAGTTCGAGGCTGGGCTGGACCAACAGCCTCCAAAACAATACAGAGAAATCCCATCTCGTAAAACCAAAAATAAAAAATCGTGAACCTTATAATTATGTATTTAAACTGTATTATTATTCTAACTGTGCAGTTATAGGGTTTCTCCTGAATTTTAAACTGCCATGTGAAGTTATTAGCTAAGCACACAAACCCAAAAATCTGAATTCTGAAATATTCTCCATATGAAACTTTTCTGGCCTCTAGTGTGACACCGAAAGTGGGGAGTTCCACATCTGACCTCATGGGATGAGTCACAGTTAAGATGCTGGGGCACTGAAAATACTGCATAAATTAACTTTCAGGTTGTTTGCTTGAAGTGTACATGAAACAGAAATGAATTTTATACTTGGATTTAGGCCTCCTCCTCAAATATCTCACATATGCAAGTTCTCCAAATATGAAAAAAAATTCAAACCAGTAATGGCCTTTCATTTCAGGTAACAGACACCCAAAGTGTACCTTAAAAGCATAAACTTTTTAAAACTCCTATTTTCTTGCTCTTGTTGAGTATATTAGAGAAACCACAGTTATCTAAGATGGATACTGTGTTCTATGAAATAAAGTTTTGAACTATGTTTCTCATCCAGCAAGCCAATTACTTAGTGTGTGCAAAGTACCCACTATCTGTTACTGCCAAATGCACTGTTACTACTGGTTACACTGCTACAGCCCGGGCCTCCTGCATCCAGCAGCAGCTCAAGCCACAATGACTTGAATGGAATGACATCTTAGGTTTTGCCATGCCAGTTCCAACCACACACTAAAATTCAGCGAGATAGACTGAGTGTAAGTAGCAGATAAAAAGGCAACTTCCCATGGCCATATTCTGCAAATGCCAGACTCTATGTCACAGACTTAGGAAAGCTGAGCTGTCGTTAACAGTTTTACAGATGTCTGCAGACCTGCAGCAGGAGCATATTGTTTACATAAAATGACAAGGAAGTATATGGCATTGCACTGAGTCTCTACTCTCCCACCCGGAAGAGTGTTTGCTGTTGGTACAGAAGTCACCTCTCCTTCAATGGTGGGATACTGTCCTAGATCCCTCAGCAGAAACCTGCAACGGCACATCCTACTGTGTCCTCTGTGCTTTTTCCATACACACTTTACTATGATAAACTGTGGTGATATTTCGTTTGTGCTTTCAGAAATAAAGCTTGCCTGAAGATCAGAGTGTGAAGCTAGTTACTAGTTAGCCATAGAGGCCAGGTAGTGGCAGCACACACCTTTAATCCCAGTACCTGGGAGTCACACATCTTTAATTCCAGCACTGGGGAGGTGGAGACAGGAGTGATACGACTGGAGGGAGGGAGGTATGTAAGGCGGGAGAAGACAAAAGCTCATGGCATTCAGACTGAGGGTTTGTAGGGACAGGATCGTCCCTTTGGTCTGCAGAATCTGTAGAGGTAAGAACTAGGCTGGCTATTCTACTTCTCTGATCCTTCAGCATTTACCTCTATATCTGACTTGCGTTTTTTGTTATTAAGACCAATTAGAATTCATGATACAATAAACTTTTCCAGTTTTGCATTTGAGGCATATACAAGCTGCCAGAATCCATATTCATGCACTTGGGGGCCACTTTTAAATACAGCAGGGATTGCTTGGACACAAGCACCACAGTGATACCACAAAGTCTCAACCCTACAAAAGAAATACAGGCAACTAAGGGATGCGAGAGTAGGAAAGATTGTCTCCTCTTGGGAAGAGCACAGCAATCAGTTGTTCACTATCAAGTTCAAATATGTATGTATCTCTATATATACACATATAAATATATAATATACACATCTATATGTAAATATATCTATATATGTACATACATATATATACACTTTTTTAAATTTAAAATTTCAATATCTAGAGAGTACCAACTGACTGATGGGGAGGAGCACACAGCCTGGAGACTGCAGACAGATAGATGGTTTGTATTCAGAGAAGATGATGGTGTGTAGTGCAGAATGGTACAAGATTTCGGGAATAACACGTGATTTTAAATGGGTGAATTGTTTCCATTTAATATTTTCCGACTGAGATTGACCATGGGTCTCTGGGACAGAAGAAAGTGAAATTATGTGTAAAAAAGTCTGTCTGTCTGTCTATTTGTCTGCCAAGCTACCTACCTATCTGTCTGCTGATGAGTTTGTTTATATACATATCCAAATGCCATTGCCACACTTACCAAGCAAAGCAGTGGCTTGGACCTCCTTAGGCAAGTTTTGAGGCCTGTTTTCCACTTATTGAGGTTTGGGTATATCAGACTATTTATGGATCTCAGGAGCCGCTCCTGCCATCTAATGGACAATCCCCTAAACTGAAACCAAGATAAAGGATGAAAAGTCTGATCACTTGTGCTAATTTCCATTAGGGCCACACGGGGTCACTGTTGGCATGGGTTTTATTTCATTCGCGGTCCCATTCAAAGCTTGGAGGGAACTCAGCCCGGGCTGTACTGATAAAGATAACTAACTTTTCTCTTGAACTTTCTATCACCAGTACTGCATTGTGTCTAACTGTGCCTGCAGATGTTATGACGCACCCCATTTTATGGAATCAAAAGTGGAAAAAGTATACCTAAAATGACCAAGTTAAAGGGAGTGTTCTAAACCAGTTTTGACTGAATTTCGGTCCACCTTTGGAAACCTACCCAATTAGAGATGCACGTACTAAAGGATTTTCAGTGCTAGATATAACAGTAGAAAGCAGTTTACCCACAAATCAGACTACAGGTCACACTTAGTGAGTGATAATGATAATACTAGTTATCACAGGTCTAAGAATTTCATTTACTCGTTCAGTCCAGCCCCCCAAACAGAATCACATTCCATCTATCTAGGATATCAACAGTATTTGGCAGCCCCCATTTTTTTCTGAACCACTGAGAACTACTGGGGCATAGTTCAGATGGAGCCCTTGTCCAGCGTGCACAAGGTCCTAGGTTCAATTACAACATGGTTGCTGATTAAAAAAACAGTGTGGGAGCCGGGTGGCGGTGGTGGTGCACCTCTTTAATCCCAGCACTTAGGAGGCAGAGGCAGGCAGATCTCTGTGAGTTCCAGGGCAGGCTAAACAATAGAGTGAGTTCCAGGACAGCCAAGGCTACACAAAGAAACCCTGTCTCAAAAATCAGAACAAAACAACAAAAACAAACAACGTGGGCCTAACATGATGGCTCAGTGGTAAAGAACATTTGACGCACCTGCAGAGGATAGGCATTTGGTTTCTAGCACCCACAAAGGTGTTTACAGTCATGTAAAACCCCAGTTGTGACTCTAGTGAGATCTCCAGAGATCTACAAGGATAACACCAACTGGCAAACTAAACAATAGTGGAGAGACTACACTAATAGCCCCTCCTTGATGATAGGGTTGATGACTATCCTATATGCCATCCTAGAACCTTCATCCAGGAATTGATGGAAGCAGAGACAGATACCCACAGCTAAACACTGAACTGAACTCTTGGAACCTAGTGACAGAGATGGAGGAGTGATGAGCAAAGGGGTCAAGACCATGATGATGAAACCCACAGAGACAGCTGACTGGATAAGGGGGGAGCTCTGGAATCCCAGACTGATGGCTGAGAGGCCAACAGGAGACTGATCCAGACTCCATGAATGTAGTGCCAGTAAGGAAGTCACGGAAATCACTGGGGCCTTGGGTAATAGGTCACTGTTCACCATGGTGTATGAATGAGCTTAGGGAGCCCATTCCAAATAGAGGTATGCTTTCTCAGCCTGGACACATTGGGAAGGGCCTAGGTCCTGCCCAGGATGAAATGACAGACTTTAGAGATTACCCCCCCCCAAGGAGGGTTTCTCCCTCCCTGGGGAATGATGTGGGGATTGGGTGGGGGGCTGGGGAGCTGGTGGAGGGACAAGGGAGGAGGAGTGGGAGAGGGAGCTGAGACTGACATGTGAAACATTCACGTTTCTAATTTAAATAAAAACATATCGTGAAAACAAAACAAAACAAAAAACAGTTGTAGGGGTCCTGAAGCCATCTTCTGGCCTTCAAGAGCAAATGCACACAAATGGTGTGTAGTCAGCCCTTCCCACTGGGACCACAGGCTTGCCAATAATGACACAGTGACTTCTTATTAATTATGAAAGCTTGGCCAATAGCTTAAGCTTTCCCCGCAAGCTCTTACAGCTTAAACTAGACTATTTCTATTAATTTACTTTTGCCCCGTGGCTTTATTACCTACTTCCATGCATGACCAGTGACTCTCCACATCTCTGCCCTTCTTCCCAGTGTCCTCTCTGCCCCCAAAGCCTGCCTAGCTCTTGGCAGTTCAGCTCTTTATTAAACCAATCCAAGTGAAAAATCTTCACAGTGTGCAAAAGGATTATCCCACATCAGTGGTGCGCACACCAACAAGCAGGCTATATCTGTTACTTTTTTGTTACTGTGATAACACACTCTGAGCAAAAGCAACTTAAGGAAGAAAGTTTATTGTGAGTGACGTACACAGCCTAGATGTCTATAATGGTGGCAAGAACAGGAAACTGAAAGGACACATCTCAACCACATACAGGAAACAGACAGGGCAAACTGGAAATGAGCGAGGCCATAACCCTGAAATCCCACCCCCAGTGATGTACTTCCTTCAGAAGGCTGCTGTCAGAGAAGTTCCGTAGCCTCCCCAAACAGTACCACCAACTGGAGATGAAGCATTGTTTACATCCGTGAATCCGTGGGGGCGTTTCTCATTCAAACCACCACACAGGCACATACAGAACAATTGCCTTTGTTTTCTTATTTGACTTTTGATAGTAAGAAATTTAGGGATATTAAAATATGAAAAATCCATGGCTTAGAATGGATAATGATCCTTCTCCCACTCTCCCTATATATTTATCTGTCTCTCTGTCTCTGTCTCCTCCCCCCCCATTTCTCTCTCTCTCTCTCTCTCTGTGTGTGTGTGTGTTGTATAATACACTGGTGAGCATCTGCATGTGGAAGCCATTCTCCCCTTATTCCCTTGAAATGGAATACAGTCTCTCACTGACTCTGAAGCTTATGCTTTAGCTAGGCTGACTAACTGATGAGCTCCAGGGAATCTATCTGCCTGGTTCTGGTTCTGCCCTTCACCCCCCAGTTCTGGGGTTACAGGCACACATGACGTAACTTTTACATGGGTGTTAGGAATTCAAACTCAGGTCTTAATATCTTCTCAGCAAGTGCTCTTGCCCACCGAGCCATCTCCATAGCTTGGTAATTGTTATAAAATCTAAACATCTGAAATTATCAAATAATCATCTTATCATTCATTCTCTGGCTGAGAAAACTGAAGTACAGGAAGAGTAGATAACTTTGAACTACATGCTGCTGAATGGAGTTTTGAAGTAGCTCTCAGATTCTGAGAACCCCTCCACTGACCAGGAGAAACCTCCGGTCTGAGATCAGAACCCTGGCGGAAGAGGCTGGCTCCTTGTCTCTCTTGCATCGCCTTTGCTCCTCAGAGAAGCTTTGTTTTGAGGAGCAGGGTTTTACATCTGGAGTTGGCGGTGGTGGTGAAACATAGGTACATGCTAGGTAAGGGCTCACCTTAAGGGGAAGCCTGTTTATAACAAGGAGTGCTTGAACTTGAACCATCACGTCCATGAACTGAATACAGCAGCAGTAAGGGATTACTCATCACATTCCTGCCACAGTGATATTTTGTTGTGTCTGTTCTCTTATAAAATTTATTACTTTGGGTTTGTGTGCAAAGCAATGAGTTGCATCATGGCATTTTCATCATACTTCAGTCTCATTCATTGCCCTCCCCAGCATGCCCTCCCCCACCTTCTGTCTGATCCCTTTCCTTCCCCAGCTGGTCCCATCTCCTGCTTTCTCATCACATGCATTCCATTACCATTTCTCTTTCTCTCTTCCCTTAAGTTCTCCTCTGCAGCCACAACCCTGTTCTAGTTTTGTGACACATGCATGCACACACACACACACACACACACACACACACAATTTTAATTGACCTGTGGGACTAGGATTCACTATGCAGCCCAGGCTGGCCTCAAACTAGAGATTCTCATGTCTCATCATGCCAAGTACTAGGATCATAGATGTGTAATACCACATCTGGCCAAAAGAAAGGGTCCTCAGAGGACAGAATTGAGGGCTGATGTCGCTGTACTAAGCCCTTCTCTGCAGCTCTGAGTCCCTGGCAATGGCACTGGCTCCCTTAGGAAACACTGTGGCCAGCAAGCTGCAGTGAGGCTGGTTCCTGCCACACCCAGAATATAGGCCTCTCAATGGTGGCAGCACAGCCATATGGGAACAATGTCATTCCGTGCTCGTGATGTGTGTGTCCATATTTGTGTGTGTATGCGTGTGTGGTGTGCATGTCCGTGGATGTCTGCATGTGTGCATATGCATGTGTATGTGCACACAGAGGTCAGAGATCAATGTTGGTTGTCTTCCTTGATCATCCTCCACCTTATTTATCCATTTCTGATGGGAGGGGCACCAGCTACGGTATGCACGTGGCTGTTAGAAGACAGCTTTGTGGAGTCAGGTCTTTCCTTCCACCTCCGAAAGCCTTCTGAGATAGGGCTCAGGTCACCTGACTAGTAGATCAAGTACTTTCACCTGCTAAGCTCTCTTGAGAGGGTCTCTCACTGAACCTAATTCTCAGTGACTGGCTAGCCTGGCTGGGCGGCAAGCACCAAGGATCGTCTTGTCTCTATATTCCCAGCCCTGGGGGCAGGGGGAGGGGTTAATGCACAACATTTTATGTGTACGCTTGGGATCAAACCCAGGTCCTTGTATTTGTACCACAGGCACTTTACTAATTGAGCCATCTCCCCAACCCCTACCCACAGCTATTTAAAGTATAGCTATTTTAAGTTCAGCTACTTCCAGTTGCTGCGTGGTATCCTAACAGACTTAGGACAAGAGAAGTCTGCTTAATAAGCCTCATGGAAAGGCCCAAAGATATTAAAATCCTGTTTTTATTTTTTTCTTAGCTGTTCTGTGGTCTAAAACTGTAATCACTCACTGGAGGTTCCCAACACACACAAAAAAAACATGGTCTTAAAATTGACCTTTTACAATGTCCCCAATGTCCCTGCAAACTATGTCAAACACTGAACCTTTTCTTAGTTGGGTATTTCCTTTAAAATGTCCTGCTGCTTATCAATCTCACATATTTTCCCAAGAACTCAAGGGAGATTTGCAACGGGATAATCCAGTTCACATGCTAAAAATGAAACCCCACAGACCTCGTGATATAATAAAGAGAATGTAGTAAAAGAGGCTCTGAAGGAAACCGGAAGATTGGGTATCTTAAAGAGAAAAACCACACAGATACGGCTTTGGCCTGCTGAATTGCTGACCAGGTTTCTCCACGCACAGAGCTGGGGTTTCTGTTGGTAACTGTAGTCCTGATGTCTTGAAAGGAAAACCAACCATCATCAGCCTACATTGTTCCTGCATGGGAGAGGTTAAATGTCTTCTCAATGTGATATCTGAAAACTACAATCTTCCACTTTTTCCTCAATATATGTTTTTATTTAAATTAGAAATGTGAATGCTTCATATGCCAATTCCAGCTCCCTCTCCCACCCCTCCTCCCTTGTCCCTCCACCAGCCCTCCCAGCCCCCCACCCAATCCCCACATCATTCCCCAGGGAAGGTGAGACCCTCCTTGGGGAGATCTCTAAAGTCTGTCCTGGGCAGGACCTAGGCCCTTCCCCATGTGTCCAGGCTGAGAGAGCATCCCTCTATTTGGAATGGGCTCCCTAAGCTCATTCATAAACCATGGTGAACACTGATCTACTACCCAAGGCCCCAGTGATTTCTGTGGCCTCCTCCCTGGCACTACATTCATGGAGTCTGGATCAGTCTCCTGTTGGCCTCTCAGCCATCAGTCTGGGATTCAAGAGCTCCCCCTTATCCAGTCAACTGTCTCTGTGGGTTTCATCATCATGGTCTTGACCCCTTTTGCTCATCACTCCTCCATCTCTGTCACTAGGTTCTAAGAGTTCAGTTCAGTGTTTAGCTGTGGGTATCTGTCTGTACTTTCATCAATCCCTGGATGAAGGTTCTAGGATGGCATATAAGGTAGTCATCAACCCTATCATCAAGGAGGGGCTACTAGTGTAGTCTCTCCACTATTGTTTAGTTTGCCAGTTGGTGTTAACCTTGTAGATCTCTGGAGATCTCACTAGAGTCAACTCACTCCTCAAGCCTATAATGACTCGATCTATTATGGTATCTCTCATCCTGCTCTCCTCTATTCTTACCTCGACTCAACCTTCCTGCTCCCCCATGCCTTCTTCTCCTCTCCTCTTATCCCCCTCTCTTTTTCCTGGTTCCCTCTCCCCTCCCCCGATGTTCCCAATGTGCTCAGGAGATCTTACCTCATTCCACTTCCAATCTTCCATTTTTTTCTATTTAACTTTGGAACAGCAAATGTGCCTAGTGTCTTATGTCCTACACAATGAATCTAGAGTCCAGAAGGAGGACATTGTTTTCCCAAAGCACACACTATGAAGGCCAAGCAGACATCTGCATCCCTGTGGGATCCAACAATGGAAGGTGTGTTTTCCAGACTCTCCATAGCACAGAGAGAGAGAGAGAGAGAGAGAGAGAGAGAGAGAGAGAGAGAGAGAGAGAGAGAGAGAGAGAGAGAGTGCAGCTAGTTGACTAGATTCTATCCCAGCGTGTTAGTGGGAATTCTATGGAGTAACACCTTGTCACACCACTCTGTTATCACATGCACATACTGGCCAACAGCTGATACTGGGCGTCTTTTATGGCTCTCCACTGGATTCGATGAGCCAGAGTTCATCAGTGAATTTGGAGTTTGCCATTTTGTCTAGACTGGCTGATCAGCAAGTCCCCGTAATCCTCCCATGCTCTTCCTAGCCCTAGGGTTCCAGGCACCCACCTCCTCCTGCAGATTTTGTATGAGTTCTGGGAATCTGAACTCAGGTTCTTACACACAGCAAGCACATGACCACTGAGCCTTCGCTGCGGGCCCTGATTCTGTTGTTTGCTAGTAGTGGGGGTCCAGCTGTGTCCCCCTGGACCTCAGTTTGATCATGTGTAAAGAGAAGTTACTGAGTTTAATCACCTCAGGGACCTTTAATTACTGTGGGATCTCACCACATCATCATCCAGTGACTTTTGACCAGGTTTTTGTCATCTCCAAACACAGTCTCTGTGTAAGGGCATCTTCTCAAAGGATGCCCTGTGACCTCAGGGAGGTCAAGAGAATCATCAGTCTCCACCCCTTCCCTTTCTTCACTATGTCCACATCCTCCAGGGCACTTGTCCCAAGCTGTAGTCTTACACACAGCTGTTTACCTGTCCAGTCTTGCTCTATCCCTGACCCAGCTGTAGGCCATTGAATCTTGTGCAGTGCTGTCCCCAGCACTGGGCATGGTGACAAGCTTACAGCTCATTCTCAACTCTTCATCTCATGCACGAATAAACGAGTAAGTGACTTTTAAATGGCACAGCGGAAGCTTGGCTCTGGGGTACAACCTGCAGGTCCTGCATTTGAGAGGCAGAGAGAGAGAGAATCAGGAGTGTCAGGCCAGTCTGGTCTCCGTAATCAACTCCAGGCAAGCCAGAGCTACACAATGAGAACCCATCTTTCTGTCTGTCTGTCTGTCTGTCTGTCTGTGTCTCTGTCTCTCTTTCTTTAAATGTGTGTGGGTACTTTGCCTTTGTGTATATCTGTGCGCCCCATTAGTGCCTGCTTCCCACAGAGGTTACAAGAGGTTGTCATTTCCTCTGGGACTGGAGGCAGAGCCAGTAATGAGCATTAAGAGCTTTTTTTTTTTCTGGCCACATTGTAATGACTGGGAGTAAGTTAGCACCATCATTTTGATTTTCCAGAACATCTTTATAACCACAAACTGTTTTGTAATCAGATTTACACTTCCAAGAAAAAAGGAGCATGAACTTTTGGTGAGCTCCCTAACTTGATGCATCTCCCGTTTTAGCATTTATAAAATGAGTGTGTTAAATCACCTTGAAGACCTCTGCTTATGCTGAAGACCTATCCACATTAACTAATAACAAAACTGAACTCTGGTTGGAAATGATGAATTGCATCTGGGAGGGGACCTCAGAAACTTCCCCATCTTTAATTGACCGGGGCCAGGAAGATGCACCTTATCTAGCCCTGTTCAGACATCTGTGCCCTATGACTATGCTCAGGGCATCTTGGCTAACAGGGTGGTGCTGGGAGGAGCCGATGAACACCTATTTTAAGTAAGCAGTGTGGATTCAAGAAGCAAGGAGAGGGAGGATGGCCTGGTCTAACTGGCTCTGAAGCAAGGGTGGCTTCATGATCCACAGCAGTCACAGGTGATGTGGCATTCTATCCGCAGTAGACATGGGTGATGTGGTCCTACTCCCTCCGCAGCAGGCACGGGTGATGTAGTCCTCCCTCCGCAGCAGGCACGGGTGATGTGGTATTCTATGCACAGTAGACATGGGTGATGTGGTCCTACTCCCTCCGCAGCAGGCACAGGTGATGTGGTCCTCCCTCTGCAGCAGGCACGGGTGATGTGGTCCTCCTTTGCACTGATACAGAGCCCTAGAGCCTGACACCTGCTAGGTACTACTGGCCACATAATTTTGAGGTCAGTAAATGTAGGTTAGAATTTTGGCTTTATCTATTATCTGAGCATTCTCAAACACTTAATACTTCTAAATTCATACTACTCAAAGATAAATCAGGGTTAACTTATTATTATGATAACTAACAAGTAAGTGAAAGTATTGTACTTTTCAAAAGCTCCACATGAATGTGTACAGAGTTGATTTCACTTTCCTCCAGCTGTTAGAGCTGTAGATATTAGGAAAGGAAAAAAGAAAACAAAATCACCTTTTCCCCTTTATGGAAACAAAGAAACCAAGGTTTGGTGAAATTAAGTGATTTTTCTCAGATCATGTGGTGGGGAAAGAGGGGAGCAGTGATGTGAGCTTGAAAGAGTACTTTCTCTTGGCTAGAAGTTTTCAGTTCCAAGCCCCTCACTCCCTGTAAAATTCCCATTTCACACCCACAAGCCTCCACCTTGCTGCATGAAATGTCCTAGGTGATAATTAGCCAGATTCCCAGACCTCACTTTTGGTCCATCTGCAGGCTCTCTAGCTCCACCCTAGTGGTTGATTCTGGGATCCCAGCTGCTCAGGAGGGACAGATTCAATCCCCAAAGCCTGTCTAGGAGTCCATCAGTCCATCAACAGACTCCCCAGATACCAAAGGCTGCTGATTGTGACTCACCCCCTCACCCCACATATCTCCCCAAACATATCGTGGTTACACCTCAAGTAGACGCATCCCACCTCCTCAAATCCTTGGAATCACACACTCCTTCCCCAGAATTCTTCACTTTCTTAGAAGCCTAGAATCCTGGGAATCAGAGATGCTATGCTGGGTTCCTGAGATGAAGCCCACCCCTTTTCTCTGAGACCCATAAGAAAAGAATCCCAGACTCCGCCTCCGGGCCTGAACTCTCATCAAAGTCCCTGTTGTGCTTCTGTCTGTCTATAGCCTTACTAATCCTAATGAATGCCTTACCCCAAAGGAAAGTCTGTCTCAGAGTGTCACCCTTGAGCCAAACCCAAGGCATTTCGATTAGGAAGCAAGCCATAAGCATAGAGTGGAATCCTGAGTGGCTGTGTTTTGGTTCATCACTTTCTTGCTGTAACAGGATATCTGAAGAACAAATTAAGGAGAGGAGGTTTATTTTGGCTCCCGGTTCACCGGGTAGGGTCCATCACGGAGAAGGAAACGGGAGCAGCTTGGCTGATGATGGCAGGTGCTTGTGGTACAGTTTGTTGTTCACAACTTGTTGGATCGGAAGCAGAGAGCATTCTGGGAATGCCAGGCTATACTCCTTAAAGGTCTGGCTTGGGTGATCCAGCTGTGCTTCCCATACTAAAAGATCCACAGTACCACAGACAGTCCATTCCACTTCCTATAGGCCTTAAGAAAGCAAAGCATGTCTCCTCCTCAGAGACAAACAGAACCAGTGTTCCTTCAGATTATCTCTTCTCAGAAAAGCAAAATGGAAGAGCAGAGCGAGGGAGCCTGCATGCAACCCCAGCACTTGAGAGGTAGAGGTGAAGGAAGCAGAGGGGTCTTAGTAGAAAGAAGGATTGAGGCAGCTACCCCGAGGGAGTAGGGCAGACAGGTCTGAAGTTGGAGAGTTCTCCAAGTTACCCCAGGCTGTTTTCCTCCTACAGCTGCTGTAGATAAACACCAGATGGGAACAGATGTGCTTTGTCCCACGTGCCCGTGGATACAGAAAATTGTTTGATTTTAAGGTCAGATGCGCATGGTTTCCTTTGGTTTCTTCTTTAAACTCACTTAAATCCCACAGGAAAGCGGAGGTGACAGTTCACACCTCAGGTTTATTCAAAGGGCCAGAGGAGACTGATACTCCTTCTGAAGCACTCAGAAGAGTGTCCAGGGTGGTCAAGTAAGCAAAGTGCAATTTTATTTTATTGTTTGTTGAGAAAGGGTCTTGATTTGCAGCTCAGGGGAGTTATAATTTGCTCAGACTGACCTCTTCTGATCCTATCTCCACCTTCAGAATGCTGGGATTATAGGCATGGACTACCACACTTATGAATGCTGTTGAATCTGGTTGGCGTTTGTGAAGACACACCATGACTGGGAAACAGGGAAACTGAAGCCGCTCTGGTCTCAGAAAAAGTTCTGTTGGACATTAGAACATAAGCTTAATTTGAAAAAGGAAACCAGGGAGATGGCTCATTGGCTGAAGCACTTGCCACCCAAGTGTAAGGACCCAAGTTTGGATCCCCCAAACCCATTTAAGTGCCAGGTGGGCATGGTGGTCTCTAATTCCAGCTTCTGAGATCCCCAAAGAAAGCTGTCTAGCAAGATTAGTGAGCTCTGAGTTTGATTGAGAGACCCTGCCTCAATGAATAAGGTGAAAGAGTCATCAAAGAAAGATTCCCAACATCAACCCCGGGACTTCACAACCATGCAAACATACCAAACTCACATGAATGTATATACTCACACAAAAATATGCACACCACACAAACGCACTCATGTGTACATATGTGCTGGGAAACGGAGGGAAAATGCTATAAATATCTCCTCAGTGTTAGCTTACGGATGCCAGAGTTTGGCTGGTGCTTACCAGGGTGTCCAGGTTCTTGTGACTCTGAACAGAACATTAGACATGTGCAGATTAACAGAATAAAAACAGTTTATCAGGAAAGGATGTGTGCCAGAGCTGGGAAAAAGGTTAGAAACTCACTAGCAAATGCTGTACAAAGCATCAAGATTGATAAGTGTGAGAATTGTAGAGATAGATAGATAGATAGATGGATAGATAGATAGATAGATGGATGGATGGATGGATGGATGGATAGATAGATAGATAGATAGATAGATAGATAGATAGATAGATAGATGGATGGATAGAGGTATGTGCACACATGTGGAGGCCAGAAGAGGAGGTCAGGTGTTTCGCTCCATCACATCTCCACCACACACACACACACACACACACACACACACACACACACACACACACACACACACACTTTACTCCTTTGATACAGGGTCTTTAACTGAATCTGGAGCTAAGCTGGCAGCCAACAAGCCTCAGCAGCCTTTCCTATCTTTGCCCTCACAGCACTGAGGCTATAGGCAGGTGTGGCCATGCCTGCCCTTTTACATGGGTGTCTTCGGGCTTGTACAGTGTGGTAGTTTGAATGAGAATGGCCCCAAAAGCTAATTTTTATGGTTAGTCCCCAATTAGTAGAACTGTTTGAGAAGGATCAGGAGGTGTGGCCTTGTTGGAGAAGGTGTGTCACTGGGCAGCGCTTTGAAGTTACAAAACATTAGTGCCATTCCCAGTGTGTGTGTTTCTCTCTGCCTCTTGGTTGTATCTCATTATGAGAGTTCTCAGCTACTGCTCCAGTGCTATGCCTGCTTGCCTGTGGCCTTGTTCTTCACTACAACAGTCATGGACTCTAACTGTGAGCCGCAAATTAAACCCTTTCCTTTAAACGTTGCCTTGATCATGGTTTTTGTTACAGGATTAGAACAGTAACTAACACATACAGCAAATGCTCTTACCCACTAAACCATCTCCCAGAACCAAGGATTCCGGGTGTCTGTTTCCTAGTATCACAGGAATTGGCTCTCTCGCACAGCATCATACTTTTTCTCCCATGCTCTGCCACATGGGGCCTTGGCTGTCTTTCTAAATTTCAGTGTGATTGCTATTGTGTGTGCATGTGTGTCAGGGCTGAGGTTTAGAGGTCAAAGCACACTTGAGGAAGTTGATTCTCTCCTTCTGCCATGTATGGCCTGGGTACTGAGTGTAGCCCTTGAGGGTCAGCAGTGTGTCAAGTGCCATTACTCACTGAGCCATCTTTTCGGACCCCACCTCGTTTCTTTCCACATGGCAGTTTCGGTCTTGCTTTGTCCTGTCGCCTGCCTTACCACCTATGTTTGAATGGACCCCTTTATGTGCATTCGCCAGCACGATAACAGGGCCTTTGAGGAGTGAATAGCCATGAGAGTTCCTCACAAGCCCTCACAGGTGAGATTTTGGTCCTTATAAAACAGGTGTCATGTGGTGTTTGGCCTATTGCCCCTCATCCATCACCACGTGGAGACACAGCCTTAGCTCCCTCCAGCAGTAAGCAGGTACCAAGTTCTGGCACATTTGGTTTATTTTGTGCATGTGCATGTACCACAACGCACCTGTGGGTGTTAGAGAACAGCTCTCTTTCTACCTTATGAGTTCCAGAGATTTGAGTCAGTTTGACAGGTTGGGTGGCAGGTGTTTTTATCCAGTGACCCATCTTGCCTGCGCCAATGTGCTAGGCTGAAGCAGATGCAGGTCCTCAACAGGAAGAATGCCTAGAGCTCCAGCCCCTCTGAAACTGTGAGTAAGTAAGTATTTTTGCAAATTACCCACTCTCTGGGACTGTGATGTAGTGACACAAAATGTAGTAGGAAAGGAAAAGACGGAGCATTTTGTTCTTTTTTTTAAAACCTCACTCACTTGGTTTACAAAGCAGCCGGGGCTGGAGAGATGGCTCAGTCAGTGGTCTAAAGGACCTGGGCTTGATTCCTAGGACACAGGGTGACTCACAATCACAGGCAACTTCAGTTCCAGGACCCAGTACCCTCTGCTGGCCTCCTCAGGTACTACACACATGGTGCGGGTAAAGCAACATCCCCACATAAATTTTAAAAAAAAGCCCAAACCCAAAAAGGCTAAGCACATAAAACTCTGTAGAAACAATCACAAAGGTTTCTTCTCACATTGCACAAAAGAACATCATTTTGATGGGGGCTTAACATGTCTTTTTTTTTTTTTTGAAGGAAAGAATAGTTTTTTTCTTCACTGACCATTTATGCTTCCATATACGGGAGCAGGGCCAGGCTGTTTACAGTCCTTTAGCCAGTTCCTCCCCGTACCCAAACAGTGCATGGACACCAGGTCCCTTGCAAGATGGACACTGCTCCATGTGTGTATCCCTTGCAGTGTACACACTCGGAGAAGAGAAGGCTGTGTGGTTAGGAGGAAAGGGGGAGGTAGGAGGCAGGAATGACTGCTGGTACTGACTCTCCTCAAATCCAAGGGGGGGCTTCTGTATACCCTAGCTCCAGACCTTAGGAGGATCACTACTGCTGTCCTCCACCCCTCTCAAAGTCTGACTAATAAAGCAGATGCAGCATCTGAGGACAGAGCCTTCTACAGTCCTGGGGGACACCCTGCACTCTGTGGTCGTTTTAGAAGGCCATTACTAAGAAACACTGTGCAAGAGCTTTCCATTTTGGAGGGTGAATGAAGAAGCCCAAAGCAATAGTTTCTGTTTTCCAAGTATGGCCAAAGGAGCTCACATTTGGGGAAGTTGCAACAGCCAACAAGTAAAATTAGAATTAAATCCTAAGTGTTAGCTTTCTGCACCTAACAGGTGGTCTCTGCTCACACACAGGCCGAGTTCACGCACAGCCTTCGTAGCTAGACAACAGCCACGCCTGAGCACATTCAGGGAACCCCCTTCCCTTCCTATGGCTGCCCCTCAGGACTCCCCCAACCTCAAGAATCCATCTCCGATGAGGCCCGGAGTCCCCCTTTCAGTGGTCTTCCAACTCTACAGGCTGATGTCAAAAGCTGACGAGTTCGTGGAGGAAAAGTCAAAAGAAGGCGGCCAGAGGGGACTGTCCTTTCCATCCTCATTTGCTCTCCTCTGCTACAGTCAGTTTCAGGGCAGGTCTGAAAGAGAACAAAGCCTCGCTGGCTTACGAGCTATGGCTGTTGCCATATAGACTCACTTTTTCATCCCCAAAGGGGTACAGGTGAGGGCTGAAGCTCTGGGACCTTTCCCCTTTCTGGTAGCATTTGAAAAGTCTCAGTGAATTTCAGGGGCAGAGTAGAATCTACGATACACGCTGTGGCTCACATAAGTCTGATGAGCATCCTTGGTCCACCCTAAGATGCAGAGTGTGATTGAATAGATGTTTTATTAACCAGCAGTAGCAGAATACACTTGTGGTGATGAAAAGGAGACAGTGTGCTAGAGAAAGAAAATATTTTCAGTGCTAGAGGACTATGGCTAAAAATGAGGGTGGGGTACAGAGCAGAAAGCCTTGACACTTAGCTGGTACCTAGAGGATATTCCATCCTTGGGGTTGCCTTTTAGGGTATCCTAGCTATCTGCTCTGACAAAACCTATGTGTTCTGCATGAAAGAGCTTGTTATGCTGAAACACTAAAGATGAAACAGTTCTTCATAGTTGAATTCACACATGATTACAAGAAATTTAATGTTAATGAAAGAAAAAGGAAGAAGCTAATGGATTTTTAAAATTCAGGTTCAACTGTTTAAATAATTTAAATAAGATAATAGTTTTATATTTATTACCTGTATATGTGCATAGTTTCTTACCGATGATTCTTGTCTGAAGTTCGAAAAGATCATTCCTGGAATATCCTAGTAACAAATGCAACTGCTTCAACATAGAACAACCTAGAAAAAAAGTTGTACTCACAAATTAAGCTCAACTTCCTCTTTATCTAAAGCATATCTTATTCAACGCATTCTTAAAATGGAACATTTAGTTTTCTTTCCTCAATACTTTCTGTTTTTGTCATAGTCTTAAATATTGAATACTGAACCATTTTTATAGAGTGAATATAATCATCTTCCAATTTATTCTAGTTTATTTTGCTCAAAAAAGTCTGCATTTTATTTTATTTTTGCCCTTTTGAGATGGAATCTTGCTATATAACCCAGGATGGTATTGCACTTTAAAAAAAGATTATTTTTTTAAATTGTAATTATATGCATGTGTGTTGGTCTCTCTGTCTGTCTCTGTCTCTGTCTCACTCCCCCCCCCGTGTGTGTGTGTGTGTGTGTGTGTGTGTGTGTGTGTGTGTGTGTGTTTACAATGCCTGCAGAGGCCAGGAGAGGTGCTGGATATCCTGTAAATGGTTGTAAGCTACTTGTGTGTGTTAAGAATCCACTTTAGGTCTTCTACACGAACAGCAAGCATTCTTAACTGCGAAGCTGTGTTTCCAGTCCTTGACATTTGAACATTTAATCTTCCTCAACCTCCCTAGGACTAAAGTTACAGATGTGTGCCACCACACCACGCCTGGCTATATTTTATACAGATGGTAAAGATTGGAAAACAATATCTGTCAATGCATATACCAAAACACAGACATATTTCCAGTTACATGGGTCAGTGGACTGTCAGGTTATTTGTTAACAATTTTCTTTCCTGAATGAGTAAGTAAGCAAAAACAAATTCAGATTTTCTAACTACAGATTCTAAACTCAATGTTGTCCCAACCTGAGGGGAAAAAAAGCTCTAGGTAAATTGCAACTGGTTGCAATCCAATTTGTAAGTGAATTTGGTCACTGTAGAAACCATTGCAAAGAACTGGAATCCCAGTATTTGGGAGGTAAAGACAGATGTATCCCACAAGAATCCAATGTCAGCTTGGACTACAATAGTGAATTATAAGCTAACATGCATATGAACATACATAAAATAAAACCAATTCCTCCAAACCCTAGCCAGTGGTTCTCCATACTCTGACTTCTCATCTGGAAAGTTTAAAAGTTGTTTAGCCCTGTATGATGGTGCACACCTATAGTCCCAGATACTTGTAGACACAGCTACGCACACACACACACACACGAGCTTTGCTAGCATGTGCCTTAAAGTAAATCTAATAAAAGAGTGAGCACACGTCTTTGCGGTTGCATTCTCTTTTCGGTCTGGTTTAGGGATGCAAAAGTCAATGCTGCGTTAGACTTAAAAAAAAAATGTCTGAAAGTTGCCGGGCACAGAGATGCATGCCTTTAACCCTAGCACTCAGTAGGCAGAGACAGGTGGGTCTCAAATAAGAGGCTATCTTAAGCTACAGAGTTCCAGGACAGCCAGGACTACACAGAGAAAAACCCTGTCTCAAAAAACAAAACATAAAATGCTTGAAAGTAAGTTTTCTAATTCACCCCACAATTTAAAATCAGCTACTGCTTAAGGCAGGGACATTCAATTCATCAAAGCACAGCTGTTTTGGGGAGACTTCTTTAGGGAAATCCGAGGCTTACTTCCCAGATTACATGTGGTGTAATGAGCTCATTCAAGGGGGCGGGGCGGGGCGTGGTTCCATGGTTCTATTTTTAAAGTGTTTATAAGCCCATCCCTTATTACCAAAGACCGCAGGCACGGGGGAGACGAATCTCACGCAGCAGGTAGAGGCAACCTCTGTACTAATCTGGGTTTCCGCAGAAAAACGAAAGGGTAGCAGTACTTTAGTTTCAACCGAGACGGAATGATCAGCTCTCTCGCCAGTGCTAAAATCCTTGGAGTTAGGCGTTAGAACAGCCGGGTACAGGCTCCTTGACTGGTGCAGACTATGATGGCTTGCTCTCTGTGAGATCAGAAAGGCCAAGGCATCGAGAAAGGGAGCTACAGAGAGGTTCCTGTAACCACCAAAGTGATGCCCTGCCTTACTCAATCACAGCACACAGAGAGTGTTCTCACGTTAAAAAAACAAAAACAAAAACCACCAAACCTGCAGATGACCAGTCTGCTTTCCTCTCGATATAATCTATTCTTGCTCGTATGACCTTTGAGGATCTGTAACGCGGGCGCTATTCCTCACCCCAGCTTCCTGTCCTACCTCTACCAGTAGATCTTCGGACGTCGTTGAAAGAGCAATTCACTTTCCACGGAAGAAATGTGGAGAGATCCATTTAAGGGGTGCTTTGAACTTGGTGAGGGCGGATGAGCCTGGGGACTGCAAAAAACAAACGAGCAACTCGGCCATAGGGGTGCTGGCTTCATAGCTCGGCCTGGGACCCCCAAATCCCATCGGTGGGATGGAGATAATGTCAACATGACCTTTCCTCTTGTTCTCCGGGATCTTGCAAAGCACTCAGATCCTAATAGGTTGTTGATGCTTGGGGAATTTGGAGGGAGGAGAAGGATAAGCGGTGGTGGGGTGGAGTTCTTGGCGCTTTTCTCCTAGAAAAATGTCTTTGAGCTTTACCTTCATTAAACTTTCCAACAAAGGAGCAGGCCCCTACGTTATTACCAGGAGCTAAGAAGGGTCAGATGGATCCTAGCAGGCAACTGTCACACTAGAGCGGTGGCACCAAACAACCGCTTTCATTAGACCAAAGATCAAAACTAGTTGTGCTGGCAGAGAACAGCGAAGGCGACTTTCGCCGAAACTTTAAAGCGCAGCGGGGAGTCGGAGTTTGCGGGCTTGACTCCCTGTACGTCTCAACCGAATCCGGGCGAGACCGGTCCAGGTTACTCGCAGTCAGACAGCTCTCAAGCCTCCCGCGGAGACTATGAGAGTGCCTCGGGGCGGGTCGGGGGAGGGTCTGGAACCGCAAGCTCTCTGGACTCAGGTTGGGCACAGACATCCCGGGCGGGGTGGATCCCCACGGGTGCTCCGCCCGGTCCCGCCTCCATCTCCACCCCGCGCCCCGGGGCCCAAGGGTGGGAGGACGGAATTTCCCAGCGCGGGGGCTCCCGTGTTCTCGGGCAGCCGGCAGGCCCTTTCTGTTTACGGAGAGAAAGGGGAAATGGAAAAGGCGGGGAGAAGGCTGGCGTCTGCTGCACCGCCCCGGGGCCGGCTCAGACGCGGAGAGTCAGGGGTCCGCAGCGCACGGTCCTCCCGCGGCCGACCGCCCATCTCCGGCGTCCGCCGCCCGCCCTCGGGACTCCCGCACGCCTGGTTCTCGCAGGCGAGCCTCTCACTGCCTACTGAGCCCGAGCTCCGGGCTAGCACGCGGAACACTCAGGTAACAGGGATTGGGGTGCCTTGGGTTTATTTCGGGGGTTCCCACTCTGAAACGGAGCGTGCCTCCCATTCGGGGAGCCTCGGGTGGTCTGCTGCACGCAGGTAGAGCTGGAAAGCACCTTGCGCAAGGCCGCTGGGAGGTGTGGACTCACGGCTCCTCCCCCTTCCTCCTTCTTCCCGGATCCCGGGTGACCAGTCAGTGCCGGCTTGGGCTGTGGCGGGGGAAGTGAGGACCCGCGCTCACAGCGTCTCCTGCGGGGGACGCTGCCTGGACAGCTGCACTCTGGTTGCTGAGCCTGGGTGAGTGCAACTTGGAGGCTGAAGGACCTCAACTACCATTGCTCTGTCGCTGGGCACTTTTACTATATGCAACCGCCTTAAGACTCTGTTATCTTAAGGGACCAGGTGGACCGGGAGGGAAACATATGTGGAAAAACATATTTGGGTCTGGGGAGGGGAATCGGATTTTGATTGAAAACAAACAAGTAAAAAAAAAAAAAAACAGCCAACATACTTGTTTAGCATTCATTATAAGGCCTTCTGCTTAGGCGTCCAACTCTGCTGTATCAAGGTTAGTGTGTATTGGTTCTTAAAGAGTGTCCTATAAGAGAATAGGAACAGGATTCAAAACTTCTGTAAGTGTTGAAGTGGATTTGATTCTACAGGGCTGGAAAGTGTCTTTCTGGGACTTTTGCAAAAGAAAAATATGTTAAGAAGTGTATTCCGAGGAGTAATGGGTTGTTTTAGTGGGGGAAAATCCTTTTAAAAATGGGAAGTACCACCACAACCCCCAATGCCAGGCAGAATATCAAGACTGTAGTCTGCATTCACTTGCTGGAAAGGTTTGTTTCTGTGGATGGAAGCAGCTGAACAGCTCACATTCCTGTTCTTGATTTTTATAGCTGCTTTCTGAAATAATTCTAAGTTAATTTCTAATCAGTGCTTTGACGCTTAATTACAAAAACTAATCTTCGACTGCATTTGCAACAAGTGCCTCTAAAACTGTCCTAACTCTCTGATCTGCTAGGAGGTGTGGATTTTATGATGAGGATTGTTATGCCTGAGTCCAGGATCAGTCACTTTAAGCTGAGCATGTTTGTCAGTAAAATGGAATGCCTTCACCATGCACAGAAAGGGGCTCTGGCCTTGTGTGGCCAGAGATCCTAGTATATGGTCTGTTTAGTTGAGGCAAGAGGGTTCAGGGCCTTTTCATGTTCTCCAGGCTGTTGGTGCATCTGGGTTGCTGGGCAGCAGATCTCTGTGACAAGAGCCTCTTAGGAATTGAGCAAGCCCTATAGAAAGTTAAATACTCCTCCATCTCCCTATGTCTCTCCTCTCCGTCTCATCTGTGTGTGTGTGTGTGTGTGTGTGTGTGTGTGTGGTTTCTTAGGCCTATGAAAAGAGCAGATTTTCTGCAGGATTAAAACCTCCAACTGGTTTTCCTTTCTAAAACAGTGCAGTGACTTGGAACTGTTTGCCACCCCCCCTTTCTTGAGTCAAGAACTTTATTTTCTGTTTGGTTATTTATTTGATAATTCAGTCTGGGAGCCTTGGGTCTTCCCTTTACTCAAGGGGCCCTAAAGTCAACCACGTTTAACTTCTGTTTTCCTAGTAAATTCTACAGTGATAGAAACTGCAACCGATAGCTCTGTGAAGCTGAGGTCAAAGGTTCTCCTATCAGCTTACAGAGCTCTCTGTGTCTCTTGACAAGCTAGGGACTTGAATCACAATCCCTCTCAAGGATGTGTGAGATGTTTCAGACGGTACTGTCTGGACCGTTGTCCAGATTTACGTGCGCTGGTAGCAAGCGTCAATATACTTCTTGGGTTGGGCTCCCCTCACCTTTGTTTCAGCATAGAGACAGTCTTTAAAAGCTTGCCAAGGAGAAGTCTGGGGAATAGGCAGACAAATCCCACTTCCAGATGAGAAAGGAGGCTGGCATGGTGTTTGCTGAGCTAGGTACACATCTCAGTACTTGGCACAGCTTTACTTACTACGTACCAGACTTGGGTACCTTGTGCACACGAGCTTCTTAAATTGGATGGTAGGTGCTGTTATTATCTCTACTTTGCAGTTGGGGGGGAATCAAGGTACAGAGAGCTTGAGTACTTGCCCAACATCTCATGGGCAATGAGGTTGATGGTGAAACTTGGCCATAAGGAGAGGAATTCTTAATGTGGCCTTGATGCTAGATGCTTTCCTCTGAAGCAGTTTGTAAATCAGAGGCACATGACTTGGTCATGTGTGCAGGTGGCCCTGGGTGGAAGTTTCCAGAATCTTTCAACTGAAGCTCCAAGTTGACACAGGTGCATGGCTTTGGCAGAATGGTATCTTGTTACTTTGTGTATGTGTCTTGGTGTAATGTATGTAAGTATACATGTTTGTGTATACATATCATGCAGGTGTACATGCACAGTGCATGGATGTGCTGGTGCGTGTGAAGTTAGAAGTCAATATTGGGTGTCTTTCTCACCTTACTTTTTGAGGCAGGCCTTTCACTAAACCAAGAGCTTATGGGTTCAGCTGGAGTTGCTAGCTGGTGAGCTCTAGGGAGCCGCCTGTGTCCATACCACAGCACTGTGATACATGCCAAACACCTGAAGTGTCTTCCAGAGAGGCTATGCTTTCTAGAGCAGAGTGGTTTAAGTCAGACAGGCTTTGAAATTGTCTTAGATCTCTTAGCTGCTCTTATCTTTTCTCCTTTGTAGTAGAGCTGAGTTATCTTAAGACCCAGGGGGAACAGTGTCACTTTTTATTACTGTGTTTGCCTTCTTTTGTCACCCACATTTCCTAAGTGTGGTGCCTGATGGTGTGGGACCAAAATGTCACCTTGGCTAGTGAAGTCAGCTGATCTTCACCCGTGGCTTGCTTATAACAGATTTGGCTTTCCTGACTTCTTTCTTCTTCTTTCTTCTACTAGAGTTTCTCCAGGCCAGTTGATCTAGGTGTTAGCTTTCTGGGACCCTCAAGATGAGTGCTTTGTGTTACTAAAGGATTTCAGGTGTCAGAAGGGAGCTGTGACTCACAGGTTGACAGATGAGTCACCTCTCTCATCCTTGTTTATCTTTGGCACATTAAGATCCCAGGTCCCTGCTCCTTTCTAAAGAGCTGTTTAATCTATCCCCACTAGATTTTCCCCTCAAACTTAACTTCTGTTTTACATGCCTTCTTCTCTCTTGGGACTTGGCGTATTTGCCAGGTTAGTTCCTGAATTTTAGTCAAGTAGTTCTTTTTCTTTCAAGTCATTTTTCCTCAAAGCCACTGTGATCTTTCTGGGGGGACACTGAAGTTGTGCAAGGTCAATAGTTATAAGAAGGAGGAGTCTTAGTCTTCGGAGAACCCTGGACCGCTCTTCACTGTGTTTGTGTTTAGTGAAAGTTTGTGTTCAGTAGCTGGAGCTGATGCCACAGTAAGTAACTTGCAAGTGCTCTGCATCTCAGGTTTCCCCCTGCAAAGTGAGCTGGGCTAAAGATTATCTAAGTTCCCTTTGAACTTGGCACTGCCCACTTGAATAAAGAAGAGAGGTGCAGAGGAGCAGATCCCCAGACTCTTCGGTCTCCAGTTTAGACACACCATAGTGAAGGAAGTGTTTGTCTTTCTTTTGTAGACTCCGCAGCAGGCACCACAGGGATGGAGTACATGAGCACTGGAAGTGACGAGAAAGAAGAGATTGATTTATTAATTAAGCATTTAAATGTGTCGGAAGTCATAGGCATAATGGAAAACCTTTACGCCAGTGAAGAGCCAGCAGTCTACGAGCCCAGCCTGATGACCATGTGTCCAGACAGTAATCAAAACAAGGAGCACTCAGAGTCGCTGCTTCGGAGTGGCCCGGAGGTGCCCTGGCTGTCATCTGTCAGATATGGGACCGTTGAGGATCTGCTTGCATTTGCAAACCATATATCTAATACTGGAAAACATTTTTATGGACGTCGACCTCAAGAATCTGGGATTTTATTAAATATGGTATGTTTCTTCTGGACAGTTGAGTGCTGTGTGTTCAGCTTTACTGGTATGGCTTCACTGAATGCAGAGTGGCATTGAACATGGTTTAGAATGGCTGCCATGGTACAAGTTTTAAGGAATATATTTATTGGTAAGAATCCCCTCTGTGTTAAAAAACGAGAAGGAAATCTTCACACAAGCTCCATTTCAGAAACCCATAATTTAGTAGTAATTCTATGAAGAATATACTTAGTGTTTTCAGGGGTAGGGCATGCTAGGTAAGCACTGCACCCCTGAACTACACCCCAGCCCTTACAGATGTATTTTAACAATTCACTTAAAGGCTGATTCATTATACACACAAAAGAGAGGGTCTTAATGGGAGCCCACCAGCCAAGAGACGAATAAATGCTGTCTTAATAATGCTGAAAACTAAATTATTTTCTCCTTTCATCCCATTTGGCTAAATTTGGTTCCTGTAGAAATGCAGCTGATAGGTAGCAAATAACTATCTGCAGATTCACTCTCTGTAAGTGGCAATGCACCACAAGTGACAGAGTTACTTAGTCATCTCAAATATGCAGATAGTCCAAAATATTGTGACGACTCTTTGTTGCCGCAAGAGTTGGTCAGGTGGAGCATTTAGGTGTGCCTGGCATTCTGTCATGTCCCTAGTGTGTTAGAGGTGAACACGTGGGCGATGGTTAAAAGGCGATTTAATTCTGTAAAAAGGACAGCTTGCAAAAGAGTCGTTGGTGAGTCACAAACATGTCTGTTGATAGAGGCAGCTCTCTTTCCCTTGGTGTGTACGAATGGCAGTGTGACCCATGCTGGGGGAGCTGTTGCTGAAGAGCCCGAGTTGGGACAAAGGAAATAATAACAATGATAATTTTTTAATCGTCCCACATTTATTTGATGAAAAACAGCACAGTAATTTAGGTCAGCTATGTAGTGAGTTGTTTTGTTACCAGTCAATTGTGTTTGGCTCAGTACTAAGCAAGCTCACCGTTCGGCATCAGGGCGTGACTGACTTCCTTTGGTGTGGATCTACCACGCTACATTTAGCAGTGAACTAAAGCAGTCTTTAGAGTATGACTTCATTTTATAAATGGGAATTCATCATTTGAAGCAGGAGCCATACCTGGTTTCCTCAGCCAGAGTAAAACTAGAGGAGTATGCTTTAAAGTAACACACATGTGGACAGTGACAAATTCAGTGCTGATGTATTTCTTCCATTGTTTTACATATTTGATAAATAAAGACAAGCAGAATAAACTAGTCGTCCTTGCTTGTAAATATAGAGAAACTTAAGTGTGCTCACCCTCACTGAGGAGAGATGGACCATCGTCCGTATACACAAGGGAATGCTAGGAAATTTTAAAGAACACCACCAAAAAAATAGCTTCTTACATTGGTTTAGGAGTAGAGCCAGGAGAGCTAATGCAGAAAGGGCTGGAAACCACAGTCATTAGAAGGAAGTAAAAATTTGGTCAGTGAAGTATTGTCTGTCATTCCCTGCCAAAGAGCCCATGCTCAATAAATGAGCAAATTAACTAAAAAGAAAATGTAGGAATCAAAGATACCATAAAGGAATCTTAAGAATCTTAATAGGCACTTGTATTTTTTTTAATGCTGAAGAATATAAAATATAAAGCAAGAAGGCCAAAATGAAAGGAATGATAGGAAACAGAATGGAATTATAGCCCACAGGCACATGGATCTGACCCCATTAGGCCTGGGGCTGTGCCTCTGGGACTGTGTTTAACTTTCCTGTCACCGGCATTAAAAATGAAACTGTTCTCTAAAGCTGGTGGTAATCTGCCACAGCTCAGTGCTTTATAAGTGATGGCCTATGCATTGGTCTTTGGTCAGAGCCAGTCTGACACATGATTTGCATGTAATATCATTGATTCTGGCATGGTGTTTCTGTGAACCCATCTATCCTGTAGTCAAGACCTTTCTCTTCTCATCCTCCATCTACATACTTGGCAAAGCTGTGTAGTTGCGTTGCTAGCTTTGTGTAGCTTTGCTGTTCTTGCTTTCTCTGCATTAGAGAATTAACTGCCACCTAGATTGGGTCCTTAGTAAAATATATCCGTAAAAGCTTCCTACATAGGGATAGAAGCCTTTATTCAAATATTCCTTTGTTCATTTGCTAGACCTAGCTGGGACAGCTACAGTGTATCAGGCTATTCCAGGTGCTAGATAAGAGTTCTGAGTAGTCTGTGCCACAGGGAGCTCAATGCCTAGTGTGTATAGGAAGCAAGTGAACAGGTAACATAGCATGGTGTGCTCAGCCACAATATATCTACACCCTGACAGCCTTGGGGATGCTTAGGCAAGATTTCTCACACCCATGAGTGTGAGGAAGGGAAGGGAAAAGGAGGATATCCGCACAGGCTTCCCAGACTTGGTACCTATACCGAGATACAAACAACAAGTTGGAGCTACATGAAGTGAAGATTGTTTTTGGTGAAGAGACAACAAATGCAAAGGCTCAGAGGCATAGAGACCTGATGTGTAGAGGCAGCCAACACCCATGGTGCTGCAAAGTTAATTAGACAGGGTGGACAACTACAGATTAAAGCAATATCCCAAAGCATGGGCATATTGGATGGGTTCTCCCTGGGTGTGTATTTATGTATGTGCTATTTCCCTTAAAATAATATATGTTAAGTATTCTACTAGTATCCAACAAAATCCAAGGAAAGAATTCCAGGAGACTCACCTAGGAACTATTTACTTTATGTCACTGCAAAGTTATTTATAACCAGCTTATACATAATCTGGATAGAATTATAAAACAGTCCCCAAGCATTCAACTCTGGTGGTTGTATGTGGATCTGAATACCCCCACCTTGGATCTGTTCACTATACATGCTGGTGTGTTATTTGGAATGATGATCCTCAGGGTTTAGACATGGAGTCACAGTTTCTCAAATTCAAGAGTCCAGCCTTCTCCATCTGATGTTTGAACCAGGCAATTCATAATACTGGGTAGAACATTCTGGTTTGTTCCTCCAGACCCATTAGCAAGAGCCATTCCCACCCTGCATCCAGTGCCTCACTGTCAAATTCTGACCATAAGGAAGTTTCTTCTTATATACAACCAAATCCATCTCTGACTGCCCCACTCCCATCCCTAGTAAGTGTATATGATGAGTAGTGGTGATACCTTAGAGTTCTGAATTAAGAACTTGGTATGCCATTTGCCTTTGAGATGGAAACCCTTACTACCTGCCTTACCAATAGGAACCTGAACATAGATTCCACTTATGTCACCAGGAGGGTAGGAGAGACATAGCTTTGTCTTTGTTTTTAGATAATCTGTTTCCATGCATGTAGCTGAAGATCACTTCGCTTCATAGGAACCAGGTTACACAGCTCACTCAATAAAATACCTAAGGAATTTCCCAAGTACTGTCCCCTGTATTGTTTAGTACAGATAACAGTAATTTGTATGAGGGAATAGAAAGCTTATGTCTAGTGTCTGCCCTTGAAAGTGACTTCAATAAGTTGGAGAATTGACAGAAATAAACAGCACAGGGTTCTACAAGATTGCTTAGAGGGGACCCCAGAAAAGAGGAAGTTAAAGATAAAAACGCAGGTCAAATTCAAGCAGTGAAGACCTGGTATTAGGGAAAGAGCCAGACCTCTGTGAATTGCACACTGTCTTGGGCCTCACCCAGTGAGTGCGTTCCAGAGGCTTTGAACAACTGAGCCTGCACCCTAGCATGGCTTTAATTACAGCCTTCTGGAACCCCAAAGGCTCTTACACAAAGAGGGGGAGCTCTGGCTTTGGGGTTGGGCAGACCTGAGTGCAAATCCTAATTCTGGCACTGATTAGAGAGTTGCTTCACCCCTGGAAGCCAGCCTCGGCTATGAAATGGAAATAAAAATAGAGCCTAGCTCAGGATGGCCGTAGACTTTAATGAGATAATGCAAAGCAACAGCACTGCACCTGGTCCCTAATTAGCTCTCAGTGTGGTGGCTGTTCCTTCCCTCTGTCCTCTTGCATAGTATAAGGGGGTGGAGATGGGTCCTCACACACTTAGTTTGGTCAAAAGCCAAACTTTCATGAACATGGGTTCATGAGATGGTTCACTAGAGTTATTCTGTGAATGACAAGAAAAGGGACCCCAAGCCAGTGCTGCCAGGGCCATAGCTCTGTCTAAACATGGAAGAGCCCACCATCACACTATCCTTAGCACAGTGCAAAATGAGGTCTACGGGGACAGGAAGTGACTTTTATTTGGTTGGTCATCATTATTTTAAATGAGACAGGACAGTGTTTTCCATTTACTTCCTTTAAGGACCTGTATGGGGTCCCCCCTCAGCAAAGGCACCCTGTACATATTTAAGTTTCAGATTTAGTGATTTTTGTGTTTCCAAGTATTGGGCTATTCTTTACTTCCTTTCCTGTAGATCGTAGAACTAATTAGCAATGATGGAGGTTGAGTGTTCAGCCCTTTGGTCATCAGGCCTATGGCTATAATGGTGAGTGGAAGCTTAGATGCACCCATAGTAGGATTGGATGCTTGTTCTTCTCCCATGGGATAGGCTTAGGGGTTCCACATCTCTTCAACTCTTGAGGTAGCTCAATACTATTTCAATCAGAAGTCCTGGGTTGATATCTCAGGCCATAACAGGACTATCACATTGAGGAAACAGCTGGCATCTGGGGAGACTATCTCTTAGAACACTTTAGACATGTTTTACAGCATGTGTTCTAGGCCATGTTTCCCATGGGATACTATTTTATTTGAATTGTGATATTCACTTTTATTTGTTTATTTATTGTTTTTGTGACAGGCTTGCCATGTGGCCCTGACTGGCGGGGCCCTCAACATTCTCTTGCCTCAGCCTCGCCAGTGCTGGCATTTTTGTAGTGTCCCACCATAGTGGGTGCCACCCTCTGATCCCACATTGCTCTCAGGATATAGTTCTTGATGCCTGAGTTGGCTGGTTTTGTTTTTCTCTTTGTGTTGAAGCGTGTTTTGTTTATCGTTCATGTATGTAGTGCTGGGCGTCAGTCCCAGGACCTTGTCCATACTGGGCATGTGCTCTACCACTGAGCCACACTTCCAGCCTGGAGCCCACTGGTTCTGAAAGACCTGATCTAAAGGTTATCTTTGCCCACAAACCTTTAGAAGTCTGGAGCCTCCTGTCTCTCTGCTTGTGGTTGCCTCCTCAGTGCCAAGCCCATCCCAGGGCACATAATAGGCACTGCACAATGAAGTGAGAGACAGCTAAAGAGGGACAGCTCTGTCCCTCCTTATTTATGCAGCATTGTCAACTCACGACTCAGGCATCGCACATTGGCTCCACAGTCCTCCCTGGGCCCTAGTTAATTTCCACGCTCTCTCTCTGTGTGTGC
The DNA here is from genome assembly GCF_017639785.1 of Mesocricetus auratus. Classification (NCBI taxonomy): domain Eukaryota; kingdom Metazoa; phylum Chordata; class Mammalia; order Rodentia; family Cricetidae; genus Mesocricetus; species Mesocricetus auratus. Next base: position 10,175,291 of record NW_024429196.1, read on the forward strand.
ATCATGTGTGAGTAATGGCTATGCAGACAAACAGGTTAGTGCATTTTAATAGAAACAAGTCAACCTCCAGGCACGAGTGCATCCTATATTTGCAGTCTTTGGGTCACAGTCGTCAGACTCCCTAGATAAATAAATTTTCAGCTTCTCTTTGGCAGCTTACTACTCATAAGCATTTGGAAATATGAGCAGGTTGGACCAGGAACTTGTGTCTGTTACAAGCTTTCTCTGTCTTGCTCAAGTTCTAAATATAGCCTGTAATGTCAGAATGACACACAGCACCACTGCATTGGATGCTTCTAAAATAGCCTCTGTGGAGTGGACTTTACCTTAGCATCTGTATCTCCTTGCAGGTAATCAGTCCCCAGAACGGACGCTACCAAATTGACTCGGATGTCCTCCTCGTTCCTTGGAAGCTGACTTACAGGAACATCGGCTCTGGTTTTGTTCCTCGGGGGGCCTTTGGAAAAGTGTACTTAGCACAAGATATGAAGACCAAGAAAAGAATGGCGTGCAAACTGGTGTGTACATCCACGCTGTGTATCTGACTTCCTGGCTTTGGGTTATCTACCATAACCAAAGGCTCTACCCTTACACTGGGTTGTACTTAAGGTTCCTGCCCCAAAGTGTCTGCCGTTTCTGGCGTGCCTGGTGACCTGGGACAATTCAGTTCTTACATCTTGATTGTGACCTCCTGTATCTCTACTTAGGTGTCTTGGAGCTTGGGATTGCAGATTTATAGGGCTGAATTCAAATGTACCAAGTACTGAAAGGGCCCCATCTCTTAATGACTGCGATGTGAGAAGCCTGCTGGGCAGACTCTGGCAGCTCAGATGTACACATCTGGAGTGACCCAGTAACTTTACTGCTTAGTTACACCCAGCAGAGAGGTGTGTCCATGTGTGTGACTATTCTGGGCTGTTCATTTCAGCACTGTTTGCTGAAGTAGCATTCTCAGAACTTCCCAGATACCAATAGGTGGACACTCCTGCAATGGAACATCAGGCCACAAAGAGAATGGATGGCTTACAGCTGGATGGCTCACAGCTAAAGCAGTGCGGATGTGTCTCAGAACTCTGAAGTTCATACAGCTAGACACAAAATAAGATCTGTTGCATGAGGTCCATGTATATTAAGTGCAGAAACAGGACCACAAATTCATATGCTAGATAGAGGCTGTGGTCATGGGGCACCCTTGCGACACCCCATGTGTCCCACCCAGTACTTGGGAGGAGAGGCAGGTAGATCTCTCTGAAGTCCAGGACAGCTTGGTCTATGTCGTGAGTTCCAGGCCAGCCAAGGTTGCATAGTGAGATACTACCACACACAAAAAGATTGACTAGATAATCTATTATTAGAAGAAAAATAATACTTACAGAAAGCTTTTTGAAGCTTCTGTCGAGGGCAGCCCATCCAAACTGTAATCTAGAGTCCTTTTTTAAAAATTGGAGACCCAGTGTCCTTTTTTAAAATTTTACTACAAAAGCATGGAAAACTGGCTTTGTGATTTTGTTGCCCTTTTAGTGTTTGTTATATTTAGATATTTAAGGAGAGTATTTTTTCTTAAGAAAATCAAATATACAATTAAAAATCCCAGACAGGCTCAAAAGCATGGAGATTCATGAATGGGGCCCCCTTCCTTGCTACGACCACTGTTGGGAACTTCTTGTTTTCCAGATATGTGCACATCATCATTTCAGAATAATACCACCTTTTGCCCTGGCACAGTATTTGGAGATAAAAGAGTCTCTCTGCTCTATGAACACTACCTCTTATCACAGCTCTTATTGACAGAGGACTAAGTTTTCATGGGATATCGGGATGGGTGGGCATTACCTTAAAGCTGTGGTCAGAGTGTGAACTAAGGAACTTGTGACCTCATGTTAGGTACTAATGACTTCATAGCATCACACAATCAGGTGAAATTTTTGAATAACACAGAGTTCTGGGGCCGTGAAGATGATGTATATTGACCATAGGAAATCCTCTGCTCATTCAATACTTGTAAACTTCATTTGGATTTCAAAACTCTAAATGAAATGAATTTTTCCCTACCTTATTTTTTTATCTTTTAAAAGATTTCTCTCTAAAGATGACATAATGTAGAAGGAACTCTATACTAAACAGTTTTTGATACCACAGAGCCCTGTCATATACCTTTTAAGTGTCTTTGTCTTAATTTGACTTCCGGTTTGTGGGTTGATCTGCATTGTTTATTTTATCATCTTGAGGTTGTTTAGACTCTTGACCATGTGTTATGTTGCTAGATCCCTGTGGATCAGTTTAAGCCATCGGATGTGGAAATCCAGGCCTGCTTCCGGCATGAGAACATTGCTGAATTATATGGCGCCATCCTGTGGGGTGACACTGTCCATCTCTTCATGGAGGCAGGAGAGGGAGGGTCTGTTCTGGAGAAGCTGGAGAGCTGTGGACCCATGAGAGAATTTGAAATTATTTGGGTGACGAAGCACGTTCTCAAGGGACTTGATTTCCTGCACTCCAAGAGAGTGATCCACCATGATATTAAACGTGAGTAGTGGTGTCTACCTTGTTGTGGTTTAATGGGACTCACTGGATTGGAGACAGGTGAGATGTTTTAATCCAAAGGCACTCAGTGGCAGGCAGTACAGCTCCCTACAAACAACAGATCATCTTCCTTTTCTGTGCCCCTGAAAGAGCTCAAAGAATGCAGCCTGGTCACTAAGAATGTTAGCAGCCAGAAGGGAAGGTGGTGACTAAACAATGGAGTGAGGATACGACCACATATCTGTTGGGTGTGTTGCCTCTGTCCTTGTATAGTGCTTTAAAAACAATAATGCAACACTGACAATATGGCTCAGTGGTAGAATTCCTGCTTAGCCCACACAAGGCCCAGGGTTTGATCCCCACCACATACACACGCCACAAACCACACACATACACACCATACAAATAAACACATGCACACCATACAGACACACACACACACACACACACACACACACACACACACACACACACACAGAGGGAGTGGGCGAGAGGGAGATTACTTACTGCAAACATGTAGGCATATATTTTTGAGGAACAAATATCTTAATTTTGAGCCATAATTTAGTAACAATTCATTAAACAATCTCTTAAAAAACAAATTGCTAGAACTCAGATATTATATAGAAATAAAACAGGCTCACTATAAATCTTTAATACCTAGTGACAAGCACAACTTTAATCAGAAAAAATAATTTTAACTTTTATTTATTTTTTTAACGACAGTGGCTTGATGGTAGATGCTTGTCTTAGAATTTGAAGCCCAAGCCTTGAGCTTTCCTAATGGCTGTACTCATATAAGCCCACACTGCATGGGCTCTTGACAGGCCTCAAGTGATTTTCAACTGACCTCTCACCAGCATGTCTCTTCTGGGTGTGATATGCCTGTGTGATTACCAGAAGCATTTCATTCTGCTGTGATTAGAGCTCACTCTTCTAGATGATGTTGTCATGTTGCATTAGGATCTATTAACTCACATTAAAAATCCTTCCCATTGCAGCTAGCAATATTGTATTCATGTCTACAAAAGCTGTTTTGGTGGATTTTGGCCTAAGTGTTCAAATGACCGAAGAGGTCTATCTTCCCAAGGATCTCCGAGGAACAGAGGTAATTGTATGAGTGTGAAAATCGTTATTATCTTATTAAGAATAAATTCTAGAAATGCTGTGAAGGACAAAGCAGGGGGTAAAATGACAGCATTAAATCATCCTTGTCACCAGAACAAATCATTTTACTTTTTACATTTTCCCTGTACTGTTTATATGATGAACTTTTAAATATGTATGTAATATTTATAGACATTATCTATTACTATGTTTATACATTCAGCACAAAACACTTGCAAGCAATCCAGTGCTGAAACAGTTGAGCATCCCTAACCCAAAAGTCTAGAGAACTGTTCAAGAGCTGGAGAGAGTTCAGTGAGACTTGCTGCACAAACCAGAGGAGGTAGTTCAGACCCTGAGAACCTACATAAAGCCAAGTGTGGTAATCCCTTGCAACTGTGGTTAAATGAGAGGCAGACAGGAGTGTTCCCCAAAGCTCACAAATAGACCGCAATACACAGCAGTAAGTAAGAGATCCTGGCTCGAGGTAGCAAGTGCCCAGTATGCAGGGTCTCACACACACACACGCACACACACACACACACACACACACACACACATGCATGCACACACACAAACATACATAGAGAGAGAGGAATGCACACATCAGACAGACAGACACACAAAAGTTTTTAATAAAATCAACATATGTATGCGAATATTCCAAAATATGAACTCTCAAATCTGAGAGGCTTTTGGTTCCAAGCGTCTCAGACATGGGATACTGAACTTGTAGATTCAGAATACATCTTTTAAAACTGTTACAGAATGATAATTAAAATAGTTCACCTGAATTATTTTTTCCCTAATATGACTTTATTGTTGGTGAATACTATTGTTATAGCAGATAGGAGATTGCTGTTATCCCATTTTATAATAAGGTAATAAACATGGAGAGACTTTAAAACAGAACCTGAAAGTACACAGTTACACAGATTCCCCAGCTTGAATTCTTAGAGAATAAGGATTTAGGTTCTTAGTCCTTATTTTCTAAGAATTTGAGCTCTGGATTCTGGGTAGCCTTTTAACTAACATCTTATTAGATAACAAACTAACATGATAACTACTCCAAGTCTTGGCTCAGTTTATCCTCACTGTCCTGGCTGTTTCCATTCATTGAGGACTGACCAGCAAGGCCTGGCTGTCTTCTCCCAGGGATAGTTTAACCTGGAGTCATGAGCACAACACACCTTGTTTGCAGCTATAGTGGTAATATTTAATCTGTGAACTAAAAACAAATTTAAACCTGGAAAATGAGTTTCTGGAATTACTTTATTTTGATTTCTGAGACAAAGTCTCACTATACAGCCCAGGCCAACTTGAAATGCATAATCTTCCTGCCTCAGCCTACCCAGTGCTGAGGCCATACTGGCTCTGTAGACATCTTTTTAAGTTAAAGAATGTTTATTTCCCACTTCTAGAAAATCTGATTTGCCTTGATGCTTAGGCCATTGTCTTTGGAAGGCCTTTCAGCACTTTTTGGCACTAGTCAGGAGTTCAGATCCGGGACATTCCACCCTTTTCCCTGGAACCAGTTTGAGAAACAAACTATTTATGGTATTAGAGGAAAAAATACCTTTTGCTTCCTGGCAATGCAGTCAAGTTGAAAATTATGCAATGTTGGAGAAAAGCCTGTGTTTCTGGGATTCTCAGCCAGGATGGCTGAGCATAGAGTCACACATCTCAGCCATCAGTAGGGTCTCTTTTTATTTGAGTTTGGGGTAGCTCAGACATTCCTCAAATGCATTGTGTAGCCTAGGCTGGCCTTGTACTCATGTCTTCTTGCCCCTGCCTCCGGTGTACTAGAGTTATGGGGCGTAGAGCACCCATCTAGCCCCTGAGTAGTGTTTAGATGAAGTGTTTTCAGCTAATGATAGTTTCTGTGTATTTGGTATAAATTGATGTTGCTGTCTGTTCTTCTGCGCCTCACTCTGTCAGTTGTCTCTCGTACTGTCTGCACAGTGCCCACAAACTGAAGTGGGAAAATGATTATGAAGTCCTGATGCAACTCTTCAGCAAGCCAGCTTTTACTCCTTATACTGAAGAGCAAATTAGATATTACTAGCCAGGCATGCATGCAGATTTGCTTTCCACTAGAAGGTGATTACTTGGCTCTTGGGAAGTCAGTGAATATTTCAGATCTCTGCAGTATAGCTCACAAATGCAAACTTCACCTCTGGATCCCTCCCTCCCGCCCTTCCCCCCCTTCTCCTTTCCATCTCCCTCCCTCCCTTCATATTCAGAGTTTTATACTGTAACATGTCATATATATACCCAAGGTTAGCCTGGCATATATTTACTTGTTTTTAGTTACATGGTTCAGAGAGAAAAAAAAATAGGAACTATAAATAACATCCAAGAATTATTTTGCTATGGTTTTGTTCTTTATTTTTACAGTTCTTACTTTCTTCTGATTCTAGTATTAACTTTTATATGTCAGTATAGAATAAAGATGTGCCCATGTGTTCATGCAGACATACCCATGACAGTCGCTTTTCCTTGCTATAAAACACAAAGGCTGGGCTGGGCGTTGGTGGCGCACGTCTTTAATCCCAGCACTCGGGAGGCAGAGGCAGGCGGATCTCTGTGAGTTCGAGACCAGCCTGGACTACCAAGTGAGTTCCAGGACAGCCTCCAAAGCCACAGAGAAACCCTGTCTCGAAAAACCAAAAAAAAAAAAAAAAAAAAACAAAACAAAAAACAAAAAACAAAACCCCACAAAGGCCTTGACTCTGACTTCAAGTTCTCCTGCACTTCACTCATTCCTGGGGGTGGGGGTGAAGTGGGGGCAGACAACTCTGGAGCAAGTGCTGTCAGTTCTGCCCCAAGCCTTCCAGGCAGCCAGCCCAAAGACAGGCTTTTCTGAGCTGCCTGTCTGGTTCTTTCTGGAGCTCGAGGAGGAAGAAACTTTGAGCTGGAAGCTCCTGGCTGTGTTCCAGAGGGCCTGCACCCAGGCCACCAGCTGATCCTGCCAGCTCCAAACGTAGGCTGGACGTGCAGGCACGTAGAACCCATGCATACGGTTTACTTCATCCCCAGTCTGTGTGAAAGAGGAGGCAGACCTCTTCTACTGACAGCAAGCACACAGCATTTATTTCTTAACTGTGTTTGATTATGGTAAGACATTTCAACAGGAAGTCCAGTTTCTTGGCAAGTTGTAGATGTGTAACTCCTTGTTGACCATAGTGTACAACGTTGGATATTCAATGTTTTAACCCTGTGATTGAGATTGTGGTTATTAAAAAGGTCGAGAGACACATGCTATTCATTGTCTGCAGGGAAAGTGGTTGGACACAGAGCTCAGTGTAGCCTTCTTGCTGAGGGCAGAAGGAAGCCTACAAGGAAGTGTGTTTTGGGAAGGAGTTGAGCAGGCTAAGATGGGGAAACTGGGCAATTTCCCCACTTTTTGTAAGATAATTTTTCTACTTATTTACTCAGCAATGAATTCTGAGAATGCTAACCCCTTCCTCATATTCTCATGACAGCATAAAAACTCTTGAAAGCTGAAGCAGGTTAAATATCATACCTGAAGGGCTTGGGACAGGAGGACTTCTCTCTTCCCCCCCCTTCTCCTCCCCCTCCTCTTCTTTTTCTTTCCCTTCCTTCTTTCTTTTCTTCCTCCCTTCTCCTGTTCCTCCACGTACTCTTTTTTCTTTGACTTGATCTTGGTACATCTGTGTGTTGTGAAATATCCTGAGGATGGGACTGAAGTAGATGCAGAGGGTTCATTAGCCTGAAAGACAGCTAGCAGGGGATTCTCAGTGTGGCTGTGTTTTAACTGTGACATTCACATGAGGTCATATGTGGAAATTTCCACTTGTGGCATCATCCTGCTCAAAGCTTCCAGTTTTGGAGTCCTTTGTACCCTTAAATTACAGCTGTTCAGCCTGTGTTGTTAACTAGGGTACTAATGCCGTCTGTCTGTGCCAGCCCTGACTACAGATTATTGGTAGCTAGGGCTTTCCTGTTTTCCTCTCCCATCTTAAATTTAGAAAAATAACATTTAGAAAATTACCCTACTTACTCAACACCGACTTATGAAATTAATGCAAATTATGCTGTATTTTGTTTATTAGTTAAATTTTTAGGACAAGATCTCAGTCTGTAGCCCAGGCTGTCCTTGAGCTTGTGGCAACACTCTTGCTGCAACCTCAGAACTTACACTCTGTTGTTGTAGAGGGCGTTTGATGCTTAGTCGCTGGGATACTTGTTATGTATAAATGACTCATTAGGGTTATTTTCCAAGCTTTACACTTTATTTTTGCAGGCTCTTCCCTTCTAAACCATTGACATAGATACCCTGCAGGATTCTGCCACCTTTAGGCAATTAAATGATAAATGGGAGAAGTATATGTGTAGTCTCATTTAAGTCTGAAGAGAACTGGTGATTTAATTGACAATTGTATATAACTGATGAACTTCTACAGAACTCAGATCAGTGGGAATCAGTAGGTTGAAGCCCTTTGAGGTCAGATCTGCTATGTGGGAAAGAGGTATTTTAGAGAATGTCTCAGGATTCTCCTTGGCTTGAGGAGATATTGCGATAGCATTCCCTCTAGAGCATGCAGCAAATGTCACAAAGGCAAAGGAGTCAGCTTCTAGAACCAGATAGGGAGAAGGAAGCCAGGCAAATGATGCTTTCCTTGTCTTTTTTCAGATATACATGAGCCCCGAGGTGATTCTGTGCAGGGGCCATTCCACAAAAGCAGACATCTACAGCCTTGGAGCTACGCTCATCCACATGCAGACAGGCACTCCACCCTGGGTGAAGCGCTACCCTCGGTCAGCCTATCCTTCCTACCTGTACATAGTAAGTGAGGGTCAGCTGGGCTGGGGTGCAGTGAGTCCCACCATCCCAAAAGCACACCAAAGAGAGGAAGTGATGGTAGAATTGTGACCCACAAGAGACGGTTGCAATTCCATTATTAAAATGAAAGTCTATTTTAATGGAAGCTGTCTGAAACAAGAAGTAGATATAATTTGTATGCTATCCCATTTTACTTGTGTGTGATAGAACACACTTATAAACATCAGAGTCCTACAACTCTGTGAGCCAAGGAAAGTGTGTGTGTTCTTTACGATGTCTTTTTAAAAGAAGAAAATATGTTATTACTTTTTGTACTCCCAAACCTCCTTCCTTCTGCCCAATAGCATGTCCTAGAGTAGGGTGTGGGAACCAGACAGAGGCAGGCATTTCCCTGTTGCTGCAGCCAGCTGTGGTCCCCCCATGAGAAGCTGTCACTGCTAATTCAAACCCAGAATGTACTTTTTGCCATTAAACCAAAGCTGGTTTAACCGCTGTGAGGAAGTTGAAGGGTATTTGCTAGGGGTCATGCAATGGGGGTCACTCCTCACTGTTTGAGCATGTCTCTGTGCCATCCATGCTGACAGAACTGGTCTGTTGACAGATCCACAAGCAGGCACCTCCCCTGGAAGACATTGCTGGTGACTGCAGTCCAGGCATGAGGGAGCTGATAGAAGCCGCCCTGGAGAGGAACCCCAACCACCGTCCGAGAGCAGCAGACCTACTGAAACACGAAGCCTTGAATCCCCCTAGAGAGGACCAGCCACGGTGCCAGAGCCTGGACTCTGCCCTCTTTGAACGGAAGAGGCTGCTGAGCAGGAAGGAGCTGGAACTTCCTGAGAACATTGCTGGTAGGTCACCCCACTGTGTGCATATGGGTGTATGCCTGTGTGCCTGTACAACCACTGGCCTCCCTCCTCCTGTCTGCAAACCTCTGATGTGGTCATGGCAGCACTTGTGTGTGGGGTGGGGATGGGGTGGAGGATGAAGGCCAGGCATGGTGACACATGCCTGTAGTCCCAACACTTGGATGGGGCAGTTAAGAAGTTCAAGTTCAGCATCAACTACTTGAGACCCTGTCTCAATACATACATACATACATATACACATACACATGCATACATACATACATACATACATACATACATATGTATATATGTGATGGTCCAGACAGGAAGACCACAAGATCAAGGCCTGCCTGGGTTACAGAGTGAGTTCAAGGCTATGCTAGGCAGCTTAGTGAGACTGTCTTGAAATAAAATGTAAAACAGATGCTGGGTTGTAACTCAGACACGGAACACTTGCCTGGCATGGCACAAAGCCTGCGTTCTGTCACCTGCATTGCACACACGCACACACGCACACATGCATGCACGCACCCCCAGAGGAACCAGGCACATCTTGAGAGGCTAAGATAGGAAGGTTGCCCAGACAGTAGCACAAACTTAGACCCAAACTCAGAGGTAAAGCCTGGAGTTCATGTTTTTCTTTATGCCTGTCTAATTTCTCAGTGTCTAGTGGGGAAAAATGAAATACAGAAGAACATGCCGGAATTTCTACCCAATCCCTGGTCTTCACTGGCCATTGGAACCCTACGATCTATGTGCTATTCCATTGAGGCTATCTGTGACAGAGCCAGAGCTGGGCCACTGTCTCTTGAGTCTCTCGGGTTGTTTCTTCACAGAAGGGACATGTAGTTGTTACTTGCTGGGCCTCCCTGTCATTTTTGTCATTGGTTTTTCTTGTTGTTTCCATGTTCCTTCTGCAGACTCTTCATGCACGGGTAGCACTGAGGAGTCTGAAGTGCTCCGGAGACAGCGTTCCCTCTACATAGACCTCGGTGCTCTGGCTGGCTACTTCAATATTGTTCGGGGGCCACCAACCCTGGAATATGGCTGATGGATGGCTTTGTTGGCAACAAACTAGGATGGACATTTCTCTCCTGGGTGTTGGTTTTGCAGGCCCTGCACAGCAGCTCTGGATAGTGAATTGTACCCATTTTTCAGGAGGCAGTGAGGCCTCTGGTGACACATGAATGTCCCTGCAATGCCCTCCTTTGTGAAGCTACTCTGTCATGTCCCAAGGCCCCAAGGTTCTCATTTCTCAGGTGGTGGGATTGCACGGGAGGGAGTGAAGAGCTCAGGGAAGGACCAATTCTGGTGACAAGTCCATTCACTGTGCCCTTTGCCGGACATGCTAAAAGTAGCCCTTACAAGATATTAACCTAAAACTCATATTCTCGGTTCTTATTTAAGTGTGGGAACTTCATTCAACTCAGAAGACCTGTTCTGTGTATATATTGGTGTGTATTATGTGGTAACTCTTTTGAGCCCTGGTGGGTAGACTCCAGTATAAGTTTAATTCATTATATTTTGGGTGAATAGAACAACTTTAATATTACAGCAATATACTGGACTAGTGTCTTACAAATGGCCGATTCACTCAGAGCCACCTGACAGCAGGCCACTAGTGACAGTTTCTGTTATGTTCCTATGGAAACACTGTGTACTGTACATGCTATGCTTAAAACATTTAAAACATTATGTTTTAAAATGTGGATAGAACTATGTAAACCACATAATTTCTGTACATCCCAAAGGATGAGAAGTGTGACCTTCAAGAAAGTGGAAACTTTTATAAATTCCTGGTGATGCTACACTTGTAATGACTATTTTCTTTAAAGTGTTTCTATATTAAAATAGCATACTATGTATGTTTTATTCCAAATTCCTTCATGAATCTTTCATATATATATATGTATATATATCTTTTAACATTGTAAATTGTGAGTATTCTTATTTAAAGTATATTTTTACATTATGCAAATGAAAACATTGTGGTCCAATAAATAAATTGGATAAACTGAGTATTTTGTCTTAATTTTTGAAGAGCGCGTGGGATAGATGTTGGAGGGGATGGTGCATTTCAGGCACCACGAGCTTTGCCACTGGCTGGCTCCTGCTGCCATGGACCACCTTCATGGTGAGTGGGAAGTGCTCCATCCTTGGGTATGCTGAAGCAGAAAAACAACTGTGAGCCACTGATTTGGGACAAGTGGGATTCCAGTCTGTCTTGAGTCTTGTGTTTATACAGTTAGACCACCTTGAACGCAGGCTTGCAAGCTATTTACTCATGAATGCTAACACTAATCCCTAACTGCTTCTGTATAAGGCAAATCATGTTCACCAGATACCAGAAACTTCATTCGCTAAGTGAAGAGGATGCAACTTCCCACATGTGTTGGATACAGTGCACCTTGTCAGTGTACATTAGTCAGCATTGCAGCACTGTGAAAAAATGCCAGACAGGAGATGCCCGGCTTTTGGGAAGGGACTTTTAGTTCAAGGTTTCTGAAGTTTCCTTTCATGACTGCTTGACTGTCTTGTTTTTGGGCCTATGGTGAGGCGGTATATCACAGTGGGAGTGTGCAGTGGAGAAGGCTCCCGGGAGAGAGATGGAGACAGAGAAAAGAGAAGAAACTGGAGCCCAATATTCCTTTCAAGAATACCAGCCCCAGACATCTAACTTTATTCCCCTAGGCTGCTGCCTCGCACTAGTGCCATGGACTGCGAATATGCCATGCCATGGGGTTTTGTAATCCCTGCAACACACATAAAAGACATACATTCTACGTAGGGAACCTGAAGCATTCTGAGGTTGTTTGTTCATTTGTTTTCTCAAGAGCACAGAGCAATGGATTGGTGAGAACGGTGTTTGAGACTAGACCTTTCTGAATCCAAAAACTGGGGCCCATTTTCGGTCTGCCGCTCAGGGAGTGGTCGTCTGCAAGTTAGGGACCATCTCTGGGGAGGCTCAGCACACTAGGATGCAGTGCCCTAGGCGAGGGCAGAGGTGTGGGTACCAAGAAGATGGTAGAACTTCAGCTTCAGAACTTTTTACTTGCATGACTCCTCCATGACCCCAAATGAGACCTGAAAAGACTTGGATCTGCCCTTGATTTGGAGGTTTCTATTAAAGGGATCTGAATTGGGAGGTCTCCTGGGACCTCCTGGCATTGTCCTCTGCCTGAAAAACTCAGTAACTGATCTTCTGTTGATGACGCATTTCTGTGCGAAATAACTCTTCAAGGTGAAAGCCTGTGTTTGCTGGAAGGTCTGAGGAAATATGCTATAGGTCTGAAGTCAGGCAGTGGTGGCCTTTAATCCCAGCACTGGGGAGGTAGAGGCAAGCAGATCTCTTGTTAGTTTGAAGCCAGCCTGGTCTACAGAGCTAGTTCCAGGACAGCCAAGGCTACACAGAGAAACCCTGTCTTGAAAAAAATAAGAAAGAAGAAGAGAAGGGAGGGAGGGAGGAAGGGAGGGAGGGAGGGAGGGAGGGAGGGAGGGGGGGGAGGGAGGGAGGGAGAGAGAGAGAGAGAGAGAGAGAGAGAGAGAGAGAGAGAGAGAGAAGGAGAGAAAGAAAGAAAAGATTGCCAAGATCTACTTTAACAGATATCTTCCATGTGCCCAAGTAGATGTTAGGTCTGTTAATGGAGAATTGAAGTCTGTGAAGTCTGATGGGAGCCACTATGAACAAAGAACTGTGTTGGGCCATGCAGGACACACAAGAACAAAAAAGATCCTGGCACTCTGAACTATCTAGCCCCAGTAAAAAGGAAGCACGTTCCATTTTGGAATCATTAGAGGATTCTCTGTTGCAATTTAGAATATCTATTTCAAAAAAAAAAAGATGCTTCTGGTCAAGCATTTAACTGACGTTTTAACTTTTGCCTAAAAACTAATTTTTATATTTATTTTGGTATGCAGGATGGAGATCAGGGTCTCACATGTCCTAAGCAAGTGCTCAACACTGAGCCACACTCTCAGCAATACAAAGCTTCTTTTTAGAAGCCAGTTTCATTGGTGATGCTCAAGACCATGGCCATTACCAGTGACATAATCAGGCATCTCCGTCAGCCTCCCACAGTTCTCTTTGGTTAAGAGAGGACCAACATGAAGTCCATCCACCTGACAAGCATTTGTCAGCACATCCATCTGGGAAGCAGGCCTTGTGTCTCTACTGGGGAGGGAAGGCTGGGTAGATCAGAATGAGAAGGGAGCATGGTGCTCCTGCTCTAAAGGACACCACCCAGGAGAAACAACTGCCTCTTCAACAGCTGGCTCATGAGCTGCAGATTCCTGTTTCCTAGTAGGATATAAGCTGTGCGACTATTTCCAGGAATAAGGGCAACTCATTGCTATTTCCTGGAAGGAGAAAACATGCCCTTCACTTATTTTCCATGCTAGAATCAGCTCTGGTGATTTGACCAAATTAGAGACATCTGTTCCACCACAACCTGAGAACCAGAGGTGTGCACAGTGGATGATCTGGTCACCTAGAAAGCAGTAACTGACTTTAGAAGAAGGCTGTCTAAAAATATAAATGGAGGTTCAATTGGCTGTGAGCAGAGCAATCTCTCACTACAACTCTGTAGTCATCTAGGACCATATTGGGGAAAAAAAGCCTAAGATTATGAGAGTAGAGAATTGGTTTTATTGATATTATCATCTTTAATTCATGAATTCCAACCATTCAATAAAACTTCATCTTCCTATATGAATGCAAAATTTCTTGTGTTTGTGTAATGTATGTGTGCATGTTTATGTGTATGCACAGTGAATGTTGGTATACATGCATGTGCATATTCATGCACGTGAAGATTAGAGGTAGACAATGGGTATCCTCCTCCATCATACTCCACCTTATTTTTTGAGGCAGCGTCTCTCTCCAGACATGACATTCACTAATTTGGCTACACTGGCTGCTGGGTGAGATCTAGGAATCTGCTTGTCTTTACCCCCTCAACACTGCCATTGTAGATGCACACTGCTCACACTGCTGCATCTGGCCTTCTGAGTGAGTACTGGTGATCTGAATTCAGGCCCTCATGCTCACACAGTAAGTACTTTAAACACTGAGCCATGCATGGCCTCACCCCCCCCCCATGAAGGTAAAATTTCACAGAACGTTTTATATGAACATGTCTTTGTAGTTGGCATGTATAAACTCAAATACTCTTGATCTTTTTTTGCCTAATTAATATAATTCTGAGACATCATGGGAGATGAAAAGGAAGAATATTTTCAACACAAAGAAGGTTAATGGGCAACAACACTGAAGCCTTAAAGTTAGAATAGAGGGCACATTGGGCTCATTTGCTTCCTAAAGACACCTTCTCTGAACTCTCTAGAATGAGGGCAGCAGGGGTGACCTTCAAATGGCAACAGGAGTTTCTTCTTGATAGTCTAGGTTTGAATGAAAAGGAAATGGCACATGATACACCCCAAACACACTCACGCATGCATGCATGCAATGGTACATGTATATTCACATGCCCCCTCCTCTCTCTGACTAGGTGTTTCTTCTGTTGGGATCTTCAGGTCTTGCCAAATGTTTTATGCCAATAGAACAGTCTAAAGAGTGATAAGGGCCCTAGAGATGCTAAAGCATCCTCTTTGAACTTCTCTGTGTAGACTTATCCATGATTTCTTGCCTGAGACAGCCAGAAAGAGGGAAAATAATAAAAAATCATTCCAATTTTTCTTACTGACACCCAAGAAGTACCCTTTTAGGCTTGGCCAGCAAGCAGGCCAGCAGCATGTTTGGACCTGCCTATCCAGCTCCCCACACTGTTGTTAACCTCTCCAACATTATCCACTAGTATGTTCCCCTAGGAGTAACTGCCATTTTTTTATGCTTACACGAACTGGTGATTCTACAACAGCAAACATATACACAGTAGCATAATTTATACATATTAATATGCCCTTTTGATAGAACGTTCCCCAACTATTGCAGAAAGAAGTATTTCACTGAGAGCAGCCCTTGGCATGAGTCTACTTTATAGGCAAAATTATCCCAGATCATTCCTTCCACACAGCAGGAGGCTCTGGTTTGACTTTCTTTCAACATTTCATTTTTCCTCAGAAAATTGAGGGGTAGAGTTGCATCTTGCCATTGACTCATTTCATAGGAAACAAAATTGAATGGCAAACAACTTATGTCAGGTCCATGCTTACTTGTTCAGAGAGCAGGGTTGGGGACCTGAGCCATTGAGTTCTAACCTCAAGATTTTACTAGCAGAAATCACTGTTGTTTTCTGCTTACTGCCTTTTCTATGTCCTTTGCCTGGGAAATTCCAGAGCAGAAGCATGCAAAACATCATACTACACCTATGTATAGTGCGGGAGTGTGGGGAGTCAATAGGAGCTATCTGGCTAGACTGACCAAAGTTCTCTTGTAATGACACTGAAGGGCCAGACCTGTTGCCACTTGATGCCACCAGCAGTAATTCAGAATTGGCTAAAGGGTGGAGGTGGGAAGGGAGGCCAAATTCCAGATGGTATTATAAAAGTGACAGTGTTTGGGGATAGAAAACTGAGTCATGGCCTCCTCACAGAAGTTAGTGGGAAAGGATGTTAAACCGTGTATGCTCAAGGGGCTCAGATGCCGTGTGTGGAGCTCCATGGTCATACTCCATGAACTGACTCAGAGGCACTCAGGGACATTGTCTTAATCGGGGTTACTTCTGCTGTGATGAAACACTGTGACTAAGGCAGCCTGGGGAGAGAGGGGTTTATTTGGCTTACTCTTCAATATCACTGTTCGTCATTGACATAAACCAGGACAGAAACTTAGACAGGGCAGGAACCTCGAGGCAGGAGTTGATGAGGAGGCCGCGGAGGGATGCTGCTCACTGACTTATTCTTTATGGCTTGTTCAGCCTGCTTTCTTTAGAATCCAGATCACCAGTCCAGGGATGGCACCATACACAATGGGCTGGGCCCTCTCCCATCAATCACTGAAAATGCCCTACACACT
The DNA here is from genome assembly GCF_017639785.1 of Mesocricetus auratus. Taxonomy (NCBI): domain Eukaryota; kingdom Metazoa; phylum Chordata; class Mammalia; order Rodentia; family Cricetidae; genus Mesocricetus; species Mesocricetus auratus. The sequence goes on from NW_024429196.1 coordinate 10,191,546, forward strand.
TGCCTGCAGGTCAGCCTTATAGAGGTATTTTCTCAATTAAGGGTCCCTCCTTTTAGGTAACTCTAGTTTGTATGTGAAGCTGACATAAGATGAACCAGTACAGACCTCTTTGTGTTAGCCATACTGCAGTGCTTGTGTTCTACTTAGGAGAAAAAGAATCTCAGAACTCTATAAATCTAGTAATCTGAGGTCCTAATATTCTCAGAAGCTCTTCCAAACTTGACTAGTGTTGGAGATAACAAGTATGTTCAGAGTATCAGTTTCCTTCTTAAATTGCCTCGATTATGGAGGCTGTCATGGGCCTGTGATGCAGGCAGGAGTTTACCAAAGCCCTATGCTTGGGATTTTCAGAGTCAGTTCAATTAGAAACATTCAAAATACACCTTGTCCTCTTGTCCGGTGAGAGTTTTGTTTTGCTAATCTGGGGACCAACCTCAGTGGAAACGGGCTATTTACCAAGTGCATTATTGGTGACATCCCCTATGTGAGCCATTGGCCAAGCGGAAGATGTGAGAGGCCGGGGAACAGGTGAGACACATGCTAGTGCATGGATTGAAGCTCAGGTCTATCTGGCACCAAAATTAGTAACCTTGTATTGCTTTGTGAAATTACTGGAGGAAAAGGAAAAAATTCGTTGTCAAAGCTTGTTAAAATAGGAATCCAAACTGGTCAAATATAATCCCAACATTTGTGAGATGAAAGCAGAAAGAATATGAATTCAAAACTGGCCTGAGCTACCTAGTGAGACAGTCTCAAAAATAATCAAATGAAAAGAAAGGAAGGAAGAAAGGAAGGAAGGAAGGAAGGAAGACAGAGGAATCCAAGTATGGTGACATTATTCAGTTTTTAGAAGTGACATTATTACACTGCTGTAACATAGTAAAACGAACTAACTGTAGAAGTGTGCTCTTCATTCCTAAAGCATTTATCTGTTCATTGGGCAGTGATATCAGGAGCCATGAGAACAGCAAGCACAGGTCACATGACATAGTTAAGCATGGACATGAATGGTGTGGGCTGCATGTGTGTCTATGTAGAATGTAAGTACCGTGGGCTGCAGAAACTCATAGAATAGGAAAGGACCCGCACCATCAGCATTGCTCTTAGGCTGGCCTTCCCGAAGACAGAACATGAAGTGGAGCTTCAGTGCCTGTGACATAGGAGGTTCAGTTCCAGGGAACAGAGAATCGTAGCACAAGACAAGGCAGATAGACACCAGCTGTAGCAGATGTCAGTGAAGACTGAGCATCCCATTGAAGGGAAAGGAAAGTTTGCTCTTTTCCGAGTCTTCGCTCTCATTGGTCAAGCGTTTCTCAGCACTAATTCTCTTTCCCTTTTTGGATTTTTGTCTGCAGATACCATTGGGAAGTTTCTTGAAAGACCAGTTTCCATGACCATAGTTTATCACTTCATCTAAATCTTTTTATGAGAACCTTTTGAGTCTAGTCAGCTCTAGGCAATGGGGCTTCTGTGGCTCCTAGTGACATGGTGGCAATGGTCGCAGTGTTGAAACCTGCCTGCCTGTGGTGCTTGGTGACATAGTGGACCTTTGAGGAGGTAGGACATTTTAGGTGTAGTTAAAACACCAGGGTTTTGCCCTTGAAGATCCCTGTACTTCCACAGATTCAAGACACCAGGGCTGGGTGACCATGGACCCAAAACCCATGAAACCACCAGCCAAAACAAAGGTTTAATCCTTAAAAGCTGACTATCCAGGTATTTTGTCACAGCAACATAAATCTGACTAGCAGGGGGTATGAGCACAGTGTGGTTGGCTGGCCAGAGAAGAAGGGTAGAGGAAGGACCAGCAACAGGAAAGAGTTTACAGAGCCCTAAAAGGGACTGCCTTTAACAGAAAAGAAGATTATGAGACACGTGGCATTTGGGTAGGGTTGTATTTTAAAAGCTTTGGAAATGAAGTAGGCTACATTCCCTTTCGTTGCTATTAAACTTAGAAATGAAAGCAACATACAGTAACATTTGTCTTGGGCTGAACCAGTCCTTTGGGAAAAAGGGAAGCCACGTCCCAGGAATCTACCTGAGAAATTGTTAAGGAAGTGCAGAAATGCACCTGGGTGCTGATGGTAGCTCAGGTGCTGATAGCATACAGCAAATAGTCGTGTTTTCCAAATGGAAAAAGAAAAGGTAAGAGGTGTGTATTGCTGAATACAGGGGTTGCCTAAACCAACAGCAATAACTGGCAGGAAGAGAATTATGAGTCATTCACAGCAGTGCGGTGGGCAGAGGTTTTGATGGGAACATTCTGAGAGAAGAGATACACTATTTAAACTTCTCCAGTCTTGTCATGTGCAACCGTGTTGTCTGTAAAAGGACAGAGCAGTCTTGTGCCAAGGGTCGTCAGTGGGAGTGGGCTTCCAAGGAGCAGAGCCTAATGGAGTGCACATCTGGACTTTAAAAAGAAGTATGCTTAGCATGTACGAAGGAAGCCCTAGGTTTAATTTCCAGGACCCAAAAAATAAAAAAGCTGGGAAGAAAGGGTGGGGGGAGGGGAGAGGGAGGGGGGAGAAAATTGCAACTTTATAATCAGTTTGAGAATCAGATGAAAACTGAGTCTTCAGTTTCCCAAACATGAGATTGTCAAGTTAAATCTCCCCTGCTAAGAAAGTGGGAACATCTGGCAATAGGACAGAAGACGCTAGATGCTGCTGATAAAATCCATCAAGTGAAAATCATCATGACCAGTGCTGAGAATGTTTATGGCATCTTTGGTAGGGACTTGAGTTTTCAGCCAGACTAAACCTTCTACTCCCCTTTGGTTCTGGTGGAAGTGGTTTCAAATTGCAATCCGGTTCTTGTTTACCTCCTGCTTGTTTTGTTTTACTGCTGTGGGGGGGGGTTGGACCCAGGGTTCCCCATGTTAGTATTCAGGCATCTGTACTGGCCTGCCTTTGGGGTTCTGACAGGATATATCTTCAGCTGCAACCACTAGGTTACTTAAGAACACCATCTGCACACATTCACTATGTTCCCTTTTAAAAGGGCCCTGCCCACCTCCCCCTCCCCTTCCTCTGCTTTTCTGCCTGTCTCTCTGCCCTCCTTTTCCTCTTCTGCTGCTCTTGTCCCCAGGGGCCCATCTCCCCCATCTTCTCCCCTCTTTCCAATTCACTTTCCCCTAATAGAAGTCCCTCCGTGTGAGCTCTGTTGCATGTTGTCTTTTTCTCTTGCTCTGCTTTTAAAATCACAACCCCCTACATTTCAATCTATTGTTGAACACTTGCTGTCCCTTTAGAAGATGGTTTTATGTCTTACCTATTAAAGTCAGAATTCATTGATTAATCTTCAGAGAAATTGCACCAAGTTATAAATAGTAGTAAAAGCAAGGCATACTGGCGTTGTTTTGATAGCACACAGTTCAATGCTTGTTGAATCTTTGAGTGGGTGACCATGTCAGTGCTGCCTCTGTGTCCACACTGATGTTCAAGTTCATTTTGAGTCATCTTTCCTACTTGTAGGAGGTAACTATCTAATGTACCCAATGTCTACTAGAGGCACTGAATGTGGGTCAGCTGAGCATCAACCTTTGTGTGTACCAGCAGATGGTAAAACTCCATTATTTAAAGAGTAATTTAGCAGAGACCAAGGAAACTGAAGGTACTATCAGAGCCTTCTGCACATGACTGCCTGTAGCTTTACAGAGTATATAGCTATTGGCTGTGGTCTGCAGGTGGGCATGATGGCTCAGCATGTAAGGTTGATTGCCACTAAGCCTTGATGACCTGAGTTCAATCCCTAGGACCCATATGATGGAGAGCAGCAACTCCTATAAGAGTCTTCTGTTCTGACTTCCACACAAGTGCCGTGGCATGCACGTGCTCAAGCATACACATAATAAAATATTTAAAATAGATTAACTTTAGAAGCAAGAGGAAAAAATGAAATAAGTGATAAAACTTAAAATTAATATGGAATGGCCTCAGCCAACTACTAGTAAAAGATGGGCAAAACTATTATAGATGACTATGATAAGACCAATTTCTCAAAGTCATTGACAAATTTATAGGAATCAGAGTTAGGGAACAGACATGAATTTTTTGGTTTTTTACCTCACAGACAAAAATATATGTGGACAATTTTTCAAAAATACACTCACGCAATTGAAATTAATCATTTGTTCCTGCATGTTTGTACTGTGATATTTTCCTTATTTCCTTTGGTTTTTATTGGCATTAGCATTATTTTAAACTTAATAGAAGAAAGTTTTCACTGTCTGTTCTTCATTTCTGACTGTAGTTGTAATCTACTTCATTCTGTGACTATGACCGAATATAATTTTATCATAGAAAGCAAAGAGGTTGTTAAATGATTTGCCCTGTAGATGAATTATGGGAGACCTGTCCCTGTGCGAGGAGGCCTTGTTTGGAAAGGTATTCAGCCATGAATAAGTTCTTAAACTGTAGATCAAAGTTTGAGTCTTGGGCTGGAACTTTGCTCCTACTTAATTTTACCCAGACTCAGGTGGATTGTGACAGGATTGTGACAGCTCACAGGTGTTGGAGTCTGTAGTCATGTGTCTCAAACGAGAAATGCACAAAGAACTCTATTCTATGAAAGCCCTTTGTGTGCATAAAGAAACGTGGGATTCCTAATAGGACTGAGAAGGTTTGAAGACACACTTAAAAGACACTGAAGGCAAGCTTGCTTATTAGTGTCCTATTTCTGGAAGGGTTGTAAAATTTGGTGTGGAGGTTTTGGTGTTTTGGTTGTACACAGACAGGTTCTTAAGAAATTATAAACCGTGAAAGCAGGCTGTTTCCTCAACGAACAAAACATGTTTCATGTAAGAGGCAGCAAATGGTCAGGAAAGATAACAGAGAAATGGAGGGTACAACGTTCCCCAGGCATCACTGAGCATCCCACACATTGTCCCTCTGAAGCCAAAGTTGAAAGATGAGATTTGGTGATTACAACAAGTCAGCTCAAGGGAACCTCAGCACCAAGTTTCAGTTGCAGATCCAGTAGCTCATCTGACCAAAAAGAGCCAGGCCACTCAAGAAGGAGGGCAGTTTGCTTCCTTCCTCTTCTTATACTCTCACTGATGGTAATTAAGAGCTGATCAGGAATAACTTTTAAAAGGCCCCAGAGAAAGAGGAAGTGCTTAAAAAAGAGTGGTGTGAGTTCCTATAGATCAACCTTTTTTCAACACTCTCAAGCCCAATCCAGCCTGAGGTAAACATTGCTCTAGACTTTCCTTCCATGAAACCAGTGTTTAGAGATTCCACATCTGAGTGAGGTCACGCAGAACTTGTCTTTTTATAGCTTGTTTCACTTAACACAGTTTCTTTCAGGCTCACACATGTTGCTACATAGGATTTCTCTTTTTATGCCTTCCCGAGTAAACCCTACCAAATACATCAGTTTGTGACTTTTATTACTGACGTGCAATATGAACTAGGGTTAGAAAAAGGAATGATAGAATGGACACATAGAAGAGGCTAGGCTATTCAGTGTCCTGAATGTTTTAGTTGGTGTGGAGAGAGCAACATCGTGTTATCTGCAGCATTTCCTGTTGTTGTGAGGGATGGGTAACAAGAGAAAAACACTGGAGTCACTTAACAAAACACACATACGGATTTTATGCTATCAACATAAAAATTCTATCATGAAGAATAATCATAAAATGGTTTTGTTCATATGCTGTTGGAGCTGCCTAGCTAACCAATCTGAAAGTGCATAAAGGAAATCTCCCTTGGTGTTCTGACAGAATATAAACTCAGTGCCTGGCTTCCTGCCCTTTACAGCCCTTCTGATACAGCCTCCCTCCCTCCCTCTCCTCTTCTTCCCCCTCCCTACAGCCTCCCTCCCTCCCTCTCCTCTTCTTCCCCCTCCCTGCCTGCCTCCCCCTCTCTTTGAGGCTTCATTCAACTCTCCCTCTGCCCTGAATGTCCTTCTCTATTGCACAAGGGAACCCTGACATTTTCAGATTTTGCTTGGACCTTCCCTTACCACCCTCACAAGACCAGTTTGAAGAGTCAGGACTCTAGCTTCTTCAGTGTCACAACTACCCTGTTTTTGCCGATGGGACAGCAGGAGATAGTGGCCAGGAGTGCTGTATTTCCAGCTCAGCTGAGTCTTTCACACATGCAAATGCCCAGTTAAGTACTTAATTAACGACTTTCAATATGGAATGAAAATGCAAGATCAACAACCATCACATGATTACATTTTTTTAAAATAAGAGTACACTTTGAGCAACAGACAAGTAAGACAAAAATGTTAGTATTTTCATTACAGCATTTCTATTGTGGTTGTCTTTTTTCTTTTCCTTTTTATTCTTTTCTATTTTTTAGTTTATTTATTGCTATTACCAAGAACTACTTCGATAGTTTAAATGTGTGACCAAAAGAGAAACGATCTGAAGTCAGCATTGCAGTTGGGAACTGTTTAAAGCATAGTGCCTGTAAGCATGCTTAGAGGAAAAAAAGGCTAGAGAAGTTCTGGGGGAAGGGAAGTTAGGTTTCTAGAAACCATCCTGCTGCAGCACGAAGCAACAACAGGCTTTTACACTGAGTGGGGAAATGAAACAGGTTGCTGACAGCTGTCAGTCACTGGCAGGGGCCACCCTGAGAAAGACAGCAAAGCTTGCAGGGAAGGTTGTGGGTAAGGAGGGGGTTAGAGGGAGAGAAGCAGACCTTAGGATAAAGAAGAACTAGAGAGAAGGAAGGCTTAGCACGCTGAGAAAGTAGCCCGCGATAACCTGAGTGTGGGAGCAATGGTTAGCTTGCTGCAGATAACTCGCTGTGGGAGGAGAATGAGCTTCCTAGGTTTAGCTGGATGTGGTGAGCAAGGGAGCAGGTCAGAGACTGTGGAAATCACATAGCAGCAATTGTGTTGTTTGCATGGGGACAGGTATGGCTCCTGAGGGGACAAGGCCCTGGAAGAAGACTCAGAGAAGAGATGCCTGTGCCTTGACAGAGGGAATGCCAGTTTATGTGACAGAGAGCTGAAGGTGTCAGAAGGAATGGTGTCAGAGGTGAAGGACGTGTGGGAGCAGAGGGAAGATGAGGAAATGGACCCACGTGGTGAAACTCAGCTGAAAGTTGACATGCTCGTGACTAACCTAGTGAGCAAGAGAGACAGCCTGACCCCGGGAAGAACTGGAGAAACGGGCAGTGAGCAGGCGGAAATGAGAAGTTGTTTGTTGTGCTAGAAGGAGCTGGGTGAGGTGCATGTCAGGGACAGCTGCCTTGGCTAGCAGGCTGGGGCAATAAGGGAAGGACAATTTGTCAGGGCCTTCTCAATGGAACAGTAACAGCAGCAAGGGGAGCTAAAGGGAACTGCATCCTTAGAACGCTACTGGCAGACAGGCAGGAGCATGAGGGTGGCTGGCCTGAAGCAGAGGGAGCCCTGGATGGCTTCCTCTGATGGCCAACAGCAGGCTCCAGGAGCTCATAGCCCTGCAACTTCATTCCCTCATAAACTACCCCCTCCTCCTGCCAGTTCTAAACAGGTATTAGGAGACAGCCCCAAGTAGGTTTCTGCCAATAGTTTTAGACCTTGCGTTGTTTTTTTTTAAAGACCCAGTATGCTGAAATCAGTTATCTCCATCAAATGCATTGCTGTGCCAGACAATAATCACAGGCCTTGATGGGACAAAATGAGTACACTCCCTTATGCAACCCATTGGCCATTGCTGACTGAAGACCTTAGCAGAGACTGTGGCAGGGACTGGGGCTCACATTCCCACCCAAAGCCCTGTTCTGGCTGGTACAGTGATAACAGCATACTTGGGAGACTTTGGTCCAAGCAGGGTTTCTCACAGGGATCCAGATGAAGGTCTTCCCTGCCAAGGGTGACCTCAGGACCACTGGGGTTTCATGTTCCAAGTTCACACATAATCGATGATGAACTATGAGTCATACACACATAGTGTGTATGACTTTGGGCCTTACTTGCAGCCTTAATTTCCCTGTATTCCAAAAGAAATCAGGAAACAAAACTTAGCAAAGGGAGTGAGGGCTAGTTTCCTCTCCCCACACACTGTGACCTTTTTAAAACTCATAGAGGATCATGGAACAGAGGCCAGAGACAGGTCAACTTAGTGGAGACCAATTAGTTGGTTCTTTTCCTGGGGTGGAGGTGACTCAGGCCCAGTTTGTTTCCAGTGTCCTTTATCTGTGTCAGAGACACTTCTGTTGTTATTATTGTTTGTCGTGTTGTTGTTGTGACTGTTGTTTCAAATTCAAGTCCTGGCTCGGGGAAAATGGGATAGGTGTCATGTCTTAGACATCCCCTACTTTTGAAAGAGGTAGAAGGCTGGTTTTATGAGATGATGGATGTAAGATTTAGGGGTACTTTTTCCCCAGGATCATTCCTCTGACTGGTGCAGGTAGCAGGTGGGGTAAGTATATTTTCTTCCTGGGAAGGTGCCTTTAATATTTTCTTCCAGGGCCTGTTTCAAGCTCAGTCTCCTGCATAAGTATTCAACACATGAAGTGAAAATAAAAGTACAATACTTCTGATGGCTGGGAGAAGGGACGCATGTGTCTCTTTAGTAATGTTTTGTTTCCTATCCAGAGTGGGGTCACGGTTATGGTAAGGCTAGAATCAAGATGTCAGGAGCCATGTCCTTTGCCCTCTAGGAAGGCTGCTTATCTAAGAGACAAGCATGGAGGTGCTTGATGGATCTCCAGCTGTGCTTTTTCTAAGCTCAGGGGCATCTGAGGCCCTCTCATTCTCATGAATTTTCTTGGATGTTTGGCTTCCTGTCTTGACCTAGCTTAGTTTGACTTAGAAATGGTTTCTCACAGTCACACCAGCCAGCAAGCCACAGTGCTAGTGTTTGCCAAGCAGAACACAATTCCGGGGGTGAGTCCCTGCAGACACAGACTGTTTGGGTATTTATGACCCAAGAGTTCTCATGTGACTTTGAGACAGGTCTGGTAAGTATTTTAGGAGCTGGTGACTGGAGTTCTGGGGTAAGATGTTGAGCGAAAGGTGGAAGGTTGTGGCAGTTGGGGAAGGGCAAATCCTAGACACTGGGGCAGCACTATGGTTGTGGGGACGGCCGCTGTGTATGAGTGCACCCCTAGTGCCCTTGGCTGTGATGCCATCAAGGCTTAAACACTCACTCCAGAAGATTGTTCTTTAAAGCAGGACTTCAGCTGGTCCAGGAGACAGGCAGAGGCTTGCAGTACATGTGACCCAAAAGACATGAATGTAGCATGCAGCTTAATGACATCTTTGCTTTGGCAAGACTCAGATGTAGATGAGCTCACAAAGGAGAACTGTGGCACTTCAGGAGGCTGGCCACAGGTCAGGTCTGCAAACAGTGGGCTCACTCTAAGCCACCCTGGGGACCAGATTGGTTTGCATCTGCTATTTTGGTATGAGTACTAACAGCACTTACTTTCACTCTCAAAATATCCTGATATGAAAGGTAAAAAATCTATCATCCCATAGTGAACAGACAGGAAGATATGGTGTCATAACTGGAGGGAGCCTTGGGTTCCAGGTTCCAACGTGGAAGCAGATTGGTAACTACTACCCAAAGAGCAGAGGAGAGATGGAAGCGGTGGCTTTGGAATGAGAGAAAAAGAAAGCTCTATCCATGCTAGAAGGATAGAAAAGGGAGTAATCACAAAAGAGTAAGATGAAACCAGAAAAGCTGCTGAGGACAGAATTGTGTATCCACTGACAGGTCTGGTGAGCTCAGAGTCACAGGACCACGTGTTCCTGGCAGAATGGGGGTGACCTTGGAGGATTCTGAAGTGTCACAGATGGAGACAAGGTGAGTCATGGAGGTAGAACTGGATTGGGTGTAGCCGGGGCCTGAATAAGTCACTACAAGCAATTGGATAAGCATGTGTCATCACAGCCTGAGTCCTGTAGAGGATGACAAAGGAGTTTGGATCACTAAAACCTAGGTCAATGCAAAGAAGGCTGCCAGCAAACTCTTGGAGGAAGCCATCATTCTGAAGGCCTGTGACTGGTTTATGCTTTTATATCTAAGAAATCTTAGCTCATTGGTCTATGTTGACTCTTGGACAGGCATGGGTTACTGAACACATGTCTAGATCAACCCCTTCACTTGGGCAAAGAAAAGGAGACCAAGGGAGCCTTTGTGTGTGTGCAGTGAGGTGGATCTAGATTTGGGTTCTCCTCAGCTTTTTCAGGAGGAGGGTCCTGGGGTAAAGAGCACATTTCTAGAGCCCCTCAAAAAATGTTCCTTTAGGAAACTAGCTGGGAAAACGGGGAGCTGACAGCTTGTGAGGCCTGGTAGAGAAATTCAGTTTAACTCAGAATTTTCTGACCATCACTGTTGTGGGAGACAGGTCTAAGAACATACACTGAAAATAAGAAACATGAGGTCATTGGTTGCCTAAACACAATTCTTCTGTGTCAGGGATACAATTTCATCCCATGAAAAAGGCACTGTGAGTTTGGACATCCAGTATTCTTGACTTCTAAAGTCAAAGTAAGAATGTCCATGTGCTGGGTGATGGTGGCACTCACCTTTAATCCCAGCATTCTGGAGGCAGAGGCAGGTGGATTTCCATGAGTTTGAGACCAGCCTGGTATAGAGAGTGAATTACAGGAGAATCAGGGTGGCTACCATGTCTTAAAAAAAAACAACCTCCCACAAAGAATGCCCATGTATTATGAGTCTTATTGGGTGAGATGGTCTACAGGCTGTGACTCTCCACATCCCTTCTCCAGCTCTGCCACCTGCTTGCTAAGCAGGCTAACCTATATGGACCACATTACTGACCTTGTGACCTCCCTGGCCGGAGAAAGAGGTTTTTATAAAGTGAAGCCCTTGTGACCCTTCATCAAACTACTGAAACAATGGACTCCAAAGAACTAAAAGTTTTCCAAGAATTCCCTGCTGGGAAGGGAAAGGCTGAGTTCCTGATATCAGCCAGAGGACAATTTGCCTCCATGGAAGAACTTTCACACAGCTCTGACAATATATCAGACTACCTTGTAGAGTAGGCAGGAGCCATGACTATAATGGACTGGAGACAGTCAGAACCATACATTGATGAGGGTTTGCTTAATTACATAATTCTTTCTCTCTACATCCATCCCGTCTTCCTGCTTGCCTCCCCCTTCCTTTCTCTCTCTTTCTGTCTCAACATATATATATATATATATATGTATATATATATATATATATATATATATATATATATATATATATATGACATCTATTCTACAAGTTTTCCTTTACCTGTGCTCTGAGTAAGCCCAAAAGCTATGGGTTTCTCAAGCTTGACTTTGCTGGAATCACATTTTGGTCTGCCATTGGTGCCCTATCTGGGGAGAGTAAGTAGATAGATGTTTATTTCAATCACCTGTAGTAGTTTGAATGAGAATGGCCCACATAGGCACATATATTTAAATGCTTGGTATCTAGTTGATGGAACTGTTTGTGAAGGATTAGGAGGTGTGGTCTTATTGGAGGATGTATGTCACTGGGAGTGAGTTTAGAGGTTCTGAAATCTCACACTGTTACCAGTTAACTCGCTGTCTTTTCACACAACAGATAGCCACCGTCCTTAGCTACGTCCAGAGCGTAGGAAGCCCAGTTCTACACTATGAAGCCTGTGGCTTCGTGCACTCTGCCCACACATTGGTAAGCAGGTTCTTTACTAAAGTCTTCGCAATTTGTGTCTGCCACTGGGACTTGTGCTTCTGGGACCTTGTGATGCATACCTCATTGTTGAATACAATTCTGAATTCATTCATCAGCAAGTATTGATGGAGTACCTGCAGGGTGCAGACATGGCACTGGTGACAGGGATCCAATAATGCAAGAATTGACAGAAAATAAGGTCTGATAATAAATCAGGCTTCTCCCAATGCTGGGAAGGAAGGAAGTACAGTGCTGTCATTGAGCATGGAAGGCATCCATCCCATAATTGGGCACATTTAAGACCTATAGGTAGAGAATATGTTAAAACCAAAGAATGTTTTAGGCAGGAGGAATATTAAGCATTAAGGTTTGGGACAGGAAAGATGGAGGAATCAGCAGAGAGCAGTTGGGATTGCCCAGGGGACATAAAGACAGATTACAAAGAGCTGTGGACTACTGAGGCCAAGAACTTTGGGTTCACTATCATCTGCCTCACCTGCTCTCACCTCATGCCAGAATTCCCCAGCTACACATACTGTCCAGACTTTGCTTCCCAACCCCATGGCCTTTAATTTTCTCCAAGGAGAGGGAGGAGGGAAAGGGTAGGGCTTGTGCCATAAAGAGAGGAACAGTACACTGCAAAGACAGACTAGGATCTGGCGGGGTATATTTAATTTAAAGAAAAGACTTATTAGCTTTGCTTTCACATTATAGGCTGTCCCCTCCACTTCATGACACCTCTTTACCAGGGATGCTACTGTCAAAATCCTTAATGCCATTTGCGATGGTCAGTCTGGGTTGCGAGGCACCTAAGAAATCAACAAAGCATAGTCTGGGTAAGTCTGTGGGCAAGTTTCCAAAGAAAACCTTGACACGGTCAGCAAAGTAAGTGGGAAAGACTGTCATGAATATAAGGGCACCATCCAAAAGAAGTCAGGAGGGAGCCAAGAAGTGGAATGGGGGATTGCTACCCTCAAGTTAGTTCCGCTCCCTTCCTCTCTCCTCCTTCTCCTGCAACGATTCAAGCAAGCCCTGCCAGCAAGGCCCTTAAATGCAATGGTTCCACATTCTTCTAGCATGGGCTCATGTTTCAAGTCCACAGTGGCCCTGCCTCTGTCCTCTACACACCCTCAGCCTTTCATTCCAGAGTGTTCGTGGCATCCAGCATAGCACAAGCCCTCTCTTGCCTCCTCCCTTCACACACCATTTTCTCTGCCTGGGATGTCTCTTCCCCTACTAGCTCCATCATCTCACATCCATGGTATTTGGTCCCTTAGGGATTGGTGCAAGCATCCTCTGAGAACCCCAGTCCCTGCCATCTGTAGCCCTCAATTGAACCCCCTTCAGGAAAGGCCGAGCCCTTCCTATCCTATATTTGTGTGCTGAGGACATAATGTGTGTTTGAGTTGATGAATAAATTAATGTCTTGAATCGTAAAGGGAGAAAACAGCAGTAAGAAGTAGAGTGACCAGGGTTAGCACCAAAACACAGAAAGCAGAAAAGGCAAAAAGAGTGAAGCAAAGATTCGAAGAGGAGCTGGAGAGATGGCTCAGCTGATGAAATGCTTGCTATGGAGGACTAGAGTTCAGGTCCCCGGCACTGGCACAAAAACCTAGGGGATGTGGTGATCCACCCTCAATCCTAGCACTTGAGAGCAAGAGACAGGAAATCCTGGGAACATGTTGAGTAGTCTTGTTATCTGAATTGGGAAGTTGTGGATTCAAGTGACAGACCCTGCCTAAATATATAAGGTTGAGAGTGATGCAGAGAGGTGCCTGATGTCAACCTCTGGCCTCCACATATGCGCGCCCCTAAAATGTTAACCTGTATACAGACTGGACAAACATATACAGCAAAGGAAAAAAAACAGAAATAAAGGATTCGAAGAAGCAGAGACCCCCACCTCCAGGAAGTAGGGAAAGACAAAGGGGCTTGAAGATGGGACCACACTGGTGCTGTGAGGGCTGGTGACAGATGCAAGCCTGGAAAGCTTTCGAAGCAACATGGAAAAAGAATGATGACAAGGACTCTTGTTTGGCAGAATTGGCGAAGACGGCGTGTTTATTCTGAATGAAATAATATAAAAACCAGAAAGGAAGCAGGAAAAGTCAGTTTCCATTGGGGTACATGCAGCCATGTATAGGTAAGGAGCTCTTCCACTGTGCAACGGGGACAATATTGTACAGTTAGAGGATCTACACACCCCACCCTGCAGACACATTTGTCATAGCGGCAGAAGGCAGGGTGTGGTCTAGTGGTAGAGCACTTGCCTTGCATGCACAAGGCCCTGGGTTCCGTTCTCAGCGCTGCCAGAAAATCAATAACATGACCTTTCTTGTGGGGCTGTGTGCGGCTCCTGTGCATTCTCCATCATACAAATATTTGTGAAGCTCACTAGTCTGCTGGCCTTTGTGCCCTCTCACGTACCAATTAGACCCAATAAACAGCCATTAGCACAGGATGTGATGTGAGGAACAGGTGCTCCCTAAAGTTCATGACAGTGGTTTCTTCATGGGATTACTTCTTGTGATCTCCATTGTGGAAATGCTGGCCATTGCAGACGTGAAACCTACATTTTAAGGGAATATTCTACAACAGGGAAGATCAATATAGTAGAGATATTGAAGCCATCAAGAAAGAAGGGATATTTATTTGTTGTTGCAGCCAGCCTGTATTAATCCGTGTTCGTGCCTGAGAGGGTGGAGTGTAGACTGAGAAATGGCAGGTAAAGATGCTCAGGAAAACACAGAGACAGGATACAATCAGGAGAGCAAACCTGTGAATACTGAATGTGCCAAGTTTATTCCTTCAACATTCTTAAATACCCCAACCAAAAAGGGGAAAATGGCAACAGGTTTCTTTATCAAGATACAAGGAAGAAACAGACTTTCTTCCTTAATTCTCCAAACTTTTGGTAACTATGCCTTAGATTAAATCTCTCATTATCTGCCTTTGAGGGCTAAACGTAACCACACTTCAGACCAAGTCTCTTGTTATTTAGATAAGACATCCACACCTAAGACCAAACATCCTACAGTAGCCATGCCTTAGACCTTTAGGTCTTATGACTTTAACCTTGGAGGAGTAAGGATAGTTTTGAACTCTCTGACCTTAAGCCAAGATGAAGGGGAGCCATCTCTCTGGGTCCCAACAATTTGTTTAACTTCTGTGAAGTGGCAGGCATCCCTGGGGGTGATTTATGTAATTTTCTCATTGGTTTTTCTCTTATTCATGGTTTGTTTCTTCTCTCTTTTTTTATGTCTAGGTCATAGTGGAAAGATGCTGCCATGATTTATTGACAAGAAAACCCACTTGTGGTCATATTGTTTGAATTTTGGTTTGAATAAAGCACACGTGGTAGGGGTCAGGAGATCTGTTGGAGGACAAGGTCTTTCCCTGCTGATGTAACATTCCGCCCAACTGGTCTTGTTTCTTGGAATCCTTAGATAAAACCACAGTAGAGTACTAGAGAATAAGTGTGGTATGTGATGTCCGATATTGAATTAAATGAGACTCAGGCTGGCAAAGCTTGATGGAAGGAACCAGCCTGCATAGTGTGCTTTTTTGTGTAGGAGACTGGGTGTTCCACCCATCTGCAAATGTGAGAAGGCTGTTATGATGTGTGTATATGTGTGTGTTTCCTGTTTCAAACCTTCACCATGATGGGCTGGTTAAAAACAGCTACCAGGTCCCCAGAGAATGGCTGTGCTGCCATCTGATTTAGTGTTCAGCTGCTCTGTGTTGCCACCAGCAACCTCCTGATTTCCTTTTTTAAATGGTTCTTACTGGTCTAGCCTTTCAAATTACCCTAAACATAAAATAGTGAATTTCACGTGTTCAAAACAAAATGTTTACATCCCCAGCAAGGCCATCTGCTGAAGCCAAGTTCCTACATCAGTGGAATTAGGAGGCAGGTCTTTGGAGCTGTTTACATCAGATGGGTCGACTTCTGGCAAATGGAATTGACTCACTTTTACACAAAACAGACCCCCCC
This sequence comes from Mesocricetus auratus, assembly GCF_017639785.1. Classification (NCBI taxonomy): domain Eukaryota; kingdom Metazoa; phylum Chordata; class Mammalia; order Rodentia; family Cricetidae; genus Mesocricetus; species Mesocricetus auratus. Next base: position 10,207,136 of record NW_024429196.1, read on the forward strand.
CCAGAATTCCCTTATCTCCTCTGTTATATTCACACATGATGGTAAGAAGATAACTGATCATTGAACTGGGCCTACATGACACCAGGTATATTAGTGTCTTGATCTTGGATTTCTCAGCATCAAGCACTATGAGAAATACATTTATTTTATAAGTAATAAGTTGTCCACGTGTTGTGATAGCTGCACAGGCAGACTAAGAAAAGCTTGGGCCTTGGGGGGTGGTTTTTCTACTAGCTAAGGAACACAGTAACATATATGAGAGATTGAACTCTGACCTCTGAGTAGAGAATGGTACACCAGGATGTGTGATGCCAAAAATGCAACCCCGTGGCTGTACTATCCAGTTGGAAGACTCCTTTGTTTGCAATTATGAAAGCTGAAAGTTTATACACAGAGAAATCTGTAGATTGTGCCAAACTTTGTTTTTTTTTTACTGCTGGAAAAGCTAAAACTCCATTTGAAACAGAAAAAAGAAAAAGTGCGTGTGACTGTTGCCACATCTCCGGCCATCAACTACAAATACTCTGGTCATCAGAGACCACAGGGTAGGGCAAGCACCTTGGGCAGGGGCATTTGGGGAATCGCTGTGGTGTGCAACTCTGTCAACAAGACTTGAGAAGGAAATTTCCCAGGTCCTGCAGTGACCACGGTTCATCTGACTGGATAGACAACAAACACAGTACTCTAACCACTTCCCTCCCACACCTCCCCTGCCAATCTCAAAATCTTATGTTAACACCCAAGCATTCGTATGAACACCTGATCTAAAAATCATACTGCACCGCCCCATCACCAGTCGCTTAGGGCCAACAACTATGCGGGGTTGACTCCAACAGTCTCCTTCTGTTTTGATCTTGTGGGTATGCTAGTGATCTGAGGATATGCTAAAAGGCGAAAGCATTGCTGGCTTTCACATCAGAAGGAAACTGGAGAAAGGACTTAGCAGGTGCTATGGAGAAAACCTAATGCATGGAATCAGTGGTCTAATGGTCTAGGCCTACCAGAGGTCAGAACCAGGGTTCTTGGCTCTTAGGACTGCCAGTCTAGTCTTGGCTCTACTACAACAGCGGTCAAAAGAAAGGGAACTGTACATCACAGCTAAGTGAGAGATAAAGATGGGTGACTATTAGTGACAGATTTTTTTCTTTGAAATTGAAATGTAAAAAGCTTACGCTGGGTGCCTTCTTTGTAAAACATAACAAGATTTCAATGGAAAGCCATTTGGTCAGAGAATGCAAGACCAACACAGTCATCTAGAGAATGTAGGTATAGTACCAACTATCAGGTACCCACAAAGCCATAGGTCAAAGGAGTTCCTGTCTGGGACACTCTCATAGCCTCTACAGGGTTTATGAAGGACAATATACTGGAGGGTGTGGGCAATATTCCACAGCTCAGAGAGACACAGGCTTCATCACCGAACAGGTGTGGATCCAAAGCATACAACACTGTGACCTTAACTGTCTAAATATTCACCTGCTGAGTGGGGTGAAGTGTGTTCACCCCTGGCTGGGGACGTAGCACAGTGGCAGAATGCTTGCCTGGTAAGTTGCAAAGTCTTGAATCTGATGTCCATCACTGCAAACAAACAACAAATTGTTGCAACCAATGATTAAATCATGAGCATGGAGGTAAAAAATGGGATACCAAGGTCTGGGGAGAAAGCCTCACCGGCGAGGTTCCTGCCACACAGTCATGAGGACCTGGATTTGCATCCCCAGTATCTATATGGAAATCAGGAGCAGTGGCACTCATCATGCTCTCAGGAGGTAGAGGCAGGAGGAGCCCTGGGGGTGGGGGCTGGCAAGCCACTCTCCTCAAACCAATGAGTTCCAGGTTTTAGAGAGAGACCTTGCCCAAAATTGAAGCTAGAGAATTAACTGAGGAAGACAGTCAGCTTCTGGCATCCACACTGGTGCACAAATATACAGACACACACCCCTAAACCCTCTAAACCTCTACCCCCACATAAACATGTATGTATACAAAACGGGTTAGCATAGGTAGAAGTGATTGACATACAGAAGAAATCCCTAACTTCTTCCTATTCTAAGGTGTAGATGTCAAAGGAGCGTCTGCAATAGGAAAGAAAAACTCCTTCTTATCTGGAGTGTGAACCAATGGAGGCATGTGGTGAGGAAAGCAGACTTACCCATAGGGAGATAAGATCACCCCGCTGACCTCTACCCTGAATCCCATCCCACAGGAACACGCCCACTCCATCTAAGGGTTGACAACTTCAGTAGCTTTTGAAATCAAATGACAATAACTCAAAAAATTAAATAGGAGAAAATAGAATAAAGTGCCTTGCACACAGGCCTGCCAGGCCCAGGTTGTAGACACCACACGCTTTGAGGACACTTCGAGAACATTCAGCCTATGCACCTGTTACCCCTCACTCTTTCTTTGCAGTTTCCTTTCTGATGTTAGGGAATGTCCATTTGTGTGTGTGTCTTCCTGACAGCAGGGCCCTGTCCTGGTCTCTAGAAGCCAAAATGGAGACAGTGCTCAGGCGCCGGTTTCTCTGGAGTCAAGAGTGAACTTTTGACCAAATCTAGGCTGACTGGATGTTCTCATCAAGGACTGCTGATCCTGGGGTGGGAAGCAGAAACCTGGGCAGTTAGAGATGTGGGATAGAGTCAATTAGCAGACACCAGGCAGTCATAGCAGGGAGCTGAGCACTAACCACTAACACAGCCCAGCTAGCTACAGCTTTCTCCCTGGTGCTGCCTGGGCTCTGTCCAGCTGCCCTGCCTCCTTTGGCCAAAGCTTTAGGATGCTGTGAGTCATTCGTTATATTTCTAATGAGCTGATTATTTGCATACATTTTTTGAAATTATTGTTTACTAATTGATGCAGATTTTTAAGTAGCCAAACATATTTGGGGTTTACCCCCCCCTCCCCATCAAATTCCCAAGCCATCAACATATAAAAATAAAAATGAAGATGCAAAAATTTGAAAAGATAAAAAAGTCAAGCATGTTATTGTTTTCAAACACATTATTGAACTAATTGTCTTGGGGACAGGAAATAGAAAAGAAAGCGGGTGGCCATATCAGCCAAAACCACAGTTAGGTGATTTTTCTGATGCCCTAGTTTTTCTTCTCTGAGCCGGCAGTTTTCTTCTGAGGTGATCTCAACTTCTTCAGCCTCAATAGCAATCAAAGCAGAACATGCCCCCCAAGTCTTTCCAAAGATTCATAACCTGTACATGGCTTCACTGCCGCCGCCCCCCACCCCCGGCCCCCACGCAAAGATATAGAAGCATAACATATGTCCTAGTTTGCGTGTTTGACTATGACAGAGTGTAAAGAGGCCCAGCAGTTGGGGAGAACACCTTAGTTAAGCAGCTCTCCTCAGAGTTGCTAGAACTTCAATCAGCTCTTCTTCCCTGGGGGAGGAAGGCCGCACTTGTGTGTACAGGGTGATTCACCTGAGGAGAAAACCAGCTCATTTCTCGTACTTAGGAAGTGGTTTTGATGTAGGAAAGACCTCACTCAGAGTGGCAGGCGGTCCCTTGAACAGCGGCTGCTCTCAGGCTTGGAGGCCTCCCACCGACAGTGGGCCACCAACAATAACACGTCATGGTGGCGCAGGTGAGCCCATGGGAACATAATACCACTGTGTCTCAGCGTATGACGCACAACTACAGAGCCAAGAGGTCCCAAGTTCTAGCGTCACATCAATTTCTTCCAAAGCCACGGGTGAGAACGGCATTTTAGCCTCGAAGTTTAGTTCATTTCTTTCTTGTCCTCATGGCATGAAAACTTTCCATTTTCTTGTTGTACGTCTCTGGATCATTTGAGCATTTTCCTAAGATTCCTTCCTCTCTCAGCCTATGTGACTTGTGTCACCCCAGGCTGCCTAGTTCCTGAGAGGGACTCTGTAATCTGCCACTACCTTTAGTGACCATTGTTCTCTACCAACCCCCACCACAGGGTCACACCCACCTGTTCTGGAGGCTCTCCTTGCTGTATGGCTGACCTCTGGCCCCACAAAGTATCTGAAGCATGGGATGTTCTGAGCCCCTGGCCCTTGCCATCCACCCTCTCCCACCACACTTTTGTCAGCCCCCTCTCTGTACTGCCTCCTCCTTCTGTCTCTTCCTTCTGTCTCAGGGCATGGCCCAGAGTGGTTTTCTCTCTAGGCTATTCCCAAGTCTGAGTCCTAACCTGCTTTCCCGAGTGGCTAGTACATGTGCGTGGAGGTTCCCCAGTCAGGCTACACTCGCCCTGTAACTCCTATTGCTCACGACATCCTACCCTAGATGACCTCCTCAGGGAAATCACATCCTTGGGGACACTGAGTATCTTCCTGTCCTTTATTTTCAAGTCATCTGTTTGACTTTGAGACATGTCACATATGTGTAACTGGCATTCCCAAGTAGACCAGCATAGGAAACACCCTGTTTCACACCCTTGTTGCAATCTCCCCCAACACATTAGCCTTCAAATACTGTGGAATGGAAAAACCCTCAAAGGGATTTTAAAAGTCAAGTCCAAGACACATGGCATCCAAGGCCTTTATGCCTCACCCACCTGTCCTGAGTCACCTTGCACACTTGTCCTCATTGCTCATCGTGTTTGAAACATTATCCTTGCATCAGTTGCTCAAGTGTTTCAAAGTTGAAGGACTTCATCGTTCTTTCTCCTTGTGCTTTTCAAGCAGAAAACAGCAATTCCCTAAGCCACCCACTCCTCAAAGTTCTCAGTGCCCAAGTGACGGATTTCAACAGCTTTAAATGATTCTCTGGGCAATATTCACCCATCAAGGCAGAATCTCACGTCTTATCTGCTAGCCGACTGTCAACTTCTGAACGGGAAACCTGCTGCTGACTTCATTATCTTTTGCAGCCAGACTATGCCATGGGTACTTCTAACATAACTACAACTCAGACAACAGCTTATGTTGACATTGTTATTATGCTCCTTAGAACTGAGTCACACAGCAATTAGGCCTTCAGAATTGATGGGTGCTGGTAGTGGTGGTGGTGGTGGTGGTGGGGTGTGTGTGTGTGTGTGTGTGTGAGAGAGAGAGAGAGACAGAGACAGAGACAGAGACAGAGAGACAGAGAGTGTGTGTCTCTGTGTGACTGCATCTGTGTCTGTATCTGCGTCGGTGTATATGGGGGGTGCTGGAAATGGAACACAGGATCTTGTAAGTGTGGGGCAGGTGCTCTGCTCTTCCACTACTCAGCCACAGCCTTTTCCTAGAGGGCGCTTACCATGACTTACCACCACCTCTGTTTTACCAGTGTTAACACTGCTGGGAGGACTCCACATCCAGCTACACTGCCCACATCAGCACCACAAGGAGGCCCTATGTTGAGATAAAAGGATGGGGATTTTGTGAGCCTTTGCAGGAGTGCAGGGGGTCGGGAAGGTCTAACCCCCTCTCATTTCTTTGCAGAGGACAAACTGTGTTGAAGACTGAATGGCATGTGACCCATGAGGTGGATGCCTCCCCTGACTACAGGAAATGTAATCTTACAACTTGCATCTTGTGATTGTTATTTATGTGTCATTGTGACACATTACCTGACAAAAACACCTTAAGGGAAGAAAGACTAGTTTGGGCTCCAGGTAGCAGAAGGTTTTGGGCCTATTGAGTTAGCATTGCTGTTGAACTGGAAATCCACTTCTAAAAGTCAACGTAGTTTACAGAAGAAGTGTGTACCTCATGGGATTTACTTCAAAATCACATGGAGAGAAGTCAGCGATGTATAAAGTCATGAGGTAGTCCATGAAAGTCATAGCTGCTAAAGATGAATATTCTCTCTTCTTTCTATACATGTATGCACACATGTATGTGTGTATATGTCAGTGTCTGTACATGTCGCACACTTTCTTTGTTGTTAGTGGTGGTGTTGGGGATCAAACACAGAGCACCATGCACACAGAGTATGTTCTCCACCATTGACTGGCATCCTCAGTCCTTAGTTCTGTCTGTGTTTGACATTCTGTTTAAAAGCCATAAGGGATCCACTCAAAGCACTTCAGCATATGGAAATTAGCACTAGAAACCTGTCTGATACACTGGGCCTGTGCAGTTTTCTTGATGCTGCTGTTGTTTATTACACAAAGAAAAAGCCCCTGGCTATGAGTGGGAGGAGAAACCAGCCCAGGCATTCTCCAGGGTGATGGTGACTGACTCACTGCCCAACCCCCATTGCAAGGTTTGTCTCTAGTGGACAGGGTATTCCCCGTGTGCCATCCTGGGCTTCAGTGAATCATTCCTGAAATCAGAGATTCATAGCTAACTATAGCGAGTGTTGACCGTCAAAGCTGGAACCCTGGGCTGGGTTGAAGTGATGACAGGCTACTGAACACCCTTCCCCCTTTAAAGGTCAAAACTTTCCTCTAGAAAATACCCATCTCTTCCTGGGAGCATCTGCATGACGTCACCCTAGCTATGAACTTCAGAGAGTTTGTTTCCTAAAGATGCAATGTAACCCGTGTTGCAATTATTCTAGGGATGAGAGTGGCTGCAGCCACCAGCACTAAAGACACTAAAGAAGGTGCTGGAAGTTCAGGAGTCTACCTCCAGCTGTCTCAGCTGCCCCTGTACCATAGAAGCAGTGAACAGGAAGGACACAGACTATCCCCCTTGCTCCCAGCATGCCAACAAGATCCTCACTGAAGAACCTTCTTTTCTACAGTCTTCCCAGGTGGTACAGCAAGAATTCCCGCCACCACTGGGCTACCCTTTCGCTGGCCAGTGGCTGGAGTCTGTGGCGTATGCCTGTGTTCTTCCTCTTGCTTAGCAAGCTGAGGAAACCGAGACTCAGGGAGATGGAACAACTTATTCACAGTCATAGCTTCCATGGCTGGGCTGACTTGGAGGTCCCCTTCCTGCTGCACCTCAGGTATCAAGAAGTTCTATCTTCTACATGGAATTCAAAGAAAATTTCTCAAAGACCAACAGCCTTTGAGAGGAATGTGTTAAAGAGGAGAAAGCAGACTGGCATAAGGGTTCCATAAGTAAACACTCTTGCCACCAAACCTGGTGACCTGAGTTCCACCCCCAGTTCAAGTTGTCCTCCAGCCTCCCCACGTGTGCTGTAGCATGCTTGTTACTCACCCAAAACACACATACATGCATACATACAATACATAATAAAATGTTTTAAAATGCGAGCTAAGAGAGCAAGAACAGTTGTCTATGTTTTTCATAGCATGAAGTAGCTCTGTGGGGACAGCTGAAATGTCTCAATTTTTCCTAGGAGGATAACATGGTCCATGATCCCAGGAGGAGAGTGTGGTCCATGATCCCAGAAGGAGAGTGTAGTCCACAATCCCAGGAAGAGAATGTGATCCATATTCCCAGGAGGAGAGTGCGGTCCATGATCCCAGAAGGAGAGTGTAGTCCACAATCCCAGGAAGAGAATGTGATCCATATTCCCAGGAGGAGAGTGCGGTCCATGATCCCAGGAGGAGAGTGTGGTTCATGATCCCAGGAGGAGAGTGTGGTCCATATTCCCAGAAGGAGAAGAGGATCCACACTTGCAGAACAACTGATGGGCAGAACTGACAACCCAAGCTGCTTATCTCTGCTTCAACGCTGGAGGGAAGTGTCAGGGTTGCCCCCAAAGGCCTGCTCCAAGCCAGGAGAATACCTAGAACTGTAACTGAACCCTGCCTCACTCATCTCCTACCACCCTCTGCATAGTGCTCCCTTCCACTCTGGTTTTGCTCAGCATCCCTCTTTTTGGGTGGTCGACTCCCTCCATCCCCTCTCCTTACTTTTTGGAATTCTCCTCAAGGTTTAACACAGAGGTTATGTGCCTTCCTTGTCTCCCACACTGTAACTGGTTCTCCTGCCCTGTCACATTTGCAGCGTGCGTTCTGTATTCTAGTTTATTGTTTAAATGTCTGATTTTCCATGTTAGGTTGTACACAGCCCGAGATGAGGCCTGATAATTTGTGCTTTTGTTTAAAATAATGAATTGTGAGATATGTAGGGAAGTCTACTGGCATATTACTAACGAGTTTGGTATCATTAAGCATTCTGTGTGGTTCCTCCTGGAGTTAACTGTGAAGTAATTGTTTTGCTGCTTTTCCTTGAACTTTTGAGTCTTTAAGAATCCACGGATATATCGGTCAGCTTTCTGTTATTGTAAGATTACCCGAGGTAATCAGCTTATAAAGAAGAAAGGTGGGTTTGATGCACAGGCACGGCGGTGTCAGGCCACGCTTGTTTGTTCCTCTGTTTGGGAGCCTGTGGTGAGGCAGGACCATGAGGCAGAAACATACTGTGGAGCAAAGCACCTCTCATCATGACCAGCTGTGAAGAACAGTAAAAGGAAGAGACCAGGGCTCCAAAGTTCCCTGCAAGAGCATCTTCCCCATGTCCTAGAACCTCATTAAGCCCTACCTCCTATGGTTTTCACCATCTCTCTGGGGCTGTACCAGAAACTAAGCCGGCAGCATGCAGATCTTGGGGAACATTCCAGATCCAATGTGTAGCGCTAAGAATTGTTACTTGATTTCAGACTTTACAGGAATGATGCTATGTCATAAGTGTTTTTCAGCACTTCATTTCATGTTAATGTGCGTGGCTGTGGTTAGTGTGTTGCTGCTAATTTGGTGATGTATAGCAGCCTGTTAGAGATTATCATGACTTATTGATCCCCTCTCTCAGAAGTAGGTATTTAGGCTTTTTCTGACTGTCTTGCTTTTTAAACAGTTCTGGCATGAACATAATTTCTGCCACTTGGTACAGTGCATGGAACTCCAGGCTCTGAGTTTAAATGTGTGTGTGTGTGTGTGTGTGTGTGTGTGTGTGTGTGTGTGTGTGTGCGCGCGCGCGCGCTCGCGTGCTCGTGAGCATGTATGGGTGTGCAGGTTTTGGTGCATTTCATTGAGCATATTCCCCAGATGTAATGTGATTTTGCAAAGATGTCGCTGATCAAACCCTCAGTTGACCACTGAACAGTGAATATGACCAGTTTTGATGCAAGTTTCACTTTGTAAAACGCTTGAGTTTCTTCTCCATCCTCTCATCACATTGGGCATCACTAATCTTCAAGGCTCTCAATTTTGTGAAATTTCTTTTCTAAAGATTCGTTTTATTTCTTTTACGTGTTTGAATGTTCTGCTTGTGCATAACTTCCTGAATTACCCTGCATTGTACATTCATTAGCAGTTCCTGGGTCAAATGTATTGAAGGCATGGGGTATTGTCCACTCTGCTTTAGGACCAGTTTTGAATGGGAATAAGAGATTTTCTCAAATTTGTTTGCCTAATATTGTTTATGTAGTATAAAATCAACATAAAAATGGAGGGGCTAGAGAGACAGCTCAGTGTTTAGGAGCACTTGCTTTTCTTGCAGAGGACCTAGCCTTGGTTCTCTGCATCCACATGGTGTATGAATACATACATATATGCAGGCCAAGCACACAGATAAAATAATGTAAATGAATTAAAATGTTTTAAAATAAACAAATGACAAGAACTAAGTTATTGGAGGAAAAACATAAAGTGAGAAGTGTGCATTAAAGTGATGTATGTATAACACAACCACATCCACGAAGTTCAATAGCAAGCAATAGACAACTGAGACAGAGCATTGCCCTAACTTCTCACATTTCTGTCCAAGCACACAAGCCTGATTTTTACCAACATATTATGTATCTCTACATAGTCAATGTATCACTTAGTCCTGCTCATCGTTAAACCCCACTGCACTGTGTGAACTTGCTTGTGTCCATCATTAAACCCCACTGCACTGTGTGAACTTGCTTCTTTCAGTGCTAAACCCCACTGCACTGTGTGAACTTGCTTCTGTCAGTGCTAAACCCCACTGCACTGTGTGAACTTGCTTCTGTCAGTGTTAAACCCCACTGCACTGTGTGAACTTGCTTGTATTATCATTAAACCCCACTGCACTGTGTGAACTTGCTTGTGTCCATCATTAAACCCCACTGCACTGTGTGAACTTGCTTGTGTCCATCATTAAACCCCACTGCACTGTGTGAACTTGCCTCTGTCAGTGCTAAACCCTACTGCACTGTGTGAACTTGCTTCTGTCAGTGCTAAACCCCACTACACTGTGTGAACTTGCTTGTATTATCATTAAACCCCACTGCACTGTATGAACTTGCTTGTGTCCATCATTAAACCCCACTGCACTGTGTGAACTTGCTTCTTTCGGTGCTAAACCCCACTGCACTGTGTGAACTTGCTTCTGTCAGTGCTAAACCCCACTGCACTGTGTGAACTTGCTTCTTTCAGTGCTAAACCCCACTGCACTGTGTGAACTTGCTTGTATTATCATTAAACCCCACTGCACTGTGTGAACTTGCTTCTGTCAGTGCTAAACCAACCACTGCACTGTGTGAACTTGCTTCTGTCACTGCACTGTGTGAACTTGCTTCTGTCAGTGTTAAACCCCACCGCACTGTGTGAACTTGCTTCTGTCAGTGTTAAACCCCACTGCACTGTGTGAACTTGCTTCCTATCTTCTGTCGGCAGCCCTGTGTTTCTGAGGCATACTCTACAAAATCTGGTTGATGATTTCATTCTCCTTTCAAATTTAAGGAACCGTGAGATGCATTTATCCCAGCATCCGCCCATGCTCCCCAGGCTGCGCTGCTGTCCAGTGGCTCTGACTTCACACGGGGCTGTTTTTTCAGTTTGTTCCTGCACCCCGGTGTTCCCCGCTCTAGCTCACACCTTCTGGTGATCATCATTTCCTTTCTTCTGAAAGACTTTAGAGATTTTGACCTTCGCTTGGTGGCAATCGCCTCAGCTTCCCCCTGAAAATGCCTCTAGTTTATGCTTTTTTTCTTGAAAGTTGGCTTCTCTTGACAGGCAAGTCCAGGGAAATGGTCACCATACCACAGCCTCCAGAGTACAGAGATTATTACAGTTTTCCAATTTTTACTTTTGCTCTTGAGAAGTCAACTGTTCATTTTATTTTCATTTACTTGTAGATGTCTTTTTTCCTCTAGTAATTTTTCAAGTTTTTGATATTTTGAAAATTATTTTAAAGCTTATAAAGAAATGCATTTAAGATTATGCTGCTTGAGTTTGCCAGACTTGCTGAATAAATTAAATCAGTTCTCCAAAAGTCCAGGCATGTTTTCCAGTACTTCTGCCCTGATTTCTTTGTTATTGCTCTTCTGAGCCCTGACTCATGCTCAACACTGGACCTTCCCTGCCATGTGTTCTGTGTGTGTGTGTGTGTGTGTGTGTGTGTGTGTGTGTGAGTGTGTGTCTGCACGCCATGGTGCCCTTAAATTTGTGCTTCTATGATATATTTTAAGTAATTTACTCACAAGTGTCTTCCATTTTACTAATGAGCTCTTTAGCAGTGTCTTATTTTTTGTATACTCTTATGTCTTTAGTTGCAGGAATTATACTTTATTTGATTATTACAACAAGTGAAGTGCTTTAACTTGTTTTGCCACATGTGTGTGGGTGTGCCACTGTGCACACGTGCGGTTGAGAAGACAGCTTGTGGGAGCTGGTTCTTTCCTTACACTCTGTGGGTTCCAGGCATCAGACCTGGGCCTGCTGAGCCACCTTGCCTGCCCCGCTTGACGCACTTTCAGATAAGAGTCCTGTGTCTTCTCGTACAACTCACTCTTCCTCATGCCACCATGTTTCCTGAGGTGTTGTCTAGCTTTTGGCTGGCTTATGCTTTGGGGCACTCTGTTTTGGAGACTGTTTAAGGCCCCCTTAGTTTGAGCAGACATTCTTCCAGGTATTTGTGTCACTCCTGCCTGCAGTGAGAACAACCTGTGAACTAAAATGCTCTTCTGTGGTACTCCTGACATGAAGACTGGTCAGTGGCCACTAGAGCTCATGGAGATGGTTTTCAATTTCTGCCAAAAAATTACACAGGGGCACAGTATCTGCAGAGCAGTGTGATTTAAAAGAAAATCTTTTATCACTTTAATTTAATTGTGTGTGTGTGTGTGTGTGTGTGTGCATACTTGGGTGTGAGCAAACATACCACAGTGTACTTGTGGAGGTCAGAGAACATTCTGTAGAAGTTAGCTCCCCACTTCCATCCTGTGGGCCCAGACGATCAAATTCAGGATGGTAGGTGCCCCAACCACTGAGCCATCTTACCAATCCCAGTGTGATGCTCTGGCACAGGTTGAGTACATATGCAACGCCCAAGGCAGGCTGAACCTGCCTATCTTCTCAAGGGTTTTGCACTGCACGCGCACGTGTGTGTGTGTGTGTGTGTGTGTGTGTGTGTGTGTGTGTGTATGTGTGTGTGTAGCTTTTTGCAGGCTTTGCTGCAGTACACATCACCGTTGTCTACTGCCACGCACCTGTGCCTTCGTTCGCTCTCTACAGCACCTCATACCAGTCTACCTGCCCACGGCACCCATTCATCAACCACTCTCCCTGCCACCCTCACCCAGCTTCTCCCCAGCCTCTAGTAGCTATCATTCTGCTCTCAGATGCAGAGATTTTTGGTGTTTTTTTTCTCTCCACATCTCAGAGGCATGAGATCATGAAGTAGTTGTCATACTGTGCCTGGCTTAGCCCAGCTATCTGTCCCACGATAAGCAGCCTTGTTGCCTCAGTGGCTGGGGAACGTTTTCAGGGTGAAGTTGATGCTGCAGTAATTAAGGCTTTATTTCTGATGTTTCTTGGATGTTGACTGTATCCTGATATGACTGATGCATCCAGGGAGGGCTGGGGCAGTCAGCTAGCAGAATAGATATTCTGGCTCACTGTCTGCGTGTTACGGCATGTCCTGGCCTGGCGTTTCAGGAAAGCAGGGCAGAGGATGCCAGCTGGGGCCACTGCTCTGTGGTCAGCCCTTTCCGAGAGCTACATCCAGGTTCCAGGAAATGCACATGAAATTTGGCATAGCTCAGAAGGCTGCTGCTCACCACAGCAACTTCCTGCTTTCCAGCCCAGGACCGCTCACTTCTGGGGCCTGATGGAGGCTGGGTCTGCCTGTCCCCTGATTCCTAGGCTCAAGTCAAAGAGGGAGGCTGAAGGCAAAGTCTTTTCATATTCTTTGACCTCGGTGGCTGGGGTTCCTGAGTGCTCACCAGTGAGTTGTGATATCTGGGCCAGCCTCAGCTATCAGATGTGCAAATAGTTGGGTAAAATACAGCAAGTGAGACTCCAGTAACTAAAAAGATTGCTGTTTACCTTTTGCCTGTCCAATCAGATAACCTACTGACCCATAGGCAAGAACTGGCCTGGCTGATCTCAAGTGCTATGCTTTGAACTTGATTCTAAAAAGAATGTGGGAAAAGATCCAGATTCAACTTTGTGGAGATAAACAGACTTCTAAAAAGCTGTTCATACGTGTTGGATGTCAACTATCTGACGGGCCAGAATGAGACTCATGCCCAATGCGGCCTTCATCCCCTTTGAGCCCCACATTTCTAACGATGTAATCAGGCTTTTAAGTGTTCCCAAGGGGAATATTTCTTAAGGATACTTGACCATTAATTCTTCTGTAAAAAGCAAAGATAATTTTAAAACAAAGTAAGGTAAGTTCTCAGGGGTTTCTTTTGTTGGAGAGGCTCATGCCAGGCTCCGCCTGGTGGTGGAGAATCAGGTAGTTGAGAACCAAGAGACAAGGTGGCCAGGGCCAGACCATGGGCAGGCTGATGCTCTGACCCCGGTGGAAGCTCTGCTGTCTCAGAGACCTCCCTTACAAAATGCAGAAGTGAAGATCCCATCAGAAAGGCTCTAAAGAACTAATCCCCAAGTTCTGGAGCCTTCTGGCTGTGTAGCCCTGTGTGACTGCTCAGGTAGGTCCCCCTGAAGCCAGTTGGTTAGTACATGTAGCATTAATTGCATTAACTATTGTAGAAGGCGGGTGGCGCTCGTGAGTCACGGTGCATCCAAGATCCATGAGGCAGGAGAGAAGATATTTAGGGAGTGCAGAGTAGAGAGCCATGGGGAAGGAGGCAGGCCATCTCTTAGGCTGGGTGTCATGTATGTAACATCATGTTGGCTCATCTTGAATCCCATGTGTGTGTAATAGCACACATTCTATTCTCCAACCTTCTCATGTACCTACAGTTTCCTTTGTTACAGGGCTAAAGAAAGGTACTGCTGTAATTCCAGATCAGCCTCTGGAACCCTGCCGTATAGTAGTGAAACTGCCCAAGGAAGCTTAAAACTTTTTAACTTAAGGAACTTTTGCCCTTGGGGAGTAGCACAATGCAGTGCTGCTGAGTCTGGCTGTATCGTCCAGAGCTGTGGCGCCTTGGGCAAGATCACTAAATAAGCTTTTCTTCCATCAGCCATCAAATGAGCATGACTCTTTTTTTATGGCATGGAGATGGAACCCAGAGCCTTGAGCACGGACGGGTGCTCTGCTACTGAGCTACACCCTCAGCTTTGGGTGAGTGGTTCGACTTTTGGCAATTTCCTTATGTAGGCCAGAGTGGTCTCTTCTCACAGTCCCCCTGCCTTGCTTCCTGAGTGCCTGGATCACAGGAATGGCCACACCTGGCAAGGGCGTGGTCTGATGTACTTTCTCCCAGGTTTCTGTGGGATGGACTGCAGACTCACATGGCCGGACAGGCATCAGCTGCTTTGCTGGCTGTTTCTCTTCACAGCCTGGAGGATGAACAAAGTTCACAGCAGAGCCCCGAGTATTTGAAGCTGGGGTGGCTGCTTATTTGGGGAGCTTCATTCTCAGCATCCAAAGTTCACGCAAGAGGCCAACTCTGGCTGTCTGCTAAAGATTCCCTTCTTGGTGTTTCATGCTCTGAGATTCTCTACTCAGGAAATGCCTGTGGGTAAAAGAAGAGAAAACACAAACTGTCAGGTGACCTGCCATGACCTGCTCGAAACTTCAGCTTTCGATTGTCACCGAACGGCAGACTCGGCACGGGACGTTTCCCAGATCCTGGCCGCCATGTGTGCTGCTCTGAGCAGGGTTTGTGCTTTTGCTTTTGCACACCTTCCTGCTGCTGGTCGGTGAGGTCTGCCCATGAACGCAAATGGCATGGAAATGCATCACAATAGTTCATGGAACAGCTCTGGGTCTGGTTATCCAGGTGATGGTGTTTTCATGCTCTGCATGCATAGGATTCTCAGGTGTCTGCTTCAGGATTAAGTGTTGCTTATTCTAAAATCACTTTTAAAAAAAGAACAGTCACACCAGGGCATTATCCACTAGGGAAAATACTCTGTCACACACTCTAGTGGTGGGTCAACTGAGGTGGCGAAGGAAGTAAAGATACTTTCCTACAAAACTGACAACCCGAGTATTCCATCCCTGAACAGGAAGGAGCTAACTGACAGCAGAAAGTTCTTCCACGCTAGTGCAATGGTTCATGTGCACCAACACACACACACACACACACACACACAGAGTAGACTGTTTCTTTTTTTAAAAAAGAAATCCACATGTGTTTAATTAGAGTTGAGGTACGAAAACAGAACTGTTTCTATCTTGGCAAACGTGTGATGCCATCTAGTGGTAAGATTTCAAAATGCAGTCACATCTCTGCACCACTCACATCTCTCCACCCAGGACAGGAGAGGAGCCTCACAGAACCCCACAGAGCTCAGGGAATCTGGGTGATGCATTACTTTGTTTTATGGCCTTCACTCTTGTAGGAAGATGTCAATAGCTTTACTTGAATGTCTTGGTTTGTTTTGCATTTCCTCTGGTCCTGTGGGTTAAAGATTCAGTCACTGTAGTGCTTACTTTTCTCACTGCGGTGATAGGAAGGAATTAAGAGAGGGAAGGTTTATCTTGGCTCACAGTTTTGAGGGAGAGAGTCCATGGTGGTAGAGAAGGTGTGGCAGCTGGAAAGGCCGGGACTGGGGTGGTGGCATCTTGCGACTGGTCACAGCTGGGGCAGATAGGAAACACAGACAGGCTGGAGGCAGGGTCAGGTCACACCCAAGGCCCATCCCTCATTACCCCATGTCTATCTAGGCAGGTCGTTGAAAGGCTCTATAATCCTCCTGAAGGTTCTGGTGTTGAGTCTGAGCCTTTCAAGCCAGGGATCATGTGTTCAAACCCATGAACCTGGCAGGGCATTTCACACATGAACCTTAACATGAATCTTGAGCATCCTAACTTGGAAAATGATAAACTGAAGTCAACTCTTGCTTATTGGTAATATTAATGCTAGCAGTATTTAGTGCTAGGGATTAATCCTAAGACCCTCTCAACATAGGCTAATGTGCTCTATGCCCCCATCTAGATGACATTAAAAAATTATGTTTAAAAATGAAAAGATTCAGTCTCCAAAACACAGATCTGCTCTATAGGGTGGGGAATTTTACTTTCTTGGTGGCTTTTGAGTTTCCAGTGACTGAAATGTTTCTGTTCTTGCTTGTTTTATTCATTAATTCAACCCAGGGGCACGCCCAACACAGACATACATCGGATAACGGGAAGGACACGGTCCTTGCTCCTCGTACAGCTTTTACTGAAGCATGGGTTGTGACATAGTGTCACAATGTGATGGGATCAAAGCAAAATGAACTATAACAGAACATGCAACAGGGTCTTGACAAGGATATGGGGAATGGCTGAACTTTCAGGGTCTAACTCAAGAAGGTGTGGCCCGTGGGAAGCCACAGCAAAGGGTTTACTTTTGCAGAAAGAATGGGTTTAGGGAAAAATACCACTGTCTTGGGTCATTCATGAAGGCTGGAGGTCAGGTGAGTAGAGGCACGTCCAGCAAAGGGAGCTGTTTGATTGTCCACAGAGATGTTGGGGTTCAGAAAATGCTACCCCAAAATATGGCTGGAAGAGACAAGACTGTGACACTCTAAAACAAACTACATGGAATATTTAGAGCCTATTGTTCTTACTATGTATACAACTATGGTTCTGAAAAGCTGTCTCTGAAGGGAAATTGTGCTCATGAAGGAAATCTATGGCAGGAAGTGTGTGTGTGTGTGTGTGTGTGTGTGTGTGTGTGTGTGTGTGTAGGAAGTTGTCTACAGTGACTGTCATTACCTATGACTCCATCTCCATGACAACCTTCTCACTCCAGAACCTTCCTCCCGCCTTATCCTACCCCATAGAAATCCCAAACCCTCCTCCTTTCTCTAGCTCAGGATGCTCTACAAGCTTCCATCATCTGACCCATCCTCATGTCTTTTGGTTTGTGGGATTCTGGCGTATACATACATAATTAACACGGTTTTTCTCTTGTTATCTTGTCTCTTTTCAATGTGTCTTGTACCTAGCCTCCAACCTTAGAAGGGCAAAGGGGAGATACTTTTCCCCATGTGTAAAGAGTCCTAGATGCAAAAACAGAGAAAAAATTTTCCCCACAGGTTAGACTCCGTGGTTGGAAGTGAAGATGGTACAGGGTGCCTTGCGTTAGAACTTGAATTGGAAACATTCCCTACAGGCTTGGGTGTTGAACATAACGTTCCAGCTCCTGGAAGGCTGTGGAGCTTTAAGAGGTAGGGTCAGCCTGGCAGGGACATATAAGTCAGGGCTTTATCTCTGAAGACTCAGGCCTGCCTTTTCTTCCTGTCGCTCTCATGGGAACATGCCTCTGTGCCCTACCCACTGCCATGCCTTCCTGCCCGCCCACCAAAAACTCCCCAGAACTGTGAACTAAAGTCAACCCTATCTCCGTTAAGTCCACCGAGCATTTCATTTGTCCACAGGGTGTAACAGGAACTCAGACAGTGCTTCCCACGGCCATGGTTTCAGTTATCCACCGTCAGCTCTGGCCCCAAAACATCACACAAAGAAAAAATTTGCAAGTTTTAAATCATCTTTAGTAGGGTATGCTATTGTAATTTTCCTGTCTAATTTGTTATTTTTTCTTACAGTGTAGAACATACATGAAACTTTATCTTAGATATGCATATACATATAGAAAAATATAGTGTATGTCAGCATTAATATTTTCCACAGCTTCAGACATCCAGGGGAGGCCTTGGGGTGTGTCACAATGGATAAAGGAACTACTGTATGCAACATGCTCTGGGAAACCAATATTCCTCAACTTTTGGCTTCTCTGTGTTTTCTAAAATATGCTTATATCCATTCTATTTATTTCTACCTGTTTGTCAAGCTGAGTCTTATGCCCTGCCTTCTTTTTCTGATCTTTGGACTATGGGATTTTTTTCCCTTTTCCCAGTAAACCAATTCTTTCTCCCACCATGCCACAGGAGAACTTCCCCCTGGCTGGTGCAGTACCTTGTATGCCATAGTGAATGAGATAAGGCATTCATCTAACAGACTCTGAGACTCTCTTCCTCTAAGTAGGTCTGGGACTATGGATGTTTGTGACTTTACTGCCTGAGTCAGAGCCAGGGACAGGCCAGGTACTCACCACAGGCTATGAGAGAAGGCTTAATGCAAAAGCACAGGGCTGCCACCTGAGGGACTGGAGAGGGGACGACCCCGGTTAGATTTTTCCTTGACTGAGAAACCTTCAACCAATACGTAATATGTCTTTATCTTAATTCCCTTATCTGTAAAACAAAAGCAGTAAAAGTCTTAGAGCCTGTTGGGGATACTGGGAATGAGAAGTGCCTGGGACACCCTGGGCTGTCCCCGGATGCTGAGTGAGATTTCTCTGTGAGAGTTTGGCAACCCACATAGTTCACCATTCACTGGGAATAATAATGGAGGGCCCCACAAACTGAAACTAAGCTGTCTCCACGGTAAAGAGCCTTCCTTTTCTTAGGGGCATTTTACTTATTAATTTCAGATTTGATGGTTTGAGGATGTCATATATGTGTATAATGAAATATGATCATACCTTTTTACCCCCTCCAATTCATATCTATGTCTCCTCAGATACATCTCCCTCCCAGTTTCCTGACCCTGTCCCTTTTTAAAAGACAACCACTAAGTCCAGCTAGTACTGCCCTATGTCCAAGGGTGTAGTCACCCACTGGATCACGGGCACTGCCAAGGCTCAGGAAACACAGCAGAAGAGGAGGCAGACAGAACATCAGAGCTGAAGGGTGGGGAGGGACGCTGTGAAATCTGCCTTCTGGACACGGCACGGCCACTGTACTTGTGAATTCAATAGGTGCAACTTTAGACTGAGGTAGCTGTCTGTGCTGGGTCACTCAGTGAGCGGACTTGGTTGTCACACCAGTATCCACATTGCGAAGTCATTTACGCCGCAACAGCGGTGGTAGTTGTGGTTGTACAGACCTTCCATTTTGCAACTGCCACTCCTCAGAACCTTCCTCTCAATACTGTATCGGAAATCTCCTGTTTCTACAAAGGCCACCTGCCTCACCACAGACCCAAAAGCCGTGGTGGGCTATGCTACCATGAGCCAACACCTTCCAGGCTGAGTCAGAATGACGTGTTTGTTTGTTTGTTTCCCTAAACTGATCGTCTCAGATCTCAGGAGTCTGTGACAGTGAAGCCCAGCCAGGCAGGAGTTCACAGATCGATGGCATGGCTTCAGAACCATACTGCCAAGAGCTCCATAGCCCAACCAGTGGAAGCTGAGCTCTGGCTTGGGACACAGATCACTAGTAGACAGAAGCTGGTGGCCAGTAAGTGTGACTGATAGGAGAGCTAACAAGTCTCAACACCTGCCTGTCAGCACAGCCCCATGTTGCTGGCCTTCCCTGTCCGATGGGTTATCCTCTATGGTAGTCACGAAGCCTTTGGCGTCCTTTCCAGATGAGTAACTGAAACTCATAAAGGCTAGTATTCATGGCTACGAGAGCCTCCAGCTGGTGAGTGGTGAGTCTGGATTGCAAACTCAGCTGTGGCTAATTCCCATCGCCACACTCTTTCTGTTGTGATGGTCCTTTGTGGATAGCCCAATAGCCATTTGTTCGAGGGCAATGACACAGATGGATAGCCCAAGGACTTCCCTGGAGAGTTTCCCTTCCCACTGCCAAAGACTATCAGAATACCGGTTGTCAAGACAGCATTTGAAATTCTTAGAACTTCTACTCTGAGTACCAAGACTTTTGTCCAATACTTACATGTTCCTTAATGTTTAGTATCCCTGGGGTCCTGATGGCAGACCACAGGGTCTGTCTGCTTTTGTGATGTTTTGGCTACCTACCCAGGCCAAGCTTTTCATTGTTTGCTGACTGTATGGCTGGCTGGCCCTGGGTTGTTGTGTTAGATGCTTTACCGCAGACATTCCTGCCATCTCCTGCTGCTCTGAGTTGTCAGTGATGGACAGTGGAGATACAACACAGACCTTTCACGTCAAGACTGAGAGAAAGGACAGCTTGCCTGTGGAGAGTCCTTGACACAGGAGGGGAAATAAAGAAAACACATACTGAAAAATGTAAATTGTTGTCATAAAAATTGAACAGAAGGAAGTTTTTCATTTAGTGTGATAGCTGGTGCGTGTGTGTGTGCGTGCGTGCGTGCGTGCGTGCGTGCGTGTGTGTGTGTGTGTGTGTGTGTGTGTGTGTGTGTGTGTATCTATCTGTTTGTCTGTCTGTGTTGGGGTGGGGAAAGTCATTGAGCCTGGAGCTGAAGTAGCCAGAGTATGAATGCAAGCAAGTAAAAGCAATTAAGTACAACACTAGGAAGATCAGTGAACTTCTCTGTGCTGGAGCTGCAAAGCCTCATCCACTAAGTGGGACAGCAATGCCTCCGAGCCTTGCTGGGGGGAGGCTGTTTGACTTCCAGCATCAAAGAAGGATGGAGAATTTCAAGGCTTGTGTCATCCAGGGTAAAAAGCTCCTTGGTTTGGCAGTTTTTACACAGGCATTAGTCTTAGGCACACGCCTTTAATCCCAGCACTCGGGAGGCAGAGGCAGGCAGATCTCTGTGAGTTCGAGACCAGCCTGGTCTACAAGAGCTAGTTCCAGGACAGCCTCCAAAGCCACAGAGAAACCCTGTCTCAAAAAAACAAACACAAAAACAACAACAAAACAAAAAACCCATATCTACTTTACATCTGCCCCTCTAGAAGCAACATCCATTTGGGAAAGGTCTGCAAGTCAGCCGACTGTTACTGTAGCAGACACATTGGAAGGGATGGTCAGCGTAGGCGGTGAAAACGTCGGTATTGGTTCCCAGGTTTGAAGGTTTGATTCATGATCGTTCGTCCCCAGTGGTCTAAGCTTGCAACTGATGGCCTGTAATGTTGGGGAGTATGCAGCAGAGCAAATGTGTCCCTCGTGACTGGGAACCTCAGAAAGAGAAGCGGCAGAGTTCCACAGTCTCACTCAGGGGCACAATGCTAACGATCCAAAGGCCTCCCACAGGTACTATCTTGTAAAACCCCCATGACCTTCCCATAATGTGTTCTGGGGACCACTCCTTCAACGTGAGGGTCTCTGGATAATTAAGATCCACACCACAGAAGACCAAATCACTAGCAATTTCAGAGACAGAAACACCTCCCTTTTTCATTTCACATAGATCTGTCTTCTCTACTGAGGACAGTCTAGTGGCTTTCCACAGATACACTTTCTAAGTGCTTGAAATATCCAAATATTCTCCTATTCCTTCTACCTCTCTTTTCCGTCTGGACTAAACACTGTCACAGCCTTCAGTGGTTGCTGATGTGGCACTTTGAGATGTACTTATTTCCCTTTGGATACAAAGTCAAGTTCTGGATGTTAGGAGACAAGTTCTACCCCAAACCACAAAGCAGCCATCTTTGGGCGTGAATGGGGTGTTAATGTACTATGCCAGACTCTGTGAATCACATTTGTATGGCATCACTGCCATTTGAATGCTCTCACTTACTTGGGACTTAATCTGTCCGTAATTTCCATCATCCTGTGTGCCTGTGACCAGCTGGTCACTCAGCCTCGGGCAGAAAGGAAGCTCAGCATTCCGGTATTTATTCATCTCATTTGGTGTCACACTGGATACCATGACTCCCAGGTGTTGTCTGATGACTAAGGGAGAGCTCTCTTGACTGAAGCAGAGCCCGTGCCCGTCTGAGCACCTGCTGAGTCGCTGTCTTCACTGTGCTGAACATTAATGTTCACTTAGTGTGGCTTTCAGTCCACTTTGCCCTTTGTCCCAGATTGTAAGCAAGACTGACATTTTCCTTGTGTAGTCTTTTCACAATCTTTAGATTTCAACATTTGAGAGTTCAGAACACTGAGAGTCACCAGTCACCCCTAGTGTATTCCCACTTCTCAGAGCTCCAGCAACTTCCTCCTTTTAAAGTTCCCTCTCCCCTTTGGCCTTTCTGACATTACAGACTAGAGGTAGCAGATAAGTTTCACTCCAGCAGGCTTTTTCTCCAGCTCAAAAAGCTCCTGAGAGTTTCACAAGTGGCCCTACTGCCTTTCTGTCTGGCTGCCTGGAGAATGAGATCTCTTCATCTGGCTGGGGACTGAGTTTATCTGCCACGGCTGGGCTTGGGAAAATGCATTCGATACTAAAGGTCCCATTTGAGAGTTTCGGCAAAAAACACCCAGTATCGTGCATGCTTCGCCCATTTGTGGTCTTTTCCTAGTTTATGGTCCACTTGGCATGGGCAGCAATGGGATGTTCTGGCTGCTCAGACCTATGGCAGGAAAGGCAGCAAGGCTTGGAGTGGTCACACTTCTAGGATAGGAAGGTGCAGTGGGAAGGAACCCGGAAGTTGGTGACTTGGGAAGTTCAGAGAGAATTGTCATCTGTTCTTCCTGCCTTGAGCAACCCTGCCTCACATGTTCCTAAACCTTGGGTGGGACCAAGACTCTGTGACAAGCAATGAGGTACCTCGGGGAATGAGTCAGCCCAGGGACTTGAACTGGTGAGGTACATGCAGCTCTGGGCAGTTCACTGTGGAGGCTGAGAGCTTCATCCTGGAACAAAGAACTGGCCATGGAAAAATACTGGGGACATTCCAAGTTCTGATGGCTTAAACACATATGTGCTTTTGTTTTCCTTACTATGCAAGTCATGCATCCTTTTACAAAAAAATGGGAATTTCTGAAAGGGAAAAGAAGAAAAATGATAGCTAGTTCATATCAATTTTTTGTTTGTTTAGTTTGTTTTTGGGGGGGTTTATGAGACAGGGTTTCTCTGTATTGTTTTGGAGGCTATCGGTCCAACCCGGCCTCGAACTCACAGAGATCTGCCTGCCTCTGCCTCCCGAGTGCTGGGATTAAAGGCGTGTGCCACCACCGTCCAGCTTTGTTTGTTTAGTTTTGAGGCAAGGTCTTACTATGTGACTGACCTAGAACTCACTATGTAGATCAGGTTAGCTTCAGGCTTTTGGCAGTATTCCAGCTCCAACTTTTCAAGTGCTAGAATTACAGGGATGTGTCACCGAACACGGCTACATTAAAAGGTTTGTTTTTGAGACAGGGTCTCCTTCCATACTCCAGCTAGCCTGAGTGTTTGATCCCCTTGACGGCTTCCTGAGTACTAAGGTAAAGGAGGGTCCCACCACATCTGCTCAATACAGAAATGAACTACTAGTACTCTAATAACTCTTTCTATTACTTCTTGTAGCCAGACATGGCATTAAAATAAATGGCCATAATAGTAATGTATATATTGATTAATTGATTGGGCAAATGTGTGTGTGTGTGATATAAGATGTCTGTCTTAGAAACCATAGGAGCAAAATATATGTGGAGACCTCTCTTATCATTTTGATTTTAATCTTATAAATCTAAGACTATTTTCAGATGTGAAGTCAATATTTAAAAATGTACAAAGGTATACAGATAGAATATAATTACTATACAACCTAGTTTGTTAGATGTTGAATACTAGACTACTTGTCACCTTAATTTATAGTCATTAATCCTCTAAATTATTACATACTCATGCTGTATTTTATTCATTCTGTTTATGTTATGAAATAAATGCATATTTAATATATGCACTACAAAATAAATAATGTCATTTATCAAAACATACTCACTGAGAATAGAATGACAAGAGAAGTGTAGGTCTTCTCCTGGGAAAGTTAAAGACTTAGATAGGGAATCCAGGTGAGGAATAGACAAGTAGATAATCACAAAATACCATGGTGCCACAGAAAGTACGATAGGGAAATTGCTTGTGCAGGTGGTGGGGGACAAGGGTTCCTTGGAGAAGTCACTGAACCCTGGAGACAAGTGCACAGATACCCAAAGCATCTCCATCCAAGCAGAAGGAAGGAAGCGACTCAAACAGATGTCATGCAGACTGCTCGCCTAGCAATAGACAGCACAGGTTGGACACCAGTGGGATGGACAGAGGCGGAGTATAGAAATGTTTGATCTATAACCTCCTTAGGATCATATAATACGGAAATGTCAAACCTTCAATAGCCACTGCTGGGAGATGTTAGGGAGCTAGATCCTTTGAAAGTTGGCAAGTAATGGGAAATGTTAACCAGTTAGCTAGGAAAGGGAAATATCTTCTAGTGGAAGTGTTCTAGGTGGGAAACATGATTAGAACCGCATCCTCCTGCAAACTCTTTCTGAGTCAATGTATCTAGGCAATATGGTCAACTTCTGTCATCCTCACAAAACAGACACCTCCAGATAGTATGCTCCACAGTGTGGGAGGATTAAGAACTTTGCAATGTTTCCAAAACATGAACTTGAATCTTCCCAGAATCTCAGTAACATCCCTAAATATCTGTCCTCAGGAAACAGGAGATGAACGAGTGTGTTAAACAGCGGTGTGAGGATGCCAGTGGAGTAAGGGAAATTCAGATTGTGGGGAAAATGGCTCCTATTAGCACTACCAGGAGAACTAAAGTAGTGAATACGTGCGACCTGAAACAGTACCTGACACCCTACAGACCTTAGCTCCAGAGACCATCTCCAGCACCAGTGTTATTAAAATCAGCAAGAAAAGTTTCCTTGTACCGCCTGCCTTTGAGGAAGCCACACAGCTAATATGACCCTCTTTGAGTGGTCACATCCCCTGGGTTTTATTCTGGAGGAAGTGAAAATCAGGAAGGAAAAGATTACTTTATGGTTGCTGGATGAATACTCATAGCCACTGAATATGAATGCTAAACAATATGGGACCTTAATCTGAAGCCCACAGGTTAGGGTGTATAATAACTCTCTTCCATCCTGTATATTTTCTAAAAGAGGCTTTAGTTTTAGAATAACTTTTGATTTGCAGAAAAATCAAAATGGTAGGTCAGAGGTCTCACAACACTGCAGCTCCTCCTGGCACACTGTGGATCTTACACACGTGTGGTACATCTATTACAACCAAGGTGTCAGTCTCTACACACTGGAGTTTCCTAAGGTCTGTGCATGATTCATATTGCCTAAGCTTTTACCTCATATTTGTCTTTGGTTCTAGGATACCATCAATTCCATGTCTGGTTAGGCTCTTATGGGCTGTGACAGTCCCAGGATTTCGTTATTTTTGATGGCCTTGGCAATGTTGAGGCCCCACTGGTCAGGCATTTTGTTCAATATCTCTCAACTGGGATTCTTCTGATGTTTTGTTTATTGCAGTTAGTCTAGAGTTATGTGTTTGAGGGAGAAAGACCACACACGAACCCACTCCTGTCACATCATATCAAGATCACACCTTATCAACCTAGTTTGCCACTACTAATGTTGGCTCATGGTCTGGTGAGGGGATCTGCCAAATTTTTCCAACGTGAGCTGAATCTCACCTCATCCTTTTTACTTACCGTACTCTTAAGGAGGTCACTGTGTGCAGCCTCTTAGTATTATTTAATCATTCATTCATATAAGTATGTGGATCTGTTGTTGCATTAAAGACAGCCTAAGAGGGGCCACCAAAATGTGTTGCTGTCCCATTAAAAGATGAAAACAAAGCAGCTTCTTTTTGGACTGACTTAACTAAGAGAGAGCCCACATCTGAGTTCTCTACTTCCATCCCTGGGCATTTATTCTGCTTACAGCTGTGGCTACTGTCTGTAATCTGTGTGTCTGTGTCAGACGCCTACAGATTGAGCCTGTTCCCCACAAAGGACTTTGATCCGTACTTACTGAACAGAGCAGAAAACATGACATAGGAAAGAAATGAGGGACTCTTTGCAGAAATCCTGAACGGGGTTCTACTAGAGAAGACTAACCCCAACTGACCTGGAATAGCACCCAGCATTGTAAACAGATGCAATGCAGCTATCTCCACATGTTGCTTTCAACATTTATGGAGGATATTTGCTTTGTTTAAGCTTGCTTCCAGCCGTTAGCTGCTTCCAGAAAATGATTACAGCACTCACACACACACACACACACACACACACACACACACACACACACACACACACTATATTCTAGATCGGTAGTGTAGAAACTATGTAACATAAGGTTAAATCCAGGTATTTAGCTTAGCTTGTAAAAGCCGATTTCACGGGAAATCTGAGGTGTAGTGAGGTTGTTTGCCCTGTTCTCATAAGGTGAGCTAAATTTGAACAGGCTGAGTACACAGTGGGATGGCAGGCTAAGTACATAGACTTAAGCGGTCTCAATGCCTATCATTAACCTGTCTGCAAAGTCCAGCAAAAGTTCTTTCTTTTTGGAGTCAAGAGATATTTTCATAAAAATGTATCACCACAAGTATGGCTTGATTTGTTTTATGCATCCTTTGACTTTTAAAATATAAAAACAAACCCTGTTTTTACAATAATACATTTAGGGTGCTCATTTTTTGTCATACTATAAAACACTACTATAATTCACATGTGTGTGACTGTGTGTGACTCTGTGTGTGTACACACCAGTGTGTGTGCATGTGGAGGCTAGCAATAGACACTGAGTGTCCTTCCTCTATTGATTTCCACCTTTTTGAGGAAGGCAGGGAGAAATTGTGAAAAAGTCTGAATGCTATACCAAGGATTTTCAGCTTAGTAATTCCATATTAAGGACCCATATGACCGACTTTAAACAGATCAGTGTCATGAGGAATCAGGAGACACTGTCCCATGCAGAAACATCTGGGTGTGTGCATTCTGCTTTTCTTGGCTTCATCTGCCAGCTTCCAATAGGTTACTCCATCATCTACAGTTCATGAAGTGAGTTCTACCAACCTTCAGTATTTACAGGACACCCAGAACTAAATCAGAAGGCACTGGGAATCAATAGGTAAATGGCCATGAATTCTTCTTTCTCTATGTACACCAATGTAGTGTGACTTTTCTACGTTCCCATTGTAAGGAAAAAGGGCCAGCCAAAGAAAAACACCCTGAGCAGAGCCAAAGAAACGCACTTGGGCCCTGCAACCAGAACCAAAGAAATGTACCCTGACCCTAAAACCAGTGCCAAAGAAATGTACTTTGGTCCTGGAATCAGAGCCAGTGAAAGAAATATACCCTGGCCCTAAAATTAGAGCCAAAAGGCTAAAAAGGACCAGTGAAAAAAACACACTTTGGCCCTAAAATTAGGCCAAATCTGACCCTAAACCTGTGCAGAAAACCATCCAATCCCTGATCAGGAGATCTAGTCATTCTGAGCTCAGGGATTGAAATCTGACCCCACCTTGGAAAACTCTCTGGGAAAACTCTGCCCCCTAAGAATCCCTATATAAACGACCTTGGCAGAAGGCACTCTCCTGGATTTTTCCCTCCCAATAAATCTCTTGTATGAAGAAGTTTGGGTGAGACCTTTTTTGGGTGGAGCAGAGATGTAACACTTTTCCCTGGGGAAACCTTCCCTTGGCAAAGCGAAGTTGTTACACTCTGCTCTGCAGGGGACTGGAGCTGAACTGTAATGCTTCACTGGGGAAAACCCTCTCCTGGAGCCTTTCCGTGAAGCAGAGCTGTAAACTGCTATGCTTACTGTGACCTGTGTTATTCCTTGGCTCCCTATTGCCAGAATACCTTTCTACCCATGCAGCAACACTCAATAGTCTGTGACTCCTGAGTGCCAGAATCTATCCCTGTCCATCCCATCCAATCGGTCAAAATGCTTACATCCATTGCCTTGACTAACCAAAGTAGTAAATCCTGATAAAGATTCCAAAAGCATGACTGTGATACAGTTTCATCTCTCTTGTCCTCCAAAGAAGGAAGTCTAGGCAGACCTCCTTAAGAATGAAAGAACACATGGACATTCTCAGCTATCATCATTGTGGGACATATGAGACTCTGTTGGATCAGTGACCTTAAAGTCCATCACATGACATTGACCTCAGGAGGGATCCCAAGTGAGACCAGCAGGCACTTAGTTGAGCCCACAAATGTGAGCCACCACAGAGACATAAACAGGAACTCTTAGAGTTTAGGATCTTCTGTTACACGGTAACATATGGTGGATACAACTATTGGTTCAGCTCACTGTACTGTCCCTAGCCCATGCCAATATAGAATAAGTCCTGGGAATGTTGAGAACAGAGCCCCACCCTCTGAAAACACAGAAAACTATGCTCACACTATGACCTAATCTTAACAACCAAATGAAAAATATTTGTGTTGCTAGTTTTTGTATTTCTGACACTTCTCTTGTCTCCTCTCTTCCTCCTTGGTTCTTTTACAGCAAATTCTCCCTTGGGGTTACTTTAACCCTGCATGTATGCTCTCTGCTCGGGGAAATACCAGAATGTTGACATTCCCTCTGCCCTGTGGACACTCCAGCAGCAGTTCAGATGCAGCCCCATTGCTTCTGCTTTTTGATTTCTTAAAGGGATCCCTTAATTGGGAAAGAGCCATCTTTAGATTTCTTAATATATTCTTTAGTTTTCTCCTGAGTTTCATACACAGTCCCATTATAACAATCCACTGAAACTATAAAAATCACTCATAGATGTCTCTAGCCAAGTCTATCTTCCATATAATCGAGATTGGCAATATGAAAAAAGAAATCAGATTCCCCTCACAGGGCACCTGATCACCAAGCCATCCCCGTTCACTGGTTAGCCCTTAAATGACATCTCTAAAATGTGTCTTCATTCAGGATCTATCTATGTGATTTTATTTTGGTCATAAGGATTGAATTCCAGGAAGCCTAGTTCATGTCAAGCATGTGGTCTGCCTCTAAGCTACACTTGCAATCCCTCAAAACTGTGACTTCTAGACAAGCTTTCATGGTGCTTGTAGTGGTTGAGATATACAATCTGCTTTCAAAAGAGCAACATAAGAAACAGGAAAATAATATGAAGTCAATACACTAACCATGATCTAGACATTTGTATACATAATCACACATCGTGGGAGCAAGGTGTGCATGTGTATGCAAAGAAGGAGATGCGTGGGTTAAGTGGCATGTTACAAGTCAGAGCTAGCTGAGCTGTGCGAAATGTGCGTGGGGTAAATGGGTTGCTGGAGTCTGGGGCATGGTGAAGGGAGGCGGGGGTATAGAGGAAGAATGAAGAGCAAGTTGGGGTTTACTGGGGCAGAGGACAGATGGAGAGTGGGCAGCCAGTGGTCAGAGCCCTGGGGTTCCATGGGGAAGAGCAAGCAATGCTTGAGCTCACACACACAGTGTCCCTCTGGGAGCTTCTGAGCAAAGGCCTGCTTGAGTGGAGGGACAAGGACTACCCGAGTGGAGGGACACACGCTTGATTGGAAGAGGTGAGGAGACATCCTGGGAGGCTCGTGCCTCTGTCTGTCTCAGAGAGAACAAGGAACTTAATAGGGGAGAGAGAGCTGGAATGAGAAGGAGATATAAATGAAGAAACATTTGGAAGTCGGAAACTTTGGGGTGGGTAACATCGATATCCCATACAGGCAGATGCCCTATTAGGGGAACACAAGACGGGAGCTTTTCCCTAGCAGTGGGAGAGTGGCTTCAGAGGCACGCCACCTCTGTTGAGGACCTTTCATGTGCCAAGCACACTGGGCACCGAGAGGCAGTAATATAGTTCTTGAGTTGTCTCGTGTCTAATGAGTTGATAAGAAGTCTGGGCTTACTCTGTCAACATCCCTACCACAACCACCACCTATCCATTGACTTAGTTTCCCTCAGTCTCTCTGCCCAGGCTGGCCTCTCCGTGATCCTCTTGCCTTGGTCTCCCAAGTGCTGGAATCCCTGGCATCAGCCACCATGCCCAGGTGCAGCCTTTAGTAATATTTGAAAAACTGAGATGCAGACTCACAGCTAGGGATGAGCTCACAAAGTATGCCACCACATTTTACCAATCTCACTTTGCAGGCATTTAGGTCCATGCTAAAGGGAATGAATATTTGCTCTGGCAGCATTTTAAGGTAAAAAGGGAAGAAAAGGAATGTAATATACAGACTTACAACTAATTGATGTGGGAAATAAAGGAGGAGCTAAGAGTGACTTTCAAGGCTCTGGCTTTGGCGAAGATGTGGATGACAAGGGCACAGGGGCCACATGAAGAACAGGTGACCTTCAGCACTGGGGTTACAACTGGGCAGTGAAACTGTGTCAGTCCCTGACTTGGTGTGGTGCATAATTGAGTGGTTAAATCTGGCTAGCTGGAATGCTTCTCTTGGCTTTATCCCCTCTTTCTACTGTTCATGAGGAAGGAAGGTCTCTGCCAGGCAGAAGTAAAATGATAGGCTCTGTTGTAAAGTTGTTGACTTACAGCAGATGGTAGACACACGTATGGGGTATGGATACTCTAGTGTGGGGATGGTGGTCTGTGATCAGCAGGGGTGGGGAGAAAGAGTTCTCTCGAGGGTGAGATACCCTTTATCACAGGTTCCTGTTCCCAGAGTCTTCTTAGAAAGACAATTCTTCCTGAAGCCATTAGTCAGAAAAGATTTTTTTAAAAGAAAGGCTGCCTTAGTTAAATAAGATGCAGGGATTTGGGGAGAGTTGGAGTAACCCCTTTGGTTACACCAGCCACGTGCTGATGGCAAAAGGCTCATGGCTAATTATGCTCCCCTTACCAGACTCCTTGTTTGACAGTGTCTCTTCTCCCAGTCAAACAATGGAGCACACAAGCAGTTAACAGAGATAAGAATAAAGCAAAGGAAACACAAAACCTTTCAGACATTTCTACTTTTCAATAAAAAATAGACACCTTTCTCTGCAAAACATCTTTACAGCAAGTCTGTTTCACTGATATGTGTTCTGCTTTCATCCTTCACACAGCCTGAAGAAGTGGTTTAGCTCACTAGATGCTCATCTCTGAGATATCACAGATCAACAACATGAAAACCGAGAATTTCGTTTTGCTGCTTTGACATCACATGCACTAAAATAGCTTTCGGTTCTCTGTCATGCAGCCACATACAGCCAGGTGAGGAACAGCGCCGACTGGAGTTTCCTGTGGGCTGACATCTTTACATCTGGAGGCAGCATGCTCTCACTGGCGCAGAGGAGGTCACAACTGATGTGCTCACATGAAAACAAACAAACAAACAAACAAAATCCCAGATGTTCAGCTCCTGCCCAGTGGCGGATGGTGAAGATGGCTGTAGGTCATCTACCATGGTGAAGTGATGTGTGGAGCATGCAATATCAGAAGGGGAGTCGGGCCAAGGTAAAATCCTCCATTTATGAGAAGTAGGGAGGATTTTGAGGTCCATTTGGAAAGGGGAAAGATGCCTAGCTGGAGGCCAGAAAACGGGATCTAGAAAGGAGGAGCGGGGAGAGGAGGAAACTCGAAGGACGTCAGAGTCTAAGAAGGACTTTCATATGTGTGATGATGTACTTGGAGTACCTACCTGGGAGTCTTCAAATTGTTTAAAAACGTTAGTTGGGGCTGCAGAAATGGCTCAGTGGTTAAGGACACTGCTCTTCCAGAGGACCCAGGGTTCAATTCCTGGCACCCACATGGCAGCTCACAAATGTCTGTAACTCTAGTTCCAAGGGATCCCTCACACAGATACAACAATGCACAGAAAAAAAAATACAAAAAAATTCATTAAAAAATCAGTCACTGATGCTTTTGAGGGAAGTGGGTTCCTGTCCTTTGTACAGTGGAGTCCTCCACAGCTGAGTGTCCATTTGAGTCCCTGAATCTGCCACTTTGTCTAAAGAAACCCACGCTAGCCATACAATTCACCAGCGCACTGGTCACTCATAGACTGGTTTGTGCTAAGTCATGCTTTGTTCATTTCACTTTAGTCTTAGATTTTGGGTCATGAATTATGTTGGTCTTTCCTGTGTCTACACATGAAGAAACAGCATTGGTCTCATCCACTGCTTTGCTGTGGCCCTCTCCATCTACTCTGCTGGACCATGCAGTCAGGCAGCCCTACCCAACCCCATTACCACAGTGTGGAATTCAAATCTTGCGAAAGTAGTGGGTTTTGTGAACAAGTTGAAAGTGGCCTTGGA
The DNA here is from genome assembly GCF_017639785.1 of Mesocricetus auratus. NCBI lineage: Eukaryota > Metazoa > Chordata > Mammalia > Rodentia > Cricetidae > Mesocricetus > Mesocricetus auratus. Next base: position 10,239,139 of record NW_024429196.1, read on the forward strand.
GGCGAGCTTGAGGCATCTTCCAGGTCACCAGCCAATGAGGATCTGGCAGAGTAGAGCCAAGCTTACAATAGAAAGAGAAAACTCTTCTGGGATTGACATCATTTGTTGTTCCAGAGAAGGTGGTTTTACTCTCAAAGCATGACGGCAGTCTTTGGGGAAACCAGCATTTTCTCGGAGGTGTTTTACAGGTCCACTGTGAAACTGGATGTGTGGCAAGGACAGTGTGACCTCGACATTTGGTTTGCTCATTTAAGGGTTAGCACGGGGCAGGTCTTTAGCCTCTTCAGCCTCACATGTTAGATGCGCTTCCTTCTCTGTTTGGTTTTTCAAGGAAAGCTCCAGGCAAGCCTCTTCTTCACATTGTTTGTTACTTATTCTAAAATTTTTATTGTAGGAAATATAAAGCACAAACAAGCATAAAGAAATAGGATTGACATGTAAAACAAGCTATTTAAAATTAAAATAAAAAATGATAAAAAAATAATAATAAATTAAATCCTTCCTCAGCACCGCCCAGGTGAAAACATTATTGCCTAGATAAAATTTTATTTTATGTGTGTGTGTAGTATATACATGTAAATATGTTCATGTATGATATGTGCACTTGTCCCACTACGAGATAAAAATCTTCCTCCACTGAAAGCCAGAATAAGTGGATGATGCCATTTAAGTAGAGGCCTGGTTAAAAAAATTATACTTCCTGTAAGAAGCCTATGTCTTCTTTTACGTAAACTTGCCTTTTCATTATATGTGGGAGGCACACATGTCCTGGTACCAAATGACCTTCTGCTTCCCTCAGATCTTAACTCTGCTGGCTGTGTAGTCTCAGAGATCCCTGCATTACAGACATTAACAGCTACCAGATATTTTCATGTCAATTGTTTACAGAGCTTCACCTCTTACACTAGATAACTTGGGAAACTGGAATTCACTTTTGGAATTTTGATGATCAAATTTCTATGAAAACAAACACAAGAGTAACAACAGCACTAGTCATGGAACCTTTAACAGGCATGAAACTTCGACCTGCCTGGGTAATAAATAACCACTCAAAAAGCCTTAAGGACTAAAGAGCAGCCCATTTGGGAGGCATCTTTAGATGCCACCTACATGGCTCTAGGCGCTCAGAAATAAATAATGAGTAAAATTAATTCTGTGATTTCAACACCTCAGTATCTAACAAGAGTCAAAGACCCCTGCCTTACAAACTGTGACCCTAACTAAACAGGTGCTATTGTAACGAGATAGGCAGGGTTGCCAAGGAGTACAGAAGCCGATGGGAGCACTTTTAATGAGGGAGGTTGAGGAAGATGTCATGGAAGAGGTGGGTTCAGGGGAGCTGGGCTTCTGTAGACTGAGGGAAAGCAGGGCCTCCACAGGCCAGTCACAAGCATGAGGTGTGGCTTTCGTGTGACCCTGTGTTGTTGGGCTTTGAGTTCCTGTGAAAGAGGGTGTGCTTGGAGTTCTGGAGCCATTTTACAGGCTAGAGCACAGCACAAGGTCCACCCATGACAGGATCTCAGTGGTTGATTATTAAGGAAAGGTAGTCAGGAGAAAAATGAAGAAGGGAAGCCTGATGGGTAAGAGCAGGCAGTTAGATGCCCATATGTTATGCTGAGATTAAAAAAAAAATCTCAATAGCCCCTGTTCTTCTTCCCAATCAGAAAAGAAAGCATGAGGTGTGTGTGTGTGTGTGTGTGTGTGTGTAAAGGTCTTATTTTTTGTTAGATTTATACCTGAGCATTTACTTTTTTCTAATGCTAATATTAAAAGTATTGAATTTTTAATCTTAAATTCTGCTTGTTCATTGCTAACATGTGGAAAAACCATTGATTTTTTTTACATTGATATTGTATTCTGTAACCTTATGGTAACTGCTAATTACTTCTGGGAGCGTCTTTTGCTGCTGTTCTTTTATACTTTCTGAGTAACTTTGTGCATAAAGACACTCTTATGTCTTGATGGATTGGCACACTTTCCGTTATTCTTTCTTATCTTATTGCATTAACTAGGATCTCCAGTTACACTGTTGAAATGAGATGGTAAAAGGGGACATACTTTCTTTGCTCGTGATAGAGTTCTAAAATTTTACCTTTGGTCTGTAGAAACACAATTTATATAACACACACACAATATATGATATATATCATATTTTGTTCATTCAATTTTTCATGTAGTATTCATATTTACCATTTTGTGGTTGCATATGATTTTATCAAGCAATATCCAAGACTCACCTGATCCTTCTCGATGGTTTCATTTATACATTGTTTTCTATTCTTCATGATTGTACGTACTTCTACTGGAAATAGCTGTGTATGTTCAGCTACTTTTTACTGCAATACTTGCTTTAGACTAAATTTGTAGGTATGGGTCAAAGGAAATAAACATTTGTGTGGCCTTACTATTTTCATTTTTGAATTATTCTTATGCATGTTGATGTATAAAACTTTAGGCTAATGCACATACTTATTAACTATACTTAGTAACAGGCACATACTGATTAACTACAGTTTATCCATTGTTACATCAATACACTGTAGTGAAGTTACATTTTAAAATAAAATAGGAGGTATCAAAAGGAATGGGTAGAAATTTTACAGAATTGCATACTAGTGTTTTGGAATTAGTCATTGCTATATTATGAATATTTTTAAAGGTGTGTGTGTGTGTGTGTGTGTGTGTTATGTGCACATGCCTGCAGGTGACTACAGATGCCAGAAGAGAGTATCAGATCCTGGAACTGGAGTTACAGGTGGTTGTGAGTCACCAGATGTGGGTGCTGGGAACTAAACCCAGGTCTTTAGAGAACAGCAATCACTCTTAAGCACTGAGCAGTGTCTCCAGCCCCTGCTATAAATACTTGAGTAGCCTCCAACATCATATTGAAATTTTAACCTTTAAAGTGATGAGATGGCACTGAGAGATGTGTGCTTTGGTCATGGGGTTGAGTAGCATGTTTGCAGTTAGTGCCCTCACATAAGCCTGACTTTCCTTTGTCTTTTTTTCCCCAGTTTTTATTTGTTTCTGAGAGAGACTCTCGTGTAGCTCAGGCTGATCCTGAACACTGTGTACAGACAATGCTTCCTTGACAGTCACTACCCAGAGTGCCACGCTGTGTCCTTTCCAGGCAGGGTTTCATTGCTGTGACAGACTTGTGAGTTACCCAGCTTGTAAGAAGAAAAGCGCACTGGGACACAGCTTTGAAGGTTTCAGCCCCTGATCAATTGGCCTCAGGGCTTCAGGGCCTGCAGCATATTGTAGCTGCAGCTATTCACCTTATGTCTGCATGGCATGAAAAGGAGGAATTCGGTGTTCCACAAGTACCCTCAAGGGCATGCTTCTGGACCCAGAGTTCCTACATGCTTCAACTCCTCAGGGTTCCACTGGCTCCCAGTAATAGCATGTGGGAGCAAGCCTAGTGCATGGGCATTTGGGAACACAAGCTAGAAAACACATATGCCCTCAATATCCCCCTTAACTCTGTAAGGCATGTAGTATTGCTGTCTCTGATTCATAGATGGCCCCAGGGGGGTCTTTGAAAAGTTAACTAAGCTTATCAGGTCTCTCCAGCACTAGATGTCAGAACCAAGAGGCAGAGGCAGGCTTACATGGTCAGCATCCATGCACTGACACGTTGTGACATGCATGAGGAACTGGAGAGTTGTGGTTTGCTGATGGGACAGTTCTATGGGGATATCTAGATGGTGAAAACCCTTTTCTTAACTACAGTGTGGCCATGCAAAAATCACAGTGCTGTAATGAAAGGATTTGACAGCTGTGCAGACCAGTGGGTAAAGTCACCCACTGCCTGTGTGATGTTCAGGGGACTTGGCAGGGTCTGTGAGGGTGGTCCTCCCTGGCCTTGTTCAGGTGACTATGTGTTCGCCCATAGTCGTCCTTTGAACATTCATTTCCTCATGCCAGCGCCCATTAGGAAGTGCGGCTTTCCAAACTTCCCTCTTCTAATGTAAGATGAGGCCATGTGGCCTTATGCAAACAGCACTTGCCTTGAGAAAGGCATCTAGAAATGGGTTTCTGCACAACTGAATGCCATAGTCTCATGGAAGCTGCCCGAGGAGAGACACAGGGACCATGCTGATGGAGGTGCCTTCCGTACATGTGAAACCAAGTGACATAATACAGTTACTCAGTCTGACCTCATGGGAGGGAGGGGACTTTGCTATTTAGGTGCTTTGAGGGTACAGAGAGCATTACAACACCAAAGGCTGTCACAGACAAATGGCTGTGTAAGTATGTTTTGTTGGCCCAGATTTGACCACGAGTCAGTGGAGAAACTGGAACACATTTTGTTATGGAAATGGAACTGCAGTTTTATTCTCAGTCTGGCAGTCATCTCTCTGCAATCTAACTTTGGCTGCTGAGGGATGCTCTTCTCTTTACTATTTGTCCATAGCCTCTCCCTCTCTCCCCTTCCCCCTCCCTCCTTCCCCCTTCAACCTTCTGAGATCTCTCTCTCTGTCTCCTCTACTCTCCCTCTCTCTGCTCCTCTTCTGTCTCCCTCATATACCTTTTCTACATTCCTTGGATCCAGTTCTTGACACTTAGAAGTCCATAAAAACTGATGGTTCTCGGTCAAAAAGGCACAGATGCCAAAAGTCCCCAAGGTAAACCAAGGAGAGAAGGCCCAGAGATCTGTCTGTGACACATGGACCTGCTGTCCTAGACGTAATACTCTGCAGGTCCGGGTCATGGGAGAGATTTAAGGCCAGGCAGGAAGAGGCAGCTTCAGGGGACCACCAGCTGTGTTGAGATGCTCAGTAGGAGTGTTTTCTGTGGCTGGAAATGGTACAGACTGCCTGCTGCTGCTGCTTCATGTGGTTGGCCCATCCTGACAGAAAGCAGTGAGGCCTCCCACACGCACTAGAGGCCAGAGACAGAGCAGGTGTTCTCTACTCAAGAGTTTGGTTGGTGTGGTTTTCCAAGGCAGAAGTGTGACCCTAAGGGTTTCGACTCTCACAGTTGACTTGATTAGGAAGGAGAGTTTGACAGATATTTCCAACCCAGTAACATTGTCGTGGGAACATAGATGGGAATCAAGATTATTTTCTCTTAAAATATTAATAAGTCAGCTTGCCTTTGATTTGCTTGATTGGCACAATGGTGCCAGCATTTTCTTTTTATTTATTCATTTGCTTATTATCATTTATTTATTTTGGCCAGGGTTCTGTTAATGTGATTTATTTTTCTGATACATAAATCACATGTATGTGTTTTATACTTCCAGACAGCCTTGCAGGGAGCAGAGTGTCCCTGGATTAAATGTATCAATGAAATGGGATTTTTAAGAAATGTCAGCAGCCCCACCCCTGTAACAGAATCATAGGGATCCCCAAAGGGCAGGGATTCTGCATGTGAGCACGGGTGGTGGTGGCATGTGGGTGGTTTGCTGGCGGTGGGATGGCTGGGCTGCTAGTAGCACACTGCCAAGTCCTGGACCCATTGTGTGACTTGGGACAAGTGACTTACTCCATGGGCTTCCTGTGCCCATATGTAATATCAGCCATAATTTACCCATGTCACAGAATTGCTTTGAGAAATGTCAAGATGGGTTTGAGAAAGAGTTCAGGATTAAGAGCTACCTGTAGGCCAACTGGCTTTATTCCACTCCTCATTTCAACCTGCAGGCTTGCCAGTGTTTATTTCAGTTTTGACTTAATTAAAGCCCTTACTCATGCAGCCTCTTGTCAGTTTTAAAGCTTCATTCGACCTGTATTTATTCACTCTCCAACGATGGGAGCCTATTAAGCTGAGGGTATAGGCCTTGAATTTCTTCTGGAAGTTACTGCATTTACCTTTATAATTACAAAGCAATTCTCCAGTCAGGCAGCGGTGGTGCATGCCTTTATTCCCAGCACTTGGGAGGCAAAGGCAGGCAGATTTTTGTGAGTTCAAGGCTAGCCTGGTCTATAGAGCTAGTTCCAGGACAGCCCTGGCTATACAGACAAACCCTGTCTCGAAAAACAAACAAACAAAAAGCAATTCATGAAATGGGCGTGGTGATGCCACAGAGGCTGGAAGATTAGGAATTGGAGATTAGCTTAGGCTGCCTGGCGGGACTCTGTCTTAAACTACAAAAATGAAATGGTCACTTGTGGAGTAATAGACTTACCTTCTCTCATCACATCCCGCTCTCTAACTTGAGGATATTGCAGTTGGGACTCATTCATGCCTCCCATAGGCACTGGTTGGCATTCTGCTGCAGGAAGAGCCTTCCCTCCCTGCATCAATCCACTCAATCACATATTTACTGATATCAGCATGAGCTCAGTGCATCTTACAACGCAGTAGGTGACAGTTCATTGCTACCATGACATTGTCATCTCTGTGTGGATAACAGGAGCTCTGGATCAACTCCTGTGGCCTCCTGATACACCTCCATCGTTCTCTCAGTTTTCACTTCCTTCCGGTTTAAACCATTTGTCCTCATTGTTTTACTATATCATCCATTTCGTCTGGTATACAGGCTTAGAATTCTACATAGATGCCAACTGGTGGAGAAGAGTTTGGGTCAGAAATTACAGACACTGTCTCAGAATACCAAGGCACCTGCTTTCTGGCTGTTTGGTGAATTGTTGGAGAGACATGAAAGGAAGGAGAGAAGTAGGGAGAGACAGAGGGAAGGGGGAAGCAAAGAGAGAAGACAGCGTGGGAGAGAGAAAGAAGAGGAGGAGAAGAGCACATGGGAAAGCTGCAAATTCAGGAAATGTATTTGCAGTGTGAGACAGTCTGCCATTCGCTTTAACTCCAAGGACCCTGCATGTTAATGCCCGGCTTGCTTTCTCCCTTTGAACTCTTGCCCCTTGCTCGCTCTGCTCTGACCTCTCTGGACACCTACCTGAGAGTCTTGCTCCATCCTTCGAGGTCCAGGCTGCAGCTGAGGAAGACCTTTATCATCCATTCTCCTGACTCCTCCTTCCAAGTACTGAGTACAGGTTGTGCCACCATACCTGGTCTACAAGGAACCAAGGATGAAACTGAGGATCTGTTCATTAGCTTTTACATAAATCTGCAGAATGGAAACGGTTTTCTTCTCAAAAATCAACTGTGATCCTGGGAAGCAGGCCGAAAACATTATCAGAGTCCTTTCATGTGAAAGAATGAGCATGTGTTTCCTGAATGCTTGCCATGTGGCTGGTGCAGTGCCTTGTGGGAGAAAGGGATGGTTGTCCAGGAAGTTGGCCTTCATTGGGCAGTGACTTTAAGGCATGATCTTGAGTTACCTGGAAGATGGATCATGTAGCAGGAGCCACACCCTTGAGCTGGAGCACAAGGCTGGTGTCCGGGATGGTCAGACGACAGTGAGCAAGCAGCACTTGAGGCTGCTGAAGGCAGAGAGCCAGCAAGAGAAGAGCGACCACAGGGTTGAAAAGGAAGGGCTCACTATCCCACACTGCAAGTCACAGCCAGCCCCTCACGGACACTTACAGCTGATGCGCCACAGTCAACTCCTTTATCAGGTAAGCAGGGAGTAGACACTGAATCTCATATAGACTGTGCTGGCCTCGAATTCCCTATGCACGTGAGGATGATCTTGAATTTTTTGTTCTCCTGCCTCCATCTTCCAAGTGCTGAGTACAGGTGTTTGCCACCAGGCCTGGTTTACAGTGTGCTGAGGACCAAACCTAGGGCCTTGTGCTTACTAGACAAGCACTCTACCAGCTCCGGGCCCTGCACTCACTTCTCCTGTCTTTCTGATAAACTCAGTTTGAGTACGACCGTGAAAGACCTGGCAAGCCCAAAGGACCAATGGCAAAGCTTGGTCCAGCTCATGTGTCTGAGGCCTGTGATGGTGATAGCTCAGGTCAGCTGCTCATTGACTTTGCATCCAACCAAGGTACAGGTGACTATGAAACCCGGCAACTGTACCTGGACCCACGAGAAGCCACACCGCTGAAGTTGCTTCCAGCCATCAGGCTCCTTAGAACTCAGACAAGTGATTAACTTTTAGAACTTGCCTGTTATCTGTCTTAGTCTCAACAACTCGTTAGAAACCATCTTGACCAGTTCTTTGAGGATGATTGACATGAGCCATGGGTCCTTTCTCTTCAACCAACTGGAAACACCAACTTTGCCAAATTATCTTTCTCTGTACCATGCTGTAAATATGCCATCTCTCTGACATTTCCATTTCTGCCATAGCCCAGGCAGGAGCCATAGCATCTCCCTGCTGTGCCATCTGCTTCACACTGCCAACCTCAGAGGATGCTGGCTGCACCGCAGCAGAGCTGTGACTTGACTCTGAAGTGCATGGTTTATTTTTCCCATTGACACCCAAGGGAGAGGAAATGGATTGATACGGTGGAATAGCTTATGCCAAATTCATTTGGTCTCTTCTCATCCTGTGAAGTCTCTCATTTCCTTTTAATTTTAGATCAGCTTCCTTGACTGTGGCCTGCTGGCATAACTAGTGTGATTCAGTGCCCATGCTGTCAGGTTTCTGTGAGACACAGAACAAAGCAAGAACCACTCTCCCTCTCCCTCCTTCCCTGTGTAGCTGTGCCCAGGTCCCCAGGTCGGGCTGTCTTGTGAAGCCAAGTAGAGGCTTGAAGATGAGGTTGGCCCCATTCAGCTGTCAGAAATGCAAACACCTAGGAAGATCCAGGCACTTGTTCTGGTCTCTCAAACTATTCCTGAACCCTAATTTACTCTGTTTTTCTGGTATCCATGGACAGTGGCCCTGGAGCAACACTTACTGAAGTTGAAAGACACATAGCGACTAGACGGAGCACTTGTAGACAGCAGACCTCTCTAGGAGACTGCAAGGATTGTCTAGAGAGTGACAAAAGGATTGGTCTAGGGGCCCCCAGAACTAGATGTTGGGGAGCAGGCTTTGCAAAGCCACCGAGAAGACAGTCTCCAACAACCTCTCTGAAGGCACTGCCTTCACAGCCCAGGCTGTGGGTGCAGGGTCGCTGGAGGAAAACGTTTGGATGTTTGTGTACAGAGGTTTCTGCTGGAGTGGATGGCGAGTTTTCCTCCCTTTCTGGAGGTGGTGCTCACCACTGGAACACCTGGGTTTGAGTTTCAGCTGAAGAAAATCACCACACCATTCAGTGGTAGGGTTCATACAAGCATCTCTCACTGTTGAGTCTCAGAGCCTCTGAGAAAGGCTGCTGTTCCAGGCAGGAGGAGGTCACTTTACTTTTCTGGTCCCAGCTTGCACACTTGTGAGCTCTAAAGGCTGTCTAAGCTCCTGTGATGTCATGATGTCACTAAGGCCAAAAGCAACCTTTCTCTTAGGATTCTAAGTGTTCTATGTTATCCTATTTTCCTTTAAAAACGAGAAGACACTGGGCATAACCAGGATAAAAACAACCTGCTGTCTCCCAGACTCAGGATATAGTGCTCCTTTCTCAGAAGGTGGGGCACCTGAGGACAGCTTGGGGACTCTCTGGGTCTTGGGAATGACACAGCTACGTCCGTCCTTCCAGCTTTTCTTTCATTTAGTTACAGGTGGAGGCAGGTGACTGTCCTTCGACAGTTCTCCTCACCGGTCTGTCTTGCCACAGGCATGTCACCATCGTGGTTGTACCAGGTCAAGTTTGCTGGAACAAATATGGAGTGTTAGTTTGACACAGTTTTCTCTTTTCTGTATGAGGCAGGCTAGAAATACAGGGAGGCTTGGGGTGGCTTATGAAGAGGCAGGAGCACCTCACCCTAGAGTCTTGCCAAAGCCTCCTGCCAGGAGAGAAGCAGGATTCCCAGCAGGCTCTTAGATGCTCAAGGCCCCCTCCTGTTTCCTAGCCGGACCTGAAGTTTTCTAGGAATCTCACCAGAAGCCCCATTTACAGGGAAAGCTCAGGCACTAACCCTGTGCAGCCCTAGGCTAACCTTATCAGATTAGAACTCCAACTTACTTATCTCACTTAGCAACAGAGAGAGAGAGAGAGAGAGAGAGAGAGAGAGAGAGAGAGAGAGAGAGAGAGAGAGAGAGAGAGAGAGAGAGAGAGAGAGAGGGAGGGAGAGGTAGACACAGGGATGGGGGGAAGATTTCTTAGCAGACTTCTAAGATGCAATTTAAGAGCCACCCAAAGTGTTTATTGGCTAATATTAAGACAGTGAACTGTGCTACTCCCTTGGAAGCCTGCACTCGAACTTGGGTATGTCTTACATTCCCCTCCTCTATCTTGGAGACCATAGCATGTGGGAGTATCTTCTTGAATGTCCCTTTCTTAATACTCATGCTTAAGCATATATTTAAAAACCTTTAATAAAGTCTCCGAAATAACCTGGCCTTTCCTGTGATTCTCAACAACAAAATGACAAATTCTGGTTTGACTTGAGTTGAGGTCCCTAATGAATTCCTCTGGTCCTCAAGGAGTGGCAGTGTTGTGGGGTGTCTCCACCCCCTCACCACCAACAGTGTCATTGTGTTGTAAATGTTCTGCAGGACCATGGAGGCATACCTTAAACAAGCAAATCTGCAGATTTACTTGTCAAGTTGAAAAGTCTGGTGTGGAGGGGACCAGCTAGAGCAAACAGAGAAGCCGGGCCTCAGCCAGTACTAACTACGCTGCAGAGCTGGACTTCGGCCCCTGCTTCTGCAAGGTGCTTCCTGTCTCATTGATGGGCAACCAAGAGGAAGGTCATTGGCTTTCCAAAGAGCCTGCAGCTGGAGGGAAAGTCAGTTCAGGTAAGTGGGGAAGGCCAGGGGATTCCCCCAGGGCACTGGCTGGCCAGAAAGTTGCATTTGAGGCTCCCTGAAACTGGCTGCTTCTAACAACTGAGGTCTGCTACATGTGAATGGAGCAGGGTCCCCAATGGCAGCTGCCGGGCTCCCCTAGTGAAAGGCTGCACTTCCAAATGACTGAATGGGGACAAAGAGGCAGACAGGTGCCCCTGGGGATTTGGGTGGCTGTAAGGCCTCAGGTGTGTAGATCCATGGCTGCCAACTAATCAACTCCAGTGCTCCGCATTTGATTATAATTTTGTGATATGACACTTCATGCCCTGAAATGAAGGCACAAAAATTGCTTTTTAACTTTCTTATAGTTTGGACTTTTTTTGTTTTTGTTTGTTTGTTTGTTTTTGAGATGAGGTGAGTTTATCTCTTTGGGAACATTCCATCCTTATGAATTCAGGGTCTTATGAAAGCTGTTTATTTTTTTAGCATAAGCATTTTAATCTTATTTTTAAGTATGTGTTTTGCCTGCATGTATGCATCATGTAAACGCCTGGTACCCATGAAGACCAGAAGAGGCTTTGGATCCCTTGGAACTGGAGTTACAGAGATGGTCGTGAGCACCCAAGGGATGCTGGAAAGTGAGCCCGGCTCCTCTGGGCAAGCAACCAGTGTTCTTAACTGCTAAGCCATTTCTCCAACCCCCAAAAATGCTTATTTTTAAATAAATTTTAATAGTAGACACTTTGGACTGAGGAGCACATTGCTTTCCCCTGAATGCCTTATGATGTGTGAAGTGGGCAAACTGCCCAGAAGAAATCCATCTGTGTAAGCTGGACATTTGTCATTTGTTCCTGCCCCTGCCAGATTCCTTTCTTGCGGTGTGGGTTGCTTTCCTTAAATTTGGCTGACCTCAGGTGTGAGGTCTGCCTCTTTGTCTTTGGAATGTGCTCCTAACCTTTGGCTTCCTAACCTGGTCTGCATGTCCTGCATTTCAGGTCGACTTGGGGAAGTGGCCTCGGTGTCCTAATCCACGCAAGCACAGTTCTGTGTCCTACATTTTAGCACATCTGCACCCTCAGGTAGGGACCTCTCCTCTGTGTCATCAACACTTGCCAGGAAAGCCACAGCCCCAAACAGCAAACATTGAGTTTGCACACCACTTTACAAAAGTGGATCCAGTAAACCTCTGGAGGCTGCTGGAGAGACTTCAGACGCCATCTAGGAGAAAAGCATTTATTGGCACAGATAGTTTCACCATAAATGAGTTATTCAAAACTTGCTGGGGTGAGCTCTACATATGAGAGGCTTTTAGGAGTGCCGATTTGAATTTGATTTGAGTGTAGATTTGAATGTGATTTAACTTAAAGATTTGTCTGTGTGTTACCTGTAAGGTCACTGGTCTAGTTTCCTCTGGGTTTTACCTGCTAACTTTTATGAGGTCACACCATCATTATCTAAAGATGGTTTACTTAGAAGCTCCAGCCTTTGTTAGCTTTCCTTAGACTAATAAATTTTAACTTCCTTGTCCTCGCCTGCCACCTAGTGTCATAATGAGATAACTACAAGGGACAAAGGGGTACCTTACTTAAGAGTGGATTGCAAAGGTACTTGTGAAATAAGGCAGACTGACCTCTAACTGAATTTAAGGGAGAATTCTCTATTTACCCTCTACTTAGCCACTGCCAAGTCTGTGATGGTGCAGGTTTTACCTCTTTGCTCTTGCTTACTTACCCTGGGGGGGTAGTTGCTATGTCCTAAAGTCATTGGAAGAGACTTTGTTGCCATGTCAGGAAGTCATTCAAATAACCCATGGAAACAGCCAGGAGATAGGGTCAGGGACTCAGCTTCATAGTCCCGTGAGTAGTTTATCTTAGAAGCAGGCCTGTGCGCCCCAGTGGAGCCTCAGGTGCCTCCAGACCCAGGTCAGCATGTGAGAGGTTGTCATTTGGAGCCACCTGGACCCTAACCCTCAGCAGATATGTGATGCAATGCACATCCGCTATTTCCAACCTCTATATTCTGAGGGGTTTGTTGGGTGGCTACTGTGAAGAATCCAATGGGGGGAGGTGGTTTGAATGAGAATGAATCCTATTGGCTCTTGTGTTTGAGTATTTGATACCAGGTGGTGGAACTGTTTGGGGAGTTTCAGGAGGTGTGGTCTTGTCAGAGGAGGTGTTTCACTAGAGTCAGGCTTTGCGGTTTCAAAAGACTCCTGCTATCCCCAGTGTGTGTGTGTGTGTGTGTGTGTGTGTGTGTGTGTGTGTGTGTGTCTTATAGATCCTATGTGAGCTCTCAGCTGTAGTGCCAAATCTGCCTGCCTGCTGCCCTGCTTCCTTCCATGATGGCCATGACTCTAGCCAACCCTTTGAAGCTGTGATCCCCAAATAAACCCTTCCTTCTTTAAGTTACCTTGGTCATGGTGTCTTATGAAAGCAATAGCAAAGTAACTAAGATATGCTGTATTGTTATTTGTTCTGAGAGTGTCAAATCTGAAGTTCAGAACCTTCCACTTACCTGAGTTCATGTGGATGGGGAAAGAGCAGGATTCCACTGGGAACCCTGAGCCCCACACACTACTTCATTTGAGTGTGCAATTTCACATTTTACCTATCTAAGGATGAGGGATTGCAGGGGGGAATGGCACAACTTCTGATGAGTCAGCCCATAGTCTGCAGATTAGAGACTGAGCTGTTGAGTAACAGGACTTCCAGAACAACTTAAAAACAAAACCACATACTTGGTTTCATCCAAATCCATATCACAGGAACTGGAATGCCCAACTGACCAGCTCCCTAAGATGACGTCAGGCAAAAAGAACTACAAGCTGTCCACTTCATGAGCCACACTTTCCCCTTGGCAGGAAAGCCAAGATCTCAGGCAGAATTTCTTCCAGGTTTGCTGGTGTGTTTGCTTGCAGTAACCAAGGATTTGGAATCTGGATGATGCAATGTTTCTTGCTGCTTCTTTCTTTTATGGGCGTGTGTGGCAGAGAGATTAAGTCATTTTCCTTCATCTTCTGACCCGAATGTTTCTGCAACATTCACCCAATGGGGTTAAAAAGCAATCTTACTGGAATCATCTTTGTAAGCTAATCACCCCCTTATTTGTTGTGCCTCATGACTGTCAAAGTGACTTGAAGGCAGGCTACTATTGTGACTTGGATTCAGGGGAGATCTGGACAGCAATGTCCCTATTCTCCCCAGTAGTCTGGGCTCAGCTGGAGGCCACTGTACCGTGGCAACTTCCATTTCAATGACATTATTTCTAATAAATGACTACCCAACAGTTTATGGGGTGTTTCTGGCCCTGGCTCAGCAGAGCCAGCAGGAGTTGGGGGCAGGGCTATTTCCTGTCCTCACTACTCAGTGGTTTCTGCTTCACCGTGAAAGATCACAGGAGTATTTGATGTTGGTTCTTGGAAAGGCAATCGGTTAATTAAAATCACCAAGAGTCTGAACAAATTGAATGCAAGCCACACATCATTGGCAGCAAGCTGGAGTCAGAAAGTCAGGCCCAAAGAAGCCCTCAGTGGGGCAGGGACCAGGTAATGCCTCTTCTTAGCCAAGCTCTCCATCTTCAGTAATAACGAGTGACAGCATGGTAGGAGGAGATGGAGATGGAGATGCAGTGGCCATTCATCTTTGCCTTCTAGCCACACATCCCTAATTCTCCTCCCAGCAACGCTCTTAACCTAAAGAGTAGTCATGGAGATGGAATCCTCCTCATTTTACATCCATTTCTCTGAGTGTGGAAATGTGGTGGGAGAGGGACGGGAAGAGAAGAGGTCAGACGGTCTGACGTCATAGTGCTTAGCAGTGGTCATCCTGAATGGAGAAGCTCAAAGCTTGTGCTGAGTGGGGTCCCAAATGGTGTTTAGATGAAGGGACATGCTTGCCAAGTTTCACTTATGGAGACTCTTCTTTCAGTAGTCTTGTCCTTGGCTTTGACCTATCTCTGTAACTGTCGAGTCTGAGATTAGCAGGACGGAACCAGCCTGGTAATGTCTTTGCATTGTAATGTCATTGTAAGTAGCAGCAAACCGGTGTTTACTCTCTGATTACCAAGGCCACTCATGACAAAGGTACTTACATGACTGTGAAGCTGCCCATAGACAGTCTTCCAGATGCAGGGAAAATGATGGAAGCATTGTCCAGTTGTCTTTGCATTGAGGAGATGAATAAAGTTACATTTCCTCTCCATTGCCAGGCACCAAAAAAGCCTGTCAAGAGCTTTGTGAACGCCGGTTTGTGGCTTCCATTAGCAAGAATGTTGAGTTATGACGTAGCTTGTGAAGATCACAGTCTGAGCCTTCATGATGTAAACTGAGATCTTTACTGTAAATTACAAAACGTTTCTCAGTGTGTCTACTGGCTAATTTATCCTGCTTGAATATCTTCACATACATTCAAATTGTTGATTGTAATCGGCCAGTGAGGCTAATTACATATGATCTGTGAGCCCAAATGCTTACATATGTCTGGAGTAGGGCTGTGCCAGGACCACATCTCCTGGGGTTCATGAATAAAAATATTGACAGACCCATATGAAGATTCAACTTTGGCACAGCAGGTGAACCTCAACTCTTGGAGCCACTAATTTTGGGGTAGAAGGGAGACATGTGACTTAAAAAGTCAACTGCATACTCGCTGGAGACTACATTGTTTTCATATACCATTCATGTGTAGTCTACATTCTTTAGTGATAGACGGTCCCAAGTTCATCTTCCATTTCAAAGAAATTTATTTCAATACCCTTACCTTCACTGTGATGTTTAGATAACTGAAGACTGAAAATGGTAGATAAAAGAATAGCAGGGGTGTGTTGGGAGGTGGGTGCAAACACACAGTGCTTGTGTGGAGGTCAGAGAAGTGTCTTGTGTCTGTTCTCAGGTGCCTTCCACCTACAGTTTGAGACAGGGTCTCTCGTTTGTGTGCAGTGAGTTTCATCATTTAAGCCAGGCAAGCTGGCCTGGGAGCATCTAGTGATCTGCCTTCCATCTCAGCTCATACCAATGTATCCAACTCATTTTTTAAAAGATGTAGTTACTATGTATACACTGTTTTGTCTGCATGTATCCCTGCAGGCCAGAAGATCTCATTATAGATGATAGCGAGCCACTATATGGTTGCTGGGAATTGAACTCAGGTCCTCTGGAAGAGCAGTCAGTGCTCTTAACCTCTGAGCCATCTCTCCAGCTTCCATGTACCCAACTCTTTAATGTGGCTTGTGGGGATGCAAACTTAGGCCAACACACTTGTGAGACAAATGCCTTACAGCATGAGCTGTCTCACCAGCCCCGGAATTATGAATATAATCATTACTTTAGAACTAGGAGACACATTATGTGTGGCTCACCTTTTCCTCTGTGCATGTTTATAGGGGAGGGATGGAGACAGGAAATCGCCCAAGGGTGCAGAGCTTGCATGACGCAAAGGGAGAGAAGTGAGGTCTGTCCTCGTTTGCACTCATTCTCGAGCTGTCCCTCTCTGCTGTTTTCTTCCCTCTTATCTTCAAGTGCCAGCAAATTTCTTCCACCCATTTCAAATATGTAAATACTCACCCCAAACACTGAAACCAGGCCCCCTTTCGCCTCTGTGGCTACCCTAATTCATCTCTCTTATCTCCACTTCTAAGAAAGCAATCTCGCCTGGGCTTACCCAGCATGTTTTCTACTCCATCCCCAACAGTCAGTGAGCTGCTTCCTGTTCCAAATTGTCTGCTTTCTTGGTGACACTACAGCTCTGTCACCTTATGCTCATGGCTTCTTTGATACCACCCTGTCCTGCTTCTGCTTCTAGCTGCCAAGTCTGCTGCCTGTCCTCTGAGAGCGTGTCTTCTTGCTGGCACACCTGCATTCCACATCACACCATTCTTTACATTGATGCTGCGCCCCAGAGCCACATCTTCCAATTCATGGCTAACTACAAAGTAGACATAAAGACTGCAGTAACAAACTACATTCTGGGTGCGATGCTGAGCCTTACATCCAAACATCCAATTACCCTCTTGGGAATCTCCACAAGGAAGAACTTGAAGGTCTCCCCCGCCCAATTCACGCTGAGCACCAGCCTCTTGGGTCATTCATCTTTGTATATCCTGTACACTGCAGATGGTCGAGTAAATTGTTGGTCGAGTAAGACTTACTTGGAACGCTTACAGAGAACAAGCATTTGAGAGCTGCAGGTAATGTTCGAATGTTGACTAGAAACTGCATCTTACAGCTAGGTGCTGTTCTGTAACTCCACCTAGTGGACACCCTCAGGCAGCCCGAGAGCCTTCAACTTTTAATTAAACATGGCTCGGTTAAAGATGTGCAGTGTAATAGCACCTACCAAACATTCTGCATAAATAAGTTGCTCCATTTAATCTATACCAAAAGATAGGTGCCATTTCCCCCATATTTCACAGCAGCAAGCAAATTGAAAAACAGAATATTTAAGAAAGTTGCCTTATAACAAGCCTTCCAACCTTTCCCTTTTTTCTTTTTAATTATTCTTGGTTCATTTGGATGTTGCTGTTTCAGCTCACTTATTAAAGAACATGAACAGTCAACTAATCTAAGTAAGAGACATAGTAACAAAAATGAACTCTACCAAGAACATCAGTAATTCTAGCCATCACAAGAAGATGTGCAACATCTAGGCACAGCTCAGACACTTCTCAAACATGAGTTCATTTAATCCCTGCAATTACCCCTGAGGGCATGCCTCCTGGTTTGCCTTCCCAGGGACACTACCTGGCCATCCTGAAGCCTGAACAATACAATACTAGGCAGTCTGTCTCTAGAAGTAGGAATCTTGCCACCATTAAAACCACTAAAGGGACAAATGTGTCTTAAGTATGAGATATAGGGCTGAGTTGTATTGGGTCGACAGTGATATGTTCTTAGGAGCTATAATTTGTCCCTCAGAGACCTTTACCCTTAATTGTTTTTCCTATTGCTTTTCCATTTATTTATTTACTTACTTGTGTGTGGGATATGCATATATAAATGTTTATATGTGTGTGAGGGTACATGTACATATATGCACATGTCTGTGAAGATGAGCAGTCAATGTCACATGTCTTTCTCAATCACTATACTTTTTGAGACAAGATCTCTCATTAAGCCTGGAACTCATCAATTCAGCAGATTAGCTGGCCAGAAAGCCCAGGGAGCCTCAGGCCTCTGCCTTCTCAGGGTTGACATTGCAGGTGCATGCCATGACACTCAGCTTTTTATCTGAACTCATATCTCCATGCCTGAACATCTCCGCAGACATCTCTTTTTTCTCTTCTCTTTCTTCTGTCCCCCTTTCTTCCTGTCCCCCATGAGATGAGCTGCCTTGTTCTACAGATGTGCTCTGCCATAATATTCTTCCTCGCCATAGCCCACAGCAAGGAAGCCAGTTGACCCTGAATGGAAACCATGAGCTTAAATAAATAAATCCTTTCCAAAAGCTGTTTCTCTCAGGTATTTGTCACAGTACACAAGTGTGTAACATGGATATAAATCATAGCCTGAGAGGCAAAATCAGGAGGCAGGTGGTATTTCTTAAGAGGCAGCCTATTGGTTCTTTGTCTTTCTTTCTTTGTATGTATGTATGCATGCATGCATGTATGTATGTATGTATGTATGCATGCATGTATGTAGCAAACACAGTGATGTGTGCACACGCTCAACAAGTTTCTACACAACAGCTGAGTGCATCGTTGTTTGAATACTGTTCCTGCCTCCCTCCTGCTTTGATCCTTTACTATCAGGGAACAGAAGGGGAGAGTGGAACACCCTTTGCTGGGAGCACCCAGTGTTCCATACTGCATCACAAGACTGCCTAAGTTCCCTAGCCACAAACACTTCTTCTTTCAGAAACCCATTGTGCTTTTCTCTTTTAACACAAATTGCAACATCAGACTATACATTCACAACATTTGCAGGGTCTCTGGATGAGGCCATGTGGCTATTAACCTCCAGCTATAACCAGCAGGCATTAAAAAGGAATGGAGCCAGATGGGTCACAAAATGCCTGACAGAAGCAACTTGAAGGGAGAAAGGCTTTTTTGGGCACCTTCTTTCTGAGGGTTCAATTCATTGTTGCTTAGCTCAGGAACCCAGTAAAGCTTGGTTGTAGGACTGCGTGGCATTGTAGCCGGTGGAAGGAAGGGCTGGTGTAGAGAGCGTGTATATAGAGCTGTGACCACGTATACAACCTTCCAAGGCACCTTCTTAGTCATCTCCTTCTTCCAAGTAGACCTTACCTCCTAAGGTCCCCAGCACCTCACCAAATAGCTCCTTCAACTGGGGACCAAGCATTTAGCACAAGAGCCAGGGGAAGACATTTATTATCGAAAGCAAATCACCAGAAACCCTAATGACTGGTAAAAAAAAAAAAAAAACAACCAAAAACCTCCTCTACTCCCCGTGCTGAATGTCACCTTCTGCCAAACCAGACAATGCAACATTCTGCTAGGTCCAATGCATGCATGACTGTTCACGTGCATTTCTCTGTGCTTTCAGTTTGCAAATTGCTTGACAGCTTTCCCCTGGTGGCAATCCGTCACCATTAGTAAAAAGAACCTGTAATGTGTCACGGATGCCATCAGGGCAGGGGTGCGAGAGGCAGACCTCTCAAGGATCTGTGAGTTCTGAGACAAGCATAGAGTGTGAACGCATAGCTATTTCTAGAATAAACACATCCCAGGGCCTCCAGGGTGCACAGAGGGTGGACGACTTTATTTTATTGGAATGTCAATCTATTTCATTTTTTATCACACTTGGCGTTTCTCTGAGCTAATTTCCTCTGTGAAGTGTGGAGCTGTTGTGATTTGTGTGGACAGAGGGCCCCTAAACGTCAGGGTGCACAGCCAGAAAGAGCTGCTCTGGAAGCTGCCTGGCCTGCCCAGGCTTAGCATGTTAGGTTTGGCATGGAAGCCACAAACATTCATATGACGTGGAAAGCAAATGTTTTCATTCTTTGTGGAGAGACATAAATCCTTCGTCTGACCTGGTTTCACTGGGAAATGTCTTTTTGGCTCAGTTTTCTGGTCCCGTCTCTCCATGTCTACGCCAGTTAGTTTCATGGCAGTGGCTGCAGACAGACTATGATTTAAAAGGCACTTTCTGAAAAGTAAATCGATGGGCTTCAAGGGAACTCATGCTAGCCCATAGGAAGAGGGACACTCACATTGCTCACTTCCCCATCATACTTCAGGCAAAGGCAGAGGGAACCTCTTCCACTTCCAAATGGACCATCCAGGGAAGACTTTCTTTCAAATACCTACAGACTGCCTTTATATCCTTCTAATTATCACATTTTTAAATGTAGGGGCAGAGCACTGCCATTTGATATGTGTGTGTGGCAAAATACAATGACCAAATAAAGGCAGGTGACATTTCTATATAATCGTGTATCTTTCCTAAGTATTGGAAAGAATCCCTCTTCTCCTTTAGTTATTTTGAAATGTAAAATCCATTTCCACAGACTGTGTTACAGAATGCTAGAACCATTTTCCCTACTAACTAGTATTAGGTGCCCAGCCTGTGGCCTCTTACTCCCTCCACTTTCTCCTCTCCCTGGTCTCAAGGGTCTTTTGCTCTGTTCTCTGCCTCCAGATGACCAACTCTGACATTTTCCTTGCGATAGTCACAGATGTGCACACAGCTCTTTCCAGCCGCACTGCTTCTTTTGAACTGTAGAGGTTAGCTGTAGAGTTAACCTAGGAGCAAGTGGACGAACAATGGAAAATGTGGTGGGTATACAGTGGAGTGTTCCTCAGTCGCAAATAATGAAATCCCAGCGCTGACAGCAAGATGGGTAGAGTTAAAGGAAATGATTTTGAGTGAAATAAACCAGCCACAGAAAGGCAGACCCTATATGCTCTGCCTGAAGTGGAAGATTAAAACCTGTTACCTGAAAACAGGGTACTAATGACTGGGGATTGGGTGCTAAGGGCCCTGTGGTGGGGAAAGGGTGGTCTGGTTTATTCAGTGCACACCACAGGCATACATGGTAATACCACACCCAAACTCGTTAGTATGTGCAATTAAAAGTTTTAAAAGTTTTTCTAAAATGAGGGTCTCCTCTCCATGTATTTCATGGTGTTCTGGGTAAAGATCGTGTGAAAATGAAGCCACACAAATGCTCCAGGTAATGTCTTGAATGCCATACTGAAGAGTTCTTGCTTTCTGGTCTCACTAGTAACTGAAGGACAGACATCTGAACACACAGTCAAAGGTCAAACAGAAAGTTTGCCTTTCCCTCCAGCTCAGCATCATGGTCACACTGACTGTCCTCTAGTTCTGGTTCACCTAGCCAGACCTACAAGAGTGAGGTCATGCCACTGCTGGAGAGAATAACTTCCCGGTCATGATGGGTAAGTTACAGTAGTAAAACCCCCACTTAGATCAGTGTTCTTTTACTGTATTTCTCTGCTACTTAGTTCTCATAACTTTTCTTAATACCCACACCAGAGTCAGTGCTAATGAGACCCTCCTGTAGGAGGTCAACTCAAGAGGCTGTTAGGAAAAGCAGAGGCACACGGTCGGGACCACTTTCTTCCTGGAGTCTCCTCCAATATCAGAGGTCTACAAGCCTTGACCAAGTAGGGAACACAGTTAGGCAGCGCTCAAACTCTGTCACAATCCGTGCTTACAATGACTGAGTTACCAAAGTCATCACAGGGTGAGTAAGAGAAGTGTGTCCCCCACCAGCAGCCCACTTATTAGATAGAACTCAAGGAGGGATGCATGGCTGAGACTGAGGTTCTGTGTCAAGCCACTCCCCTTCCTGAGCATGGAAAGCTAGCTCTAAGATTCTGTCCCGAGGCCAGTGTGCTGGATCGGGGACACTGGCTGCTTCCTCCTTCTTGTCCTCCTCCTTTCAGTACTTGGGTGTGCATATCAGACATCAATGCTAGTGTAAGGAATACACAGCTGTGAAGGCTGGAGAGATGGCTAAGTAGCCATGTGCACTGGTTTCTCTTCTAGGGTTCAGTTCCTAACACCCATACAGCAACCCACAACCAACTGTAACTTCAGTTCCATGGGATCTGACACCGTCTTCTGGCTTCGGTGGATACCAGGCATGCTAGAGGACCAGGGTTCAGTTCCTAACACCCATACAGCAGCCCACAACCAACTGTAACTTCAGTTCCATGAGATCTGACACCGTCTTCTGTCCTCTGTGGATACCAGGCATGCAAGTGACACACATACATATGTGTAGGCTAAAACACTTATACATATAAGGTAAGAAAAAAATCTTTAAAAGGTAATATTGTTTTATACAGGACTGTACTACATTAAAGCATCGGAGGCATGCATCTCTAGACATATCAGACTGACACACTGCTCCCTTTCATCCGCCATGCTTCTGCATTCCCTTACTGTAGACAGTAAATGGGCACTGAGCCTGTGCGAGTGCATTGGATCAAGTCACATCATGGAAGGCAGGTGCCTTGTCAACTGGATGGGACATGCACCGTATTTTGTGTAGAAGAGATCGGCTCTGGTTAAACCAAGCTCCTCAGAGTTGGGGTGTACCTGTTATTACAGTAGAGACCAGTCTATAGCTGAGGAGTGTGTGTGTTGCTGTGTAGTGTTATGAAGACAGAATGAAATTCTCCCTGGAAAGAGCAGATCAGGGCGAATCATGAGCACACAGGAAGTGAAATCCCCCGCAGTCACTGCAGAGAGTAGAATTCCATATCTTCCAGTGACAGTTTCTGAGGCAGCCCCACACAGACCTGGCCACTCAGTCTCCTACTCTCTTTGGTTGGCATGGTGTCTTGTCTGTTTCATGGTTTGTTTTACCATGGATTTGAGTGTCCTGATTTCTCACAGGTTTGTGATTTCCTGGAAGATATAAAGTATGTTTTGTGTGCCCTCCACATTTGGCAAGAAGCCCGTCACTGTAAACTGAAAGGAATAGTTTTCTCCGAAAGAGGGAGAACACACGTCCTCTTGCCCTCTTGCTCTCTCCTGTCCCTCGCATCCCAACAGTGAGGAGTTCATCATTCTTTTTTTTTTCTTTGCCATCTTCAGTGTTATTCACACACTCACAGTTCAATTATGTGTCAGGCACCAGGTTAGTCTCAGAAAAGAGGAAGCCACAGGCACTGTATCTGCCCTTCAGAAGCTCAAAGTATTTTCTAAATAAGAAAAGAAACAATTAAAATATAGTCTGTCTGTGTGTTTGCACACACACACACACACACACGCACGCACACACACACATGTGCACGTATGCACGTGCGCACACACACACACACACAAGTACGCACATCCTTTTTTTTTTTAAGTTATTTTATGTGTGTGGGTGCTCTGTCTGCATGTGTGTCTGTGATGTGTTCCTGGTGTCTCAGGATGCTAGAAGAGGTGTTAAATCCAACGGAACTGGAGGTAAGGTGGTTGCAGGCTCAAAGAGTAGCCAGTGCCCTCGACTGCTGAGGCATCTCGGCAGCCAGGAAAATAATATAAGTCCAGAGGAATATGCACACACGAGGAAGCTGGATTCCCAAAAGCCCTAGTAAGCAACAGAAGCTAGGAGAAGTCCAAAGGCAAAGAACTGCCCCCACCCCATTTGTTTTTTTCTATTCTGGGGAGGGAGCCCAAGGCTTTGTACAAGCTGGGTAAGCACACCACTACTGCGTGGCATCCTTAGTCTTTGTTTTCCAAAGCAGTATCTCTCTGTGCTGGCCTGGAACTTAATACCGACCTTCCTCGGCCTCCAGAGGGCAGAGACTACAGGTGTTCACAGAAGTACCTCGTTTAGCATCTCAGTGTGGCCTGGGGTCTGCTTTGTTCCCACGGTGCCTCTTGGGATAGGCAGTTCTGATGGGTATTTTTCAAACAGGGCACTTCCTAAGAACCACATTTTTAAAATGACTTGTAGAAATCTTGTGTGACTAATGAATCATTAAGTAAATTATCTTTTTTTTCTCTAAATTCAAAAGCAGGAGAAAAGAAAATGATGCTGTGGTTGCTGCATGTTTTACAACTGATCGTTTCCAATATCCTTGCAAAACCCAACTATTGTGGAAAAATCTTCTTTCTTCCAGACAGGGGGAATTAAAAGCCTAAATCCAGGCTCCGGCTCTGCTCACTAACCATCCTAGCTTCCACTGTAGTTCTCAAGAACAGGATTATAAATGTTTGAGTTGGTCTCAAGGTTACATAATAGAAAGCGCCCTGGTATGAATTTTTATGTAAGCGAATAGCCACCCCACTTACTGGTTTCTAGGACTGGATCTTAGCATGGGGCTGAGGCTTAAAATTTTTTTTAATTCTGAAAGAAAAGAAATATAACAAATTTAGAGCATCCAGGAGGAACTTGATTCTTTGTGCTCATGAGGGAATTATCTGACGGTGTACACTCTGTCCCCTGGCTAGCAGAAAGCTTTCGTGACTTGTTATCACTCTGCAGTGGTCACAGGCCAGATTCTTAGTTTTCCTTCCTCCCCATCCCATGCGCGCGCGCACACACACGTAGGTCAGAGGACAGCACGGGAAGTCAATTTTCACCTTCCGCCCCGTCAGGGTCTCTTGCTGTTTCTATGTGCTGTGCTGTATACCCAGGCTAACTGCCCCAGCAAAGCTGTCTCTGTCTCCATCTCACCCTCAGGAGTGCCAGGATTACAGATGTGTGCACTGCATCTGGCATTTCCTGTGTCCATCTCACCCTCAAGAGTGCCAGGATTACAGATGTGCACACTGCATCTGCCTTTCCTGTCCATCTCACCCCCAGAGTGCCAGATTACAGATGTGTGCACTGCATCTGGTCTTTGCTGTCTCCATCTCACCCCCAGAGTGTCAGGATTACAGATGTGCACACTGCATCTGGCCTTTCCTGTCCATCTCACCCCCAGGAGTGTCAGGATTACAGATGTGCATACTGCATCTGGTCTTTGCTGTCTCCATCTCACCCCCAGAGTGTCAGGATTACAGATGTGCACACTGCATCTGGCCTTTCCTGTCCATCTCACCCCCAAAGTGTCAGGATTACAGATGTGCACACTGCATCTGGCCTTTCCTGTCCATCTCACCCCCAAAGTGTCAGGATTACAGATGTGCACACTGCATCTGGCCTTTCCTGTCCATCTCACCCCCAAAGTGTCAGGATTACAGATGTGCACACTGCATCTGACCTTTCCTGTGTCCATCTCACCCCCCAGGAGTGCCAGGATTACACATGTTCCCACTGCATCTGGCCTTTACATGGGTTCTGGGACTCAGATCTGTTAGACTTTGGTGGCCAGCACCTTCCCTGCTGGCCCTCTCCAGGACATTTACTCACTCTCTGTACAGTATCTTTCCTTCCTTCCTCTTCCCACCCACTAATCAATTTCATTTCTGAAAAGTTAGAGCCTCCAAAGTTTGCATTTCATGCCCCCTACACTCTTAGGTGGACATCTAAAATTGTCACTGTAAAACAAGTAGTTTCAAAGTGCCAGTCTCCAGTTTACTACAAATATTATCATTGACAAATAAGTCTTTCTTGATTCTCTTTACATTTGGATTCTAAAATATAACACTAACTATACCCAATTATGTTTCTTCATAAACATAAAATAAGCATTTTACATGCCTTTTTCTTTCTTCAGCCCTTAATAAGCATAATCACCATGCAGCATGGCTTTTATAACTGCTATTAAATGCAAAAATAAAAGTTCATTGGAATACCATTGTTTTAGAGAGATGGCTTCGGAAGACATGGGTGGTGAGGGTATCCTCCACCCGACATTTCGAATGCTCTGCTCACCTCTGCAACTTGGCAGCCTCCAACACCACAGAGAAACCCTGCCTCAAAAAAACCAAAATAAATAAATAAATAAAATAAAAGAACTTCCACACTGTTTTCCATAGTGGCTGAGCTAATTTACATTCCTAGCAGTGTATGAATGCCATCCCCATCCCCAAATCCTTGTTGGTATTTGTTATCTTAACAATTGACATTCTGGCCGGGCAGTGGTAGCCATTGCCTTTAATCTCAGCACTCGGGAAGCAGAGGCAGGCAGATCTCTGTGAGTCTGAGACCAGCTGGTCTACAAGAGCTAGTTCTAGAACAGCCTCCAAAGCCACAGAGAAACCCTGCCTCGAAACTGCCCCCCCAAAAAAAACAAAACTAAAAAACCATTGGCATTCTGACTGGAGTGTGATAGAATTGTGTTGTGTAGCCCAGGCTGGGCTTTAACTCATGATCCTCTTGATTCAGACTACAGAGTGCTTCAATTACAGGTGTGTGTCACCACAGCAGGTGTTTAGTTTGTTAAAAAGATAAATTAAACTTCCTTTTTGTGTGGGCATAGGGCTTGGGTGCCTTAGACTCGACAGGGTGGTGGGCAGCTGTTCAATTTACTGAGGGAAAAATGGACTTCCAATTTTTCTTAGTGACTTTTGATTATGAGTTCCAACT
This sequence comes from Mesocricetus auratus, assembly GCF_017639785.1. Taxonomy (NCBI): domain Eukaryota; kingdom Metazoa; phylum Chordata; class Mammalia; order Rodentia; family Cricetidae; genus Mesocricetus; species Mesocricetus auratus. The sequence continues at coordinate 10,265,179 of NW_024429196.1, forward strand.
TCTTAGAACATGACCCCTCCTAAAAATAATAATAAAAGTCAGTCACATCCTTTATTATAAAGTTAATAGGTTTTGGTGAAAAAAATTCACATGCAACATCTATTTTAGGATATTTTGTAAAAATTCTGCTGCTTTCTGGACCTTTAAATTTTATTATTATTACTATTACTACCATCATTGTTATCATCAACATCATTATTGCAGTGGTGTGAGAGGGAGACACAGGGTCTGCTTTGGTACACAGAGCGACTCTTAAGTGGGGAACGGAGGACCAGACACTCAGCAAGGTTTAGAGAGCTGTGTGGAAGATAAGAGTATACCACGGATTTCTTATTTTTTAAATTACGTTAATTACTTACTTGTTATTTATGTATTTAGTGGGGGTGTCATTTAGTACCATCACTCAGGTGCAGAGGTCAGAGGAGAGCTTACAGGAGTTGTTTTTTTCCTTCTATGATGTGGACTCTAGAAATAGAACTCAGGTCATCAGGCTTGGTGGTAAGCCTCTGCCCACTGAGCCATCTCAATGATCCCTGAACATGGATTTCTTTGAAGGGTCCTCCTGTCTCCCAGGGCTGCACCAGCCAACCCTGAGCCTCTTCTCTGAGGCTGCTAGACTCAGTCAGCAGATGGCCTCCCTCTCTTCTGTCTTCATTCCTCCAGGGGAACAGCTACTTGAAAGGTTAAATTTCAAATAAGCTGGTAGAAGCAACATTTAGGCTTGATGGGAACAAGAAGTTGTCTTACCCAAGACTGATTAGAAAGTGTCACCACACATCACATGTGCACAATGATCCTCAGTGACCATCACTGGGAACAGCACGTTTCACAGTTGTAACCCTGCTGTGTTTTTATTCAGGCTTAGGGCAGATAGGTCTGTGACTCTGCTAGAAGTCTGTCTGTCTGTCAGTCCCATCTCAATGAAGACAATTACCGGACGGTCTACCTGACCTGGATAGTTGTGTGAGCATGGCCTGTTGACTTCATATAATTATGAGATAATTTTTGGCAACTTGCCACCTTCTCATCTCAAAAAATCAAAGGCAAAATAATATATGGGGGTTATTGATAAAACAGTGACATAGGCATTATTCTGAGGCTGCTTGCTCAGAGCTGAATGAATAATGATTTTGAATATAGTTTATTCTGAATCAGAGAAACTATTAGGTGAACAATATCATGTAAATGCTGTGTGAGATTCAGTTTCGTAAAAACTATAAGAATCTAAAACTAGGACTGGATAAGGTTCAGTGGGTAAGATCACTGGTTCAATTCTCAGCATTCACATGACAGCTCAGAACTGTCTGTAATTCCAGTTCCAGGGGCTCTAACACCCTCACATAGACATACATGTAGACAAAACACCAATGCATATAAAAATAAATATAAAAAAGAAAGCTGACAGGATGGTTTAACAGGGTGGAAGCACTCATAGTCAAGCCTGGTGACCTAAGTTCAGCTCCTAGACCTACAGAGTTGAATAGAAAATCAACCCTTATAAATTGTCCTCTGACCTCCACATGCACACCATGGCACAGGCACCCCCCTCTCACACACACATATACCCGCACATAAATAAAAACATATTTAAATAAATTTATCCATTTGCGTGTTTGCTTGTTGTTAGGCAGGGTCCCACTTGCAGCCTTAGTTGGCCTGGAATTCTCTATGTAGATCAAGATGACTTTGAACTCAAAGATTGGCCATCCTTCCCTCCCAAGTTCTAGTATTAAAGGGATGTGCCACCATGTTTTGCAGAAATGTTATTAAAATATTTAAAAGAATCTACCCTGCTAGTTAATTTCCAACATGTTACATTTATGAAATGGATCTTCCTTCATTTTTCTTGAAGAGTCATTTATTAAACATCTCATTGGCCTCTAAAATGATGACTATTAACTGTCAGTCAGCAATGAATCTTGTACACTGGATTCCAGGTGGCTAAGAAGCTGGTATGCATTATCCAAAATATGTCTTTCTAAACTACTAGTCACACATAAAGATGATATGGAAGGGGTTTTGGTTCATTTAGGTTGCAAGAAGAGAACGCTTAACCTGGGTTCATAAATGAGGCACTTCACTGCTCACAGTCTGGATACTGAGAGGTACAGGATCAAGAGGCTGGCAGGTTCAGTCTAGAGAGAAGCATCTGTGTGACCTTGTGTGGGAAAGGAGGGACTAATGAGCCCCTCCGTCACTTTGAAGGGGTGTCAATCTCACTCAGAGGGTCAGAGTCCCAGGTCCTTCCTGTCTTCTCCATCCTCTCCTTTTGATAGCACTTTGAAAAAAAAATATTTCAAAGTATCAGATTTGGAGGCCATCTTCAGTAAAGTTTACTACCATTCTTGCTCTCCCCCATCTTTCTCTCCATTCACAGTTACTCCCTTGGGTGGTAAACTAGCTGAGCTGGGCCTCCAGGTCAATTGATTCATCATCTAACTAACTCAAAGCTCCAACACGTCTCTTCTTTCTTCTCAGGAGAAACAGACAGCACTTATGGTGGGCGGCGAGACCAGGGCTGAGATGTGGGTGTTCTCTGCCAGTGCACACATGCTGACTTGCAGTGGGATTACACTTGTCACACTGGGGAGAACATGCTGAGATAGAACAGTGCATAACTGATCTGTTAGTCAGAAACTGAGGGTACCAAGTGTGTTTAGTTTCACATCGGACTCCTAAGAAACATTAAAACGGGAGTGCCGGGGCCTGAGCGAACATCCCAAGACCTAATTAGATGGGGGTGATAGGTTTTCGTATCTCAATAATAGATTTCCCTGCCAATGCAATAAACCAGATCAAGCCAAATTAAAAAGTCCAGGTTTATTGGGCAAAGCACTCCTGGGTGAACTTTCCAGGCCCCAGAGGTAAGGTAAGGAGCAGGAGAAAGCACATGGCCGGTCTAGAGGAGGGAGAGCTTAAATACCCTGTAGCTTGCCGGGAGGAGCCTGGACTTTTGGCAGTCTTTCTGAGACAGCGGGGTTTGGAATGGGGCCAAACTGGAGATTCCAACAGAACGGGGGAATCTTGCATTCTTCGTCACTATGTTTGGCTGTGAACACTAAATTATTATTATTATTATTATTATTATTATTATTATTATTATTGTTATCCATTTTTGTTTTTCAGTCTTAACATTGTGGAGACTCCTGTCACATTACTGACAGCCACATCTCAGGAAAAGCGCATATTTATCTTGCATGTGTACATAGGCTTCCCACAGGGTGGTGCAATGCTGTAGAGAGTCTCTGCCTGGGTATGAAAGTCCCGACTCCCAGCTCTGTCTCCCACAGGCTGGCTAACCTAGGCCAAGTCACTTCCCATCTCCACTCCCTCATCTTTAAAAGTGAGGGATAGTAGATGATCTCCAAGGTCCCATTAGCTTTAATGACTTTTGGGGAAAAGAACTAATAAACTGTTTGATTGTGTGGTTGTCAAGGTGGCTCAGCAGGTAAGACCTGAGTTCAGTTCCCAGAACCCCAATGGTGGAAGGAGAGAACTGACTCCAGCAAGTTGTCCTCTGACCTTCATATTCACATTATGGTACACACACTCCACACTTGACACACAAAAGCAATAAAACTGTAATAAAATTTAAACAAGTCTGGTTGTTTTTCGGAGGTAAAATAAAACTTTCAGCCTCTGGGCGCTCACACAATCAGTTACAATTGTTAACAGGCTGGCACCCAGCTGGGAGAAGCACACACCTGAGATTTATAATGGGGAGTTGACATTTCGACACTTGGGCATTTGTGTGCTAAGACTGCGTAGAATTTCTACAGCTCAGGGGACTGAAGAGCAGAAATGTGTCGTAGTTCTGAGACTGGCTGCCTGAGATCAAGGTGGGATGAGGTTTCGGCCGCAAGAATGGCGAGAGAGTGTGTCAGGCCTCTTGCTGTCTTCTGGTGTTTTGTTTACAGAAGAGTCACCTAGGCGGAATTTCTCTTATCACGTGAATCCTCTAGCTTCCCACTTAATTATTTTTGTTTTTAATTATGTGTCTGTGTCTCTGTGTCTATCTGTGTGGGGCTATGGGCATGTGAGTGCAGTCCAGTGACCTCCAATCCCCATGGCACTGGAGTTACAGGTGAGTGTGAATCACCTGACAGGGATGCTGGGAGCCAGACTCAGGTCCTCTGCAACAGCAACCAGAGCTCTTAGCCACAGAGCTTTTCTCCAATGCCAAGTTTCCCCCCTTTTATAGCCACACCAGCTGCACTGGAGTCACAGCCCATCAACATGAGCATGTCCCATCTGAACTGATGCAGCCACACAGCCCTATCTCCAAGCACACTTTCAGAAGTACCGGGACTAGGACTTCAACAAGGATTTGAGAGGACCCAGTTCAATGCCTGAAACTTGGAAACAAGCACACCTGGAAGAGTTGAGCTTCCCTGTGGAAAAGGATGATTATGTCACCTGAATTGCACTTTGGGAGCACTCTTGAGTGGGCCTTCAGGGTTGACACCCCACCCTGCTTTTATCGTCATCTTCCATGACAATAGTGCTTTTTCTCCTTCCCCAACCCACCACCTTCAGAAAGAATTGAAGCAGTTTGCAGTGTCAACATACCAACTCACCATTCATGCACCAGCTAACCCCCCCCCCCCCCGCATCAGTGAGCATTCTCAGAAGGGACAGACTGATAGGGTGAGCATTAAAGAGGGGCTTACTGGCTTCAGTGTGGTCTGAGAAGTCCAACAATGTCTGTCTTCACACCACAGAGCTTGGAACCCCAGACATGCTCATTTCACTAGGCTGGGATGCCCCCGTAGTCCTAATGCAGCACTGAAGGTCTGGAAGATTCATGAAGAGCCTCTAGTCTTTATCCATGTTGGAGGGCTGAAGAAGATGGGTTCTAATGTCAGTGAGTGATGAGACAGGGGTGGCAGCAGCAGGAGTAGCAACAATAGCACAGTTGTATTGAAAGAGGTAAAGGCAAGCAGGCAACAAGCCACAGAACTCCTTTGGACTTCCTTATGTCTGGCCTGTGCAGGAAGGAACCACCTACTCTGGGGAGGGGGGACTTTCCTCTTTCATTTATTGGTCCAGGAAATACCCTTATAGATCTGCCAATCAGTATATCTCCAAGTTGGTTCCTGAGCCAGTTACCTTAACAGCCAAAATTAACCATCACACACACACATACACTCTTGAAGATGTCTCAGTAAAGATGCCTGACTATCAAGAATAGAACGTGTGTCCTAAGTAACTGTGGTGCAAGGACAGTGAGCAGTCCTTTGGAGTTATGTTTGTAGTCCATCTGGGGAGAAAGAACTATAGGCTCCCACATGTTTTAAAACATTAGTAAAGCAATCTCATACTCTAGAGCAGTGACTCTTAACCCGTGGGCTTCGACCCCCAACAGGGGTCACATATCAGATATTTACATTACAATTCATAACAGTAGTAAAATTACGGTTCTAAAGTAGCAACAAAAACAATTTTATGGCTGGAGCCCACCACATCATGAGGAACTGGATTAAAAGGGCTTGTCAAGGCACTAAGAAGGTTGGGAACTACAGCATTAGACCTTGCAAGGCTTTGAATATAATCTATCTCCAGCAAATGTACATTATGCCTCAATTCTCCCAGTGTTTGGAGGTGGCTCAAGTGTGGGCATTTGGGACAGGGGGAGAGAGTGTTCATGCACAGATTAATGTTCCCTAGTGAAGTGAGTTCCTAGTCACTGTCACAGGGCTGGATTGGTTCCCAGAGAGTGGATTATTGGAGACTTTCCCCTCTTTTCCTTCTGCTTTCTGTGATGAATTAAAACGAGGCCCTCATCAGACCCAGGAAGACTCCATGACCCATGCTCTAGGGCTTTGAATCTCAAAGAGCTGTGAACTAATGAATCCTTTAAAGGACATCTCTGAGTTTCAGGTATGTTGCTATAGTAACAGACAGATCCTTAATTAGAAATCCCACCAGACTCCTTAACTTGGGGATAGCACCTCGGCACAAGCTGTCTGCTGGGAATTTCCTGTTGGGAGGTTGCATTTTTTAATTTCCCACATCCCATGGCAGCAGTGACTGTTGGCTTTCTTTGGGGCACCATCTCCCTATTTCACATGGTTAGTGCACCTGTAGCAAAGCCATACACCTCTCTCCTCCATCTGCTCATAGACCCAGTGCTGATCTCTGTCTGCTGATGACTCACTTATTGCAGACATCAGCTGGTTGCCACTGCTTTATAGACCTCATCTCGAAATGGGGTGGAGCACTGGGCTCCAAGAGTTCTTCCCCTTTTCTGATTGGCTGGTGGTGGGACACACCCTGCAAAGGCAGAATGGAAAGCCAGGTTCTCCTGAGGCCATATGCCATAAACAGTAGGGCCAAGGTACAAGTAAGGGAAGTGGGAGATGTTGGGAAAGACACTTTAAACAGACAGACAGACAGACAGAATTCTTCTCATTCGCCTCAGCTTCCTCTGATACTCTCTCTGTAGGGTTCTCAGCCTTTGTTTTGTAGAAGCAGATTCTTCAAGTGTAAATAATTTCTGCCTAAAAAGAAGGCGTGAGTAGGTCTGCAGGCAGAGCGGGAAGATTCAGCTGCCCAGAGCTGCTGTGCAGAGCAGGGCACTGATCAGAATGCCTTGTGTTCCTCACTGCACGGGGACTTACGTAGCTGACACTGACCATCTTAGTCTGCACAAGGACGTAGCCATTTGCTCTTGATTTTGTATAATGTCCCCGATAATGAATATGTATGTCCCCCTCCCCTGGGGTCACTTAAATCACCTTCTCTTTACATGGCAGTAAACTCCTGATACCTAAGGTCTGCCTTACTACTGGATTGCCAGTTTCCTGAGAGTGGAGTTTATATCTGCTGTAGTCACCCAGTAACTGTCACAAAGAGAATTAATGAATAAGTGCCACTAAATTGTTGTGTGCCACAAACCTCTGTTTTTCCAACAGGGAAATGACAATAGACCAAAGTAACAATTCTGCTAAAGCCTAATGTGACAAACCAATGAGTTTTACTAGGGTTACTTATAGGAGTACAGTGAGAAGTTACAAGAACATGAAGAATTCAAAGAAATCTGCACCATTGAAAAGCCCATTCCAACCTGGGTGACAGCTCGTGCAACTTGAACCCTAGAACTCTCTGTACAACTGTAGGCAGTTCAACAGGTGGGAGAATCCTCCAGGAAGTTCTGCTTGTCAGAGTCTCCTCCTCTTGCAGTTGTCTACTGGTCCATAACTTGGTGAGGGGCCTGTACATCCTGCTAGTTTCATGAACTTCTTGAGACTTATGAATTGTTTACTTCCTGTGACTCATGCCACTTCTAATTCTTTTCTGGAGAGAATGTTTTAATATGACTTCTTGAGTATTAAGGAGTTTCCCCAAGTGATGGAATGGTTCAACTCAGAAGAAATTGCTACATGATGTAAGTAGATAGGAAGGAGGTGTTGTTATGATGAAGACCCACAGAACAAAGAAAAAGTTAAAGGATAGTATTGGGGGTATTATTGAAAACGTAGTGTAACCAAAGAGCCCAAAGGAGGGGTCTTATCCAGAACAAGTCCACAATGAAAGAAGAAATACCCATGCAACTCCTTGAGCTATTACAGCAGTTCATACCCTAGTGGGATTACCAGGGCAGGGTGGTTAGGGAAGTTTGAGAAGCAGAAGGTAACTTCTCCTCAGGGTTTAACTATCTACAATGCTGCTTAACAACTATCTCACAAAAAGCCTGTCTGAACTCCAGAATCACAGCATTACTGATAGGAAATGGGAAAGTCATTAGTCAGTTGTCAAAAACCAGTGAGGAACCAAACTTGACATCAACAAAATTGCTAGACTTCAAGAAAAGCTCACAGTTTGAACTATTCTTTCAAAAGTAAAAAAATTTCTCCTTAACATTTTAACTACTAGAACAAAAGTTAATTATTAGGAAGATTATCTTTTACCTACTATTTAGAAGCAAAACATCTATGGGGCTGCATTTTCTTTAGAAAATTCTTTAACTGTTTTTTTTTAATTAAAAGTTTTTCCTAAACCTAATCTTAAAGGTAAATGCTTTCATATGCAAACAACTATACATAGTATTACATATAATACACTGCATGCTGTGGTTTGGGTCTGAAGTGTCCCCCACCCCACGGGGCTCAGCTTAGTTCCCAGCTGGTGGGTCAGTCACTAAGACGGGCTGATGGGTTAGTCTGCTGGTGGGTCATCGTAAAGCATTCTTGGAAGGTAGCACCTAGTGGGAAGCAATTAGGCCACTGGGGCATGCTGCAAAAAGATATATATTGCCCCAGGCTCTTGCTTTCCCTCTCATCTCTTTTTGCTTCTGGTGAGCACAAGATGAGCAGTCTTCTCTCACAACAATGCTCAATCTCATTCCAGGCCCAGAAACACAGAGCCAAGTGATTGAAACCTTTGAAACAGTGAGCTGAAATAAATCTTTCTTTCTCTTTGATTGTCCTTTTAGGCATTTTGTCACAGCACTGAAAATATAGTTAATATAACATTGCACAACCATATTATATAAGTAAGAATATATATAAACACATACACAGAGACTGTTGTATGTGGTCAGCCCTTGGTAACTGAGGGGAATTGGTTCTGGGACTCCTGCACAATCCCATCCATACTAAACACCCTTGATATAAAACAATAGGACTTTCATTTAATTTATACAAAACCTCCTATACATATTCAACTATTCTTAGTGTACACTGTAAACGTTGTCTGCTCTATGGAATCATTTACCATTAGTTTTCTAGAAGTTCTTTGTGTATGCTGGACAAACATGATGTGACAATGACCAGAAAAAAAGTACATATTCACTAAAGATAGAGTTTGGGTTTTGGTGTTTTCTTCCTGAGACTGATTGAGTCTGTGGTAGAGGAAATGCATGTCTTTGGGAAAACTGTCCTGCTCAGCATCAGTCACAACAACAAGTAGTTTCAAAGTGAGGTCTTGGTGAAGCAGCCCCACAGTACTGTGGATTCCTTTCTAATTGAGTGTGAGAGGGAGTGCCAGCAAGCATGACAGCAAGCTCCCACATCTGAGATGGCAGACATATGCTCATCCCAAGCTCCCACATCTGAGATGGCAGACATGTGCCCATCCCAAGCTCCCACATCTGAGATGGCAGACATGTGCCCATTCTAGTAGGCTAAGGCCACAGCTTTCAGATGAAAGATGATTGAGGAATCTGCAAAAACAACCCACAAATCTACCTTCTTTCCTAGGAAATTCTGCTATGGGATTTTCCTCTCTCCCTCTAAGCTAAATTCTCTTTCTTTTGGAACCTAGTCATGCAGGAGTGCATATCACATTCTAGCTGTGCTCTGGGTAGACGTGTGCAACTTAGCAGCAGGCTGAACTGGTTTGCAGCCTCCCTGCCTCCTGAGGTTGTGGGAGGAAGGCTAACGTGCTACCGGTGATTTTAGGAACACAGACAACTGTGTTACATTCAAAATCAAAGCCTGGGTTTCCGCCGTGACACACCATTGGCAAACTTGCTGCTTCCTCCAAAGGCAAGAGCCTCTACGGAGTCCCATCAGGAAGTGGGCATTTGCCTTCTGGAATAGTGAGTGTGGCATCATGATGAGGTTAAAATGCCCTGGGGGAGATCCCTTCTAGCGATCCAATTTGCTATGGGAACAAGTTCTTTTTAGGTCTGAGGAACTCTTGCAGTGGCTGGGAGAGTCCAGCCCCTTTGGGGAGCTATTTTCTGTCACCCAGATGGTTCACATTGAGCCCTTCTCTTCCTGTTCTTTGAACTGCTATGCAGTTCCTGCTGCCACGTTCCCAACTGGTGGTGCTCTACTCTCAGGCCGAATATTGCCTCTAAGACATAAGCTGGCACTGTGTGCCCCCAAGGAGTAGCAAGGGATATCTGGCCAGCCCACCCAGGCTGAACACAGTTTCTGAATGGTGACTTGGCAGTTGATTCTGTTCATTAAATGTTCACCCCAGTGGGCTTTGCCCGAATCTGCCAAAAGTGGTTGTAATGGTCATTACAATCTGCTTAAGTCTTAGAATTAATTTCATGGAGTCTGTTTTTGATCAGATACAGCATTTTAAATATTAATATAGCTTTTCCATAAGTGGGTCTCAGTGTTGGTGACTTCCTGGGCACTTAATTTTGCTGAGTAGGATTGGCTTTCCTGGGACTGGTTGCTATGCCACAGGGGACAATGGGATTCCTCACACAGTGGTGGCATAGGATTTAGTACGGATTTTCCCAGAAGGAGGGCAAACCTTGACTCTTGCATCCTGGGAGCTTCTGAAAATTAAGTTAATCCACAGCTTGACACAAGAGGACATAATTAAATTCTTTCATAGCCAGACGAGGACAAGGCTGTGCTGTCTGGACATGGGCACACAGAAGCTGTCTTACCTAACAGCAAAGCTCATTTCCCAGCGCAGAATGCATGTATCTATCCAACATTATGCTTGTTGGGCGTATGCATCTCCTTAGAATCAAATCAAGCTTCCCTTGCCGTTTTTCCCATGGGGCAGAGCACGGTGTCACTCAGATGGGCTCCGTAGCTTGATGTCTACATTTAAGGAATTTCCCATCTCTTCCTGATTTCCTTTCTGCTATTTTTTTGTTTTTGTTTTATTTCCTGGTTCAGAAGGACATTTTCACACACATAAATAAATAAATAAATAAATAAAATAAAAGTATAATGTGATTTGACTGTGTTCCCCAAATGCCTTATTGCCCACTTGCTTTCTCTCCCTTGTCAGTACCTTCATTCCCTTGGCTGGTTTCACTACTACATACGTGAGTTTATGTGTCTATATGAAATCTAGCATCCACAAGTGAGGGAAAACATTAAGTCAGAGACTGACTTAATTTGTTAATATGATGATTTTTATTTGTAGCCATTTCCCTGAAGACAACATAATTTTGTTCTTCTTTACTGCTGAATACAAACCCATTGTGTGTGTGGGTGTATACAAAAGCATATATCCCATTGGGCGTGTACATGCATGCATGTATGTATACAATTGCATATATTCCATGTTCTTTAACCCTTCCTATGTTGATGGGTACCCAGGTTGGCTACATAACTTAACTATTGCGAACAATGCAACAATAAACATTGATGTGCAAGTTCCCCTGCGTTATGTTGACTTAAGCCCTTTAGAGAAGTACCCAGGAGTGGTGTTATGGGGCCATATGGTTGATTTATTTTTAGGTTTTTTTTCTTTTTTGGTTGTGAGCCTAGCCTTTAACGGCTGAGCCATCTCTCCATCCCGATTTTTTTAAGAACTTCCATACCAGGCTGAGTTTAAGATCAGCCTGGTCTACAAGTGCTAGTTTCAGGACAGCCTCCAAAACCACAGAGAAAGAAACCCTGCCTCAAAAAGAACCAAAATAAATAAATAAAATAAAATAAAAGAACTTCCACACTGTTTTCCATAGTGACTGAGCTAATTTACATTCCTAGCAGTGTATGAATGCCACCCCCATCCCCAAATCCTTGTTGGTATTTGTTATCTTAACAATTGACATTCTGGCCAGGCAGTGGTAGCCATCACCTTTAATCCCAGCACTCGGGAAGCAGAGGCAGGCAGATCTCTGTGAGTTTGAGACCAGCTGGTCTACAAGAGCTAGTTCCAGAACAGCCTCCAAAGCCACAGAGAAACCCTGCCTTGAAACTGCCCCCCCCCCAAAAAACCCAAAACAAAAAAACCATTGGCATTCTGACTGGAGTGTGATAGAATTGTGTTGTGTAGCCCAGGCTGGGCTTTAACTCATGATCCTCTTGATTCAGACTACAGAGTGCTTCAATTACAGGTGTGTGTCACCACAGCAGGTGTTTAGTTTGTTAAAAAGACAAATTAAGCTCCCTTTCTGTGTGGGCATAGGGCTTGGGTGCCTTAGACTCCACAGGGTGGTGGGCAGCTGTTCAATTTACTGAGGGAAGAATGGACTTCCAATTTTTCTTAGTGACTTTTGATTATGAGTTCCAACTTCTTAGAACATGACCCCTCTTAAAAACAATAATAAAAGTCAGTCACATCCTTTATTATAAAGTTAATAGGTTTTGGTGAAAAAATTCACATGCAACATCTATTTTAGGATATTTTGTAAAAATTCTGCTGCTTTCTGGACCTTTAAATTTTATTATTATTACTATTACTACCATCATCATTATCATCAACATCATTATTGTTAAAATGTCTAGGTTCCCAGTCAGGGAACCAATGTTGTTAAAATGTCTAGGTTTACCCAGTAACAAGACACAAACCTTGACTCAATGATCCCACATGGAGTTTTATTGGTAGACAGGGAGGGAAAGGGGGGTGAGAGGTAACCAACCCAAGCAGAGCAGAGAGAGAGAGAGATAAGATATGAGATAAGATATGAGAGAGAGAGAGAAGAGTAAGAGAGAGGATGAGATGGAGAGGAAGATGAGAGTAAGAGAGTAAAAGAGTAAAAGAGAGCGTAAGCAGGCAGGGGTCAGTCCTTTAAAGGGGTCCTTTGCACCTGCGTGGTTCTCACAGAACTCTGGGCTGGCCAGAGTGATGCCTGAGGGCATCTTGCCAGGTAACAGGGCAGGCCAGCGTAATGCCTGAACTTTTCAATTATTATTGGATGTAGGTGTATGCATGCATGATGTGTGTATATGTGTGCACCACAGGGCATATGTAAAAGTCACTGGACAGTTTTGTAAAGTTGATCTCTCCATCCACCTTTACATTTGGGGATTCATCTCAGATTCTTAGGCTTGCTCAGCCATCTTGGCAGACCCTTCTCTCTAGGTTTTTGTTCAAAACTATCTGAGGCATGAGCTTTGGAAAAGAATCAGTGGATAAGAGTTCAGATTGCTCTTCTGGAGAACCTGGGTTCAGTTCCTAGCACCTGTGTTTCAGGGTTCATAGGGGTCTACAACTCCAGCTCCAGGATGCCCTCTGTTCGCCTCCAAAGGCAGTGTACTCATGTGCACAAACCTACTTGTGCAAGCACACATAAACACATAATTTGAAAAGTAAAAATAAAATCTTTAAAAAGAAAAATCTGAGGCAGTGAATTAAAGGCAAGTATTTACCAGCTTAACCAGTTCTGGCCTGGGTCAACAGGAGGGAGATCAGAGAGCATCAGCTGACTTCCTGGCTTGGAAGGCACACACCCTCCAAGGAGGGGTAAGTTCAGGTCCCAAGCATGGGGAGTTTTCCTTTCTCTCTCTAAAAGCCCATGGGTCCTCTGTGGGCGGCATTGTTGGTGGGATGTGTGTGATTCACATGCAAATGATTCATCTCCGGTGTGGGTGGTCCCTGAAGACCCTCTAGAAGAGTCTTGATTGTTTTGAAGCTTCCTTACTGCTGCTAGGGTTCTCCTGGGGCCCATTAGGGGTTTGCTCTCTCAGGCACTGGGAGCCAAATCCTCATTACCAAGGTGAAGCCAAGGTTAGGTTACTCTGGCTTGCTTCTCAACAGTGGGGGATATGATTGGTTTTTCAAATGCAGACCTCCCGGTGGCCTTCTGGAAGGCTATCAGTTGCTTTTGGAGCCAAGGTTACAAAGGGAAGCAGTAGCTGGTCCAACAAGGGTTCTGATAACTGACGGAGAGAAGAAGGGAGAGTGCCAGCGACAACTGCCTCTGTCATCCGAGTACTCACCTCAGGTCTTCTGGGCACATGTTCCTCTCCTTTCATAGTCATAAAATCACACAACTTTCTCTTGTTGTGAGGGCCACCTACGTGGGGCCAGAGGAAGACTTACTCTAGAAGTCTGCTTATGTTTGGAAGCCTGCCCTGTGGTTACTCCAATTCTAAGGACTCAGGAGGACCCATGCCAGAAGTTAGAGGCTGGTCTTTGTTCCAGTAAGGTCAAGGGTGAATCTATCCAAGCTAACAGAGATTCCAGGGCTAGATAGGGCAGCATCTTGATGGGTCTGCTTTCCGACGTCTAAGCTCTGACACAGAGAGATGTCTGCAGCCTCGAGCACCCTTCATTATATCAAGAATCCACTGCCATCACTAATCCCAGCTTCCTGTTTTGAAGCTTGGACCTAATAATGGGTCCTCTGTAGTCCCATGTTTGACTACAGAACATAATTCTGCCACATGGCTCTACAAATGGTCAGGACCTGTCAGCATTTGTGTGTGGGTATGCATCTGTCACATTGGCTTACATAGAATAGGTTATCAGAAAAGAATTTGTCATCAAATGTGGATTCAAGAAGATGGAAACCTAGGTAAGAAGGGAGCTTCTGGACATGTCTTGGCTGGCTGTGGGCTTAAGAACCCTTTTATTTGAGGCATTGGCTTTTGCAGGCCAGCTGGGAGCCAGCTGTGGCTAAGCAGGAAGAGGAGCATTTGGGGAGAAAGAATCAATTAGTCTTGGCACTACACCTTGAGTTCTAACCAGGTATAGAAAGTCTCAGTGAATGAGCCAAAGATTACAAAGAGTGGGATTGGGGAACATCAAACCTTGGAAAATCAGAGGGGCCAAAATGGCCCAATGCCTAGTGTCTGCTTTTTTTTGTTTGCTGTGACCTGGGAGAAGCAACTTAAGGGAAGGAGAGTTTACTTTGGGTCAACATTTGAGGAGATGGAGTCCATCAAGAGAGGGAAGGCATGGCAACTGGGGCATGAGGACACTGGTTATATGTCTCCACCAGCAGTTTCTCCCCTTCCAAGCCCATGTGGCAGGGGCATTCACATTCAGGGTGGTTCTTCCCTCCACAATTAAACATCTCTGGAAACTCCCTCACGACATACCCACTATCTCCTAGGAGAATCTGAATCCAGTCAAATTGACAGTGAAGGTGAGCCAGGAGAGTCATTTCCTCCATATCAGCATAGTCATATTGTATTGGCATGTTTGCTCTTAATCTTAATGGCATAAAAAATGGCTGGAAAGAGACTCTGGGCATGTTTGTGGCACTTGCAGATGATTCTAGGAGCTATGCTGATTGAACGAGCCTAGAGGACTTAATTATCCAGAATCCTTATCTGCTATTTGTTGTAATTTTTAAAAAATGGTGCACTAGATAAAGATGCCGTGTGACAGAACTTGAGTGGAAGAGTTTTTTATTAGAGGAAAGGGAATGGGAAAGGGGGGAGGGGAAGGGGAAGGGACAGAAGGGGAGGGGAGGGGAGGAGAGGGAAGGGGAGGGGACAGAAGGGGAAGGGAGGGGAGTAGGGAGACCAGCCTCTGGAGACAGGAGCAGCAGCAGAAGAGAAGAGAGGGGCAGATAGGGGAAGAGACAGACAGACAGGCAGAGAGGGAGAGGGGGAAGGGGAGAGGGAAGAAGGGAGGGAGGGAGAGGGAGGGAGGGAGGGAGGGAGGGAGAGGGAGAGAGAAAGAGAGAAAGAGAAAGAGAGAGAGAGAGAGAGAGAGAGAGAGAGAGAGAGAGAGAGAGAGAGAGAGAGAGAGAGAGAGAGAGAGAGAGGGAGAGAGGGAGAGAGGGAGAGAAGGAGGAGGAGCAGGAGGTGGGCAGGACCCTTTTAAAGGGGAATGTAGTGAATGTACACAGGTGGTCTTAGTGGCTGCAGCTGAGGACATATCCTGTCAGAATCCCAAGGGCAAGCCAGTACAGATGCCTGAATACTAACACTATTCCTGTGCCTTCAGAGACCTGAAGAATACAGGGCAATGCCGCAGAGATTTCACAAATCTTTCAATCTCTGGTTTCTGAGAAATAGGTGATAAGGTGAGCCAAGAGGGACTAAAGTGGGCCCTGGTACTGTGGTGTTTTGGGTTCCATCAATTTGATGTTGGGTTCCATCAGTAGATGTTTAAGGAGATTAGGGGCCCATATGAGATAAAACAACATGAAGTATCATTTACCTACTCAAATATGAAACTACAGAGAAACCAGGTTGATTGATTCCTTACCTCAACCTCCCAAGTGTTGGGATTACAGGTGTGTGTTATAATTACACCACACCCAACTCTTCTCTATCTTTTTTGCCAAAGTTTATCCATTATTTGGACTCTGGTGAGAACTGAGGTCTCATAGTTCTAGCAAGATCCAGCAAGTTCCTTAGCCTGCATCTAATAGTTGTACAGAGACTCTCGATCCTCTCACCAAGGTGGCAGTTCAACCATTGCACCCACTGTCCACACTGAGCCAGGTTCTGCTTGGTTTCCAGGTACCCATAGTCCACTCCTCCACCAGAGTCATGCTGTATCTAAACCCCATGCTAAATCAACAACCTCCCAGGGTTCTCTCAGCCTCTTCTGAAGGCCACGTGTCCCTTCTGCCAGGACACTCCAGCTTGTCCAGCTTCAAAGGCACTGGCATGGGATAGTTGAGGCCAGGGCTTCACAGCCCAAGGCTTAGCCATTCCTGATGCAAGAATGGCGAGGAGGTTTCCTTTTCACACTCTTTGTTGATGAGTTGGCTGTGGCAAGAACTGAATGCCAAACAGATTCTCCATGGCTCATCAATGTACAGCATTTCAAGCTGGGCAGCAACCTTTAACTCCAGCACTTGGAAGGTAGAGGCAGATGAATCTCCGTGAGTTCGAGTCCAACCTGGTCTACAAAGCTACACGGAGAAATGCTTTCTCAAAAAAAATAACATTTCAATTTCCACTCGTGATGTTGGTGGAGGAAGTGCTTCTGCTTCTCTTAAGAGAGGAACTATGAATGTCCTCTTCTCAGAATTGCAGGAATTTCCTCTGAAATTAGTACTACCCATTAGGGTAGAGCTAGGAAACACAGTAACTAGGAAAATAGAACCAAACTTCTGTACCTATTTCTGCCCCCCTCCCTGCCTCCCTTCCTCCCCTGGTTCCCTGAGTTCTACATCTTACACACATGTGTACGAAGGCTTTGGTGTGTCATCCTTTCTGCTACAGGTAAGACCAGAAAGGAAGGAAACAGATGTTTGAGTAATTTACTGGGTGTGGAGTTCTATGTGGCAGGCATTTTCTGTTTATTTATTACTAAGAGTAATACTGTGGGGCAGCGGCAGGTACTTTTACCTTATTTAGAGATGTTGGTAGAAACGTTAATGTAGAGAGTAAAGACATGTCCATCATGCAACAAGAAATGAGTGATCCCAGAACTTGACCAAGGTCTCTATTTTTGAAGTGTGACACTCATTCCACAAGACCCTGGCTAACGGAGAGGAGAATGTAGGAGCTCTCCTGGTTTCATTGAAAATTTGGTAGACAGATGCAGGGGTAGAGTATTGAACCTGACTAACTGACAAAATGTGCACAGTATAATGACAGGTAGACAATGAAAAGGGCCAAGGAAGGAAGCGGGGAAATAAAGAGCCAGAGTCCCACTTGCTCAGTTCCTGCTCCTTTACCTCTGAGAACCGAGGGAGGTCTGGGACACAGGAAAGACACTGACAGGGAAAGCCTGCCATGCAATCTCCAACAGCTGCTTGCTATTTTACTCCTAGTGCAGAAGCATGAATGCGCACTGTGCCTGGGTGTTGTACTAACAATGACAAAATAATCTGGACTGCACAGGGCATTATCTTCTACAATCACTAAGGGTTTTCCTCATACTAATAAACAGTAGACCATCTTATAGAAGTCATCTGACTCTTAGTGATCCTTCCGCTACAGACTGCATTCACACATACACATATACACACACACATACACACACATGCACACACAAACACACACACAGCAGTGATCACCCAGCATGCTCATGCTCATGACTCAATTCAGTTTCCTGTAAGAAGTATCAGGGACAGAACTCATAATCTTAAGGACCAAATATGTGCTCAGACCTAAAAGCAGTTGCACTGTCTTTTAAGGCAGGATTATGTAAACTCTGTTCTCAGAGTCTCCTTAAGAAGCATTGTTTGACTTGGGAAGGATTTATGAAGTAGAGTGCCCTTGACATCTCTTTCAAATAAATGTGAAAGCATCATGTGTAAATTTAACTTCCTCTTAAGTGATTGCAGTGAGGCAAGATTGGTTCAGAATAATAGGAGCTGAAGACTTTGCAAAAACTAGTGGGGGCTGGGAGACCAAGACCGTGGGCGCTTTTTGCTGTAGTGGGTAGAGTTGCCAGGGAGCTGACCCTGGGGTAGGCATAACTCATGCTGACTCAGGAATGTGGGTAGCCTCTCACTCTAGTCACTCCTTCTGTTCCTGGATTCACTATTCACAGTTGCTAAACATCCTGTGAGGTGCAAGTCCCCAAGGTCTTAGTCCTCCCTGCTCAGTAAATATTTTTTTAGTCCCTATTCCAAGTCTCCTGTTGATACTGATGCTACGAAACAAAAAAGCCTTCTCATCACCAGGACAAGTCCCACTGGCTCTGCACCTGCTCAACAACCATTACGAAATGTATGGGGTGAATATTGACACCCTACCAGATCTGTGAGGTGACTGACTCTCAGGGGAAACTGAGAGCCCCTAAAGAAATGGGGAGCAGATAAACACCCTCTTCCACACCTGCAGTGTAGGCACACAACAGTCTGAGCTGCAGAACACTGTGTTGACAGTGATGTATGTGCACAGGCCTCAAAGGCAAAGGGTCCCTTTCGACCCCATTCTATCGTAAGACTTTCCCATACTCCTCAGGGCCTGCAGCCTGAACTCCTCCTGTGTTTGGGTGAGTCATCCAAGAGTTACAGATGGAAAAATGACTGAAATGCAAGCTCTTAATAAGAGGTGGTTGCTATCATTATTTAACAAATAGTTCCTCTTGAGCCAGTCAGTCGACTCAAGGGGCAAAAGGGCTTCCACTCAGCTTGACTACCCAAAGTAGATTCCTAGGACCCGCACGGTGGAAGGAGAGAAGGGAAGTCTACATGTTGTCCTCTGACCTTCACAGGTGTGCTATGGCATGAGCTTCCCCCTCCCCATGCAATTGTTAAACAAATACATAGATACATAAGTATTTTAACACTGGTGACCACCGTGTTATTCTCTCATCAGCTTAAGACTCTCAGACCTTCAGGTAGCTTCTATGTCCAGATTCCTAACTGCAGAAATGCTGGCATGCAACATGCCAACAGATAAATACCTCAATTTCCCCAGCTGCCTTTCCATAAGTGGAGGATGGAGTAGATTCACAGCTGGTACACTGCATAATCTGTTCCTAACACAAACAGGAAAGCTGTTTATGTGGCTGCGTTGTAACGGAGGTCACACAACTGAAACTCAAGGGAGGGAAAGGAAATGTCCTAGCCCCTC
This sequence comes from Mesocricetus auratus, assembly GCF_017639785.1. Taxonomy (NCBI): domain Eukaryota; kingdom Metazoa; phylum Chordata; class Mammalia; order Rodentia; family Cricetidae; genus Mesocricetus; species Mesocricetus auratus. The sequence continues at coordinate 10,284,270 of NW_024429196.1, forward strand.
AGATGTAGCATGGTCTGTGTTGTCTCAGCCCACTCTTCCACAGACAGCCCTGACAGCTTCCCAGGGGAAAAGCAGAAGGGCTTCTCCTTGGAAGGACACATTCAGGCTGACTGGGCTAAATCAACAGACTGAGAAATACCGATGTGTAAATCAGAGGGAAGCTATTGAGCTGTGAGGTCCGTGTTTGGTTTAGGGTGCTTTTGACTTTGAAATGAGAAAGCTGACACTGTTTGTGGTACTCCCTGCAAGCGTGGGAAACCATGGGATTTAGACAGCCAGGGACCTGCAAATATTTGGGTTAATATTTTTCCACACACTGATAACTTCGAGTTTTAATTTCTTCCCACTACATTTTTATTCTGTAATTTGTTCTGAGTAGCCATTAAATAACACACACACACACACACACACACACACACACACACACACTATCCACCACAGCCTAACTGTTGCCTGTGTAATTAATAGAAACCACATGTCCCAGTAGCTGGGCACGCCACACTGTATGCTTTCCCTTTTCCCACTGATTTGAGAATCTCTCCCCATGAGCTCATTTTCTTCTCTGTCCCTTCCACCCCAGGCTGCAAATGTCTACAGTCTAAAGGTCTTTTGTCAGCCACTCTCAAAGACTCCTGCCTCCTTGAAAGTGAACTTGCCTGCATTCCTCACGGCCAGGGACGTTGACCTTCTGAAATTCTTGTTTAAGATTAGATACCAAACGCAGCAGTCCACAGGAGAGCTAACAGGCAGCTTCAGTACACACAGCAAGACCTCTGGAGGGGGTCCGATTATTAACTCACGGGAAAATGTGAATCTGATGGTCAGACAGGATGTAACTTGAATTCTAATCCTATTCTGGCACTGGGAGTCGCTGAGTCCTAAGGAGGGAGTAGTGTAGGATTTGGCTCATAGAAGGCCTTAGTTTGGAGACTTTTTTTTTCAGAAACATGAATACCATTGAGCCCCACTGTGGGATTTGAGGACTCCTGTTTCCTCTTGATCAGACCTGCTTCTCCACCCCTCCCCCACCCTCCTGCCAACAGCATTAGGCTGTTGCAGAAGTTTAAAGTATTCCACAGCTGATCTATAGGACAGAGGTTAGAAGCCATCATCCAACTTTTCCTGAGGGGTCTAAAGTAAATGTGTATTCACCTCCCTGATGGACACCAAAGACTGGAGAAATGGTCCATCCAAGTCCAGTCGTCGAACTAGTGAGCTTATTGGTATTACAGGAACATGGGTGAAGAAGGGTCACTTACAGGATCCAGGGTGACTTAAAGCCAATTTGTGGTGGGGAAAAAAATCTCACTCCAGCACGGATTATCATTCACAAAAGGGGCACCGAAGGGTCCCCATCGCCAGGCAACCTTCTATTTCCTGCATGGTCTAGCATGCCCTGACATGCAGCTACTATAGAACTAGAGGGAACTGAAGTCTCAGGTGAGGGTCTAGTAACATCTCTCAGCCTAGCCATCACCAAAGAGCCCAACTGCTTCGTTTCCTGTGTATTTCATCGCCAATGTGCTGATTAGTTCAAGAGCAGCTGGAGAACAGAATTCAGAATGTGAGCATTGGATAACAGGAAGGCAAATGACAAGGGCCTGGGGCTATTAGAAGCCTTGTTGTCAGGGCCACAAGGCCACAGGTTAGACCTGGTAATCTATGACTAGAGCTGAGTTTTGTTTCTGGCGGTGTGGGGAACTAAACCCAAGGCCTTGGGGATTTTAGACAAGTGCTGCCCCACTGAGCTACAATCTGAGCCCTGAATTGGCATTTCTTAAAAGGCTTCCTACATGACAGTCAGGAACAACCATGACATGTCAAGGGTCTGATGTGCTCTTAGTGTTCAGGTGAGGCTGAAGCCACACAGATTGTCCCACCAGCTTGCTCTGCCTCTTCCACAGTGACAACTGTTTACTGTGTGCTATTCACAGGCTTAGGATCTGAACTTCTCTCCAGCTGCTAAGTGCTCCCCATACCTGTCTTATATTTCTCAGAAGGACCCTCCCTTCACCCCTCTTTCTTCCCCCCTTTCCCTTTCTCTCTTTCTTCCTCCCTTCCTATAAATTGAGTACTTGAGATAATAGCATTTTAAATCACTACTTTCACACACACACACACACACACACACACACCTCAATTCAAAAAAGTCTGTAATGAGCAAAATATCAAATTTCAAATAGAGTAAAATCATTCACAGAACCATACAGACCTATCCATCTAAGACCTCAGGCACAAGAAATAAATACGAGATAAGTCATGACTTTGGCACTTTCTTCCTTGTGTAACTTTTGTTTTAGTTTAGTGCATTAGATACTGCAAGGAAGTAGCTTATTAAAATGTGTAGATCTTGGTGACACCCAGTTCGCATGTGGCTTGTACACATTCCCCTGTCCGCTGTAAGTCAGACCCTGTAGCATTCACTACAGTGCAGAGAACATGCAAGTGTCTCCTAGGCTGCAGAGTTTAGAAAACCATAAAAACTCAAGGTTCTGAACATGTTCAATAATGCTACATGTCTTCTCCAAATTATCTATCCATCTGGCTGGTTGACTATAAGGATGTAAAACCTGTGGGTGTGAAGGCTACCTTACATTTATCATAAAAGTGGATGACAATTTCACTTTCTTATTAGCTACTTAAAAAGAGCTTTAAATCAGCTTTACTAATTTTTTTTGAAAGAAAGAGTTGTAACCTAGGCTTTGAACTTCTCATGAAGCTACCAAGGTTGTCTTTGAGCTCTGATCCTTCTATTTACACCACCAAGCACATCATAACACCCAGATTTTATTCAGCTCCTTAAAAAGAAGATTTAACTACCAATAACCAAGATGATTAAGAAAAAAACAAAAGGGCAGTTTGTTCAGTCAGAGAAAGGCAACAGCAGGAAGACTGGTCTGGGGAATGTTTCTGGGAGGGAGTAACTGCTTTCATTCAAGTTCTTTGCAAGGCAGAAATCTAAGCCCTGAAGGCCTCATCTAGAGGGTCTCAGTCTGCTGTTGTGTCGTGCAAGAGAGGGAAAGGGATGCTTTTTCTGCCCATGGCAACAGCAGCAAGACATAGTTGAAATTTCAAAATGAATCAACTGATGCCCAGAGCAGAGTGTTGGACCACAGCTCTACAGTTCTCAGAAGTCACCCTAAAACTGGCAAGTTTGCATCTGGAATGTCACCTGATCATGTTTCTGCCATGCACACAGTGTACCAAAGGCTCCAAAGCTAAGAGGACAATCTGTCATGGACTGAACTCTGAAAAACTGTGAGCCCCTGGCCACAGAGACGTGCAAGGAGGAAAGGTCTCTGCGAACCCAGCTGTCTGCCCTTGGTCATTCGGCTCCATGGCTTTGAGGCCTGTGACAGGAAGTGCATCCCAGAAGACCACATGTGGAGGAGGCTTGCTTGGCTCATGATGAGCAGGAATCCAGAAGGGGGATATGAATGGGCTAATATCCCAATATCCCTACAGAGGACACACCCCCAGTAATGTTACTTCCTCCCATTGCTCCTCCCTCCTGAAAGTTCCACCATTGGCCAAGCCTTGAATACACTGGCCTTTGAGTGACACTCTAGAACAGTGGTTCTCAAAATTCCTAATGCTGCGACACTTTAATATGGGTCCTCATGTGTAGTGACCCCCAAATCATAGAATTTTGTTGCTACTTCATGGCTGTAATTTTGCCACTGCTATGAATCATAATGCAAATATCTGATAAGCAGGCTATCTGACTTGTGACCCCCATGAAAGGGTCGTTCGACTCCCAAGGGATTTGTAACCCACAGGTTGAGAACCACTGCTCTAGATCTAAACTACACATCAAGGAAAACTTTCTTCAATGCAACATGACTATCTCAGACGCTTTGTTAGAGGAGCAGAAAGCTGACTCTCCCAAAAGGCTTTCTGTTGTTCACTGCTGTGGTGACCCTAGCTTGACTGTCAGCAATAGCACCTAGAATTTATTACTTGTAAGTCTAGGTGTTCTTGTGCATGCTGCTACCTCATTACTCTTTTCTCACTATTAAGAAAAATGATCAAAAACTTGGAAGTAAGACATATAAGCAGGCAGAAATTGTGTTCTTTAAACATTTTTTCGGGACAAAATGCACTTTCAGTTCACTGTTTAGTGCTTTCTAAAATCTCTAAGTTTAGAAAATTATAAACTGGAGGTTTTCATTTACTAGCGATGTGATTTCTATTTATCAGAAAAAACAAACTCCAAAGCACGTGGTTTATTTTCCCATGTGTATTAGGTTATACTGATCTCAGGCATCTTAGCGCCTGAGCCTGGCATTCCTTTAGTCAATTGCTCATGGAAACACAGCTTATCGATCTGCCAGAACTGATTTTAATACTGTTAGTCTTATTTATGTTATGTGCGTGTTTTGCCTGCATGTATGTGGGCACCGCATGCATGTCTGGTACCTGAGGAAGTCAGAGGAGGGTGTCTCATCCCTTGGAACTCTGTTACTGATGGCTGTGAACCATCATGTGGGTGCTGGGAACTGACCCTCTGCAAAGGAAGAAAAGGCTCCTAACTGCCAATCATCTCTTCAGTCCTCAGAACTGGTTTTAATACCTGCCAATTCCATTTATAAATGAACTTGGTATATTTTATGTTCAAATGAAGTCATAATTACCTTTTTGGTAACTGCATTTGAACCCTCCCTGACCCATGGACCTCAGAAGTGCGGATGTGTGTGGCATCATGCTTGCTGAGGGATTACAGGGCAGCAAAATTGGTCATTGGTCACATTTACCACTTACATGCCTCTGTGGATGGCATGTACTTACTGTTACAGTATGTTATATGTACCTATTCCTCTCCATCTTTCTCTGCTTTGTTGACCAGGTTTGTCTCTAGACTCTTGGGCTTGACAACTGGAAGGAATGACTCACTCGTTGCTTGAGATGGGGGCTGGGCCACAAAGGAGTATACTCCATGCACTTGTCTGAGTGATAAGATGCAAAGAACAGATCTGAGAGAGGAGAATGAGGAAGGGCGGTGCAGGAAGAGGGAGATGGACACTGCCGGCCAGATAGTCTGGATAACCGGGGAGTTCAAGGTTCAGTGAGGAATGGTATCTCAAAAAATAAGATGAAAGCTGGGAGTTAGTGGCGCACGCCTTCAGCGCCAGCACTTGGGAGGCAGAGGCAGGAGGATCTCTGTGAGTTGGAGGCCAGCCTGGTCTACAGAATGAGTTCCACGACTGCCTCCAAAGCAATACAGAGAAACCCTGTCTCAAAATAAACCAAAAAAAAAATAATAAGATGAAGAGTGGCTGAAAATAATTAACACCAACCACTGGCCTGCACATATTGTGTACATATATATGTGCACACTCATAGATGTGCACACACACACACACACACACTGAATTGACTGGAGGATTGAGAAAAGTCCCATACTTCAAAGTCCCACCCTTAGGAAGCCCAATTAACCCAATGAACAAGGCCAGGCATCTGCATCTTTGGGAGAGGGTCCCAGCGATGACTGTCAGGAGTGAAGTATGGTCAACCCTACTTCCAAGACTGCCCCCAATACCTGAGGAGCTTTGCGCATTGGCTCCCTTCTCTCTCCCCTCAAATGTGGGTAAGCTGAGCTGTGTTGAAAGCGTCCCCAGGGTGATTTGGTGTGAAGCATCCCTTAAGTCTTCCAGCCACCCAGAAGGAGCTCCAAGTCCACAGAACAATCCCAGGACCTAACTCTCATCTTATCAGCTGCTCAGCACAGAGCCGCATTGTGTAAGGGTGCACCCCTACTTCCTTTTCCCTCCCCTGCCTCCTCCCCCCACACCCTTTTAAGTTTTAAGCTCCTGGGCAGTCACTAAAATGCTTCTGGGGCAAAAACTAGCTTTGAGTTGAAAATGGCAATTGTTAACAATTTTCCCCAAATGTCCCTTTTCTCAAGAGTTTCTATGGTGCCCACTGGCAGACCTTGTTTCAGGGTGCTGCTGTGCACGGGACCTGTTTCCTGACCTTTCCCGCCTTCACTATGCCCCTCCCCCACCAGCTCCTGCAGATTAATGTGCTGCTGCTGGTAGGTGACAGTGGAATGAGGCTGTGCCTCTTCCCAGCTTCTCTGCCATCCTAGTCTGGCAAGTTCAAAGCAGCAAGTTATCTCGATTCCATATGTGCCTGAGCCCGCGTGGCCTGGCTTCCTCGAGGAGGTCAAAAGTGCAGCCTAGGAGCTGAGGGTGGAAGCTGGGCCGAGCTGGTCAGAGCGCAGGCCCAGTGTCCCCTCTGGTGTTTTCTCTCCACATCCTCCTTCCCCAGTCAGCCTTGCTCTGCAAAGATAAGGCTCTCTCCTAGCTCCTGTCTCCTTCCCCTGCTTTCCTGAGGCAGCCCTTTGTGAAGGGGGTGTGTGTTGTTTTTTTTTTTTTTGCACAAATATTTAATCTTTTCCAATCTGCCCTTTTGCGCAGCTAGTCAGCTCCAAACTGCTCTGTTTGCTTTAGTCGGTAACAGGATACCGTTTTGAAAGGCAATGCAGAAGTCGGATCACTCTGAATCTGGCCTTTATTTTTGCATGAATGCTTTTCAAGGTAACTATAGATTTAGATTTTTCTTCCTCACCAAGAATTGTGCTGTTGGTGTGGATGTGGTAAGGAGCAGCCATGACAATTTAGCCACGGAGTTGGGTGGGGTTTATTTATTTATTTATTTATTTATTTATTTATTTATTTATTCCCTGTAGCTTGGAAATCACAGTTGCAGAGAGTTTTTAAAATAGATGCAACCACAGTTTCACAGGGCTCTCTTTTAGTCAGGATCCCTTTTCCTTTGGAGCGAGCCATTCATTATCTCATGCAAAATATGGTCACTCCTGAGAACTGTTTGCAGAGCCTGTGAGAGGTCACCTACTAGAACATACTGGAGAAGGGCAAGTGAATAGTTGAGCAGCATCAGTAACTACTGTTAATGTCCGCACTGTGGCTTGTGCTCCTGCTTCTGTGACAATCCCCTTTCCATGCTATGTATGGCACTTACCACTCCCAGTGTGCAAGAGAGATGCAAACATAGGGTACCTTGCCTGTGCACACAGCTAGTCACGGAGTTGGCTCTGGTACTTTCTTCCGAGCTCTTGGCTCTGTTTGGTATTGGCTTTGATCTGTGTCCAGGGATGGTGAAACTGTGATTTGCCATTACAGTACCAACCAATGACAGATAACAGACCCTAATTGTTTGAGACTGTGATCAACACTGTGCTTCTAAACGCCTTCAAAGTCACCCCTAAGTGGTAAAGCCACGGGATGACAGAGGCCGTAAAAGTGCAGTGAGGAGTTTGGATGAAGGTTGGAGCAGAATAAACAGTGAGAGAAGAAAGGGTATTTTGTAGAATTTGGCTTAGAGTCCAAGGTCTGAAAATGCTATTGGTTAACTCAAAGTTACAACTGCAGAGGAAATGAACTATGGGGAATCATGAGAATTCTCATGTTCTTCCATGTGACTATTTTGGAAAATATTTCTATGGCAGTACTCTTGTGGTATAGTGAGCAAAAGAGAGAGAGGTACAAAATAAAGTACTTTACACTGAGCAGATAAAGTAGAAGAAAAAATAATTGTAGCTATTAAATGAGATTTCACTTTTGTAGTTTTGGGAAATAGTTTCCTTTGTGCTTCATGATAAATATTCTACTATAATTGGAGATTTAACTAGTAAGGTGAGGAAAAGCAAGGCTGGGACAATGCCACAGCCTGGCACACAGCACATCGGCCGTGAGGAGCCTCAGTGGCCAGAAGGGTCCCCTTTGTGTCTGTGTGTGTAGGGAGGTTCATTCTTTCTCTGCCACCCAATGACTCTGAGTTAACCTCTGAGTCAGCTAGAATCCAGCCAGTGAGACAAAGCACCAGGAACAAAAGAAAATGTCTTTTGGTTTAAGGTTTCAGGGTCGTGAGTCATGATCTCTATGGTGACACAGAGCCTTGGGATGGAGAGATGTTGGCCAGGAAGCAGAAAGAGAGGAAGGGATGAGGACCTCTGTGCCCCTTCAAAGGTACATCCCCAGTGGCATGCTTTCTCCATGAAGACTCTACCTTCTAAAATATTTCTTACTTTCTTTTTGTGTGTATGTTGCACACCTGGAATGTATGTGCAGGCAGGTGTGACTATGCACATGTACAAAGATCAGGGGAAGACACTAGACATCTTTTCATTTTCTGCTTTATTTCCTTGAGACAGGGTCTCTTGCTGAACCTGGGCTAAGCTGATGACCAGCAAGCCCCAGTGATCCTGATGTCTCCTCTCCCATAGTGCTGAGTTAAAAGCACATGCAACTGCATCTTGCTTTTTAAAAGACATATGTTCTAGGGATTTGAACTTGGGTCCTTAAACTTACATACAAAGTGCCCTTACCCGATGAGCTAGGCCCCAGCCTCTGATGTTTCTAACACTTTCCAATAGCACTATGAGCTGGGGACCAAACTTGCAACCATGAACCTTCAAGGAACATTCCAGATCTAGAGTTCACATGATAGCATCTTTCTCTCTGTTTATCCCATAGAAGAATAAGGTGAGATAAATGTGTGTTACACTGTGGGGGTAGAGAGATGCTTCCCCAGTTGGCACCTGAGCGATCAGCAGAAAATGCAGCATGTTCTGCCCAAAGCCAAGATTATTACCAGCAGCGTCTTGAAAATTAAAGCGTCATAAATGCAAGACAACACTTGTATTCCTTCGGTCATTCCAGGCACCCAGCAGAACCAAACAGCATTAGAGTTTTGATAATCAACTATTAGGTGGTCATTACTGCAAAAGGGACTGTGAGAAACTTAGAAAGTGAAAGAGAAAATCTAGGCATCAAGGAGTTTACAGACTGGATAGGAATACCAGCCCTGGATGATATGAGCTCAGAGGAAAGACGAAGGAAGTGTCATGTGGGTTGGGCTGAGCTATAGTTGCAGCCAAGCAGCCAGGTTTTCCATTGTAGGCAAGATCCAGTCTCTAGAGGGGGAATAGAATGCTAGACACTGGAGGTGTCAAGGAAGATGGCAGACCAGACCAGAAAGTGTTAGGGACACCAGAGAGCAAGCTGGGATGCAAAGGGCAGAGATGCTCTGGGAGGGGTTTCTCAAAAACCAGTCCCCAAAGGAAAAGAAGTGTGCTCATAACACACCCCTGCTATTAACCACCTGACCAGTGATCACTGGTAGCCCTGCTGATGTGGTGGTCATGGGAAAGTAAAGAAGAAAGTCTGCTTCCGGGTGTCATGGAAACCACAGTGAGGTTTTGTCAAGTAAAGATAATCTAAGAATAGAAGTAATCATTTCCTCTTGCATTTCTGAGGCATTAATTATGGAAATTTATATTTTCCATCCTAAATTAGTATTTATAGAGATACTGAATAAATAAAACATTTGGGGAGAAAATAGTAAGATTGCATGCTTGAAGATTTTATGAGTTTTACAAAAAAAAATCAATCTCATAGTGCTAGCAAGCTTCCCATTATCTTGAACTTTGGGGATTTTTTTCTTCCCCTAGCCATTGAATGGCTGGCGCCAGGTCTGTGCCAACCTCACTCATTAACTTGGTGCCACTGGTTTTAATGAAGCAGGAACTCCGCTAAGTATGAGGCCTGCAGGACAGATGGATGACTGGGTAATAACAGTGAAAATACATATTTATGGACTTCCATAGGCACAGGTTACTGATTTAGTGGACCTTAATGGGACCTACATTGTTTTTTCAGTTTTTTTCAAGTCATCTTATAGAACTGTCTTTCAATTCTTAGATGTATTTCAAAAGTTTTTTTCTCCCATGGTTTATGATGCTTGTTAAATTGTGGTAATACTGTCGCATATTCTTTGACAAGCAGCTATTATGATTTTTCAAAGAAGAAATATGCAAGTTAAACTAATATGAAGTGATCAGCAGTCAAAGCTGATCAGTGGCAATAGTCACTGAAGGGTTTTGTAGGTGTTGGGACAATATTCATCAGTCTGTGAGGACTTTGTTCTAACAGAGGCTTATTGCTTTATAACCATTTCTCCAACAACAAACCTTAATTTGGTGCAGTCTAGATCATATTGCACTCAACAAGAGCCTATTTTCACCTCAATCTTAGAACAAAGCAGGTTGAATCAAAGCTTCAACCAACTGTGGCCCTGTAGGACAGAAAGATATGTACAGGAAAATGGACATGAATTCCCTGGGCAGAGCCATCCTGCTGTGTGCATCAGGAGAGAGAGACACGCCCATGTCCAGCATAGCCATCCTAGAAATATCTCTGGGGTTGATGTCCTCAGGCCACCGCAGCGTGGTCATGTGGTTATCAGGTTCCTGGCCAAGCTCATTCAATCTGCATGTCTGGAGATGAAAACCATTTTGTCATTGTGTACAATGAGGACATGGCTGTGCTGAAATGACATGGTTATATAGGAATGAGAAGCCAGGAGACGGGAAGCCCATGAGCTAAAGTTTAGGGTTAGGGAGTGTAGGGTGAGAAGAACCGAGATGAGCCAGAGACTCTGTAACAGGTGAGATGCTGAGAGCCTGGAAGCCAGCATGTACTTTGGCATGCTGATAGACAACACAGCCATTTGCCTGGAGTTTCTTTTGAATCTAACAGTTATGTGGATAATCTAATGTTGCTTTGGAATTTGGTAGGTTTAATTTAAGTGGATATTGTATCGTAACTGGGGGCAGTTTCTAGATCAGTGGTTCTCAATCTTCCTAATGTACCAGCCCTTTAATACAGTTCCTCAAGTTGTGGTGACCCCCGACTATAAAATTATTTCATTGTTGCTTCATAAATAATTTTGCTATGCTGTGAATCATAATGTAAATATCTGATACGCAGAATATCTGATATGATATGTGACACCTACAGGTTGAGATCCATTGCTCTAGATGTTGGTGCTAATAACTGTGATTTCACCTTTTTATTCCACTAGAGTTGTCATCAGGGTTCCACCTCAGATGCAGGAATGTTCTCTCCAGCAGTTCTGATCTGAGAAAGTGATGCATGTGCTCTGACTAGAAAGAATGGTCACACGCTCTTGGGAATGTAGGAGTTGGCGAACTGGCTTGGGAGCTTTTTCTCTCCCTTCCCCAGTGCATCTTTTGGCCTTCAGAAGCCCAGCTTCCAATGAGCAGACATGTCAGGGCTACACACTTAGGAACCTTTACAGCAAGGAAGGAAAGTGTATTCTCTCCAGGTCTTCAACATGTCAGAGATGATGTTCCAAGTCTTAACACCATCAAGTTATTATGACATCATTGAACTCAAGCCAGAGGGAAGTGAAGACATATAAATGGAAATATTTATTTCCTTTAAAATACCGCTTGGGATCCCTCTCCAACTTTGAGAAGGGATACTGTGAGGGATACATACTCATTACATATCTGGGGAGTCACAGCAAAGCGTCCTTGCCCCTGCTCCGAATCAGGACACCTCGCATCCTCTCTTCCACTCAGACATGTCCTTGCCCTCGCAGTGTTTCTTCCAGCCCTGCCTGAGGAGGAGATGGAAATGGGACCGGCAGGAGGAAGCATGCCAGCCCCAGTGACCTTAGATGCAACCCTGGGAGGAGTACTCAGGGTTCAACATGCTTCAGACAGCTAAAGTTTCCATTCCTTTGTCTCTCTGTCTCATTAAGGCCTGTCTGTGTCCCTCCTCCCTCACCCCATTTCCTCCTAGTCGCTATTTGCCTCCCCAGCAAGCAAACTGCTTTTGTCAGGACAGATCAATGAGAGCCCTGGCTGGCTCTGAACTAGCAACCCGGAAGCCTGATTAGCAGCAGCATTCATTAGAAACACAGCCACAGAGATGAAAGCGCCTGCTCAGAAGTGGATCCTGCTAGTTGTCATTTACAGGCTCGAGTTTTCATCCTTGCTGCTGTTTATTACCTTCCTCACCAGATCCTCTTGCAGACTCCAAATCTCACACGAATTTAGAGTAAGGTCAGGCTCCCTGCCCCCTGGTGTATTGATAGATGTGATAGATGGAGCCCGTTCCTTCACATGACAGCAAGACTTTGCCCATACCTGTCCCTTGTACTGTGTTGCTTGGGACCTTCACTCTCATGGGGGTGAATGGAAACCAGTCATGTTCCCTTGTTTGGACTACTCTGCAGGCACCATTTTCCACGCGCATCCTAGCCACTATGAAGGGATGCACTGTAGGTCCCACCCAGGTCAGATCGAGTCTCCCAAGGAAACACTCACCAATAGTTCATCCCTTGTGTCTCTTTAACAATTTTCTTGGCACAGAGAATGGCATCTGTGAGGTCATCAGTGAGCAAGGCTGCAAAGAAAGAAGTGAGGGTTAGATGGGTCTTTTGCTGTCTGAGGGGTCCTTAAACCTGAGCTTCTGTGCTTTTCTGGAAGGGCCTTGGAAGAGTTGTGACTTTCCCTACAGAGAAACATGAATTTTTTTCCAGTAATACAGCTTTGATTTTCCAGACCTTTCTTACCGTGCGCTACCTGAGAATAATGCAGTTCTGAAAAGTTTGGGGAATTGCATTTAGAGGATAGCAGAAAGCATTAAAAACACTTTAAAATTATTTATGATGTGTGTATGTGAGAGCGACATGGGAGAGGGAGGGGGGAGGGAGGAGGGGAGAGGGAGAGAGAGACAGAGAGAGAGGAGAGGGAGGAGAGGGAGAGGAAGGGAGAGAGAGACAGGGAGGGGGACAGGGAGAGAGACAGGGAGGGAGGGAGGGAGGGTAGGAAGAGAGTTGAGGGAGAGGCCTGAAGGGGGTGTTAGACCCCCTTGAGCTACAGCTATAGGCAGTTGTGAGCTGCGAGGTTCAAATGCTCAGGGTCAGCTACTTTTACTGTCGCGTAGAAACACACATGCAAGGCTGAGTAGCACCATGTTTTCTGCATTCAGATCACTTTGACATCTATGCCATCTCTATCTGGTAAAGGCTAAACCTTTGTTGTAATTTTCTAGTTTGTACATTAAAAGAATTATCAAAGGTGTTTTTCATGTAATGTATTGTTTTAAGGCAACTGCCCCATTCTTTATTACTTTGTCAATCAAAATCTTTCCATTGAAGTGTAATCCTTGATAGTTATTTTTTCCCCAGCTTGCCTGGAAGTGGTCCCCAAACCTCCTTGACATCAACACTACAGAAAATGTCAAACAAACATGAAAAGTCTAGCCTCAATCCTACAGTAAGGCGGGTTCTCTAGGTGCAGATCTGAGAACAGAGTTGTGGTTCCTAGGGTCTGGGAGTTGGGGCGGGAGGTAAGGAGATATTGGTCACAGTACAAACTTGCAGAAGTAAGACGAAGAATATCCAGGGTACAGCATAATGATTAATAGTTAATACTGTATCATATACACCATATACCAGACATCACACACACACACACACACACCTCCTCCCCCTACACACACCACCCACACAAACATCCACTACATATATCACATACACATACACACCATACACACACACCATATGCACACAACTCAAACATATACCACACACACAATACACACTTTCTACACATCGTATACCACCCACATACCATATCCATACACTGTATACATACATACCATACCCACACACATATACACACCACACACAAATACCATACACTCACTACTCCCCCATATGTTACATACATGCCACACATAAATACCCAGTAAATATGATGTTCTGCTAGCTGAGTGTAGAAATCACTTCATAATATATATGAATCAGAAACCATCACATTGTACACATACTTTACACAGGGTTTTGTGAATCATAAATAAAGCTGGGAAATATAATAATGCACAGTAAACTTAATTAACATTAAATACATCTAAAGCCTTAGCCTCTCTGTTGTCTATCTAGATTTCAGATGTGCTCCCCACCCCCGTGGGTCTTCCATTATGCAGTACATAAGATCCCACCTTTACAGATTTATTGGGCAGCTTTAGAAAAGAGATGACTGTGAACTCACTGGTGTCTTAATGAGAATTTGCTCTAAGATGTGTTTGTCAACACTTTGAAATCGAGTTGTTTATCCTCTAACATTTTACAACAGAAATACATTTATTCTGTCAGAAAAATAATAACCAGAAAGAAGAAACATTGGCTTGAAATGTCATGTCTCAATAAAACATCACAATAGGGAATTGTTTGTAAATTTGCTAGAAGTGAAGTTTTTCCTTCAGTCTTCTGGTTTACTTTTAATTATATTACTTTTCTTAGAAGACTAAGGTAGTGACAGTTCCTTTAGGCAAATTTATTCAAAATGTGGTTTGTTTTGATTTTGATTTAAAAAAAAAAAACACCGTTTAACAGGAAAAAAACAGGAACCACAACAAAAAGAAAATCCGAGACAGGATTGATCTGGAGGCAGGAACAACTAGAGCAGGGCACACGAACCCTTGCATTTAGTTTAGAGTCACCAGGAGCAGCAAAGCCACAGCTGCTTGTAAGTTCTGTTTCTCAAGACACAAATATCTACAACAACAGCCATTCATTACCATCAGTTAATGCAACTTTCACTGTGTCAGGTATGTAAGTACCTTCATAAACATTCATCCTCAGAAGAGCCATTTTAGTGGATACTATCGTTGTCTCTACAAACTGAAGCCCCAAGCCCAGTAAATGAGCCTGGGTTTGGAAGTAGATGGATCCTAGAACAAGTGGCATTGGTGTTGCAAGGAGGAACCTGCTATGTTCCATTATTCTGTGACAGGAGTATATCTCATGCATGTGTCCCTTGGGAAAACAGTTTGAACCCTGAATAGGAGTCACTCACTCACAGCTGAGTCAGGTGGTGTGGGTTAGGGAAGAGAGCACCATGAAGAAGCTGTTTATCAGCCTAGTTAGGGTGTTTCAAAAGTGCTCCTTAGAGCTGAGTGGTGGCAGTGCATTGCTGTAATTCCAGCTCTTGGGAGGTAGAGGCAAGAAGGTTATGAGTTCAAGACCAGCCTTAGCTATACAGTAAGTTGGAACCTAGCCTGGATTATAGGAAACCAATACAATAATAATAAAGAAAAAGTGATAATAAAGAAAAAGTCTCTTGAAAATGACTAGATTAACTTAGTGTTGAGGAAGCCTGGGGTGAGTCATGAGGAACCACATGCAGTTGAGACATTGGAACAAGGAAATCACCACAGAGGGGCAGCAGAGGGGCAGAAATCGGGGAGGCAGCAGGCTTTTAGAAGGATTCATGCCAATAATTGTTTCTGCCCAATTTACCTTAAATAGACAATTCTGTCTAGTCAAACAAGAATAGGAACAGTTTCTCGGTAACAGTAGTTTACTCTACATTCAACAACAGAAAACAGAAGCAATTGGTACCCAAAACAGTTCTGGTTTCCAGCTAGCACATGTCAACGTCCCTGTGCCTCCCTGTGCCTCCCCCTGAGTAATTACAACCTCCACGGTCCTGGTTTACATCTCTTTTTCTTCTCTGAAGTAACAAAGGCCAACTCAGATGCCTGACTGATGAGAAATAAGATTAGCATACATGAACTACACTACAGCAATCATTTTTCCTGTAACCATCTCTCACTAGCAAAGCCTGTGTTTTGGAAGAAAATAAAGATTGTCATTGTATCAGGAATTTCATAAATGGTGTGTGTGTTTATGTATGCTTGCATGTATGTGTGTGTGTGTGTGTTTATATGTAAATACTTACTTAGTCCATCCTCTGGTGCCCTAGCAAAATACCCAGAACTAAATAATTTATAAACAAGAGAATTTTGTTTAGTGCATGTTGCTGGGACCTTCTGGTGAAGGCACATGGCAGAGGACATAATTGGAAGACAGAATGCATACTTACTCAGCCTCCCTCCCCATCCTATAAAGTCACTATGTCAAGACAGGGTCCCATCCTTCCAACCTCATTTAACCTGAATTGCTTTCCCAACACACCATTTCAGAGTACCAGCCACATGAATTTGGTATTGTTTATAACTGTTATAACTATGGGGGAATACATTTAAAACTCATCATGTGGGTAAAAAATAAACTCTGAGTAGTTTGAATAAGGGAAGAAAGGATTTTAGAAATACAGTTTTGAAGTGAAAGAGATTGTATAATTTCTGAAGTGGCATGAATTCTACACTGTACATAGATATAAGGTCAAGTACTTTGTGGACATACATAGTACTAACTCATTTCTAGGGTTTCATGACAAATATTCCTACTTCTATATGACATGGGACAGAAGGACATTGTTCCCAATTACAGCCTTTCTGGTTCATAGCTGAGGGTCACCAGTCACTGAAGGCTGGTTAGGATGTAAAGACAACATCCTATTTTCTGTTTTAAAGCTGTGTCTAAAAATTCCATCCTAGGGATAGAGCCCAGGGCACTGTGTATGCCAAACAAGCACTCTATCATGGGGCCACAAGCCCAGCCCTCCATCTCTGGGTGATGAGGAAACAGGTGGGGATGCTCTTTAGTACTAACCATCATCTGCCAACACTTTGACTCCCTACACGAATATTTGCCTGCATTTCCCAAGACTTCCTTAACTGAAATCAAATTGGGACAGTATTAACTGAATGAATACGGTTCATATCAAGTCAAGCATATCTGTGAGAGTGAGAAGAATTTTTTCTTCCCACTGTCATTGGCTGGAAAAATAGGACTAATATGCAAAAAGCTTATTTTCAGACGTTGGACCCTGGATGGTACTGTGTTGACCTTTAAGAGAGAAAACGGAGGCAGAATTTTTGCTCAGAGAAGGATAGGTAGGTGAAAGCTGGGATAGATCAGAAGCCCTGGAGCAGGGATTTATAGGGAATCTGAAACAATACCGATGAGCCGAGGGTCTGACTCCCTGAGCCACGCAGGGCAGGAACAAATGCTCTGGTGCTGCACAATACAGGGCTCTGCAGGTTGGGAGACTTACCCTATTTCTGGCTACTCAGGAGGAAGAGAACTCACTGAACATCTAGAGCAGTGCTTCTCAACCTGTGGGTAGAAAGCCCTGGGTAGGAGTGTGTCCAAGCAAACCTTTCATAGGGGTTGTGTATCAGATATCCTGCATGCCAGATATTTGCATTACAATTCATATAAGTAGCAAAATTATAGTTATGAAGTAGCAACGGCAATACTTTTATGGTTGGGATCACTACAACATGAGGAACTGTAATAAAGGGTCAAGGCAGTAAGACAGTTGAGAGCCACTACTCTAGAGCATCCCAAACTGATGCTAGGAGAGTCTCATGCTTTGGTAGAGGATGAACTAGCCGCATCATAAACTAGTCTAGCACTCTGTCGTGGTACTTAAAGATGAATCCAACTGCTTGTTGAAACCCAACACTCCTTCCTTATGGGAACAAGCCAGACACCCACTAAGACTGCTCAAGCACACCTGCTAGTAGCCAAGAAAAACTACTGTGTGGACAAAGAGGTGTCAATACATAACCCATAGTAAGGATAAAATGGTCAATGCAAACAGAAAAATATAAGATGGAGTATAAAACAATTTCCTACCACTAGATGAAATGGACTTGAGTTTGATAAGTTGGACACTTCAGGAGAAAAGAACAGAGATTTTTGAAGATAGAAACTGAGGAATAAATGGGAAAATACTGAAAACATTTAAAAGGAGGGACTCAGTGAGTGATGAGAGATCATTGAGCATGGAAGGTGTGTCCAAGACAGAATCTAGAAGGAGAAGCATGATGATGAAGGGATGATTTTTTTCCTTTCCATCTAGAATTTCCTGTCTATATAGAAATACATAGTATTTATACACACATTTTCATATTTGAGGCATTTTACTCCTCTATGTGCAGAAATTCATTTATGTGTTTATTTTCACATAAACTCTCTCAAGAATGAAAATTAAATAGTCACCTTCAGACAAAGAAAGCTGGGCATGCTTGTTAGGAGGCCTCTACCACAGAATCAGGAACAGTTGATGGAAATGATTTGGCTAACTGAGAATGAATATTCTGCAACTGCCTGCCCAAAGGACTCCATCCAAGGAAGGAGGAGGGCGTGATGAGGGTGGAGCATACATGACATGCAGTGAAAGCCATCTCTGCTATAAAGTGGCCTGCCAGGTAATCATTTCAAGTGAAAACAATAAAATTCCTAGTGAGGTGCACAATATGCTGGAATGAAGTACATGGGCACACAGCACTGAGATAGAATGTCATAAAGCAAGGATCCCATTTAAATCACAGACAACATACATCCATGCTTATGCTGCCCAGAAACTGACATCATGGGGTCTTCTGTCACTTCCTATCTTATTTTTTGAGACATAGTTTCTCCCCAAAACTGGAGCTCACTGGTGGCCATGCAAGGCCCCAGAATCCCCTTCTCTTCCTCCCTGTCACTGGGGTTATACCCACTGAGCCAGGGCTTTTATGTTGGTTGCAGAGAACCCAAACTCAAATGTTCATATTTGCATAACAAGCACTTTGTCGATTAATCCATCTCCCCTCCTCTGCCCTTGTTTTTAAATAAAGTCTTATTGGAAAACAGCCAAGCCTAGTCATTTACATAGTTTTGTGGCCATTTTCACTCTGCATTATGGTTTAGTAACTGCAACAGAAACCATATGGCCTGCAAAGTCTAAACAAAATGTTTACTGTGTGGTCTCTCAGGAAAGTAGTTGCCGACCTTGGTTCAATCACATAATACAAATGTGTGGTTGCCAGAATGGACACAAAAGATAACTATGTTCTGCCTGTAAAAACTCACCTTTAGGACCCAGACATAGATAAGTTAAAAGCAAAAGAATAGAAAGAAATTGACCATACCCCCTGAATTTGGGTGTCAATGAGGAGGCCTAGGGAACCTATTGAGCCTTGGGCAGCAGATCAGTACCCATCCCAAGTATACACACGGACTTTGGACTCCCATAGAACAATGTGAGGTGCACTCTCACCCTGAACTCTTGGGGAGGGTCTAGGCCCTGCCCTATATGAAATGACAGACTATGCACACCCCCATGGAGGGCCTCACCCTCCCTGGGGGAATGAGGGGATAATGGGGGGGGTTGGGGGGATGGCACGGGAGGAGGGGAGGGAATGGGAGAGGGACCTGGAACTGACTTGTGAAGCAACCTCGTTTCTTATCTAAATTTAAACTGGAAAAAAAAAGAAAGTTATTTGAATGCATGTTAAACATTAATGTAATTTTTGAAAGGTTATATCTGATTTTTTTTTTACCAAAATAAATCTGGAGAAAAAAAATTTAAAAAAAAGGGGGAAAAAAAAAGCAACCAGAAAAAAAAAAAAAAGAAGTTGCAGTTAAAATTAGTTGCAGCGGCTGTGTGAGAGATGCTACCCTGGTGAAGGCAGGACTCTAATGAGAGCAGGGTAACCCACTGAGAAGACCACCATCATCAATGTGCTTGCACCTAGTCATAGAGCTTCAGAAACTCACATGTTAGAAGAAACAAAACTACTATGTCCACTAATTTAAGAACGTCTCACTCTTCACAGAACTAAGACAAGGGAAGATAGGAGACATTTCTTGAACACCCAGCTGGTAACTCCAGAGCACCTAAGCTTTATTCAAATGCGTGGTTTCCATGGAGACAAACGATGTGCTGGAGAACAAAGATCAGTTTTTCAGCCTGGAAATCACATAGTTTTTCCTCCCTGGGCCATGTGGAACATTCTCTTGGCCTTTCTCTTTCACTGAGTTCCTGGTTTGTTTTCCTGATTTGTGTCTTTCTTTTTCTTGCTTTAATTTATCCTCTTGTGAAAAACCTCCCCTAACAATGTTATGAGAAAATTACATTGCAACTGTGCTAGAATCTTTCTCCATATCTGTCTTTATCATTTCTGTGCACTGGCAAGCAAATCCACAGAAAAGTCACCAATGAACTTTCATGTTCTCTGACTTCAGGAGGCTTAAGTCAGACTGACCACCAGTAAGGAATGGAGGAAGTGAGGACAGTGAGTCCTCCAGATTTTTCTCTAGGTCATTTAGCATAGCTGTGTCCTCCAAGAGAGGTCGTGTCTCCTCCACAGATTCTTCAGTGAGAAACTGGTCACAGCCCTGTTTTCATTCTGTTTTAGGTCAGGTAATGGCAATGTTTCCTGTTCCCCATCATCTGCTTTACCATCTTCATTGCCTCCCAGAAGAAAGATTATTCTTTAATAGTTTTGATAAAATTTTCATGGATTGCTGGAAGGCATTATATATGCTGTTGGAGAAGAAGAAGAATCTGAAGGTCATACCTCAAGCTACAATAATGACCAGCTTGACAAGATATGTCCATTGGTAAGCGAGTGGCACGAATGTTGTAGGAGTAAACAACCACTTTCTGATGGAACTCGTACACGACACTGTTGACACGACTGAGAATCTATGGCCCTAGGGAGAACCCAATTTTATTATTATGCCAAGTGAACATAGTATGGAAATGTTTCCTAATGGCTTATTACTGCGCTTATATAGATGAGAACATCCCTCATCCCTCATCAGAGAATCTTCCCTTTGCAGCAGATGGCAACAATTAATATTGCGACTCTCACCTGGGAAACATGAAGAGATGAGAAACTCTAGTGCTCAGCCCTCAGTGGGATATCCATGCCACACCCCTCCTAGAAAGTATTGGGATCTTTACAGAAGAGGGGTCAGAAAGTCTATAGGAGTCAGAGGTGATGAGTAACTTAACGAGAACACTTTCCCAGACTCAATAGGTCGTATATATATGAACTACTCAGTAGCAGTTGTGACAACATGCAAAGGCTGTGCAAGCTCAAATTAGAAGAAAGATCTCAGCGTGGAAAGAGGGAGGTGAGAATGCACTCTCACCAAGGAATGACCGGCATTTAATACCTACTGGGAGAATCCGTTTTCTTTAATGATGTGACTCCTGGTAGGTCAACCACCCTCTAGACCCTACTTCTAAGACTAGTTGAACAACACAGACTGGACTCAGTTGATGAAAGAAAGAGGAATGTGGCAGCAAGAAAGAAAGCTCCAAGTTGAGTGTGTTTGGAGGAAGGCGGGCAGGGTGGTTCTGGGAGGAGCTGGGGTAGGGAGTAGAGTATGGTCAAACAATTACTTTTTTCAAAGAATTAATAAAAACATTATGTTTTTCCTTTTAATTTTCAACTTTGAGTTTTCTGTGAAGTCAGGACACCATATGATATAAAGGTGAAGTTTAAATTTTCAGCAACTTGTTTAAAAATATACTTACGATATACTCAAAATGTATTGATGATTTGACTAAGAAAGGAATTTCTATGGGAAGTTGTTCTTCAGAATTTTGGGCACATTCTTCCTCTTTCTTCTACCAGTGCTGTAACCGAGAAATTTTATGTTGCTTACTCTGTGCTTAATCGTTTGTATGGACCACATACATTTGTTTTCCTAGTGGAAATGTGTAGCGAATTTCATTTCTCTTTATGTTCTGAAGTTTTGGAAGGATGTGCCTGAGTGTTAGCCTGCATTACCCAAGTCACACGGTAGGTCTCATGTGCTAGAGTCCTGTCCTTTAGTTTGGGTTTGGGTTGTATGCTGTGCTGGGGGTGGAAGTGGGAACTGTATGCAAGGGTTCCACATTTCTCTCTCCTGTCCAGGGTCATATCCTTGTATTTTGCAATATCATTCATTTTATTGTCCATATCTTTGCTGTTTTCTGTCTTTCTCTTTCTCCTGTGCTGCTGCTAGAGGCTTCCTCATGGTCTTTTCCTTCTCGAATCCTTCAGGCTTTTCTTTCCATTATCAGTTGTTAATTCACAAGACTTCTTTCTTCATTTTGTTCTCAAGACTCTTCTTTTTCCTAAAACACACCTTGTTCTAACTTTATCAGTGACTCCTAGTGAACACAGTGGCTGTCAAGTAGGGGTGATGTGTATTTGTTGTCTATTTCTGCCCAAATAAATGACCACAAGTATCGTGGCATTGACAGCACAAACTTTTCTTATAGCTGTGTGGAAGGGCAACCTGGGATCTGTTGGGTGAAAGTCATGCATTGACTCATGTTTTCCTTTTTGAATGGTCTAGGGGAGAACCCATTTCCTCTTGTTTGTGTTTTGGTAGTATTCAGTCCCCTCTGATTGTAGCACTGAGGTACATGTTTGTTTCTTTGATATAAGATGAGAGACAACCCGAGCTTCTGTAGGCCACCCACAATGCTTGGCTCACGTCTCACTTACTGCTTTCCAAGCCAGCAATGTTGGTTGAGCCTCTAATCTTCATCTCTCTTTCTGTTCCTGTCTCCCTGTGACCTCGAATGGACAAGACCCTCTCCTTCTAAGGACTCACATGCTTAGATTGGGTCTAATCATTGTGTCCAATATTCCCTCTCTTACTCAAACTCAGTACTCATAGTCACAATTTTGAAGATTCTTTTGCCATGTAAGGTCTTTCAGTCATCGGTTTAAGGGATGAAATGGTGTATAGATGTTTTTCTTGTTGTTGTGACAAAACAATAAACAAAGGGAAAGGGTGAAAGATTTTTGAAGGGAAGCAGTCCGTCGTGGTGGGAAGGGAGTGGATGGCAGTAGGAACATGAGGCAGATGGTCCTCATTGTGTCCCCAGTACAGAAGCAGAGAGACATGACTCCTGCTGCCCAGTTCCTTCCCCTTTCATGTTGCACTGACCAAGCCCGTTTAGGTGTGGTCACAGGTACGGATGTGGATATGTCACTACACCTTCACCCCCTTTCTTATGCTTGTTTTTTTTTGAGATCTCACTATGTTGCCCTAGCTGTCCTGGAGCTCACTCTGTAGACCAGGTTGGTCTGGAATTCTCAGAGTGCCTGTCTCCCAAGTGCTGAGATTAAAGTAGCACCAGTAGGCCCGGTTCCTTTCTCCATTTTTATTCCATCCATGGAAGGGTGCTGCCCACATTTCGGATATATCTTCCATCCTCAACAAACACCCTCACAGACAAGCTCAGGTGTGTCTCCTCAGTGCACTGGCTGTTTCGTAAAGCAATGAAGTCTCCTTAGTGCTCTAGCTGTTTCTTAACGCAATCCAGTTAATAACTGAAATGAACTCGAACACAGAACAAACATACTGAAGTGCCACTATTGAGTTCTGGTGCAGGGAATGCACAGGTCTGATTGTCACACTTAGCAGGAAGTCCCTACTCCAGGAGGGCTGAAAGGTCTTATCAAAGATACAGATGATTTTAACACAAGACATAAAAATAAAAAAGCACCTTCTGCAGGCCATCAATAGCCTTTGACTATAAGATAGAATGAACTTGTATGGAATGGATCCAGAAGAAAAAACTAGAACTAAGGGGGAAGAAGCAGACCCCAGGTCTGACAGAGTAATCTTCTATATGAAGGGCTAGTAAACAGCTGGGCAGTTTGCCTTAGAAGGCTGTGACCATTCTGTATTAATGCTAGCTATGAACAACTCACTCGGTAAATCGATAAGTGATTCAGTCCTCCGTCCGTGCAAACATACTACTGTCTTTAATGAAGCAAAGATCAATTAAAACAGTTTGTTTTCTGCTCCCAAAGAATTTGTCCCAGAGTCCTTTCTGACTGACTTCAACCCTGTCCTTCATGATTTCTGTTCTTGTCTTCAATAAAAGTATATTTATGAGCACCAATAATGGACACCTAATGCTCTAGGTATCGGGGACACATCAGTGAATGAATTAGAGAGAACACAGCAGTCTTCCCCCATCTTTCCTGCCTGCTTCATAGCTGTTTCCTCTTCTCCAGCCTCTCCCCTGTAAGTACCAATGACCACTTGCTACAGTTGTCACTTGCTATGTCAACTTGCTACGACATCACTACAATCACTGCAGGGCTGCTTATGTGGCATTCTCTTTGACCTACTTCATGCCCTTCTTGCAAACTAGTCCATTGTAATCAGTGCTAAATTGACTAACCACGGCTCTCCTCCCACTACAGGGAGACACCAAGGCAGACATCTTAGCTTGGCTGGCATCAACCCCTCAGCCGGAAGACTCCTGCCTTTCCTACCTCGTTTGCTAGAATTCTTACGTATTCTTTCCTTCCTTGTAGGAAGAATGTCTCAGTACTCCCCCAACCTTAAACCTTCCCATGTGCAGTTCTATGTTTTTTCTATTTGCTTTGCCTAGAATGACTCTTCATTGTCTCTAGATTCTCAAGTCCTGTTCATCTTCCACGTGCCCAGTCAGAATTTTCCATGAAATTTTTCTTTTCTATTTTTGATGGAACTAGGCATTGATCATAGGGTCTCCAATATGCCAGACAAGCACTATACACCACTGAGCTAGATACCCAGCCCTGGGATTTCTTAAAATATAATTTTCCCTTAGAGCACACATTAATTGATTCCTGCCTGGTCAGCCATTGAGTTAGCTTTTGTATCAACACTCACTCTTGTTCACTGGGTAAGGCTTGGTAAAGCGGAGCTCATGTATGCTGTGTTTCACTGTTCTCTGCTCTCCGCTCTGGTCTCACATGTATCACTTGAGTAACAGAAGCAGAGAGCAGGAAATGAATCCTAGTTTACTTTCTCCTTTTTAAGAAATGGAAATGGAGTCCATTTGTCTTAATCCACACAAAGAGACACAGAGTTCAGTGCTCAAAGAACGGCAGTTCTGGTGTGCACTTGGCAGGGACAGCTGTTGAAAATTGAAATGTTACAGTTCACAAAAAGACCTAGGTCATCTGTTCAACCCTGTTTTCATGGAGGGCTCACTGAAAACCACCCTAGGACGAATAAGACATTTGCTCACCTATGCCGCAGGAGAAACTCCTGAGCCATCTGCCGGCCCAGGAATGACTTACTTGTGAATATGAACTCTGAGTTTTAAAGCAGATGCAGGTGTGCCTCCTGCAACCCACATTCTTATTTTGCCTCCGGAAGATGAAGAATTTGGATAATCAGAAGCAGTACCTGCGCAGGCAACGTGGCAGTGATTCTTCTGTTGTCTTCTCTCATTTCTGCACCACGTAAAGCTGTTTATCTGGAATATGCCATAGTCAATGCTCCCATCCTTCAGGAAAGTCCGGACTGTGGTGTTGTAGTGGCTCTCGTAGTATGCCATGCAGATCCCTATATGGGGAGAGAAAGACCTAAGGAGACCACAGTCCTTTAGTTCAGCCTGCCCTGTGAGGTGACTTTCTTTATACAATTTCTTTATACCCACTGGCCTCCTCCCAGCAGAACTTTGGGTGAGATGCACAAGTGAGAAATATCAGCAGGACATGGGAGTGTGTACAGGAGCAGGGGTGCCAACCAGAACCTGCACAGCAGTCAGTAGCTGAGCCTTATCTGGGGAATCCTGGTCTCCCCCACACACTGGGATGAGTGGCATCGTTGTTCTTTTCCCTCCCTGGGGACATGAGCATAGGACTCCAGCAATGAGCAACCAGAGACCATGGGGAGAAGGAGAGAAGGGTGAGCATGAGCAGCTCAGGAGAACATGTGAAGAGCTGGCAGCCATCTCCGGTGGGAGTAGAGCTTGTTGGGCTGGAGACCACCAGGTGGAAACACGGAGTGGATCTGCAACACCTCCTAGAAGACGCCCACACTCAAAACTAGAATGAGACAGGAGGTAGGGGAGAAATCTCACAGTTTCCAAGGGTAAATCCCTCGTAATTGTCCAGGCCAGCCTTCACAAATATTTTTGCCAGTTTACATCGGGTGTAGACTTTGGATTCTGCAACTATGCTGAGGCTGATAATCAGGGCCAAGATGCCAACAGCCTTCATCCCCCAGGCCCGTTGGAAGCAGAGTCTGCCAAAAGATCCGGAGAGCAGTCAGGCAACCTTGATTCATCCTCAGAGCACCAGTCACCAGAGTTTCAGAACACAGTTCTCTTGGTTGAGGGCAACCCCACGTTAGTACTTCTTGGTTGTGGGCAACCCCACCTGTGGTGATATTTTGTTTATGCTATAACAAATAAAGCGTGCCTGAAGATCAGAGTGCAGAGCTAAGCCATTAGTTAGCCACAGAGGCCAGGCAGTAGTGGCACACACTTTTAATCCCAGCACCAGGGAGACAGATGCAGACGGATCTCTGTGAGTTCAAGGCCACCCTGGGCTACAAGAGACTGATTAACTGTGACTCTGTCTAAAAGAGAAAAAGAGCTCACACAAAGGTGATTCCTGCATTTGGGATCACATGCCCTTAATCCAGCACTAAGGAGGTGGAGACAGGAGTGATATGGCTGGGCAGAGAGAAGAACATAAGGCGGGAGGAGACAGGAACGCAGTACAGTTTGAGGAGCAATACAGTCTGAGGCGGTGAGACTGAGGAGGCAGTCTGAGAACAGGATACCCCTTTGGTCTGAGCATTGGTAGAATAAGAAAACTATAGTGGCTGGCCACTCTGCTTCTCTGATCCTTCAGCTTTCACCCCTGATAGCTGACTCCAAGTTTTTATTATTAAGAACAATTAGAATTCATGCTACACCCACCTGATTACGTCCTGCCCGTTTTCAGCCATTCTGAACCTCTATTGGGGGGAAAAAGGAGAAAATAACTCAGACACAACACACAGGGCAGGAGTAAGACTGGAGGATCTTGCTGCTGTATCCTTAGAGTCAGACAAAGAGAAATGTACCTTCCCTCACTGACATCCAGGTGGACACCATGTCCTTTCCAGATATTCACCCTAACTCAGTATAGATGAAGAAAGGAGGGAGGAAGGTATTCCATACATATGCACTCAATTTTGGCAGCAAGAGATGGGACAGATGAGTGTCTGCGGGGACACTGGACTTCTGATCTGCAGAGGGCTCTGTGTCTCTGCCATTCTCTTATTTGATGCTTTTCCAGATGGGGAGGTGTTGAGAGACATACCAGTCTCTCATCTGACTTTGAAAAACGATGGAGTGTTTTTGTTTGTTGTTTGTTTTTTGTGGGTTTTTTTTAGGGGTTTCCCTCACTGCTACTCCAGTGGAGGTCTCTACATGTTTGGCTTCTGGTAAATTTGCGTGGAGAGAGGACAATGGTCAGATGAGTGGGAAATGTTGAGGGTGAGGGGCAGGAGCAACAAAAAACCTGGTGATGACTTATTTCAAAGGGTTTCGAGAGTGGGAGTTGTATTTCTTGTTGGCGCTGGCTTCCAGTAAGATCTTTTCCCATGCAAACAATGCCATCTTCAAGCAACACTGCGGGAATGAGGCTGTAGTGATATCTCTGATAATTACTCAAGACACTAAGATTTGTACAGTTTTTTGTCTATTATTATTTTCTGCAACTGCCTAGAATCTTCCCAAGGTGCTAGTCATTCCCATGGAGATAGATTTCCCCCCAATTGAGAAGTTTGAAAACAGGACTCAGTGTGCAAGCATGAACTAGCAGAGGACCACAGTGGGTTTTCCAGTTTCTAAGCAATGGGGTACCTGGATGCTGGTGAAGGACAAGGCTCAGAAAATCAGATCTATTTTTCCAAGTAAGGTTTTATTGGAACTCGGGTGGTATGCATGGTAGTATATTGGTGGCATATGGTGGCCTATATGGTTGTATGGTGTGCTTGGCTGCTTCCACAGTGCTGCAGTGTCAGTCCTCAGGAACCATGACAAACTGTAGAGGCCACCAAACCTACAATACCATCTGTCTCTTTAGGGAAGTGTGTTGCCCAGTGACTTTACACTAGGTACAGAGAGGCAGACAGATGATGTGTAGGAGACTACAAATCTGGTCAGTTTCCATCCATTGCATCAGAATATGCTCTGAAACAGAACAAGACAATAGCCATAGCAGTGGCAGCCCCAAGCATACTGCTCAACCACTCTGAAGCCAGGGCTTGCCCTTGCTGGGCTGGTCAGACAGCTGTGGTTCCACTCCTACTGAGAAGGTAGATTCCCAGTGCCATCTGTAGACTAGTTTCCTGGGTGATGGGTGGGAGAAACCTGGTTCTACTTACTCAGTCAGTGAGTGGTAGTTTCCAGGAAGGACCTTCGTGAATCCCCTGAAGCCATTTCTGATTCTCACAAGGCACAAGTGATCCTTCACTAACTCAAGGGCCTTTCCCTAGAACCTTGGCAAAGGAAGGGTTCTTATTGCCTTTGTTTCCAGATGCCTGGAGGTTCTAGAACACCAAAGTTCTCAACAGTCTTGTTTGACATCTACCTGTGTCTCTTTTTATTCTTCCTAGTCAACAGCCTGAGCCATTAGACAACTTAGCCAAGGTCTCCCTTGCAAGTGAGATCACCTTTCTAAAATAGCAGTCTCCAAACTTCATCCCAACCCACATCACTAAGTGGGCATGAACCCAGAATTTCAATTACAGGTTCCTGCACTTCCATGCTTTATCGACCATCAACACTATATATGTTAAAATTTAAAAGAAAAAGGTGAAATTAACATTTAAGACTTTAACAGCATAAATTTATTTACTTTACGCAAATGGCTATTAATAAAATGTTGTTAGAAAAACAGGAGAATCCAAGGAGAACTTAACAGCGCCTAGAGGACAGGAATGCAGTATTACAGTGCAAGAACTCCCAATCCCAATAAAATATTTGTACATGACAAGCACTCTTTCACTATTATTGAAAATGTTAACATGGCACAAAAGATCTGGTTTTGAGCCCATTTGTCTCCCGGCTTCAATGGGACAATACATCAAAATTTTAATCGTCATATGCAGGTCTAGTTAGAAGGATATTGCCAGTGGTATTAATCACTACATATTCTTAAATTTATTCTGCCAATAATGCAGATGTTTTGCCCAAATTTACTTTTAAGTCTTGTTCAGAGCTAGAGTAACATACACAGTTCATCGCTGTGCATACAGGAGCTATTTCTTTCTTCTAATACAAAGATATTATAATCAATAATCTCACACAGGCTATTTTTCTTTACTTTTCTAAGAATGTCTGTAGGACCAGTTCCTGGGAAGGGGTTTCCTGGGATTTTATGATTTTGTATTGTCAGATTGCATTCCATATGGATTCATGTTAGGAGGCAGGGATCCTTCCCCACTGTCTGCCTCACACACGGTGTTGTCAAGCACGGTAGTGTTGCCAGTGTGAGATAAACTACGGTTCTCAGTGGAGCTTCAGCATCTGCCTCCCTAGTTTCAAGCTGTTTGAGCATCTTTTCCTATGTGAACTCTATTCATGGATGTCGTGGAAAGTGTGTGATGAGAGGAAAAGTGTAGGCTTATCTTCAAATTCCCTTCAGCATGCTTCGAAAATCAGATTTTACTATTTAGCAAGTCACAGGAACAACTGAAGAAGCTTTTTTTAATTTTCTTTCTAAAATACCTGCTTAACATCTTTACAGGCTATGGGAAAGATGTACAAAAGCCATTCACATTTTTCATATTTTGTATCAGTCACTTTCCTATTGCTGTTATAACACACCACCAGTATATAAATTGAAATCTAATAAAATGGGTGGAAGGGTTATGTGCTGATGATGAATCAACGAAAATCTAAATGGATAGAAAAGACACACCAGGCTCATGCACTTATATGAAGATTTGGCTTTCATATTTAGTAGAGTCTCGGTTAAAATTCCAGACATTTGCTCTGGAAATATCAGTCAGGTTATTCTAAAGCATATTTGAAAGCAGAGCTGACTGGGACAGTTAAAAGCATCCTGTAAAGATAATGAAGTGAGAGGGCCCACGGTGACCAACTTTAACATAATACTAAGTTGCTTCATTTTAGGTGGGGTGACTGATGAGAAGACCAATGTGGGTCAATGGAATGGGAGGCAGAGCCCATCAAAAGACAGTCAGCTGAATGCTGTCAGAGATACAGATGTCATTAGGTGAGATGATGTTCTTTCTGAAACATGGCTGGGACAATGACAAACAACAAGAAGAGAAGGCATTGAAGGAGATGTATGTGACACTTTCCATAAGGCATAACTTGTAGCTGGTCAATGACCCACTTGTAAAGAGTAAGCTTGTAAAGTTTCTGTATGTTAACACCAAGATTCTTCTGATTTTTGAGTTTCTGTGCTAAATTTTATGCCAAATTTTCATTTTGAATTTTGTGCCAGAATTTCACTGCCAAACTCAATTCATGAAATAATTAAAGATAGTTACAAGCTGGACTTGACCAAATCAAAACTTCAGCTCTCTGAAAAATGCTGTTAAGAAAAAGAAAAGACTAGCCACAGTTTGTGAAAATATTTACATGCCGCATGTCTGATAAAGAAGTTCTGTATCCAGATTTACACACACACATACACACATTGTGTATCTTAGAATTCAACAGTGAGCAAACAACCCAATTTAAAAATGAACAACAGTGAGCAATAGGGCATCTCCATCACACCCTGCCCAGCAAGGCCCAGGGACCGTTGTAAAAGAGGAGGCAGAGAAATTATAAGTGGGAGTGGGAGTGAAACTAGCTTCTGGATATGAGGCTATCTCTGCCTTCATGAACTCACAGCAGCCATGGCTGTCTGACCACAACCTGCACAAAATCAAGGTATCAACATCTCGTCATGGAGTGGGGAGGGACTCTTGAGACTTCCCCCTGACTGCAAATTGGCAGCTTCTGGGGGAAAGACAGTTTTCTTTAAGGGTATGGCCTCTGCTAAGTTGACCAGTGGATTACTCCATACTCTTGAGTACACAGGCAGCACAAATTAGACTTGGTGTATTATTGTTAGTATACTTTTTTAAAAAGGAAGACACAAAGTTGGGAGGGGATGGCAAGGTGGGGATGGATCTAAGAGGAGATAGGGAGGGTGGGGGATGAATATGATCAATATATATGTCTGCATGCAAGCAAAATTCTCAAAAATGAATAAAATATAGTTATGTTTTCTTTGAAAGAAATTAGCAAAAACCATCTGCAATGGGGCATCAAAGAAGATATGTAGGCAGCAAAACAGTTGAGTGGACATCTCCCATCATCTGTTGCTAAGTGATTTCTAAAACTACAATGACTTTTGCTTCAATTCTAACTGAAATTGCCATACAACAAGCTGGTTGTACTCAATGAAGCCAAGGAAAAGAAGGAATATTTATACCTTGCTTGCAAAGGGCAGTGTGGCTTGCACATTTGGAAAGTAGCTAGGTAAAGTTTCTTGCACAGTTAGACACAGGCTTATGGTAGAAACCAAACCACTCTAACGTACTTTTATTCAAGTGAATCAAAAACTTATATTCAAACAAAATCAAGTTAAATAATGTCTATACCATAGCTTCATGGACAGCCACTAGGAACCAAAGGCAGCACAGGTGTCCTTCAGCAGGGAAATGTAGACATGAAGTTTGGTACATCTTACCATGAACAGTAGTTCTTGCTCAGTACTGACTGATCTTCATAACCACAAGGATGGTTCAGATACGTGTTGCTAAGTGAAAGCAGCGCCGTCCAAAGGACACATATTAAATGATGCCAATTACATGATGCTATGAAAAGGCAAAACCATGGGTATAGAAACTGGATAGTTGTGGTGAGTGATCAGGGGAGGGTTTGATGACAGAGGGTCTCTTAGAGAAATGTCAAGTCAATTAGCAGTAGTCTCTGTAGTGGCAGGGTAGGGGACACCTGACTTCCTGACTGAATCAAAGCTCATAGAACTACACAGCACTAACAGTGAACTTCTGTGTGTGACAGAAGAATACTCAGCCAGAATGTGGGACTCCATGAGATGGGCCTCAAGTGCAACAAGAAGACTTGCCTGTCATAAATGTATGATGGACCTCCCCGGGGGAGATGGAGGGAAAGCCACTAATAGAACTGAAAAAAAAAACGATATTTTTTCCTGGCTATTTAGACCTAAAGACAAAATATATGTACAGAAATTATATACTTTGGTTGGTTACTTTGCTTCTTGGGTAGGAGGGCTATCAAGCCTATAAAAGTCTATCAAAGGTTATCGTTTATAAAACTGCCCCAACGTCCATGGGGGCCTCAGTTAGGAAAGAGATTCCTTAAAAGTTCAAGGACCTGAGTTTGGATGCTCTGCACCCATGTAAAAGCTAGACACTGTGGCACGTGCCTGTAACCCTAGCACTGGGGAGATTGTTTCAGAATGATCTGAAGCTCACTAGATGGCTCAGTGGGCTCCAGATTTGCTGAAAGTCTCAAAAATTAAATAGTATATGAGAAGAAGCCTGATGCTGACATCTGGCCTCCTCACACATGCTTACAAACATACACATTCAATGACACACGCTTGCACATGCACACATGCAAAACTCTAAGGTTGAACAAATGTATCAGTATATGGTAGCTAATGGGGGGCATCAGGGTTCACACTGTCAGAGGAACTATTAAGAAACAAAATAATAAATCCTGTGATGGTGGATGAGGACAAGTGGTATCAACAGCTACCTGTGTACCATGTATCCTCTGCCATCACCTCTCATCTATCCTCTATCCATCACCTCTCCTCTTCCTGTGTACCATGTATCCTCTATCCATCACCTCTCATCTATCCTCTATCCATCACCTCTCCGCTTCCTGTGTACCATGTATCCTCTATCCATCACCTCTCATCTATCCTCTATCCATCACCTCTCCGCTTCCTGTGTACCATGTATCCTCTATCCATCACCTCTCCTCTTCCTGTGTACCATGTATCCTCTATCCATCACCTTTCCTCTTCCTGTGTACCATCTATCCTCTATCCATCACCTCTCCTCTTCCTGTGTACCATCTATCCTCTATCCATCACCTCTCCTCTACCTGTGTACCATCTATCCTCTATCCATCACCTCTCATCTTCCTGTGTACCATCTATCCTCTATGCATCACCTCTTACCTCTTCTCAGGAGGAAAAATAGGTATGTGCATAAACATTAGTCCACATATACTTATTCCTTAACGATGTCTTCTTAGACGACCTAGACAGAGACACACCAGTGGCAATGCATGCACTCCTTGCTCAGAACCTGCATATAGTCTTATTCTCCAGCCAAAGGAACCACAACGCCTTGGAAAATTGGCTGGTTTCAGACCAAGGGCAGGAAAAATAAGCAAGATGAGCCTGAATCATCTTGTTAGTGTAAGAAAATAAGGAAGTACTTAAAAAGAGAAAAACAAAGGGTGTGGAGTGGTTGAACATATCAAAGGGACAGTAAAGCCAAACTAAATGAACTCCTCATGGCCATGGCTGACACAATTTGAGCAACAACAACAAAAAGCCAGCAATGCTTTGGTATTATAATAACCAAGAAAGAAATCAATACTGCTAAGTGCCTATGAGTGAAGGACGCACTACATGTTATAGGGAGAAGGAATACATGTTACTTTATGGAAAATTCTAAAAGATCTACATGGATTATTGTTAAACCCCAGGAAATGCAGTTTAATTCTCCTCCCTTCTGGTAGGGGCTGGGCTTAATCCCTGTTTCCAAAAGACAAGGAAAATCAACAATGTTGACATTGTGTAAGAAGCCCAGAAGACTGCTTCAGACATGGGACCTCACCAGGAATGGGTCACTGTGGTTTTTATTCCCCCAAATCTATAGCCCCAACATGATCCAAAAACATTGGTCAGAATGCCGTATTCAAGAACAACCTATGATGCACCTGACCAGAACTTCTTGAACTTGTCAAGCCGAGGCAAGTAACCTAGGGAAGTGTTCACCAACAGGGAGAGGCAAAACTGTGATGACTAAATGCAGCTAACAGGATCCCGGAAAGCCAGGTTGAGGGCTGTGGTTAGGCCTCTGCACCCATGCTGGTTTCTCAGTTCTTTCAAGCATGCTGTGGTAATGTGAGATATTATGAGAGAGAAGCCTGGGAAAGCCACAGGGGACCTCTGTGCCCCTGGGCATATTTTCTGTAGGCTGAAACTGCATTGAAAACAAGTTAAAGAGTCTTAGGATTATTGTGTTGCCACAATCACCAATCACAGAAAAGCTCAGCAAACACGAAATGTTTGACTATTATAAAAATCAGTAACCCATCCCCATATGTGGCAGTCCTTTTAGTTATTTGCCAATGAGAAATCCAGCAAACAGATGACCTAAAAGTTTTTTTAAACTCCCAACAAGTTATTGTAAAGATTCTATTATTTAAAGGCCTTGTTTCTATAAAGAAGTGGGATGTGCTAGGATGGTTAGGGTCACTGGGGATGTGCCTTGAGCACTGTGGGCCTCTGACCCTTGTTTCTCCCTTTGGCTTCTTGGATGAGATAAGTAGCTTCATTCTGCCATGTGTTTCCAGAATACTGTACTGTTTCACCATAGGCTCAAAGCTCCAAAGACAACTGACTTTGAATTGTCACTTCCAAAACTGTGAGCTGAAGCCATCCTTTTCTGTTCATTAGCTAAGTGACTCAGGGGTTTCATTATGTTAACAGAAGGCTTACTAACACTACTACTCTTGCAGATAATCTTGGCTGTACAGTCTGAGCCTCGTAATTTTTATATCATGGTGGTGATAGCCTATATCTTCTACACTGAGATATATTCCCATATATTGCCACAAACTAAAAGACAGGAAGACGCATTATTCTTCATCCATTTATCTGGGAGCCACAGAAAGTAAGATAAGGACACATGACGTACGTTTTGATCCACGGAAGACAACCAAGTCAGAAACACTAATGCAACCCAACACAGACTTAGCCATCACAATGACGCAATGGCAGCCGTGGCTTTTGTTATGTGCAGCATGTGGGCATCTGTTGTGCAAAATCTGTGTAACATGAAATGCCCTCCTTTCACCATTTTCTAATGTTCAATCCTGAGGTATTTTGTACACCCAGTGCCATGTATCCACCACTGCTACCTAATTCCAGGTCTCCATCGCCTCCCCCAAAGGAGGCCATACTCCTGTGAAGCCAGCGCCTCCCACCCCCTCCCCAGCCCTGGTACCCCCTCCCCAGCCCTGGTACCCCCTCCCCAGCCCTGGTACCCCCTCCCCAGCCCTGGTACCCCCTCCCCAGCCCTGGTACCCCCTCCCCAGCCCTGGTACCCCCTCCCCAGCCCTGGTAATCATCTATGCTTTCTTTGGCTCCTTAGAGTTATCTGTTCTAGACTCTTTCTTAAATGGGCTCACAACACTTTTCTAGTGGTGTTTTCTCTAAGCATGGTCTGGAAACACCTATAAAATGTGTTTAAATGAAGTTTTCTTGGTGTTGGTCTACTGAATAGAGTCTATGTAAGAATCTGGTCTTTGTCATGCTACCTATGTGCCCATAGTGCCACCAGGGAATAAAACAGTATCCCTAAGATTTCTGTCTTCTAGACATGGGGCTGATGTGTCTGGCCACCTCCTTGAGCTCAGTTAGGCAACATGACAAGTGAATCCACAGCAGAGTGTTAATCATTGAGGTTGTCTCGGTAAGTGACCTCTTCCGAGAGACTTGCAAGGCATTTGTCCCATGTATCCACAGAGACTCAGACATATCTGGGCACTCACATCGTTTGTATAAAATGGTATCACAATTGCATATAACCTATGTGTATGCTTCTAAATGCTATAGACTGTCCCTGTGTTACCTGCAGTGGCTGGTGGAATAAAGGCTGTGGAAATAGTTACCTAATGACATTGACAAGATAATGAGGAGAAAGGAGTTCACCCAGACTCAGGTGTGATTCTTCCATATTTTAATGCTTTCATTCTGAGGCTAAATTCGTGGGTGTGGAATCTGCAGAGATATAGGGAGGGCTATTAATTGAAGATATTAAAAATGTTGTGCCCAAGACACGTTCTGTTTTCGGTTATGTTCTTTAGAGACTGGTAGTTTGAATGCATTTGGCCCCCACACGGTCATAGGGAGTGGCACTATTAGGAGGTGAGGCTTGGTTGGAAGAAGTGTGGTCTTGTAGGAGGAAGCTGGATGACTCATGCCCTTAATCCAGACCCTGAGGCTGGAGGGCACACCTTTTATCTGGGCCACAGTTTCTGTTGGAAGTGTGTCTCTGTGGGCTATAAGGTCTTTTTCTCAAACTTCCCACAGTATGACAGTCAGTAGACTTCCTGTTGCTTGCAAGATGTAGGACTCTCAGCTCCAGCACCACGGCTGCCTGTACGTCCCTGTGCTCCCTACCATGAGGATAACTGGAAGTGAGCCACCACAATGAAATTTTTCTTTATAAAGGTTGCTGCATTCATGGTGTCTCCTCATAGCAATAGAAAACCTAACTAAGACAGAGCCTAAGGGCCCCAGGGAGGTGCCTCATGACTGCACCCCCTCCTCTGCGACAGAGACCCGAGTCATCTAGTGGGGAGAGAAAACCCACTCCTATCCCCAGGGCAATATGAGAGATTGTAGAAGCTTGAAAAGTGGGGTTCTGAATAGGGCTTGTTTTCAAATACACTTAAAAACTAAAAGATGATATCTTATCCCAAATCGATGAGCTCCTGGTGGTAATATTTACTGTTATTTTTGAAACAGCTTGTAGCCCAGGTTGGCTTAGAATGTGTCTGCTTCTCGGGCTGCCTTGAACAAAGGATCCTCTAAACTGTGTCCTCCCTTACCACTAGTATTATAGGCATGTGTTGTCACACAGTGGTAGTAAGGTTTCTGGTGTTACTAGAGTCCAGTGAGAACCTTGTATCACTTGAATGACTGAAATGACTAAGTCTGAGCATATAAATGGAAATATAGGGATCTTGACACAGGTGCTCAGGGTCAGGAAGGCTCGCTGGTGGT
This sequence comes from Mesocricetus auratus, assembly GCF_017639785.1. Taxonomy (NCBI): domain Eukaryota; kingdom Metazoa; phylum Chordata; class Mammalia; order Rodentia; family Cricetidae; genus Mesocricetus; species Mesocricetus auratus. The sequence goes on from NW_024429196.1 coordinate 10,320,635, forward strand.
GAAGCTCTAAGTCAAACAGGCCAGGCAAAGGCCCCGAATGACTTATCTGGTACTGGACAGATGGACAGCAAATGGAAGCCTCATAAAATACCCAGAGATGAATTAGTAGTAAGGCATAACTCATTTATACGCCACAGCCCTCGTCCCATTCTCCTACAGCTACCCTGCTCTGCCTCCGTTATTTTGGACAGAGATGGCTACAATTGCCATGTAAACTCATTGTAAAAACTCTAAACACAGAATGAAGACTAGATATACCACAGCAAAGAATCATTCTTTGTCTTCTAGAAGTTTCTAAAAGTGGCCATAGACCCAGCTCAGGTTTCACTACTAGTCAGTTAACCCTATATATCTTAAAATTGTACCTCAGATTTGTGTAGGGTTCTGGTCTGTGAATTTTGTGGGGTTGTGACTGTACACTGGGGCTGCAGAGCAGACCATACACATGGAAGGATGGGCACCATGATCAAAACACCTATAGTATTGCCTCTGAAATAATGAAGCAGGAAATAGTGTAATTTAAATGTACTTTTGTCCATACATATTTATTGCATACATTTATAAACTGCACTTGTTTTCATGTGTAAGAGAAATTAGAACATTAAGAATGCAGGTAAGTTCTGGAGACTGGAGAGACGGCTCAGTGGTTAAGAGCACCTGCCAGTCTTAGAGTAGAGGGGTTCAGTTCCCAACACCCAGTGGCATCTTACAACCACCTGTACCTCCACTTCCAGGGGATCCAATACTTTATTCTGACTCCCATGGGCATAGACATGCATGTGATACAAACACACACACACACACACACACACACACACACACACACACAAAGGCAAAAGACATAAAACGAGTCTAAAAAATTAATGTAAGCTCTGGAATCAGATTGCAAAATATGTTTGCTTGGTTCTGTTACTGTGGTCACAGGACATTGTGGTGGAAGCACATGGCATAGGCCTGTTCGTGCCACAGTGGCCAGGAAGGGAAGTCAAGAAGGGTCCTGATGTCCCTTTGAAGAGTTGAGACAATCACTTAACTCCCTTCCTCCTGGGCACACCTTTGAAGTTGTTGCCACCCCCCAGTAGTGCCACAAGCTAGAAATGAAGCCTGCAGTATATGGTCAGCTGACATTTAAAGTCCAGACTGCAGAGATTTCCCTGCATTTCTTTTGTTTGATCTGGAAAATGTAACAACGGCACAGCCTTGTTTAACAGGAAAATGTATGTATACAGCTAGAAAATGCCTTGTTTAACAGGAAAATGCATGTATACAGCTAGAAAATGCCTTGTTTGACAGGAAAATGCATGTATACAGCTAGAAAATGCCTTGTTTAACAGGAAAATGCATGTACACAGCTAGAAAATGCCTTGTTTAACAGGAAAATGCATGTATACAGCTAGGAAATGCCTTGCATGTAACACGTGTTCATCATCATTATTAGTAGAGATCCCTTCTCTGACTGTTACTATTCCCATGGGGAAAAACAAGTCTTAGAGGAGAGCAACATGCAGACCTGGCCGTTATTGTGATGAAGAACTATGAAGTCATTCAAGATGGAGACTCACTCCTCAATGGGCTCCTGGGTAAGGCCTAGTGAGAGCTTCTTAGGTTGATAAAGTGAATCAAGGTTGTATGTATGCACTTGACCAGTGACGACTAACTCCCACCTGACTCTTGAATGAACAAGGACTCTCAAAATGTGAAGGACTCCTACAACCAAGCCTGCTGAGCTAAAGCAGCGAGTCTCCAGCCAGCTGGGTCTTACTCTGCCTGTAGGAGGATGACTGCATATGACACGAATCCTTCATGTGTCCTTCGTTCTGCATTCATCTGGCTCTGGGTCCTTTGGAAGATTCTGACATTGTGGAATTTGATACTTGCAAAAAGAGTCTTCTTACGGGTCCCAAGCACTTTAGAATACTTTGTGTGCAGTGCTTAAGACAGTGGGATAACACCCATTACTCCATGAAAGCATTATCACAGACTTCTTCAGTTGAGCATGCCCTATTCATCACGGAGCCTCTCTCTCTCTCTCTCTCTCTCTCTCTCTCTCTCTCTCTCTCTCTCTCTCTCTCTCTCTCTCTCTCTCTCTCTCTCTCGGTGTGTGTGTGTGTGCGCGCACGCGCACGTGCGTTCGGTCCCATTGCATTGCACTCCTCCCTGTCCCCAAATGCCTGACCATTGGTAAGCCTCTTTTCTTTGCCAATGTCTTTGTAATCCTTCCCCATTTTTATTCTCCTATGTCAGCATGTCACATTACAGCCATTTCCATTTTTTTTTCTTACTCCAAGATAAATGCAAAAAGAGCTTGCCCTGTGGCTGAACTCTGCACAGCTTCTCAAAAGGAAAATGTTGGTGTGGCATGACTTTTTCCATCATTCAATCCAACTGTGTGCTCCCAGAAATAGGAAAAGTCAGAAACTTAGCAGGCACACAAGGGCTGTCTCTTAAGAGTGCTGGAATGCTTGTTCCTTTCAGCCAGACAATAGGAGCTGCCCATCATCCATTTCTAGTCCTGGGCTTGTGCTTGGAAAGAAGGATGGCATCTCTGGGGGAATCCCTGATAAGGCGCCCCTTAGGGAGGAGGACCGAGTTCTGTGGGAATAAGCAGAGGGAGCTTTCTGTCATTTATTTATTATGTCTGAGGTTTGCAATAATTTGTAAGCATGTATTTAAAATTCCAGCTAGCATTTATCTCTAGCCTCCATGTCGGCAGACTCCAAGGGTGAGAACCAGTGGATGAGACTGTCTGGTGACCTTTTGAATGTACAGTTTAGATTAAGGGGGGAGGAAAAATCACAATAACGAACCTGGATTCTTGAAGTTTATAAATGAAAGAAAACTATAAACAAATAATGAGACCATGAAAATGAGATTTTATTTTTTTAAGCAGGAAAAAAAATCCCCAAATGTTGCTCGGTGCTTGCTTTGGTGGTCAGATTATAAGTCTGGATCCCAGAGAGTACCTTGCTGCCCTTTAATATGTAGCTCAAAGCTTGGCTCTAAAACACACACAACAGTGTTTTGAATGAATGTTTGTCTTCAAGTGGCCTGTTCTAAGAAGGGGGCCTCTACCCGAGCGTGGTAGCACCCTTCTCTCATCTTAGCACTTGGGAGGCTGATGCTAGAGGGTCATGTTGGTGTGGCATGACTGAACTACCCTAACTACATAGGAAGATTAGAGTTAGCCTGGGTTGCATAGTTAGATTCTGTCTAAAAAATGACGTGGTGTAGGGGTAGCTTGTCTAGCAAGTTTGAAGTCCTGGGTTTGATCTTTAGCACTGTAGAAAATTAGACATGGTAGTGCATGCCTATAACCCTAATGGGGAGGGACAGGGGAGGAGGAGGAGGGTGGCAGGGCTAGGGAGCCCAAGGTCATTCTCAGCTACACAGCAAGTTTGTAGTCTGCATGGACTAAAAGAGACTGTATCAGAAAGGAAGTGGAGAGGGAGGGAGGGTGGGGAGGAGAGGCGAGGGGGAAGGGAAAGAAAGGGGTTCTCAGTAGCTGGTAGCTGGCACCTCCTGGTGATGGGACATGTCAGCATTATATTGAGCTAATAGGACATGTTTATGAAAGTTGAGTTAGCAAGTGAACAGTAAGCTCCCAATTAATACGGAGATGCAGCCTTCCACAGAGCAGTCCCCCTCCCCTGTCGAAGTACAGTGACAAGCCCATTCGTCACTCTTCCTGGATATAGCTGTCATCTACCGCCATCCACAGGAGCGGGAAAGTTCTGCTCCTGCCCAACACCCTTTTAACACATTAATTAGGATGTGTACTTCTGTTCTTGCTGGTCACCTTGATGAAGGGCCTTCTGTCTCTTAGAAGTTGCTATTTCTTTCACAGTCTCTAGGGGGTAAAGTTTCTCCATGATTTAGTCCAAGTCCACTTGCTTCTTGAAAAACCTTGTGCTCAAGTCCCTGGTACTCACTGTCAATCTGTTTAAAAAGCTATGATCTGGTTTCCTAAGGTACCCATCTCACCAGACCTTCACCCTATAGCTCTGACTCCACTGTGCATGGTGTGGGATTTTACATATTCTAACGTTTTGACCAATGAGAATACTGGCTGAAAATCTGAGTTTTCACGGCAGAGTTCATGCCACTAACAAGGCTGCATGGGAAAAATCCAGGTTCCAAGACTGCACGGAAATTTCACTCGCCAACCCAGATGTGGTAATAATATTTGATATTAACTCAAGCAAGCATTCCACAGATGTTAAAAGTCATGGGCACTTCCAGGGAGTGATTTTTTTTCTAATTTCATGTGGGGATTGGTTCTTGTCTCTTTAAGTTTTTCCTTTGGCTGGCAGCAAGATTTGGGGAGCATTTGAAACTCCTGTCTCTGGTTTTTACAAGATCCATTTGTTTTCCTGACCATTCCCAACTCTGCTAACCAAAGAGAAAAGACAAGCAAAACAGGAGCCAAGAACGGTGTCTTCTTATTTCTTGAGGCTGCTGTTGTGGAAGAATTCCAGGGAGATGTTAAATGATTTTCAAAATGGAGGTTTGAGGTTTCACTGAGCTTGAACTGGTTAGCCTTCCCAGAGCCCTGTGAGAAAACACAGAGGTAGACTTGGTCTTCATTTAAGAGACCCACAGCTAGTTGGCTTTGGGACTCTTACAGAGTCTTTTGGATGTCCTTGGATGGAAGGAAAATCTTGTCCTTTGTGGTATTGTTTGTTCTTGGGTACCAGGGAGTGAATGCAGAATCCCATGTATTCTAGACAAGTGCTGCACTCCTGAGCTATTTCTTGTCTTTTAAAATATTTCTTTGTATGTGTGTGTGTGTATACACACATGTGCACATGTGTATGTGTACATATGTACATGTGTGTGGGTTGGGCATGTTGTGTGTTCCACGTGTGAGTGGTGCACAAATTCCAGTGTATGGGTTTTTGGAGCTTTGTGCACATGTAGGGGAGCCAGAGGACGATGTTGGGTGTCTTTTTCCATCACTCTCTACCTTATTGTCTTGAGAAAGGGTGTCTGTCTGTCTGTCTGTCTGTCTGTCTCCCCCTCTTTCTTCCCTCTCTCTGAACCAGACACTCCTCATTTTGGCTAGACTGGCTGGCCAGCAAACTCCCAAAACCCACCTCTTTCTACTCCCCAGTCCTGGGGGTTACAGGTCCATTCAGCCAGACCTGGCTTCACCCTCTTAACATTTTTATTTTGAGATAGTGTTTCTAGGTTACACAGCTGCCCTTGAGCTCAGCCTGTAGTCCTGGCAGGCCTTGAACTTATCATCAAGCCTGCTCTGCCAGGCCTGACTTGTCTTTTCATTTTAAAAATATGGTCCTTCATAATGAGAAAATATGCCTTTATCTATTGAAAACAGCGCATATCATTTGATTTCTTTTTCTCCCTGAAAGATATCCCCATTCTATTTCTGGAAAGTGGTAGTCCCAGTTGCTATGGGTTTAAATGCCTCTGCTTCATCTTTTCCTCTGTGTTTGGAAACAGGCCACACAGCTGTTGACCCTGCAAATAGACAGCAGATATGCAAATGAAGAGAAAGGTAGAGATTGCTGAAGTCAAGAGCTTAGCTCTATTTAGAAAGCTCAAACCTTTTAGGAACTTGAGGACATTTTGAAATGCTGAATTTATTTGGTTTAGACAATCCAAGGACTGAACTTGGGTGTAGGCATCACCCACCAGTCCACTCACCACAGCTCTACCCAGAGGGGACCCTGCTGGTGCCTGAGAATCAGTGGCAGAGCCAGGCTGGCACCAGCTTGCTTTCCATAACCTCAGGGCAAGGTGAGGAATAGCACAGGGCCTCAGAATCTGCCCCAGAGATCTAAACGGAAAATCTAATGCTACTTTGCCCCTTAGGAAAATATGCATGGTGCTCAGTCATTGGCCCCAGGGAATATTCCTAACTTTGGAGACACAGAACAAGTGATGACTTTATTTTTAAATGTCTGAAATAAAATTTTAAATTCCTACATGAGAAAATCAATCCCCGTATGAATCCATTGCTCCTTCTCTTTTGCACAGCTAAGGCATTTCATATATGTTTATAACGAATCTTTTCTTGTTCCTCATTAAGTGTTTATATTATTATAAAACCCCTTGTCCTACAGATATAATTAATTCACACGCAAAAGGCATGTGTTCAAAGCCATCCTGCAGCATTCAGGCTTCTAGTTTGGGGAAACATGTATATCAATGTGATTTGTTTTCTGTTGTAGCATGTATGGCATAGATGACTCTACTATGTTTGCCACTTAGATCTCTGCCCTGTGTTAGGAACTGACCTGGGGAATCTTACAGAGTGTGATGTTTTTATTTCAGCTTGTGCCAACTCTTGTATTTGTGGTTGACAAAGTTCTAGTAACTTTTTTTTATGCCTGACAGTGTATCTTAGAGAGAGCATTTCTTAGGAGTTAGAAGGACTGGGGGCTGGAGATTTTAAAGACCAGCCAGGAGATTCACAGGGGTTCACTGCATCCTTTCCCTCATAAAACTGCTATCTCCATCCATCTGTGTTTATTTTTCTCTTGCGTTTTAATTTGCTTAATGGACTTCGGCTGAAGATTTCCCTCAAGGTCTCAGGAAAGTCAAGTCTTAGTAAAGCTGTCATAAGCAAGCACTTTGGGGATTATTTTGTCTGACTTCAATCATGTTTTCTTCAGAAACAATGGCTGCAGAGCAGGCCGGACCTCCGCTTGCCACTTGGAGACTTGGGAAGCAGCAGACAGACTGGCAAGGTCCCTGCCTCTCCTCCCTCTGCTTTCCCTGACTTCTCAGCTCCTGGTCTCTTTCCCTTTCCCCTCATGTCTCCTGTCACTATCCCTACACGTTCTCTGACTCACAGACATCAACTGAAACAGCATCTGAAAAGTTTTTCTCCCCCTTGTTGCTGTTGTTAAGGAATTTAATCATTACTGAATAATTTGATGAGAGTACAATCTGGTACACAAAAGTGATAAGCAGGTCATCGGCATAATCAAGGAGACAAAGGAGACTGGGGTGTGTGAAGGTAAAACGAGGAGGGTTAAATAAGATGTTTTGAAACAGTTATCCTTGGCTCCAAGGATTCATAGGGAGGATGGCATCAGTCCAAGGTTGAATGGGGGAAGGGGAGCTATGAAATAGGTGTCCTAGAAGGGATGACCTCCTTGGGGAGGCTTCACTTCTCTGTTCGTGACTGTGGGTTTGCCAGTCTTCCAGGAGAGCTTGTTTTCAGGTAAACCTCACCTGAGAGCCATCCATCTTTAGCCTCCTGGGCTCTGTTTTGCCAGGTATGTCAAAAGCTGTTCCATTTTGTCCTGAGAACTTTCCTTGGCATCTCTGGTGCTGTTTTACATGGTTGACTTTTCAACTGTGTGGATTTATCACCACAGCATCTGATGCTAACTGTGGCTGACACAAACAAACTCTCCAGTCCTACAGATTTTTCACCCCAAAACTCCCTGTGGATCCACATTGAGAAGTCCCATGGATGGCTCTGACGACTTCCAGCTTGGTGAATCCTGCTTTGCTTCAGTGCCATAGGAAGCAGGAGTTTCCTCGCTGCCTCCTTCTCTATTGCTCTGAGGGCTACAAGCAGGTACTGAAGTGTTTATTCCAATGTGTGAACCATGGTTTTACTGCCAATCACATACCAATAAGAAAGTCAGAAGTGGGTTCTCTGAAACCAAAAATACATTCTATCTCATTTCTCATGGGACTGTTCACCATCTGAGAGGTAAACATACTGGCCCCAATCCATCTTCATCGCCAGTTTATCCTTTAAAAGAGAAATTCAGACCGTTCCAGAACATAGTGCATCTTACCACAGACATGCAAAAGGCTTACTTCCTTGTTTCCCTCTAGCAGGCATAATTTGTTTTTCTTTCTGGTAAATATTTGATGTTCTTGTATCAATATTTTCTTTGAAATGGGTACATTTTGATCCAGTGCCAGGAATATTGTTTTGTGAGAAGAATAACGTCATTTTTAAAAATCTCAGATGTTTTCTTTCAAGTGTTTTACAGCAATAAACATTTCTGGAGTAACTCACTTTTTTGAAGCATAATTTGAACAAGAAGCGGATAAAGGGTACGTTGCTCTTTCATGCAGTCTAGAGAGGAACCCTCACGAACTTCCCACGTTTATGATCCATGCAGGAATAGAAAGGGTGCAGGGCAGGGTTGGTATTCATTCTCCAAGACCAAACATCCCTGTACCTAGAGATGATTTATAAAAATCTCAAAGGTGGTATTCTTTTCTAGACAACAGAGACCTGTCCCCAGCGCAAATCTTGGGTGGGTGACCTTCTGATTGCCTCATCAACTTCCTCTTGTATCTGTATCCCTCAGTACCCACCTTAGTACTGTCCTCCAGGGGTGCTCTCTGTTTTGCATGATCAAGTTTAGTAACAGTTTATAGACTTAGTCCTTTCCAAGTAAAGTATTATGTTAGAATGAATTGTCTGTGCTTAGGCTTGTGAGGAAAATGCATATAAATTATTGGCCAGATAAGGAAGCACCACGAGAGAGAATTAGATATGGAAAAACTCAAATTGCTTCACATATAGAAAGGAAAGAATGTTATTGCTGGTTCTGTTGGTGACACAGTTATTTTTCAGTGCCTAGTATTGAATTGGGGGCCTCACACATGCTAGGCAATGACTTTACTAAAGAATCTCCAGTTTGCACACTTATTGAGGAGCCAACTTTCAAATCAACTGTTTCTCAATCTTAGAATTTAACCATTTGTGATGACTGTTCTTGGTTGTCTGCTTGACTACATCTGGAATTAACTAAAAACCAAGTGAACCAAGTGGCAGGACACACCTGTGAGAGATATTTTTTTCTTTTTCTTTCTTTTTTTTTTTTTTTTTTTTTGGTTTTTCGAGACAGGGTTTCTCTGTGGCTTTGGAGGCTGTCCTGGAATTCGCTCTGTAGACCAGGCTGGCCCCGAACTCACAGAGCTCCGCCTGCCTCTGCCTCCCGAGTGCTGGGATTAAAGGCGTGCGCCACCAATGCCCGGCGAGATATTTTTTTCTTAATTAAATCATTTGAAGTGGGAAGACACAACTTCAATCCCAATCTTTTGAGGTGGGAAGATACAACTTTAATTTAGGCCACACCTTCTGATGGCAGCCTAAATAAAGAACATGGAAGAAACTTTTGCTCTTTTCCTGTTTGCTCTGGCTCTCCCTGGCAAGCTCTCATTTCTTCACTGGCATTAGAGCCTACTTCTTCATGATTCTGGTGTATTCTGAAGACCAGCTGAGACATGCAGCCACTTGAACTGAACAACTACTAGAATCTAGGACTTTCTATTAACAGATTAGCTGGCCCACAGCCTGTAAGCCATTCTAATCTAATATATATGATTTATTAGAATGGCCTATATATGCATATATATAATCTATATCTACACACACACAGAGAGAGAGAGAGAGAGAGAGAGAGAGAGAGAGAGAGAGTTTCATCCTACCATTTCTGTTCCTCTAGAGAACCCTAATACACCATTTTTTCCAGATCCTTTAAGGATACAGATGAGTAGGGTAGCATTTGGTAGCAGTGGTTACAGCAGATGTGGCGAGCCTGGTATGTGTGGGTGAAGGTCCTCTTAGACACAGAGGATTTATTCTAGGCTGATGTACTATGCCAACCCTCAGTGCCATGGTGTGAAATCTGTTTATAGAGAATAAAAGTAGACTCATGTCTGACTATATCCAGGTGAATATATCAACTAGCAAGAGATTTACGAAGAATTTAAAGAAAGAAAGAACACCAATATAGTCTTAATTCATATTCTTTCCTGATACAATTTTTATACCAGATATTTATGAAAACTAGTAAAAAATTCTTTAACCACCTTGAGGAATAGAACCATCAGTATCAGTGTAATCAAAGATATCAAGAGAATTTGGGTCATCAAGAAAGTCCTAAACCTATTTGGAAATTTCCATTAAATTTCAAGATATTTTGTAAAGCCTTGAAAAACAAAACTCAGCAAGGAACTTATTCAGTCCTGTCTTCCCATTCTTAAGGGCATCTGAATCTCCTATTTCATCTGAAAAAGAGCCTTTTCTTTTCTGTAACCTACTTTGAACATCACTGTATATAGTAAAAATTGAGAGCTGCTTCTGTGGGAAGTCTGTGAGTGTCTTGATTCTCAGTGTTTATAAGGAAGGACTTGGGAGTGTTCTCAGGCAGAAAATCACAATTTGCATTTTGGAAATATAAACAAAGCCATAATGAGTCCCAGGACTAAGGACCAAAGCAAGTCTCTCTCTTTCTCTTTCTCTCTCTCTCTCTCTCTCTCTCTCTCTCTCTCTCTCTCTCTCTCTCTCTCTCTCTCTCTCTCACACACACACACACACACACACACACATTCATGCATACACACCCACACACTCATACAGGTACACTCACATAATATACACACTCATATACACCACACATGCACACTCACATATACAGATGAGGAAGTTAGGATAAACAGCGTGCACTTGGTTGACTGCAGCAACTGTGACTGCTCATGGTTGACACGTGCAGTGGTGACAATAGGCACTCTCCAGCTATCTTTTTTCACCACTCACCTAGGGCATGTGCCTCGATGTTGGCTGCTTTAAACAGAGTGGACAGCAGCTTTCTCCTTGCTGCTCTGGAGATATTTGCATGTGGTTTTGTTCAACAAAGCTATAGTGTGTATAACAGTTTAGTTGGTGGAGTGGGTGGCCACATGTCCAAGTGTTCAGAGGTGCAGGCCCATCTATTAGGACCTTCCCCTTCTTCTGTTCAAGCTGTTGCTCTTTAGTAACGGTCTATGCTTTCTCTCTCACAACTTTTCAAACGAATACATGTGTATAGATTTAACGATATGGAAAGAAATCCAACAACCTAACCTTCCCTGTCTTGGGGAAACAGATCTGTGGGTTCTTCCTGCAATGGGGTGAAAACAGAGCCCATTTTCTTCCAGTTCAGCCTGTGGTTGGGCACAGAAGCTTCTTTCTCTCTGAGGCCATCAAAGAAATGACTCAGACCCGAGTCAGCTTGCTTTGGCTACGGCAGGGCCCCACGCAACCCACAGTCACTTGGAGCAGACTGCCAAGCTTTTGTTTCTGTTTTCAATCTGTGTAATAGATACAGGAACTCAGACATGGCAACTCATTTGCCTGTATTTTAATGTCAGTATAAGGGTTTAACTACGCGTTTGAGCGAGCTGAGTCAACAGTTGACCAGTTGATGCCCTTTGGCTCATACCTGTACATCAATGTGTTTCAGCACAGGCTGTGCCCATCAGCTGCCACCATTTTCAAACTTTGTTCTTTCCTAGGTGATGGATGATTGCTGAAGTGACACTGGATCTTGTAAGGCTGAGGGACCTATAAGGGGTGAGTTTCTTGGGGCTACTCCTATGAAGTCCCAGAAGCTCCAGACACCACTGGGAAGAGTATCTAGTCCATATTGTTGCTTGTGCTTGTTTTAGTCTTCTTTCTGTCGTGATCTTTTCCTTCATTTCTGAAAGCTCCCCTCATGTCCCTCTTGCACAATTTCCACAATGGTGTCACAAGGTTTTGAGCTCTTTCTTGATATGAAATAGGGGAGACACATGAAGTGTGAGGCTTAAAATATGCTGATGGTGAAAGTAGAGTTTCTGTGAGGCAGTCACCCTCAGCAGTTAACCCCCATGATGACCCAAAAGTGGCAAGTAGGAGAAGTCAGGCAAAAGGCTTTCCCTTCAACATCTGCTCCTAGCAGCCAAGGAGGTAACACGCCATTATTAGCATGTGGGCTTAGGGCTTTCTCAGTGACAAAGATGAACTGCTTTCAGATGCAAAAGGCCTTCCTGAAAATGGGCTTGGGTAAAGGGCAGAGAGCAGGGGTCCCTGGTCTCCAGTTCTGCTGCAGCCCCCTTGCTCTGCTGTCCTTCATCTCTGAGACCAACCAGCACCTCAGAACTTGAGCCAGTCCGTGCCTCCTTAATGCCCTTCTGAGTTCCACCAGTTTCCTAGATGTGGGGCCTTGGGCTGTATTTCCTACCACAACTACAACCTGCACAAGAAGAAGGTACTACTCAGTTCAGGAGCCCATTACCTATGCTGTGTAACAACTTCTGAATTGAATCATTCCATCATTGAGATAAATTCTTTGAAACTTAGAAAGTATACAACTCAGAAGTCTCAGGAAGTCCCTTAAGCCAGATTTAAGACACTGGTGTATCTCTAAGACTATGTACTTATTAAGGACTCCTGAGAAAAGCCTGTCTGAAAAGTCCAGATACCTGCAAAGTCATTTGGAGAACTCCAAATATTCAGCTTCCATGAGTCATCATCACCCAGGCTAGGGTGGGTTTCCAATGATACAGCTGCCTTTGAGTCATACATGCTATTCTAAGTAACTCCAATCCACACTCCTGTAGTAATCCCAATAAGTTCATTAGTTCACCAATTTGTACTTGGCGGTATCATTAATTCGGTCTGTCTTTGGTTCTCTATCTGGGGTAAACAGATGTTTGCTAGCTTCTCCACAAGAAAAGTCACACAATATTATCACGTTCAATCTGCTCATGATGGCTCATTGTCATGTTCTCAGAAAATTGAAAGGTAAAGTTTCCTATCTACTCAGGACCCCCAAGACCAAATTCTCAGCATAATGGGAGACTTATTTGCCCCAGAGGGACAGAGGGTAGGAAATAACCGGCAAAGGCAGAAGACAGAGGACAAGGGATAAGGGGACAGGAGCAAGGGCGAGGAGGAAGGGGTATTTGCCCTGGAGGACAAAGGACTGCCTCTGGCTGGAGGAGAGGCAAAGGGCACATGGGAAAGTGGCAGTTTATAAAGGTGCAAGGGAAAACCCCATATCAGGATGAGGTATTTCATTTTAATTGGGCAAGTTAATTAGGTGAGCCAAATAGGCTTTTGATTGCTGGTCTTCAATCCTTTGATAGCTAGATCTTGGTAGTCAGCCTCAAGAGGAGGACGTGGCCAAATGAGGGAACAGACCCTGGTGGCTTGCTTCAGGGATGTACTCTAACAGTTTTAGCAAGGCCGAGGGAATGAGGGAGAAGAGTAAGGCCTGCCAGAACCGCATGCTCTAGTGGGCCAGTGTCCCTTCACAAAGAAGGTTCAGAGAGAACAGGGACTTCTGCTGTAATATAAATCCATCTGAATTACTAATAGAGGGGTGGAGGCTGGGATCAGGGCCTCATTGGGAGTATGAACAACACTGGAACTGGGGGAAGGGAGGATGGATGTTCAGTTCAAACAGCAGGAAACTTGCTTATGCTCTGAGGTTTGACTCAACCTGGCACATCCCAGGCCCTCTGGCACAATCCCTAAAGTGGGAGGCAGGGAGGTGAGGGAAGCAGGCTTAAGGAACCCAGGGCCCATACATGCCAGGTCAGTGCTTTCCCCAAAGCCCACCATGTTCTTCGACACAGTGGTGAGGAAGGACACCAAAGAAAAGGTTTATTTTCCTTAGCTGACAAGGTTTTCCTACTTTACAGGCATGTTTAGTACAAAACCACTGGAACATATTTTCTAAATGGATATATAAATGTTCAAAGCAAAAACTGAGAAAGAAAAACAATCTCACTTGAAATAGTAGAGTGGTCTTCTTTTACATGTTAATTAATTTAGCGTGACTTTAAAAAAAGCTGACATGAGTGAGGCAGGCCCAGCACCTTAGAAGACAAACGTGCTTCCAGGATTCAGGAGCAACGACAAACGGTGAATCCTCCGCCCATCCCCCTCACATTTTATTTGCCACATTTTCATCAATAGCTATTCTCTGAAAAATGATTCCTACCCCTGCTCCTCATTCTTTCTGTCTTTGAACAGAGATCAGGCTAGTCTTCTCAGGCTTCCCCTTCCCGGCCTCCTCGGCAGCGTTGTTACAAGGTCCCAGCACACGTGGGGGTGGATGGCTCTAAGCCCTTTGCTGGGCATAGAACTTGGTGCTTTACATCTGCTGGTCTATGTCCTACCACTGAGCAACTCTCTGGCCTCACAGCAGCCTTGACAAGGCTACGGGTCACCTCATTTTACCATTATGACTTATTTATTACTCACTTATTACTTAACCAATGCCTTTTCATTAAACAGTCCATTTTTAAATCTTCCCTTGTTATTTTGATAGTAAAAGGTCAGGATCATATGTTTCTATTATTTTTGCTAGTTTCACACCGGGCGGGATTGGTCATTTTAGAGATCTTTATTCAGAACCTTCACTCATAGCTACTCAGAAGTTACTGACACAGCGAGAATTCAAGCAGCTCATTCCAGATAGAGCTTTATAAAAATTAAACTGTTATTCTGCCCACATATGCATTGACATATGAGCTGATGTAATATTTTCTAAAAATTATTAGCTTGTCAATCTAATGCAAGTGCATTTACAATCAATAATACAGAAACCAGCTTAAGTTATTTTAGAAAAAAGAGGTACTTTCTCTTAGACAGCATGGACTCGGGAAACTACTGAGTGTTTTCTCACTTGGGGCTAAAGAATCCAGAGCCCCTAGACCAGAGGTTCTCAACCTGTGAGTCGAGAACTCCTTAGGGTCTGCATAGTAGACATCCTGCATATAAGATATGTTCATTAAGATTCATAACAGCAGAAAAATTATAGTTCTGATGTAGCAACAATTTTATGGTAGGGGGGTCACCACAACATGAGCAATTGTATTAAAGGGTCACAGCATTAGGAAGGTTGAGAAGCACTGTTCTAGACTTTGTCTGATAGCCATAGTATAGCTACCTTTGCTCTAAGTTTCACGTCTTATTCAACACGGTAGGAAGCAAAATAAGACCCCTCACTCCTTAAGCGATGTGAGCATAGACTGTTCTGGCAATCTAGTGTTTATGTTTTTGAAGCTCTTCATATCACATCTGTAACTGTGTCTGTGAGGAGCAAAACTGAGTATGGGATGTCTTTAGCTTTTATGATCAAAACGAACTAGAGGGAATTGGTTCATAATTAGTGATTGGAATAGTCAGCCAACAATGTCTGCCATGCCCAGCACTGCCCTGCATGTAACTGGTCAAGCCTCCCACAATGCTATGGGTTACAGAGATGTGACTTTTATGTCACCAAGCTGCACACTTTCCAGACTTCCTGATCATTAATATTAGCAGAAGGATTCTTGTGAAAAATCATCTTATAAAAGAAAATAATAAGACATACCAATTTTTGGTGCATTATCTTTGTAATTGTTTTCTAATTTTGTGTGATTAATATTTTCTTTCTTTTGCTTGCTAATATTTTAAGAAACATAAAAATAATAGCACTTATTATGGATGACATTTTTGTATGTGCTTTGGTGTCTTATTCACCCTCTTCTCCTACTGCCCTTCCACCCCCCATTTGCTACTCCCCTGTCTACATATACACATTCATACACACATACCTACACATTTATATCAAGGCTTGCCTAGGAGAGAAACAGTTAATGCTTGTCTTTCAGAGCCTGGACTCTTTCAACATAATTTCCAGTTCCATCTGTTTTCCTGCAAATGACACCATTTGATTCTCCTTTGCGGCTGAATACAATTCCACAGCATGTATTTATGTATTTGCCACACTTTCTTTATCCATTCATCTGTGATGGACATCCTGGATGGCTCCTTCCTTAGCTACTGTGGGTGGTGCTGAAATAAACAGGAGTGGGCAAGTCAGGCTATGCTGACTTAGATACGTACTTTGGGTATGTGTCAGGAGTGCTACAGCTGGGTCAGATAGTAGTTCTACTCGTAGTTCGTTTGAGGAACAGCCACATTGATTTTCATAGCATCTGCATTAGTTTACATTCTCAACATCAGCGAACAAGGCTTCCCCTTTCCCTGCATCCCTGCCAGTTTGATTGAGTTGTTTGTTCTCCTGATGGTTGTCATTTTGACTGGGATTTTAAAACCGTTTGAATCTACTTTTGTCTGAAGGCTGAGGATGCTGAACAACTTTACACCTTACAAGTAGTTTTGGTTATTTGTAGTTATTCTTTTGAAAACTTCCCCCCTCAATTTATTTGGTCTTTTATTAACTGGAGGATTTGTGGCTTTGGTATACAATTTTTTTTGCAATTTAAAAACTTATACCAGTTAATAGCCCTGACTGATGCATAGTTAGCAAAGACTTTTGGTTTTCATTGGCAGGTTGTCTCTTCACTCTGGTGATAGCCTCTTTTGTTTTGCAAAAGCTTTTTTTAATTTTAATTTTTTAAAATCAATGTCATAGAATCCCAACGTTGAGATGTGAGAATGGTAGATTATTTCCTAGGAAAAGAACATAATAAGCCAATTAGTGATTAACTCGATTTTCCTTTACTACCCACTGGAACATAAAAATGAAGAATTAAAGCTATTGTGGGAGAAAGCAGAAAGAAATGTGCTGAGGTTTTCAAATCTCACATTAGCAAAGGGAACAATTAGTCAAAGTTCTAACGTGTGAATACACATACACAGTGCCATCCCTGGGCAAGTGGACCTGGGTCTTATAATAAAGCAGGCTGAACTGACTGGGGGAAGCAGCAGTGTTTCTCCATGGTTTCTGCTCCAGTTCCTGCCTCTGGGTTCCTGCCTTGAGGTCCCTTTCCTTCCCCCAAGATGTTTGGCTAGTGTCCAAACACAGCAACATAGAAGCAAACTGGGAGGGCTCTGCAGAGACCAAGGGGGATCTAAACAAAGTCCTAGAATGAAAGCAGAATTTCTGGGAAATGGCCAAGGCAGTTTTAAGAGAAAAGTTTACAGCCATGATTGCACATATTAAAAAACAGAGTGGTTTCTAACAATAAGTCTTAGGAAAGTAGGCACCAAACCCAAAGCAATAGAGGACAGCTGACGTGTAGAGAGAAGGAGAAAATATCCTGAGAATGAATACATTCCTTGAATGCATTCCAGAATAGACCAGAAGACAGAAATGTCAAATCTTGTACAAAGATTAGAGCCTCAACAGCAGCGTGGGGAGGACCTCTTCCCTATTTTGCCCAGTCTCATCATTGACTATAAACTATTTGTAGATTTGGTAAGAACCTCATGGCTCACCTCCTGGCTCACCTGTTAACTTCTCTGGTGGTTGCTGAGGGCTTTCATGGATCCACTAGCTGCGTGGTTCTTGGTTTATGAGCCACTCACTCATTCTTACCCTTTGTTCTGTGTAGCACGTGCAGGTGTGTTATGCTGCAACAATTGATCATTTTCTATAACTTGATTTTCTACAACTTGTCTCATGCTTAGGAAGGCCTTCTTTTGTTTGCATTGCTATGGATGGAACCCAGGGTTCAGTTTATGGAAGCCAAAGGCCCTGCCACAGAACTAAATCCCCAGCACCTCACTGTCTTCAGACCAGTAACTACATGTGAGGTTAGTAATACTTGTACAGTTTAGTAAAAACATGTGCAATGCAGGTTTAGTACACTTCTACAAGTTAGTAATAGCCTGTGTACATCTTAACGGATGAAGTTATGATAAAAGCATTATACATCATTGTTAGATCATTCTTTAAACCAGTGGTTCTCAACCTTCCTAATGCTGCAGCCCTTTAACACAGTTCCTCATGCTTTTGTGACTTGCAATCATAAAATTATTTTCATTGCCATTTAATAGCTGTTATTTTTCTAAGTTATGCATCATAATGTAAATACCTGATATACAAGATATCTGATAATTGACCCCCAAAGGGGTCATGACCCACAGGTTGAGAACCATCACTTTAAAGCGTCTGCCCTGACCCTTGACTTTTTGTTTATTCTGACCCAAATGCTATTTTCATTTTATTACTGTAGTTTCGTTACATATTTTAGTGCTTGATCCTGTGAGTCTGCTAGCTTGTTGTTCAAATGACTTTGCTAGGTTTTTCTCTTTTGCATAATGTATTCTCTAACATGATGGTTACAATAATGATGACTTGAGGAGTGTGGGAACCATGAGGGGCTAGTGGGCTCCTATGACCTCAAGTGCCATGGGACAGGGAGCCCCGCTTGGATTCTTGGCCTCTGATCATTTTTGCAGAGCTAGCATCTGAGGTGAATTGTGGCTTGTTTCCAGGAAAGGCTAACCTGGAAACTCCTGAAGGTCTCTGGAGAAACTGACAGGTAGTTTTCACCATTGATGAATACTGATTTTTTTCCACCCATTGTCACAGTATCCACAGACAATTCACCAATCCCTTTATTTTCCTCTGGCAAACTCCATCTAGGATTCTAACTTCAGAGAATTCTAGACACATCCAGGAGCAATCAGGGCATGGATGACACACTTAGGTCAGTGGTGACTGGGACACATGTCCTCTGGCTTCTTTGGCTTTAAGTGAGTATTTATTTTCAGCCAGACATAAGGTATGTCTAGCCTTTACTTTTCAAAGCTCAGACTCTGTGCCAGGTATGTGGTTTAGACAATGGGGACTACCTGATGGAGTGCCTTGCATTCCTGGGGCTGGAGTGACTTCCCTCTAAGGACACACTCCCAGAAGCCTCTCTGCTCTATTCCATCATTTTGATCCATGTGCCAAATTCCTGGGCTTGACACATGTCAAGAGATAATTCACATGATCACCAGCTTGTTTTTGACTCTGTTTAAAAATAAGCAATAAAACTTTACAGTATGATTAGCATGACCGAGTGTTGTTTTTGGACTTAAAATTACTGAAGTTAGCTGTTGTAATGATCGTCTTTGGAGCTGTTTTACAAGCCCAGTCAGAGTCCCTCTCACCAGCATCTCTGAGTAAGGATGGCTATGCTCTCCCAGTGCCATTCTCTCACTCCAGTTTCCTGGTCCCCAGTTCCAGCAGCCAGAAGGTGCAAAAGATGGGTTTAATAGTCCCTGTGAGGCACAATCCAAATAAGGCCCTCATTTCAAAGACCCTTGTACTCTGCTGTGATGCAGTTGGAAGCAATGGAAGAAGCATGGCTTTTTCTAGACACATCTGGTTGGGTTAGAGTTTCCCAGGAATATGTAAACATCTTTCTTCTTCTCTCTACATGTCAGCTGTCATCTAACTGCCTTCTCCTCCTTTTATTATCTCACTTACCCTAATGGCAGTCAGGGTCAAAGAGACTGAATGTAATTGCTAGAAAATAATCTCCTTGTTTTGACAAGATAAGTCTTGCTTCTCTGTAAGTTTTATTTTCCACAAGTGTTCACAATGTTTATCTGAGAGAGAGAGAGACAGAGAGAGAGAGAGCACATGATAGTTAGATCCTGGAGCTCACCCGACCTCTTTCATAAAATCTTTTATTTATGGGAGAGCGCTGCGGCATGTATGAACCCTTCTGATGAGTGTTTGTCTTCATTAAATTTTTTGGAGATTTTATTTGTTATTATTTTATGTGTGTTAGTGTTTGCCTTAATGTGTGTCTGCAGTACCTGTGGAGGACAGAAGAGGGCCTTGGATAACCAGGACCTAGAATTACAGAAGGTTGTAGAGTTGCCATACGGGTGCTGGAAAGTGAGCTAAGGTCCTTTGGAGGAGCAGCCTGTGCTCTTAAGCACAGATCCGCCTTCCTTCCCAGCCCCTTTCTTCTATTTAAAATGCTAAGAAAAAGGACTTGCTTGCAGGACTGTAAAGGTGTTGCCACCTTCCTAATAGCTGGCTTTAGGCATAACAGCTCACACAGTCATGAAAATAATGTGTCTGAAATCCTCAGCTAAGAATGCCTCTCAGAAGGCACCAGGCTATCTGTGTGCCCTTTGTTTAAAATCTGAGTGGCAGTAGGATCTGAGTTCCAGTCATAGTAGGAACCAAGGGTGTTAGTATATGCATGTAGCTCTTGATCTCAAGAAGTAGAGGCAGGAGGACCAGAAGGTCAATGTCATCATTGCCTATATGTCAGTTTGAGTCTGAGGTTAGCCTAAGCTACTTGAGGCTCTATCTCAAAACTCAAGCTTTTAGGTACACCCTGTCTGAACTTCTCTGGAATCCAGGTATACATGTGTTGGGGGTCAGGTGTTGCTCCTAGTTAGGGGGTTAAATTGCTGCCTCTTCTGTCTCATGTGAGTATCTGTCCACTAGTTGTAAGCATGAGTCTTCTGGCCTGAGAGGGTCCTGCCGCCCTGGAGCCCCAAATGAACACATAGATGGCATATTAATTATGAAACTGTTGACTGATGACTAGGACTTCTTATTGACTCTCTCTGTCTTAATTATTAACTCATTTCTATCAATCTGTGTATTGCCATGAGGTTGTGGCTTACCTGATAATGCCTGGTATGGTGTTACTCCTCCGGTAGCATCGTGACTCTGTCTGGCTCCTGCCTTCTTTTCCCAGAATTCATCTCCTAGTCCTGCTTCTCTTCTTGCCTCTTTGGCCAAACAGTGTTTTATTCATCAACCAATAAGAGCAACATATACAGAAGGACATCCTCCGCCATCTAGTGAGTCTCACACTCATCTCAGAAGGCAGATTTGGCTCTTTCCATATTTTGCCTTCAGTCTTCTTTATGTATGCATCCCCCAGATAAATTTCACTGTGCTTAAACTACACAAATAATTGGGATTCCCCTTACACAAACAATGCCTTCTCCTAAGACTGCATAGATAAAGGTTCCTGGGGCTTGATGCCCATCCTTGGGCATATGGTCTCGTTTTACTTTTAAAATGTGTGTGTGTGTGTGTGTGTGTGTGTGTGTGTGTGTGTGTGTGTGTGTACATCGAAGGAAGTCAGTTCCTTTTTTTCCACCATAGATTTTGACGATTGAACTTTGGTAGTCTGTCTTGGTGGTAAGTACCTTTACCTGCTAAGCTATCTCTCTGGTCCTATGTGGTATCTGAATTGGGCAATTCAATTGGCTAATAAAGAGAGATGAACCAAGAAAAAGTATTTTTTCTATTGAAAACGGAAAACCTCATGCATCTTCTAGTATAAATGAGAAGATCTACAAGATCCCAGCTGACTGCAGCTGGCAGCCCTGACCCCCACATCTGGAAAACGGAACCTATTCCAACCCCTCAACTTTACCACCTGAGCTCCTGAGCTTGCACCTTCCCTGGCATTTTCCTCCTTGGGCCAGCATGACTTTACAGCCATTCCAGTGAGCATGAGGGAAGGAAGTGAAGGTCTTTGATAGAAGGGTAGTGGAGCCTGGACTAAATGGAGTGTCACAGAATGAGACTTCCTCAAGTGACATGGTGTGCCACTTCATCTTTATGGCCTCCAAATTTCCACCTCTAGAATGCAGTAAATTTTGACTCACTATAGATTAAAGGGTGAGTGAGGGCTGTTTTCTTAGTGCTGATGTCGAGTCCTAGAAGCTGGTTTTAATCCTAGTCTCTTCAGGAAAGAGGCTCCTGTTTGTTTACTGAAATGTCTGATCTGGAGTTCTTTGGAGACCCACTTGCTCACTGTCTTAGAAGCATATGTGCATACAACACACTTTCAAGATTAAACAATAGTATTCTCACCCTCTAACCTTTTGGGTACCGGGTTAAAACATTACAAACAATGCTAAAACTCTGCGAGTGTCCTCTTCTGAGTATGAGAGTGTGAGTGTAAACACCATTTGCATCACAAATACCTCTGCCTGACTTCTTAGCAACAGGATGGAGTCACTGTTCTCAAAAGAGGAAACTGACAGGGTTTTCTGCCACCCCGAGCATAAGCCAGGACAGTGAGGACCTGTAATTAAGGACCTTCGGTGCTTTGGGGCAGTTTTAGTCATGATGGTGTTTTAGATAGCATCTTCAGGTATTAAAGATTGCTTTGTCTATGTGCTGGGCCAGCAGATATGAGCCCCCGGGCTGTGAAGGGCAGCTGAGAAAATGCAGGCTCTTGGGCTGCTTGCCTCGCAGGCCAGGCTGGAGAGAAATGTGTCGCCACCCCCATCCTTCTGCTATGGTCTGCTCAGGGCAGCCTGATGCTATCGGCATTCTTGTCAGAGTCTGTCTGGGTGATGGGTGATTAATGAGCTGTAACTACAGCTATCTTTGACAAAAAACAGCAGTAGCTCCGAGGGTTGGACAGGCTAGGGGTAAGGGAGGCTAAAGAGAGTTCATTATCTAGACTCTAGTCCTCATAAAATGTGCCTAGGAAGACTTCTTCCATGCAGCCAACCATATGCATCAGAACTTCCCTAAATAAAATAAAGCATGTTTTACCGTGGGCCAGTCTGCACATTTTAATACAGGGGTACTTTCCTCTGCTTTCCCCTTCTTCGTTTCCTTTCCTCTTCTTCCTCTTCGTCTTTCTCCTCCTCTTTTATTCCTTCCCCTTTCTTTTTTCACCTCGTTTTCTGTTCAGGGACTCCAAAGTCTTTCCATTTGCCTTCGGCGATCCCAGGCTAGGGTACTGCCGTGAAACAGTGTACACGCACAGTTTCCAGCAATGGTGTCGGCAACTGCGAAAGAGGAGAAAAGGAGTTTGCTTTTGAAGACGTTAATTGTCAGGATTTATTTGCTATTCAGGCTCTCCCATTGCTGGCCTGGGCAGTTCCTAATTTGTTCCAGTGGCCAGCCATTCCCTCTAATCAAATTGCAGCCCGCTTTGTGGCTATAGGTGTCACGCTGAAATCCAAGCTGGCCATATTTCACTGCCAACGTGAGCAATTACATTAGCCTTTTAATATGTGCTTTTGTCCAGTCAACGGCTGCCGTAAAAGCTCTTGTGTTAGGACTGGGTTGTAAATAATCAGCTGCCTGAGTATTTAACCTGCTGTAATTTCTCCCCCAGCCATCACATAGCCACGTGGTGACAAATCCAAGAAATGTGCTGGCTGCAGGCTCAGGTCAATCTAAGGTTTGGCCATAGGGATGTCTATTTCCAATGACAACTCCAGGTGACTTCCAAAGGACTAGCCCAAATTCCATCCCTTCCCTGCATTGCTGAACCGCTCAGCACTCCTGGCACTGTGTTCAGGCCCATGGCTCCTCCATTCTATCCCAGCAGTTCTAATGCTTCACAGCATTCACGCGGACTGGTCCTTCATCCTATGTAGAAAAAGCTTGCAGAGCCTGTGTGATGATGTGATTGACTGCATGCAGTGTCCTTTCGGAATACCTCAGAGCCAAGAGAACCAGGTCCCAGCAAACACCAAAGAGAGCCAGGAGACACTGCTGGGGCATTGTGGTGGCCTTTGCACTCAGCAAGGAGCCAGATGCTTCTTCTGCAGTGGCAGACAGGCTAATGATCCCCCAAGGACACAGATTCGCTCTTTGGATGGAAAAAGCAAAGCAGAGTCGAGCTCCTCTCTGCTGTCTTTTAATCCTCTGCCAGATCAATAAACGGCTCCTTGAGCCTGGGTTCTTCAGGGCTGTGTCTGTGAGACAGCCTCTGTGCAGTAGGAAGCTGGGCCGAGGCAGGCCCAGGCTTGCAGCAGGCCATCCAGATCCACTGGCAGAGCTCTGGGCTAGCTTGCCCTGGAAGATGAAAGGCCCCAAGGGGCACGGGCATACACCCTCTGAAAAATGGAGGCAACTCAGCTGTTCATACCAGGGGAAAGAGCAAACTAGAGACACCTAGGGCCCTCCAGACAGAGGGTCTGACTTAGTTTGCTTTCTGTCGTTGTGGTAAAGATACTGTGACTTAGCAATTTGAGGAAGAAAGGTTTTATTTTGCTTACACATTCAATCACAGACCATTATCAAGAGAAGCCAAGGTAGGAACTCAAGGCAGGAACCCGAAGACAGGAACTAAAGCAGAGACCATGGAAGGAGACTGCTCATTGGCTTGTTCCTTTGCTTTCTTATGCCAAGTAGGACTCCATGCCCAGGTGTGGCACTGCCTCCAATGAGCTGGGCCCTTCCGCATCAATTGCTAATCAAGATGCCCTACAAACTTGCCTATAGGGAATCTGCTATATGTATCAAGTCTCTTTTCCCAGACAACTCTAGCTTATATCACACTGACAAAAAGGTTAGGCAGGACAGGGGCCCTTCAATCACTGTATGGGTGAAGTGAAGCGTCATGCCTTACTGCACATGGAGGCAACACTCATGATTCATGCCTGAGCTTCCCTGTGTCTGAGAAATACCCAGGACCCGTTGGGTGTGTCCCTTCAGGTGACCCTTCAGGGTCAGTTTGCTAATCCACAGAGCAGGGTTATTAATGTCTGCCTGGTACTGTGAATACATGATCTGAGGGAGATTGTCACCGCCTGCCATGTTGGGGGTAGGTGATGGCTAGCTGCTAACCTTCCCAACCAGCTCAACCTTTTTTGTTTGTTTTGATAAAGAGTCTTAATATGAAGTCTAGGCTGGCCTTGAACTCATCTGCAGGTCCTTCTGCCTCAGTCTCCCAAGTGTTGACATTGCAGGCATGAGTCACCAGGTATGGCTTTGTCAACCTTTTTGAAAGCCACTCAGAAGGTTGATGCTCAGCCGAGCTGTGCAGAAGACAATTTTATCCACTAGACCACTATTCTCCCAGTTCCTAAATTCCAACATGCTTCCATTCCTTCAGCATGGGTGCAGAGAGAGATCTACCTACTCCGCAACCTAACTCATTCTAAGTTCTCTCCAGTTGAGACAGTCCTTCAAGAACTCTAAATTCTGTGAAAGTTGGAGCAACCCCCAGATTCAAAATACAAGTGTGGTGAAGGCATAAAATAGATGCAGTAAAAAGCAATTAAGCTCTTACTTGCTTGAGATACTGCCTTGCTTGGTGAGTTTTGATTTTCCATGTTCATTATCTTTGAAACAGTTCCAGGGTTCCTGCTTTGCTGACAAACGAAGAATGTGCTCAGCCTATGTGTACCAGGTAATCCAACTCTGATCCTGCCAAACCATCCTAGCTTTTCTCCCTCAGGTCACCTGCTTGCTGTAGCGTTCAGGATCAAGAGCTTTGGACATCTGTAGTCAACAGTTCCCAAGAGCCCTGGCAGTAAAGAGGTTACTCTGAGCACAGAATTAGGGTTTAGAAATTTCAGAATGTGAAGGGCTTTGGTCCAGGATTTCTTCCCTGCCTAGCAGGTGCAAGTGATGAAAGTTGGTCACATGAATGCAAGGCTTGTAGAGAGCAGAGCATTAGGCCTAGAGTCAGAAGGCATGAGTGTTCTTGTCTGGTAGAGAGGAGCACCGGGCATGGGGCAAAAGGATAACCTATCTGTGAAATCCTTTCATGGAAACAAAATGGACGGGAAAGTCTGAGAGGAGATGAGCAATTAGTGGCAGGCATGATAAATACAGTGCATTCTACTTACGCTTCCTAGTAATAGTCATTTTTTATATTCCAGAATCATCAGAGTCCCATTTGACCTCAGTGTTCATTGAGTAGATGCTGCAAGGCGAGTCATCCTGTCTCTTGGATTCTTTACTCATAAAATCAGGATATTGATTCTCATATCTATTTTAGGGATTTAATTTTTAAAAGGAAGGAAAGAAAGAAAGAAGGTCTATTTTAGGGATTTAATTTTAAAAAGGAAGGAAGGAAAAGGAAAGAAAGAAAGAAAGAAAGAAAGAAAGAGAAGGGAAAGGAAGGGAAGGGAAGGGAAGGAAAGGAAAGAAAAGGAAAGGAAAGGAAAGGAAAGGAAAGGAAAGGAAAGGAAAGGAAAGGAAAGGAAAGGAAAGGAAAGGAAAGGGACTTGCAGGGGCTTCTGAGCCCAGGTTCCCAGGTTCCATAACGCATGGCTCTCAATTGTCTGTAACTCAGCTCTAGGAGATCCTATATGGGTATTCACATGTGCATGCAGGCACACGCGTGCGCGCACGCACACACACACACACACACACACACACATTTTTAAAAAATATTTTAAAATATCCTTTACAAACTCCAAAGTACAGCCAGAATGTAAATTGCTTGCTGGTTGAAGTGGGGATGTGTTGATTAAATGCCAGATACAGCTTCTGATTAGCGTCTATAATGGGTCCTGTATGTTCCCTCCAACGAGATTTGTCCAGGGTGGGACTTGGCGAGAACTTCCCTCTCCACAGCAGGCTTAGATTTTTTTTCTCAAGGATGTGGGGACAGAGTTTATGCTTGGATTCCATTCAGTAGTATAGCCAGCGTGGAAGGAAGGGCTAGGGGAAGCTTGGCTGTTTGGAAGCTGGTTGGCAGTCTGGCAAAGGGATTCTCATGTTACTGTTGATTTCAGGACATTTGAAGCTTGCAACCTGCTCTTTTATTTTTGGCATGGACTACAAAAGCTTGCTGAGAGTTGAAGGGTGCAGAGGATGGCTGAGCCGATTCTGAGGGTGCCACGTGGCACCCCTTTCTGCCATCATCCTGGCTTCTGGGTGTATTCTGTGTCTGTGCTGGGGAACTCCTTAGACAGGACTCCTGACCCCCTTCTTCACAGTCCAGGAAATAGGCCCCTGAGTCCCAGTCTAGGATGGCCCGGGGAGCTGCATGAGATCATATCGACATACCTCAGTTCCTTGAAAAGACTCGATTTTACCAGTGGCTTTCTGAAAGCCACTTGTAGGCTTCATGCTTAGTCTGGAGGTGAAGAGGACAGACTTCCTCTGTCTACTCACCTCGGGGACCATGTGGGCTCAAGCGCAAACGCACAGGACCTTTATTTTCATGTTCTCTTTTCCAGGCTAGCCTAGCCGCTTCCTCTGCATCCTCCCTCCTACTTTGGCTCGCGGTGCAATTGAAACAGGCCCACAGCGTCATCTCCCTTTTCCTCAGGACTCCTTTGTTTTGTCAGGGCCACAGTTTAATCTCCTAAATTGGAGTGACAGTGAAGAGCACATCAGTGAGAAGAGAACAATGGCTGAGCATACCCGTCACCATGCACAGGCCAGAGCATCAGCGGGACTACCCGTGTGCAGCTGACATTTGCTCTGGGTCCTTGCACAGACGCCTCCCCACCACCACCCCTCCTGAAATCTGGCATTTTTTAAATTTAGTGTGTGTATGATGTATATGTGTACGTGAATGTGTGTGTGTTAGTGCAGGCATGCATATGTCATGACACCCATGTTGAAATCAGAAGACAATGTGGTGTGCCGGTTCTTGCCTTCCATCTTGCTTGAGACGGGACCTCGCGTTAGCCCTTGAATATGCCAGGCTATCTGACACGTAAGATTGATGGAATCCCTCTGTCTCTGCCTCCCATGTCTCTGTAGGAGTGTGCTACTCTGTTCAGACTGACATGGGTTCTGGAGTTGCAACTCAGGTCCTCATGCCTGCATGGCAAGTGCTTTCCCGACTGAGCCATTCTCTCAACCCGTTCAGCCTCTATTTTCAAAAGTGCAGGTAAAGAGGGTTTCTGCTGAAGCATCCCTGTGACTCTAGATGGAAACTCACAGATGCCACTATGCCTTTTCCAATTAAGGCCTCCCCATTAAACTAATTAGCACAGAGGATTAAGTTCGAGTTCAGGAGAGCTGCAGCACACTGGACATTTTAGACAGATTCCCTTTGTGCCTGGGCTTCTTGCAGGCCTCCTTGGGGTCATGCATTTGGCAGCCCGGGTTCCCACCTACGTCAGTGGAAACCCTGTGGGTAGAGGGAGGGCTGGCACTCTGCGTACTCCCACGCCATCGATTCAAAACAGGGTGGGGTGTGAGTGGTGCCAGGCAAGAGGGTTTGATTGTCTGCGTTTTTGTAATTACAGCCTTTACTTTAACTAGTGAGACTGGTTGGATCAATTTGAGTGATCCCTTTCATTCTTACAGTGAAGCTGTTTTAAAAGATCAAGAGTGAACATAAAATTTCATATTGAAGAAGACATTTTATTGCGCAATTTCTAGACCTCAGGAATATCAACCAGATAAACAGCGAAGACTCACTTCCCAGCCTGATGTGCTGTGTGGACCTGAAATAACGATATTTAAATTTATGCAGAAAGGAGAGGCACATAATCTTGTACAGAGGATCGCATAAGAGCCACCTAGGTTTACAATAGAAGATCTCAGACATTCATACACAAAAAATGAGTGGGCTATTCCTTTCACGGAGCAACCATTTATTGTCATTTGGTTCATATCTTTCATACTAGAGAGCGTCTACTGTGGGCTGGGTATCTTTGCCGACCTTCAAAGTTGCCTTCAGGTCTGAGGAGAGAGGAACAAGTTCCAGTTCTACCTGACTAGGCTTCCACGAGCACCTCCTTATTTGTTTTTAACTGAGAATCCTTGACTTAAAGCTTTTAGATGAAACACATTCAATTGTTTTGTGCCTCACTGTCCCCTGTGACTTGGGAAAAGCTAAATGTTCTTCCGCTGAAGTGTCATGGAAGTAAGAGTTTGACTTTATGTTAAGGGGATGGGAGTAGAAAATGCTGCTTCCTCTACCATTGGAAGAGACACTCCATCCAGTAGCCCTGCATTGGGAGCATTCGTGCCATACTAACTTTGTCTAAATGTGCAGCATGGACTTAGGGCCCAGATACCTGCATTTGCTAGTGGTGAGATGTCTTTTGGAATGGGGTGGGACGGCTTTGTGCCTCCAGAGGACGCCTTGGGCTCAGTGTCGTGAACTCTTGGAGACTTGCTCTGGACTACTGGTACTGCAGCGAACACACCCCATGCTGTGGCACCACTGTTGAGTCTAGAGCATCTTCCTCCATGCAAATAGATTATAAGCATTTAGAGTCAGATGTTACATTAGCCTTGCATCCTAGAACATAATTTTTGCCTTACAGTTTACTCTAAAGAAATAACTTTTGAAAGAAGCAACCTGAATTTGTTGATTTTCTAAATCAGTGAATTGCTTTATATCTCCATTCAAAAAAGTTATTCACAAACATCATGATGGAGTTTTCCACCTATCCATGACACACTTTTTGTTTTCTTAGAAGTTAAGTGCCAGAATCTGAAGAGAGACAACCACAATAATGGAACAAATTAAGAATTGCCACAGCCAGTTCTTGACTAGAGTCACTGAAGAGAAGTGACAGATGAGAAACACAGACAGGGGAAAATGGGTTAGGAGCAGTCCATCTCCCAGTAATGATGGAAACAGACTCACACTCTGTCTATAAAAAATAATAAGAGAAACATAAGAAGGTTCCTAGCAGCTTTGTTCCCAGTAGCCCTGAACTAGAAGGAGCCCAAGGCCTATCTGCAATAGAGTGGATCAATACATGCTGCCTTATCCACACAATCGAATACCACTCAATGAAACAGCAGCCTGCTGGCCCCCAAATTAACATGAGTGGAGTAGCAAAGCCAAGAGGGGGACAATAGTCTCACAAGAGTATGTGCTATGCAAAGAAATTTCCAGAAGAACAGAGATGCATGAATAGTGATAGGCACCCGGAAGCTGTTTTATCTAGTGTGGTACTAACTCTCAGGAAAAAGGGGACGTCCTAGAGCAGTTCCGCATTTTGATGTTGGTGTGCTTATGTGTGTAGAAATTCATCTTTCTGCACATTTAACATCTATGCCATACACATATGTAACTCAAATTAGAAAAAAGAAATTAAAAAGAAAGAAACCACTGCTATTTATTGAGTGCTTACTATGTGCCAGGCAAAGTGCTAATCACATGAGGCTTTAAAATATTAAGCAATTTACCACAGCTTCCAGACTCTGGGAGCCAATTCAGCTCACTCAGAGTCTAAATCCCAGGCTCCAAGTCCCCACTCTATAGTCCCTGCTTGTCCTGCAGCCTGACAGCTAATCCTTCGCCTTGTTGGACTGGGCCCAGCCAGCCAGGCTGGCCTCAGAGCTGAGCAGGTGGGCTGGGGATGCAGCAGCGGCTTCGCTAGAAATGTCTGTTTGATAACAATATACCTCTGTTGCTGTATTAACGGAGCTGTTAAAACATTTCCCTTGCTGTTGGTTATGTCAGAGGCCTTTGCCAAGTCTCAGAGACAGTGGTCTGATTGTTGAAGGAAGGAACTCGCTGGAGGAACAGTGAACGGTGTTTTCAATAAGGCATGGAGGTAGGAACAGAAAACACATTATTTATGGGATTCCTTCTCATTCTGACAGGATGCTCTTTTGAGGGAAGGAAAGTCAGACACATGGTTTCAGAATGCATGTAGCTCTTCTATCTACTAAATTTCCCAGCCCTAACTTAATTATGTTAGACTTGCTAAAGGTGGAAGGCTTGATTAATAAAACCAGTGGTAACAGTGACCAAATGGGCATTTACTGTCTTAGTCTGTATCAAATGAGGGGCCAGAGGCATGAACCTCATTATTAGACAGTCCCATAAGGTGAAGGAAGAGAGTCTACGGCTGACTGAGAGCCTTACCTCCACTTTCCCCTTCTTGTGCCCTCCCATGTCACCCTCCTTGTTGTCAGATCCACTTTGTTCTGTGTAGGTTCTCTACCACGCCGCTCTTGTTTAGAAGATTTTGAAGGGCCAGCCTGGTCCACCGTCAGAGATTCACATAATGCTGAAGCCACCCAGGCATGGCACTCAGCTTCTGGGAGGTCCCTTAGGCCAGCAATCCTTAACCTTAAAGCTCTACCTCCAAAAATATTTACATTACAATTCATAACAGTAGCAAGATTACAGTTATGAAATAGCAACAAAAGCAATTTTGTGGTTGGAGGTCACCACAACAAAAGGAGCAGGAAGGGCTGCAACGTTAGGGAAGTTGAGAACCATTGGCTTAGGTGTTTCTGGGTCAAAACTACACACGGCATCAACTCCAGGCGGCGCTAGTAGGATGTTACTAAAGAACAAATTTGTTCTGGGGGGACCTCACACCCAGGATGTAGCTGAATAATGATAATGGTGGCTAATTTACTAGGAATAAATGAACACCTCTCTTCTCCCCAGAAAACAAAATGTCAACATGGGATTCAGGGCCAACTTCTTAACGACGTTGCTTTCCTAATTGGGTATAAATTGTGTCTGGAACACGCTGGGCTTTAAGCTCTGCCATGTTTCAAAATCTGGTAATGTAGGATTTTTAAATTAGAGTCCTAATTTGAAACAAGGAATCTTTAATAAATATGAGCAAAATCCTAATTTTCTGACTTCTGAATTGGCTCATGTTGCTAATCCATTCAATTCTTTTTTTTTTTTTTTTGGACTCTGCTCTTTCCTCTTTGGCCAGTAGGTGGCACTCA
This sequence comes from Mesocricetus auratus, assembly GCF_017639785.1. Taxonomy (NCBI): domain Eukaryota; kingdom Metazoa; phylum Chordata; class Mammalia; order Rodentia; family Cricetidae; genus Mesocricetus; species Mesocricetus auratus. The sequence continues at coordinate 10,351,480 of NW_024429196.1, forward strand.
TGAGTGAGGGCCTAGCTAAGGTGCAGGAGTGGGGAAACAGGGTAGGTAACCATTGAGAAAAGTAGGATGCCGGCAGGGGCCATTGCGTGCTTCTGCCATTTCAGATAGGTGAAGGCATGAAGACAGTAGGCGGCAGGCATGGCAGGTGACCCGTTCATATTGAGAAAGCAGTGTTGATGCTGGAGACTCTCTGTGAAGGTGGACTCTACTGACCAAGGTCTAACCATGCAACAAGCTTGCTCGGAGGCAGTATCTTCAGACCTGAAGTCATAAGAGGCTTACCCACAAGTTCCTCTCCCGAGGCTCTTTCTCATCTAAGCCTGCCCTTCCTGGGTCACCAGTTCACCTAGTCTCTCTGTGAGGGCCTTGCTTGACCCTGGCCTTCCCTGACACATCCACCAGGCATACTGCCTTTAACATAATTCTTGCCAGGCTCCTGTGGTCTGTCTTGCTGAACATTTCTTTATTGCCACTGCCTTCTTCAGGATAATGCCTCAAAAGAACCATGTCCCGTCTGTGTATTCTCCGGATTGTACTGTGTGCTTGTAACTCTCTCGGGGAGGCTTATATGACAGATATTTTCTGCCCTGTTTTAGAGAGTTAAGAACGATTGGGAGGTTGAATGAGCACACAAGACTTAGACTCCCAACCAGACTTATTGGGAAGCCATCAGATTTAACTGTCCCGAGAGCCCTAAATGTTGCTTCTAGGAGCAATGAAGAAAAAACGAAAACATCAGGAATACAGCACCATCTTTCAGGTCTTCTGTCCCGGTCTAAACCAAGATGTCTCAACTTCAGTGCTAACTGACATTTGGGTATGAATGAGTCTGTTGGAGATGGTGCCTATCTGAACACCACGACTTGAGTGGGATCCCTAATTTCTACCCACCATGATGTCTAGATGCCAGCAGCTTCCCTACCTCAGCTGTGATACCCCCAAAATGCCCCAGATGCCACCTAATACTGACCCCACCAGGATCCAGTTACAAATACTGTTTAGGTGAGTTTCTGCAGCAAGAAGATAGGATCATTTTATGCTTTTAGCTAGTGGGGTGAGGACATGTGCCTCTGCTTCCAGCACTTCAAGTTTGTTTCTGAAGATTCTGGCTGTCCAGATGACAAGGACACCAGAGAAGTGGCAAGTGTGACAGGGCCTGACCCAAGCGAGAGGACTGTGCTGGCATATTCAGTTAAGGGCTGTGGTCCCTTAGGTTGTCTTTCCTCCTGTTGGATTATTTATAGTTTCCTACTGTCTTTCCCCTTCTTCTCTTTTCTCTTCTTTCCTCCTCTCTCTGCTTTCTTTTTTCCTGTCTCACTCCAAACAGTTAAGTCCATTTCTAACTTCATGGAGATGGTTTGTCAAATAAGCCTACCCCAACACCCATGGGTACATCTTTCATCTCAAAAGACATGGAAATCCTTTTCTCCGGGTCCCAGGCCATTCTTTGCTGCAATTGTGAAATGGCAGGCTGCATTCACAAGAGCTAACTCAAAGGAAACAAACTCAATATAGTCAGACAATGGGTTGTGTGGACAAGTTTTTTCCAGCAATATTTTCAAATTCCAAAGCTATACACATCCAGGAAGCTTACCTGCAAGAAAAGAAAACAAGCCACCAAGATGGTTTGGTCATAACAGTTGACCAGACCCACACCATGTCCAGGCAATACTGGGGCATCTAAGGTAGGCAAGTAAGGCCTACCAGTCTGAATCTTTTCCAAGGTGTCAATGTAACTGCCCGGTTATTTGTACCCAGATGGAAGGACACTACTGCTGGCTACTCAGTCAGGCCTCCTGCCTTCCTAACCAATGCTGGGAACTCAATGGGCTTAGAATGGGCAAGAAAACAATACTGAACAACTACATGTGTGCCTTGGCTTCTCTGAAGGCTTTGTCAGTTCAGGACCACATCTTCTGCTTCCAGTGTTGCAAGACTGCGGGGCCTTTCTGCCTGCCTAAACCCGGTTTAGACCAACACCACTGAGAACTACTGCAACCAGCGTATTTGCGCATGTGCTGGTTCTCAGGCCTCCAAGGGCTGCTACTTGGCGCCTGCACTTTGTGGAACATTCGTTTGCCAGACTTCTAGATGGTCAGGAGCTAAAGTTGGCAGAAAAACTACTGTTTTCAGTGGTTTCTCCCTCCCCTGAGTTACTTTTCTTTTAAAAATAAAGTTTTAAGCTTAAGCCCTATATTTCGTGCCAAGCCACAGAGTTCAATTTAGCATTTTGGGGTAGCTATTTTAATTTATTTTTACCTTGTCTTCTTTGACTAGCAATCAGGATCCCGGCACCAAGAACTGGGAGTTTTCTATGGTGACAGATGTTTGAGTATACAGAAGTGACATCTTTTAAGACTTCCACCAAGTCAGTACCGCCTTTGCTTTACAATAGTTTTGTTTCAAAACGTGTCCACTCCTCAAAACATGTTTAAGTTATTTCTTGAGCTGTCTCCCTGCTTGTTCAGAAGCGAATAATGGGAAAAGTGAAGACATTTCATTTCCTTGCTGTTTCTAACTGATAAAACTCCCAAACCTTCATTGCTCATGTTTTCCACAAACACACTATCCAAAAGAAAAGGGGGTTCCTTTCAGAAGGGGTTTTTAAAAATATCACTTCCAGTTGCTTTATCCAAAGGTGGCATTCTCTGAAAGTAATTACCAAGAGATCCATATGTGTGCTCCCAGGACACCACAAGAGGGAAGTGTCATAAACTTCCCAGAGTCCCTTACACTCACAGGGTCAGGGGGAGTCACTTGTGATGAGTCTCCGTTTCGAACCCTTTGCACGAAGGACTGGAAAGGCAAGGTTGGGAGACAGTAAATTAAGGAAGGCCAGGCAGATGCCCTTGACTGTGAAGAGGCCCCCAGGACACGGTCTAAGCTAACACTTCAGTCAGCTACAGATATGAACTAACAAAGTAAATCGATGTGAGAGGAAAAAAGGCAGCAAGGACTGTGTGGCAGCCTTCCTTTTGCAACCCACTCTTCAGCTGCTCAGTACAAGGGTTGGGAGACCCCCTGCCCCCCCCCGCGCCTGGTGACCAGGGGCCTCTGCCTGCAGATCCTAGAATCAGTTTGTAATGAGGTCTGCCACTCTGTAGGCCTATGATCTCAATGAAATACACACGTGCTTTCTCCTTGGTGAAAACTGGTGTTAGGGAAGGCTTCATGGGGCATCTGTGGGGATCCAATGCCTGCAAAGTGCTGGACGGTGAGCCTGGTACAGTGCTTATGTCAGGAGCAGCCCCCTCCCCCATTCCTGACCTCACAAAACTGGCCTCCTGAGTCTCAGGTCTGGAGACCTGGCCTTCCTGGAGTTCTACCCTTCACAGGGTTCTTACAAAAGCACATTAACTAAGACCATCTCCGTGGGGGCGCTGGGGTAGAATGACAAGTAACTCAATGTCCTCAGACCCAAAACTTCCCAAGGAGCCCTGTGATGGTTAGCAGGACACACAGGGGCAGTGACTCACCTCAGCTCTGCAGGGGGATCGAAGGCTTTCTGATGAGAGCTGTCTGGTATTGAACTGTAAGGAGATAGAGGGCAGGGGAGGGAGGGGAAGGGGAGGGGGCTCAGAGACAGAGTTCACCAAGGCTGGGGAGACAGAATGGAAAGAAGACACAGGAAAGCCCCTTCCCACACGTCTGCTGAGGCTGCTTTTCTGAATGCTGAAATAGAGTGTATCCAGCACACCACTGCCAAGGCCATTTGTCTTTGACCTGTTTCTCCACTGCTAAATTTGCACACATCCCTTTCCTTCTTTCTTTCCCCTCTCTCCTTCCTTCCTTTTGAGTTTTCATTTCTTCTTAATTCCTGTTAAGTCTAATTATAGCAAGCAATGTGCTTTGTGGTGAATTGGAAAAGGATCCAGATTGGATACAGTGCCAGGACCCTGAGTCCCTCCATCCCTATTCCATAGCTCTCTATGGGCTCTCTCTCATTTAGACTAGGATTCTGGCATTTTATATGGAAGCAGCCTGCCCAAACATAGCCCATGACTGTATTTTGAAATTCTTAATAATGCATTTTATCTTAGTGTAACCAAAATATTACAATCTCACCACGCAATTGATAGAGGTTAAGTATCCTTAATGTAAAAACCAGAAATCTGATACTGTTGAGGTACAGACATTATGCAACCAGTGGAAAACACCATACCACAAAACTCTGTTTTTATGCACAAAGCTTAACATATGCTATAAAATTGCCTTCTAGCTATGAAGATTATGTGCATATAAAGCATAAATAAATTTCATGTTTAGACTTGGTTCTGCCCTTTAGTATTTCATCATGTAAGTGCAAATATTCATAAATCCAAAGAAATCCAGAATCCAAAACTTCTGATCCTAAGCATTTAAAAATTGCGTTTGGAGGGCTAGAGAGATGGCTCAGCAGTTAAGAGCATTGGCTGTTCTTCCAGAGAACCTGGGTTGATTCTCAGCACCCACATGCCAGCTTACAGTGGTCTGTAACTCCAGTTCCGGGGATCTGATGCCATCTTCTGACCTCTGTTGTCACCAGGCATGCATGTGGTACACAGACATACATTTAGGCAAAACACCCCCACACATAGAATAAAAAGAGGTAAATTTCTTTTTAAAACTTGGGGGGGTTGGTGTGTGTGTGTGTGTGTGTGTGTGTGTGTGTGTGTGTGTGTGTGTGTGTGTGGTATTTGCACATTCCAGGAAACATTTGTAGAAACCAGAAGACAACCTGTCAACTCTCTCCCTCCACCATACAGGTTTCAGGAATTGAACTCACGTCACCAAGCTTGACACTGAGCAACCCCACACTCTTGTATTACAAAGATTTGTGAGAATCCATTAATTTTGAAACATGGCATTATACTAGTACTACATTTACATTCTTTTTTGGCAGTGAAACTTTGAAGTTTGCTGTAACACAAATACTGAAAACCCAGAGACTGATATTGGGGTTCAATCGTCAAGCTGAAGATCAAAGAAGCAAAGCAGCCAAGCCACCAGCTCTTACCTCTACCTCAGACTGAATGGGCTGTCCTCTCCTCAGTGTGGCTGGAGAATAAATCTCTCCACCAAACCTCAGACTGCAATCCCAGACTGCTGCCGCTTCCTTTAATGCCTCTCAAATCCTGGGATTAAAGGTGTGTGATCCCAAGTGCTGAAATCACCTTTGTGTGAGCTGATTCTCTTTAGGACTGGATCAATTTTGTTTACCTCCTTGTGGCCTTGAGCTAACAGATTCATCTGCTTGTCTCCTGAGTCCTGGGATTAAAGGTGTGTGCCACCACCACCTGGCTCGATGGCTAGCTAATATGGTTGCTGGGATTAAAGGTGTGTATCACCATTGCCTGTCTCTATGACTAGCTAATATGGTTGCTGGGATTAAAGGTGTGTATCACCATTGCCTGTCTCTATGACTAGCTAATGTGGATGCTGGGATTAAAGGTGTGTATCACCATTGCCTGTCTCTATGACTAGCTAATGTGGATGCTGGGATTAAAGGTGTGAATCACCATTGCCTGTCTCTATGACTAGCTAATATGGCTGCTGGGATTAAAGGTATGTATCCCCATTGCCTGTCTCTATGACTAGCTAATATGGCTGCTGGGATTAAAGGTATGTATCCCCATTGCCTGTCTCTATGACTAGCTAATGTGGATGCTGGGATTAAAGGTATGTATCCCCATTGCCTGTCTCTATGACTAGCTAATGTGGATGCTGGGATTAAAGGTGTGAATCACCGTTGCCTGTCTCTATGTACCCTCAGGGAGCTTTAATAAATCATAAATACTATATCACCACAGTTTGCTGTGAACGTTACACTTGCAGCACCTTCCAGTGGATGTTATCTACTGCCCTGACCAGCAGCTGCCACGGAATAAAGGACGGCAGGAGCTGAGACCTTTTCTTGCCTGAGATCCCACAGCTGGCCCTCTTTAGAAAGGACTGCAGCATGTCACTCTGGCACCTGGCAAACACAGCTTATAAGTGTGTTTTATTTTTAGCTTCCTTCTGCAGTGTTCCTTATCTCAAGAAGGTGTTTTTGTCTGTAAGTTTTCTAAATGTGCCTCTTGATATTTGGACATGGCAGAGTGGTACAGATAACACCAGAAGGTAAGGATTCCCTCACCCTGTACCTCAGGTGCTGGCTGCTGCTATGCCCGAGGTCTCTTATCTCCAGAGTCAGATGTCTCAGGGACTGAGAGAAGTCTTAGTCATTCTTCTCGGAGGCCCAGCAGATGGGATCTGTTGGAAAGGCTCCAGATCTGCAGAAACGAAACCCCTTGTTGCTGAGGGTGGTTAGACAAGCACAGAGAGTCCGGGAACGCTTTGCAAAACCTCCCAGCCAGACCGCGTGGGTTAGACTGCCAAGCCTTCAGAGGTTAGGTTTTCTTGCTGCTGTAAAGACAAAACTGGGAGATGCAAGGACAGTCATCAGAATAGTGCCTTCTTTATGTGACAGCCTCAGTTAATATGTGACCTCATGTGGAGATAGCAGCAACCAGAGGCTGGCATCACATTCGACTATTGGAGATGGGGTGACTTTGAGAACGTGACACTAGAATTTGGGACTACAGCATTTTTTTCCGCTTACAAGATGGAGGTTCCAGGATTTGCGTTTTAGGGCCCCTTTGAGGATGAGTCAGAAGGACAATCTAACTTACTTGGCATTGTCCCTGGCAGAAGAGCAGACTGGAAATCAATGCAGTTGTTTTCATTGCTGTCGATAGAATGCCTGTTACATCAGTGAGCAGATAGCACTGTGTGCCTGCTCTGGACCAGATACTGCAGATGGCCCTGGCATGTATTATGTTCTCTCAATGCATCTTTTCAGCATGCCTGTGCTAAAACTTGGCATGGTAAGCTATGTGGGTCAAGTGCTCTATCTCCAACTCTAATTTTAAGCTTCTCTGTGGATCTAAATCACATTCCTGCCAAGCACTTTCCTGGAAGGTAAACGTGTGGATGAGTCAGCAGACACGCTCATGGCAGACTCTGGAACAGCCAGCATACCCTCTCTGGCTCCTCATTTCACACCTCCATCTGAGATCACAAGCTGCAAGTTCATCTCTTAGACCTCTCACCATCCTGGTTAACTCACTGACCTCTCCTGCCAACAACAGAACAAAGCGGGGGCTTTCAAACAGACATGGATGAACCACTGTCCTTACATAAGCGAGCACAGTGCTGTGGAGCCTGGCAACAAAATGCAGGGTGACTTGACAATCTAGACTTCTCCACGTCCCCTGAGAGAAACAGCAGCCCAGACTCAGCACTTCCTGTTCTACTGGAGGCCTCTCTGAAGAAGGTGGTGAGGCTTCCTGGGGAGAACTCAAGGAGCTGTGACCATTGAACATCACGAGTGGCATGAGAGAGGGTAACCAAGAGGAGCATCAGACTGCCGTGTTGTCAAGGTGAAGGGTTCCACACTTGACTCCTCTGGGCTCTTCTCTTGGGGAAGCTGTGATGCCTTCAGGACAGAGGTCTAGCTGACTGAAGTAGGCCACTAACAGATGGTCTCGAGGCTTAGGATCCAGACCCACTCTGAACCTGAGTTCTTTGCATCCCTGTCTCCTGAGCACCCATCTACTTTAGTGGGCCACTTCCCCTTAAACCACAAGCCAAGCTGCTTCAGTCTTGTATTTTATCAGGAGAGTACACACACACTCATACGCACACGTGCACGCAGGCACGAAAACTAATACATGGACATATGAACACGTACGAGACACTGCCCGTGAAAACTGGGAAGTCTTTGGAGATGAGTTTTGACAGACTCACAGCTGTTGCTGTGCTGTCTAGGGATACTAATATCTTATGGTGTGGATAATACTCTTGGGGTGGAATTTATGCCCAAGAGCTTGTTTCTATGGAACATAGGAGAAACAAGGACAGTCTGAGGTCCTTTCAGCAAAAGCAGACAAGCAAAAGTGAGAGAGAGAGAGAGAGAGAGAGAGAGAGAGAGAGAGAGAGAGAGAGAGAGAGAGAGAGAGAGAGAGAGAGAGAGAGAGAGAGAGAAGGTCTTTTACTTCGGGTTATTTGTAGCACTGGACCTTTCACTGACTCCTGGCTTGGTAATTTTTTCCCCTTGCTGTTGGCATGGATGCTGGTGAAGTCAGCAGCATAAAGGTGCATTTTAAAAAAGCAAAACAAAATTAAGGAAATGCCACAGAAGTGACAACATGCAGCCTAAGATCGCCAAAGCAGGTCCTAAAATTGACTTGGTTACTGTGGCTTATTGGCCACATAGAACGTTTTTAGCATTTTATTTTCTTGACCATATTTTGGGCTTATGGCTAGACCCAGTAATGGAGACTCCAAGTTGGAGATAAACTAGCAGCACTGTCAAGCCAGCTGAGCATAGTCTCCACTGCCAGACTGCCGGGCACACTGGGGGCAGCTGGGGCAAAGGCTACCTTGCAACCCACACTCATTACTGATTAGCGATTTGATCCAACAAATTGTTTATGCCACCCAGACACGGCTCCCTCTTAGCGGAGTGAGCAGGAAGTGCTTTCCACAGGCATTGGTCAAGAACTCAGTCCTGACTGTCACTGTGGTGAGCCTGAAGGTCTCTGCTCTCTCTTCTATGTTGTCGGCTGTGTCCAGGTTTACAGTGATTTCTTCCTGTTGGTTGGGGAATCGTGTCATGCTACACTGTTGAAACAAACCCTACTATCTCCTCCCCTTAAAAAAAAACAAGAAAGAAAAGCTTGGTATGGAGTTGAGGAGAAATAGCTGGAAACATTTATTTATTTATTCTAAAACAACTGACCCCATGTGCTAAGAATTACTTTGAAGACCTTCAACTAGGCAAGACTTAGTGATGCACTTTCTTTATTGTCAACAACAAGTGTTTTATTGCTTTGGAAATACTACCTAGCATGCCTGGAGTAGGTATCCCAGTAGACCCAGTGAGGGATCAACTTGTGTTGGGTACTTTGAAAGCAAGAACCCTCAGTGACAGATGAGAGCAAAGTGAATGGGAGCTGTTTGCCTCTCTCACTGGGGAAGTTTAAGGGCTTCTCTAAGTTTGAAGTCAGTTTTTCAGTTGATTCTTGCATGGGGTGCCCTAAGACCTCCACACTGGGCATTGTCATTCCTAGAACTTAGGCCCTTCATATCTTCTCTGACATGTAGCCAAAGACATCCATAAGTCTTTCAAAACTGGTAGGTGACATTGGCCTGCACAGTACTGGAATGTGCATCTCAGCTGCTTGGCAGAGCCAAGATACTGAATAGAATTCCTAGCTGGCAGTTTCCAGGCGCAGAGAGCCTATCTCATTTCCCTGAGGGATTCCAAGGAGGGGTGTCCAGCCATGGGGCCTTGGAAGTTCTACCACATGGTCTGGAGAGATGGCTCAGCAGTTAGGAGAAGTAGCGGCTTTTGCAGATGTCCTGAGTCCAATTCCCAGCAACGACATGGTGGCTCACAACCATTTATAATGGGATACAATTCCCTCATCTGGTATAAAGGAGTGCATGCAAACAAAACACTCCTATACCTAAGTAATTAAATCTTAAAAAATAAAGACAGGAAAAAGAAATTCTGTCCTCAAAGTGCAGTGCTTCAGTGACCAAATCAGAAAGCACATGTACTCATGGAAGTACACAGACAGCATGGAAAGATGTGTTTCTAAAGTGCCTGGCTTCCTGCTGGGACCCTGGTGATATCTAGAGCCAACAGGCTGGATATCCTTGCAGACTTTTCAAATGTACACACATGAGGCTGGAGAGACGGCTCAGCACTTAAGAGGGAGTGCCCTCTTGCAGAGGACCCACATTTGTTTCCCAGCACCTATGAGGGCAGCTCACAACTGTCTCCATCTCCAGATGGTCTGAGGCCTCTGGCCTCTGCAGGCACCTGCTCTCATGTGCACATACCTCTCCACACAGACACAAATGCATAATTCAAAATGAAAAATTAAATTAAGTGGATTAAATTAAATGAAAAATTAAATGCACCTGTGCAATTAACGAAGTGCACATTCTTCTTTATAGTTTTTTTTTCTTTTGTCACTATGGGAACATTTATTTGACACTATCATTACTTTTTGTGAATGCCCAGTATTCCTTTGTCTTTCTCTGGGCTGTTTCAAAATTTCTGTTTAAATATTGCTGTGATTGAAGAGTACCCTTCTAAATACATTCCTGTGATATCCCCTGCTCAGGTTATAGGGCAAAATGCTGACACTCATTGTCAAATTGCCCTAGAATGACTCTAGAAATTTCTACTCTCACCAACCTGGGGTCCAAGGAGCAGGTGACAACAACAAAGAGACGAAATCTTTTCCCCAGCCTCCTAGTTTCTCATCTGGATCTTCCTTCTCATATCTAACTCAGAAGCCTGGCATGGATTCCTGGACTCAAAATAAAAAGAATTTTAATGTGGTTGAGGATACACCGGTCCTCAGCCTAGGTGGTAAGAAACTGGAAAATATCACTCAGTTCTAAACACTCAAACAGGGAAGGAAACAAAGAGAAAGTGCTTTCCTGTGCGCTTTGGGTACTGTACCTCCCTGAGTTACTTCGAAATAGGTTCTCTGAAGATCAAAGTCTCATCAGCAACAACTAACACGTGTGCAAGTGTCACTTTAAATGCCACCCAGTTAGTTTTCCATAAAGTGCTTTCCAGCATGCCACAAACGGTTGATCTGTAGGATAGTACTGGGAAATTCCTTTTAGAGACTTAATCATGGTAAAACGTCATATTCTAGAAATAAGAGAATTTAGTGAAAAAGTGAGCACATCAACGAAAGGTAGATCTTTAAATTAGCTGGGCTCAAAGACACCCATGTTTAGTCTTTCCTACAAACACAGGGATTTTAAAAAATAAGTTATGTGTGTATGTGTGTGTTTGCATGCACGTGTATGTGCATGTGTGTACATGTGTGACATGCATGATACATGTTTAGAGAGCAGGAAACTATGCAGAATTTGGTTCTCATTTTGGAGGCAGGGTCTCTGCTCTCTGGAGTGCACCAGGCTAGCTGCCCTGTGAGCTTTGGGGTGATTCTTCTGTCTTGGCTTCTCATCTCATTGCAGAAAGGCAAGGGTTACATGGGCTATAAGGATTGACCTAGGATAGTCAGGCAGGCATAGCAAAGGCTTTCACTGCTGAGCTATCTCTGCCGGCCCTAGAATAGAGAATATTTGATGATGGTAGTCAAAAGAGCCTGTGGGTTTGAGTTTTAACTTCTTAACTCGTGGGTTCCAGAAAGATATGAAAGGACAGTGCCCCCTGCAGCCTTTGGTGTTTAGATAAGAATAACAATGCCATTTGTGGATATGGCCTTGGGACCTCCTTTTAAGGTCAAAGCAGCCAGACTGAGTGACTCTTTTAGAGCCTGTGAATATTTTGAAACAGAGGACAGTTTGTGTCCTCTGAGAGGCCTGAGGAGGCTGGAGGGACATGCCCTCGCTGCTGAAAGGTTCCTCAGATTGCTGGGAGGATGTGACAGCAGCAGCCCTTCAGTGAGACACTTCCTGAGCATGTCGCATTCCCCACATGCTAGCACCTTCCTGCTACCCACCTGACTCATGACAGCAGGGTGACAGTTGGTCCTCTTGAGACAGAAGCACAGAGCCAGGATCCTCTGCAGATTGTGGCTTTATCAGGAGAGGGTAAGCAGCCTGAGGCCACTTCAGGGTTCCCAGCGCCTCTGTCCTTCACACTTCCTTGACACAGACAAGGCTGTGCCTGAGGAATCCACGGAACCTGCATTTTTACAGTCAGGCCTCTTGGCGCCAGACTCCCCTGCCCTTGGTGACCTCTCCAATCCCTTCTCCTCACCATTGCTCCTTTTTTCGCTTTCTAGGAGCAAATCCCTGGAGGTCAGTAACAAGTTCAGTGAAGGGTCTTCACACTCACCTTAATAGATGTTGTTTAAATTCTTACTGTGCACTAGGCACCATGAAGGGCTTGGGAGACCCTATCTCTCTAGTTTGAGAAAGAGAGAGAGACATATGCAAATAATTGTGTTATAATTACAAGCAGACTTGAGCTAACATGCCAGGTGTCTACTATGCAGATGTTAACATTCTTAGCAATCTTTCTTTAAGCGTTCAAGCTGAATCTTTCTGTAGCACATGCAGACCAAGCCTGAACTTCATCCCGAAGGGACAGACAACGAATGGTGAGCTCGGTCTTAGTCATCCCTTTAGCTAGCAATCATATATGAGCCTAAAACCTAGGGACAGAAAGATTCTCTTGAAGGCTTTGTACAAGTACTTCTGGGAAGTGCAAGCACTTAATCTAAGGAACTGATCCCCAAACGAGCTGCTTGGTGGCTGGATGGCATTGTAGCTGCACCAACTATTTGAAATGGAGAAAAAAAAGTTTCCCTGCAACACGGTGATACAGCCAGAGATTCTGGTATCGGCATGGAGACAGACCATACAGAACAGTGGATCCCAACCTTCCTAGTGCTGCAACCTTTAACATAGTTCCTCATGATATGGTGACCACCCCCAACTATAAAGTTACTTTGCTGCTGCTTTGTGACTGTAATTTTGCTACTGTTAATAATTGTAATGTAAATATCTGATATGCAGGATATGCAAATATCTGATATTTGATCCTGTGAAAGGGCCATGACCCACAGGTTGAGAACTACTGATACAGAGCAAACATTCACAACTAACCTTCTTATCAATACTGAAAGAAAGATACCACAGGGAAGCTGAATATATGAGCCTGAAACTCAGGGGGTCAGGCTAACGAGGCTTGCTGAGTAAAGAGAAGCAAAAGACTGTACCCCAGAGAATTCAATCAAAGAGATGGGGAGAAAAGTGAACTCCAAGAGAAAAAAAATAAAAAGAAGAAGAGGAGGAGGAGGAGGAGGAAGAAGAGGGAGGAAGGAAAAAAGAAAGAAGAAACCAAATTCAGAATCTGTGCAGGAGCCTAGGTGATAGAAGAAAGTATGTATGAGGGCAACTATGGTCCACAGTGTACAACAAGACAGAAAGTCAGTGACCCGTGATAATCAGTTCTTGTTTTAGTATCACAAATGTCACTTCTGTCCTTGGGAAAAGGGGTGGCCCTCTGTGAGGACAGGAGTTGGTGAGTGGACAGCAACTTGAAGAGTGAATAAGGTTGAGAGGGAAGCAGGGTATGAGAGCTCTCCCTCTGTGACTAGGGATGACAAAGGATTGCTATCAGGAAATTCAGGGAGGACACAGAACAAAATGTTCTTTAGAGGATCAGTGTTCTTTATAGGCCATGGGGAAACTTGGAAGAAAGAGCGAGAACCTGAAAAGGAGAGGGTTTGAGCCCATGTATAAACTGACAACATGATCATCCCATGCTGCTATGGGAAGGTTTTATTATAGGAGAGAGAGAGAGAGAGAGAGAGAGAATAGCCAGGAGTAACTCGAAGAGTCAAGAGCAGAGGGAGAAAGGAGTAGAGACTGAACATGGCCAGGGGACTACACATGGCCAGGGCTATCTGTGAGAGGGGGGAGACTAGCAGGGGGTAGAGAGTAGAGAAAGCATGGTATGAAAAGCAAGGGTCTAGAGAGAGAGTGTAGTGAGAATAGCAAGGGTTATAAGGAGGGGGAATAGCTATGGGAGAGAAGCCCATGAGCTGGGGGAGAGTTTTGGGTAGAGAAGGAGGTAAGACAGGCTAAGATGGACTTTGAAATGCTGGCAGGTGACACAGTTAACTCCTTTTCCACAGAGGTAAGGGAAATGACTCCTTTGGCTAGATGGGAACTGGTTTCAAAGGTCCCTGATGAATGCTGGCTTTTATCCAACCACCAGAAGTCCTCCTATAGTCTGGGTTGAGCTCATTTCTGGATATGTGGACAAACCTTTGGACTTTGGGGACTTGAAGTTTCCTTTGGGCCTGACACCCACAGGACTGGGGAGGACTGGATTGCAGGGTCTGGGTGGGGGGTTACTGAGTTTTTAACGGGAAAGGCAAACCCCATACTTTTTACTTGGAAGTAGGCCAAATGTGGATGTGGGTGAGTCTGTCAATGGGGAGCCAGAAGCCAAGGGAGCTCACTCCCCTAGACCTTGGTCTTCCCCTTAGAGAAGGAGGTCCAGCTAGGGTGAAAGGAGGGGGGATGACCTCAGATGTGACAGAGACACAGCTCACAGCTTGGCCCTCCCAGGCTCATGGGAGAGAATAGCGGCTCTAGAGAATGAGAAGATTTGGAGACCTGAGACCACAGCAGAGATGCACTGTGCTGTGTGCTCTGCAGCAAAGGTCCAGCAACTGTGACCTTTTGGATTGTCCCAAGTGTCACCGTGGAGAGTGGCTGCTTCCTGCTGAGGCAGAGGCACATAAGTCACAGAGGAACAGATACTTTCAGGATCCTAGTAAATATCTGTGTGTCAGGAAAAGAAAGGAAGGGGGCAGCGCAGCGTCCCTTCCCCTAAGGAGCTATATTGCGGAATATTCCTTCACACTGTGTGAAGATGTCACTGTGATTGGTTTAATGAAGAGCCAAATGCCATTAGCTAGGCGGGAAGAGGTTAGGTGGGACTTCTGGGGACAGAGAGGATTCAGAAAGGAAGAAAGGCAGAGTCCCAAGCTTGGTGTAGAGGGAGAAAGACATGCAGGAGGAGAGGTAAAAACCAGGAATCATGTGGTGACACGTAGGTGAATAGAAATGGGTTAATTTAAGTTATAAGAGTTAGTTAGGAACAAGCCTAAGCTATAGGCTGAGATTTTACAATTAGTAATAAGTCTCCGTGTCATTATTTTGGGCTGGTGATAGAAAATCTGTCTACAGAGCTTGCTTATCGTAGTGGGCCAAGAGAGTATGAAAGTAGTGAATCACGTTGCCTCCTGTTTGGTTTTCTTCGTGCAAGTCAGACAGAGTTAAAACTCACCCTTGTAGGATACTGGGATTAAAAGGTAAGGGGAAGCCTAAAACTTCTGTCATCTGCCCTCTTAAAGAGTGACATTAGAGGACATTCCTTGTCTCCTTCTTGATGCTCCAGTGTCTCAGAGTCCTCGAGGAATCTCCACCCTAATGGCAGACTTCAAAAGAACATTGTGGAGAAATTATATTAAGAAGTTCAAAAAGAAAAGGAGAAAGAGAAGGATTCATTTCTTTTTTTTTCACTGCTTCGAATTTCTCCCTGCACTGCCAATTGGACATGCCACTCTCCAGCACCCCAAGGCACTTCAGAAAACCATTAAGTGTTTTGATGTCCTGCGTTTAGGGCTGATTGTGTTTCCGGCCAGATCCAGCTCAGCCTCCTCTGAGACTGGCATAGCTCATCTCTTTTTCCTGGTATACATGTCTGTGTACACAAATCCATGTAAATATGTGGTAGGCATCTATCCATTCCACATGGAGTTGACTTTCATCTCTCTAACATCATTTGAAAACTCTAAGATGTCTATCATTCAAGTCTAGTTTCCATGTAAATGCATGCTGGGAATGAGGGAAGGACAAAGATGAGCAAATTCGATGGCCACATTTCTGCCACGATTCTTGTGTGTGTGTGTGTGTATGTGTGTGTGTGTGTGTGTGTGTATTTCACCACTGTGTGGTTATGCTCTCTGTACATCTAGATTTCGACACACATTTGCTGTCGTAGTGCTTCCAGCCCTTCACAACAATGTCATTCAATGCACACCAAGGTGTTGTGTCTCAGAACCAGGAGAAAATGCAGCCTAGAGATAGGGATGGCCATTCTGCAACTCCTCTGAGAGCCATGCACTGCTTCTCTTTGTTCTGATCACAGAGTGGAAAGTTCCTATCATTTGAGAAGTGTGTTATTAGTGCTTGGAGTTGGACTTTGACCTCCTTTGCCCCCTGTTATATTAAAACTATGAAGAATATGCTTCCTTCTGGATAAACACAGAACAAGAGGACAGTTGTCTGTCTGCAGTGGGGCTGCAAGAACTCCTCAGAGAAAGCCACCTCCCTAGCATTCAGCCCAAGGTCAGGGCATAAACCAATTATTACACAGTTCTGAAGCCTGCAGTTCACTGGAAATTCTTTCATCCTCCATACACTACTTCTGTTCCCCATTACTAAGAGGACAGAGCAGGAATTTGGTCTCCTAATTGTGTTTATAACAATCAAACATGAATGAATCCCTGAACCTCTTTTCTTTTGGGTATGTGTTTAGGTCTCATTCCATATCCCTGGCTGCCTTAGGGCACATGATGCTCCTACCTGAGCCTCCAAAGAACTGGGATCACAAGCATGCTTTGCCTCACCCTGCTTCTTGAGCCCTGCAATGGGTAAACTTACCTAACATGAAATTGCTGTTTGCTTGGTTGTCCATGGACCTCTTGCAGCGAGCAGGTCCAGTTCCTGCTCGGTCAATTGCTTAGCATTCAGGAAGCAGGGAGCATATTTCTTCATGTGACCTGAAGATTCCAAAAGAAGTAGCTCCAACATGCCAGTCAGGGTACCTGGTCGGCTTCAGCAGCAACCTTCCTCACTTAATAGATGCATTTCGAGCAGTTGCTGTGTGGGGTGGAGGCAAGAGAGGGGAGTCTCCCTACTGCCTCAGCCTCACCTCTCACCTCTACATTTCCAAAGAAGTTTACATGCACTCAGTCCTCATCTGCTCTTCACTATGTGAGGAGCACATATGCGAAAGTTGGACATGCCCTTGACCTCCCAGGAGCTCATGTTTGAGAAGAGACTCCGAGTCTCCCCACAGTTTCTTACTCCCCTCTCCTGCACAGGGGAAAGGAATTCCTTGTTGTCTACTTGGTCACCAATTCAATTTTGTTTCACCTTTCCAAACCTTTTAGCACATCTCTGTGAGAGTGGAGAAAGATCTTAAGGAAGTCACTTAACTTTTGATCTGAACTCACCAGAAGGCATGTCTGAATCTTATGACTCAGATAGGATTTGGAACCAAAATGCTCATTTTGAAGACAGCCCTAAAATGACTCGTTATTAGATTAAATTGATTCTAATTCGATCAGCCATCTCTTGACATGAAGAAGGAAAGCTATTTTTTTAAAAAATGTGGCAATTTCTAAGAAACTGGCCCCATAATCTTAAATTAAAAGCAGGTTTCCACACGTGGGACTCATACCCCTTGAGCCTTTGGTATTACATTTGGCCTATTTGGTTAGTTAAATAATGGTAACAAAAGAAGACAGAATAGATTATGTTAAATAAAGGGAAATTTAAGAAAGTAATTATAGTATTAAGTTGGGCCAGAAGGTGAGGGTTGTAAGAAATAAGATCACTGCTATTCAAACAAAGCTCTATGTCTCCATCTGGCATGGCTCTTCCCGCATAACGGGATGCTTAGCCCATTCCTAGCTTGAGAAAGAGAACTCTGAAGAGTGTAGGGTGAGACTTTTACAGGTTCTAAAGTATCTTGTGTGAAGTTGCTTAAATTCTTGTGTTAATGAAGGTGTTAACGTTCTATGAAATAGAATATTGTAGTCAGCAGTCCAGGTGTAGGAGACATGGGAAAGCACTCAGTTCATTTCCTGTGAATTCTGTGAACTACCTGTGTCAACTTGACTAATCAGGGGATGTTCTATTAGAGCGAGGGAAAATGTAAAAGAGAAGCTTCAGGCCAATGAGTCCTAAGAACTTTCAATTTTGTGTGAAAGCCATTAAAAAAAAGTCAAAGGAACACTGGAAGTCACTGCTTCCTCACTTCTTCAGTGAGAATGAAATGGCTGCCCCCTGGAGAGGTCCTGTGAGCCAAACTTCAGCTTAGAAGAGACCACACTCCAGAATACGGTGGGATAGAATTGGAAGTGAATAGACCCTGCTTACTTTATTCACATTTTTAGTTAGATGGTGTTTTTCTAGCCCCTCCGACTCAAGGGAGAATCCCACTTCTAGTCTTCACGATTGTACAGCCAGTGCCTAGCCATCTCTCCAGCCCCTCCAATTGCCAGTCTTATGAGGTAGCATCTTCCCAGAACATTCTGGAAGGATGGAGAATAGGTGGCCGCTGAAAGAACAAAGAGAAGCTTAAAGGTCTCTTACTGGATGACTCTGCTCCTATAGCAGGTCCAGAGTGACACAATCAGAGAGAGGATGGCTCCTCGGGAGCCAGGCAGGAGGCTGGCTGAGCCATGAGGAGATGTCGGGAAAACCTCCCTGCCAGGGTGGAAGGGTTCTTGTTGCCTTGTTATGTAAAGGGTTACGTAAGCCTCTAATGTCCACGTGACAAAATTACACGCATACAGGCATGGGCACACACACATGCACACTTGCACACACACACAGAGAGCATGCAAACACTGGTGAAATCCAAATAAGCCTTTGAACTATGTATGGGTTTGTAACTTAACCTCACAAGACGATGGAGGCAGGGTACACAGGAGCTTTCTGACTCCTCAGCTTTGTATGAGTCTATAATAATACTAATAATCTTAAAGAACTTAAAACTCAAGCAAATAAGATCACAGCCTATCAACAATGCCATAAATGTCGATGAATGCAGTTTTGTATCATCTCTACTAATTACCAAATTTTAGTCACTGGTTTCTCTTTATTTGTCCCTCTTCCCAATGTGGCCACATAGAACAAATCTCCTTTTTCTGCTCTTCATTGTTCCTTGTCTGTTTAATTGGCCCGTCGAGCACATGTAACCGGCTGAGCCCAGCTTGTGAGCTGCCAAGGCCCAGGTTCCGATACTAACAGGTCAGGTACCAGGCAGAAGGAGAAATACCAGTTCAAGGCAGCAGGTTGTTTCAAGGTGGAGAATACCAGAGCAAGCTTGTAACCTCAAGGGAAAAATCCAGAAGAGGGACAGAGATCTGACCAGACACACAATCATGTTAATGCCAAAGCCACAGTCTGCCACCCTGTCACATGCCTCTTCTCTCAGGAGCTTCAGATCCTCTGCCAAACTTTCTGCCTGTCCCTCCCCAGCCCCAGGATCACAGGTTCATCAAAGGTTAACATATTTTCCTCTTCATATTCTGTGGCCTCTGTTCTGTTTCTCCCGAAGGTCATGGCTTTTGAAAACCAGTCTCCTTAACTGACCCCTGCACACAGCAACCCCCAGCCAGATACCTCAAGACACGGAGAGAGAGTCTCTTTGGTCTCCAGTGAAGATGTCATTCCATGCCAGCACTATAAATACTTTCGTTTTCCACAGCATAAGTTTTTTATTAATCATTTGTGAATTTCATACAGTGCACCCTGCTCACACTTGCTTCCCAGATCCTCCCTCCCACATCTGTACCTTCCCCAAAAGATAAATAAATAAGAAAATAAAAACAAAACAAACAAAAAACAAATACCAAGTCCAATTTGTGTTGCTCATATACTCATTTGAGCATGGTCAAACTCTCAATGGCGAACCCACTGAAGAAATCTTGGTCCTTCACCCACCCACCCCCACCCCCTACCCCTGCCAGAAATCATCAACTGTGAAAAGCTACACTTCAGCATCTTTATCACATTTTTCTTATTTTAAAAACAATCTGACTTTACATTCCAATTCCCCATTCCCTGGCCCTCCCATCCTCCAATATCCCTAAACCACTCCCACCCACTCCCCAAAGATAGTGAGGCCCTCCACGTGGGACCATCAAAAGCAGTCACATCATTTAGGGGAGGGATTAGGCCCTCTTTGTGTATCCGGCTGCAATAGTATCCCTCTGTAGGGAATGGGTTCCCAAAGTCCATTTGTGCATTAGGAATAAACACTGGCTCCACTGCTAGAGGTCCCATAGACTGCCCAGGTCTCCTAGCTGGCACCCACATTCAGAGGGCTTGGTTCAGTCCAATGCTGGTTCCCCAGCTTTACAACTAGGATTTCCATGTTCTCACTAGGTCAGGTCAATTGTTTCTGCAATTTCTGCACAGTCTTGACTCCTTTGCTCATCCCTCCTCCCTCTACACAACTGGATTCCAGGAGTATGGCTCAGTGTTTAGCTGTGGGTGCCTGCTTCTGCTTCGATCAGCTACTGGACGAAGGCTCTAGGAATGTCAACCAAGGTAGTCATCAAACTCATTATAGGGGAAGGGCATCAAATGCAGCCTCTTCACCATTGCCTAGATTTTTAGTTGGGGTCATCCCTGTGGGTCTCCGAACATTTCCCCAGTGCCAGACCTCTCTCCAAACTATACTGGCTCCCTCTATCAAGGCATCTCCTTTCTTGCCCTCCTCAATTGCTCCCCTGTCTCAGATCTCCTGATCTCTCCTGTTCTCCTCCACCCTCCCCTTCTCCCCCTCTCCCACCCCACATGCTACCAATTTGATCAGGGTTCTTGACCCCCTCCCCTTCTTCGGGGGACCATGCATTCTTCTCTTGGGGATTCTCCTTGTTTCCTAGTTTCTCTGATGGTGCGGATTGTAGGCTGGTAATCCTTTGCTCTATGTCTTATATCCATATATGAGTGAGTACATACCCTGCTTGTCTTTCTGTGGTTGGGTTACCTCACTCAGGATGTTTTCTTCCAGTTCTATGCATTTTTCTGCAAATTTCAAGATTTTATTGTTTTTTTCCACTGAGTAATAAAAGACTCTCTTTAGTAGTTTCATGTCTGGACTGTTTCTTTTGGTGATGGGGGTGGGAGAGAGCTTGGCAAGGAAGCCTTCAGTGTCTCAATTATGAGTCTGTAGTCATTGATACCACTATAAAAGATGCTTCCCTGCTCATAGCAGTCTGAGGGAGCATGAAGCTGGACATTAACAAGGTTTTGGGGGACAGCACAGATGTTGACCATCAACAGGGTTTCCAGTGGCAACATAGCATGAAAGTCTTTCAAGGAGATGTAACCCAAAAAATGAACCATTCTTCATCTCAGATAGCTTGTTGCTCAGAGTTAAGAGTGATCTTGTAGTTGGGCAGCCTGTCCAGAGGCAGGACCTGCATGAGCTCTGTGATGCTGTACATCACCTTGACCTCAGTTCTGGCTGCCCTTTCCGCACCCAGGGCATGGACCATCATGTTTGTAACCCATGGGCAGCACTGCCCCCTCTCCCTCCCACAAGCTGGGAACCCTGCAGGAGGCTCCATGGTGTCTGGGCTGGGCCTATGGCCCAACACACCTGCACCATCCTAGCCGGGCATTTGTTGAGGTAGGCCCGGTGGTTGCCCCAACCTCCTGGTGGCCAGAAGACCTGCTCTACTGGGCAACAACATGCTCCTTTGTCCCCCATGGTCATGATCCCACACCCGCCACCATGTCTGTAGTCATGCTCTTTTCACCTGGTGTGTCACTTCATTCAGCCATCTTTATTCTGGCAGAACAAATGCTTGATCTGTTTATTCTGTCTCCTTACATTTGAAATCATCCCATGTTGGCAGCTAACTTTGTAAATTACCCACACGTTCTTCCCCGTATGAATGTTGCTCATGGTGCTAACTATCTTCTCACCAGTTATTCATAACTGCATAGTCTTTGCACTTGGGACATGCCTCAGGCTGCACCTTGCTCCGGGTTACTCCACATTGTCTAAAACAGTAGCTTTCCAGCTGAGCCTTTCCGCAGATGACCCCATTGTATAAATTGCTTCATTTTGAGTGAACTGCTGGGATGCGCTGTCTCCACTCATTGGTCCAAGTAAATGTTGAGCCTAGACCATTGCACAGACTGAAAGCTAACCTCATGTAAACAAACATTAACTCATCAAATTGAGTTAGAAACACATGGGAGTATCAGCAAAGGCCATGAACTTATACAACACACCAGCCCAGAGGCTAAACAACCCCTTAACATTGGTCATATGAAAGAAGGAAAACCTGGGGATAGTGGCTTTTTCTGACCCGCATCAGACCCTTCATGGCATCCTCGGAAGACTTTCAATTCTACGCCTGTTGTCTGCTCAGCATTGTCTACCTCTCAGATGGGCCCACTGCAATTGTTTGTCTGGACCCAGCCCTGTACCTTGGATGTGATCTGTGTCTTGTACAGCACCGTGTAGCTTCTGGCTTTTAATAGCATATCTGACCACCCCAGTGACTCTTTGGGTAGGTATCAGCTCTGCTTGTGCCTTTGGTGAGAGTCCTTTGAAGCCTGTAGCTTTTAAAGCCTTCCTTAGCTGTCCATGACCTATGTACCTTTGTGTGGCCTGAAGCCTATTATCTGAGAGTTAATACCAATAATTAAGAGTAGAAATAAAGGACCCTAGGACAAGTTCTTAGAAGTAGGAGATGGGAGATTAACAACCAAAAAGACTAAATACTCAGAGAAAAATTATCCATAGACTATAAATTTTATGTTGGTGAATTTATTTCTGTTTTGTTCTTCCTGATATCAAACACATGCATGATAAGAACAGTTTTAGTCTCTGACATGTTTATTGAATGATTACTCTGTACAAGGCCCCATGCCAAGGGTTTCTGCTTCTTCTTTATTCCTCAAAACAAACACCATCCTTACTACTTTTATGCTTCTGCTCTGTAAGTAACTGCAATATCAAGAGATTAAGCAATTATCTTGTTCAAATGCACACAGCTATGGGGTTAATATACCACATTAAAACTTGGGCAATGTGACCCAGCACCACAATTGTGAAATAGGGTAATATTGCTTTCTAGAATGAAAACAGCACATGAAAAATTAAGATGCTTGCACCAGCTGCATGGTAGAGAGGATCTTGTGAAACAGCATTGGTTTAGGAAGATACTGACTGTCTCTCTCGAGGTGATGGGGGTGGCATTGTCTTCTTAACCTCTTCTAGGGGCAAAGCCATTGTTAAGCATCATGCATCATTGTGGGCACCCTGTCAATTGAGCTAAACTCCCACAACCTGCATTGAAAAAGTAAACATTTTGGCATGCTTGTCCTTTCTCTCTGTCTCTATCTTTACACACACATTTGTGTATGAGTTATGAGTCCATATACACATGTGTGTACAACACATACATACATGTGTACATGTACTTACTTGTACATATATATGCTTAATCATTTTAAAAACTGTAGCTATTACAGTAGAGCATTTCTGAACACATCAGTATGAACCTCCTAAAAATAAGGACATTTGATGATCACACTATTACAACCTCCAGAAGCTAAGCATTGACTATAATATTATCTAATCTATAACTTTGTGTTTTAAGGCTTTTCTAAAATCCAAGATCCAACTAACAACAGAAAATTGTCTTTATTTGCTGTCTTAACCACCTTCCTATTCCCATTGACTATAGAACTTCACAGAAACAACTAACAGGAGAAAAAATTGATTTTGGTTCCTATTTTCAGAGGGTTGTAGTACATCATGGCAGGAAGACATGCCAGAGAAATTCCACTCATGGCAGTAGGAGTTTGTGCCAGAGTCTGCTCAAAATATAGTGTATCAGGCAGCAGTGTACAACAGGAAGCAAGGGTTGCTATAGCCTTCCAAGGCATGCCCCCCGGCAGTCTATTTTTACTAGCTGGGCCCCAACTCCTGATGGTTCCACAAATAATGCCATCAGTCGGGGAGGGGGCTCAAAAATATGAGCCTCGCTATGTGTTGTGGATTGTGCATGTAACCTGAGTGCTTGGGAGTTTGAAGCAGGAGAATTGCCATGAATTCCTGACCAGTCTAAGCTACAGAATAAGGTCCTGCAAAAAAAAAGAAAGAAAGAAATGAAGGAAGGAAGAAAGAAAGAAAAAGAAAAAAGAAAGAAAGGAAGAAAGAAAAGAAAAAGACTAAAATAAAGTGATAAAACACACAATTTTTTTTGAAATTTGAACTTGCTTTTAAAAAATACACACACACACACACACACACACACACACACACACTTTCCATAAACTCAATAGATTGTCTTGAGTTTCTTTTTCTTTCACGACATGGGCCATCTTGAAGCATCCAGCTCACTTGCTTGTGGGTGTCACACAACCTGGTATGTGAAATGACAGGTGCTTAGACCCATCTGACTCTTCATATGGATTGCATTTAGCTTATGCCTTTGAGGGGAGGACAGTGTAGGTTACAGCTCACTTCTCCATGCACCAAATAAGGAAGTTCCCACTGCTTACAGGACCCCACTCTCTTGCCCTCCCCACGAACACTTAAGTCAGATGGAAGCACACTGTGTTTTCTGTATTCTTAGAAGGGAAGTTGACAACATCCTGGCAGGCCTCTTGCTTGGAGTTCATTAAGCCCTAGCTGACTTAATGGTGGGCAGTGGAGAGGAAGCAAGGGCCACAAAGCAGTTGCAACTTGGAATGGCTTTGCCATAGCCATTGTCAAGGGAAGTCACAGCAAGACTAGAGATTGGATTAACTTTGGGACTTTTTCAAGCACCAGAGCTGGAGCCATTGGCTTCCAAAATCAGTAAAAAATTGATAAATATATAAATACATAAACACATACATGGATATACAGATATAATGCAAGTCACAGACTTTAGATAGATAGATAATATATATAACACCTATATAAATATAGACACAGATAGCTTTATTCTCTTTAAACAGTGTGTGTGTGTGTGTGTGTGTGTGTGTGTGTGTGTGTGTTTTCATCCATGCCACAGCACACAGGTGGAGGTCAGAAGACAACTTCAGGTGTCTGTGTTTGTTTTCATCTTGTTTGAAACATGATCTGTTTTGTTGTTCCTGGCTTTGGATGCCAGGCTAGCTGGTCCACACATCTAGGGATTCTCCTGTCTCACATCCCATCTTTCTGTAGGAGCACTGTCATTACAGACATGCGCTTTTGTACCCAGTTATATACGAGTTTCATAGAGTTTAAACTTAGGTTTTAATGCTTGCAGAACAAGCTCTTTACCTACTGAGCCATCCATTCAGTCCACAGATAGATTTGTTATAAAGAGTTTGAGGGCTGGAGAAGTGGCTCGGTGGGTAAAGGATCTTGCTGCCAAGCGTGACAAACTAACTTCAATCTCCAGAAACCAAGTGGCAGGAGGAGAGAACTGACTCCCAGGAGTCGTTCCCTGAGCTCCACACCCACAGCAAGGTGCACATGCACACACACTCACAAAACAAACCAAGAGATATCATTTAACATTTTAAAGAATAGTTTGATGATGCAATGCTAAACCCCAAGTTCTAAGATGTGCAGTTGGCAAGCTCATGACTCAGCAAAGACAATGGTGCAGTCCCAGCCCAAGTCAGAGACCCAACTACAAGGAGAGGTAACGGTGTAACTTCAGTCCCAGTGCAGCTTAAACCCAGGAAGCAAATGCTTCCGTTCAAGTCCAAAAACAGAAGGAATTCAGATCAAGGCAGCCAGATGGGAGCGGCTCTCTCACATGAGGTGAGGGGGAGTCAGTCTGCTGTCAAGCTTCCATGATTGGACAAGGCCAACTACAGCCAGGCAGTGACCTGCTTTCTTATTCGGCATGTGACTCCAGTGTTCATCCCATCCAGAAACACCTCACAGCTATTCTCCAGTAAAAGCTCACAGGATTCCTGCCGGGGCACCCCCCCATCTCAGGGAAGTCAGCATGTAGCACCAAAAATCACAAACTACTTGGAATGAACCTTGCTTTAGTGTGAGGTATCCCCAGCTCACTGGTGGAGGCAGAGATACAACAGCACAAACGTGACCCAGAGTGTATAGGGATTTTTGAACAGTTCTAGCAGAAAATTCTCCATGCAGCTGAGAATTCTTAAAGATGGGGACAAGCGAAGTGTGGAGACTGTGGGGTGGGGCAGGAGGCAGGAGAGCAATCAGGTGCACAAATGATGCCTTCCCCTGGGCCGCATAGAATGCATAGAGCAGTGTTACTGGAGAAATTCCCTTCCCACTGCTGTTCTGGTTGCATTCTGGTCAACTTCCTTTAAAAGGCTGCCCACTCTCTTCCTACCTTTTCAATATTGTCTTTGAAGTTCTAGCTAGAGCAATAAGACAACAAAAGGAGATCAAGGGGATACAAATGGGAAAGGAAGAGGTCAAACTTTCACTATTTGCAGATGATATGATAGTTTACATAAGTACCCAAAAAACTCTACCAGGGAGCTCCTCTACAGCGGATAAATACCTTCAGCAAAGTGGCAGGGTAAAAGATCAAGAACATCATTAGCCCTACTATATACAGACTACAAAAGGACTGAAAAAGAAATCAGAGAAACATCGCCCTTTACAATAGCCACAAACAACATAAAATACCTTGGGATAATGCTAACCAAACAAGTGAAAAACCTTTATCTCAAGAACTTTGAGTCTTTAAAGAAAGAAATTAAAGAAGACACCAGAAAATGGAAAGACCTCCCATGCTCTTGGACAGATAGGATCAACATAGTTAAAATGGCAGTCTTGCCAAAAGCAATATACAGATTTAACACAATCCTCATTAAAATCCCAGTACAATTCTTCACAGACCTGGAAAGAACAATTCTCAACTTTATATGGAAAAACAAAAGACCCAGGATAGCCAACAAAACCATGTGCAACAAGGCAACATCAGGGGGCATCACTATCTCTGATTTCAAGCTGTATTACAGAGCTATAGTCCTGAAAACAGCTTCGTATTAGCACAAAAATGGACAGATAGACCAATGGAATTGAATTGAACACCCCGGTATTAACCCATACACTTATGAACACCTGATCTTTGACAAAGAAGCTAAAATTATACAATGGAAAAAAGAAAGCATCTTCAACAAATGGTGCTGGCATAACTGGAGGCTGACATGTAGAAGACTGCAGATAGAGCCATGTCTATCGCCATGCACAAAACTTAAGTCCAAATGGATCAAAGGCCTCAACATAAATTCAGCCACATTGAACCTCTTAGAAGACAAAGTGGGTGGTACCCTTGAATGAATTGATACAGGAGACAGCTTCCTGAACATAACACCAGTAGCACAGATAGTGAGATCAACAATTAATAAATGGGACCTCCTGAAACTGAGAAGCTTCTGTAAGGCAAAGGACACAGTCAGCAAGACAAAAAGGCAGCCCACAGGATGGGAAAAAATATTCACTAACCCCACATCTGACAGAGGGCTGATCTCCAAAATTTACAGAGAACTCAAGAAGCAAGCCTCCAAAACACCAAAGGATCCAATTGAAAATTGGGCTACAGAACTAAACAGAGAATTCTCAATAGAGAAGTCTAAAATGGCTGAGAGACACTTAAGAAAGTGCTCAACATCCCTAGCCATCCGGGAAATGCAAATCAAAACAACTCTAAGATATCATCTTCCTCTGTCAGAATAGCTAAATTCAAAAACACCAATGACAGTTTATGCTGGAGAGGATGTGGAGAAAGGGGAATACTCCTCCAGTGCTGGTGGGAGTGCTGACTTGTATAGTCACTTTGGATGTCAGTATGGAGATTCCTCAGAAAAATGGGAATCAGTCTACAACAAGACCCAGCAATTCCACTCTTAGGCATATACTCAATAGATGCACATTCATACAACAATGGCATCTGTTCCACTATGTTCATAGCAGCATTATTTGTAATAGCCAAAACCTGGAAGCAACCTAGATGCTCCTCAACTGAAGAGCAGATAGAGAAAATGTGGCACATTTACACAATGGAGTACTATTCAGAGGAAAAAAAAAAACAATGGAATCTTGAAATTTGCAGGCAAATGGACAGCACTAGAAGAAATCATCCTGAGTGAGGTAACCCAGTCACAAAAAGAGAAACATGGTATGTACTCACTCAATTATGAATTTTAGACATGAATCAGAGAAGTGCCAGACTACAATCCCACTGCCAGAGAGTCTGGGAAAAAGAACCTTCATCCAGCAACTGATGGAAGCAGAGGCAGACACCCACAGCTAAACACTGAACTGAACTCCTGGAATCCAGTGACAGAAAGGGAGGACTGATGAGCAAAGTGGTCAAGACTGGGCTGGTTTAACCTATAGAAACAGTTGACCTGAACAAGGGCGAGTACTTGGACCCCAGACTAAGGGCTGGGAGGACAGCATGGGACTGATCCAGACCCCCTAAATGTGGGTGTCAGTGAGGAGGCCTAGGTAATCTATGGGGCCTCGGGTAGCAGATCAGTATTTATCCCTGGCATACAAATGGACTTTGGCTGCCCATCCCACAATGAGGGATGCTCTCTTAGCCTGGACTCTTGGGGAAGGGCCTAGGCCCTGCCCTGGATGAAATGACAGACTCTGGAGATTCTCCATGGAGGGCCTCACCCTTCCTGGGGATCAGAGTGGGGATTGAATGGGGGTGGGGTGGAGGAAGGGAGGGAGAGGTAACTGGGATTGACATATTAAGCAAGCCTGTTTCTAATTTAAATAAAAATGAAAAGAAAAAAAAGAAGTCAAAGAATGGGCCGACTTTGCTCCCAATTCTCTTCTACCACAAAAAAATCTTCTGTAACAGTGTGGTCTCCCATACAAGGAAACAGTACTGAGGGAATAAGTGTTGACTATGTGCCCTGTGAACCCATCTCCACAGTGAACACCATCAGGTGAAAGCTTTTGTCCATTCACTTTCAGGAAATATTGTGCTGTATTGAGTCAAAACGATGGAGACCCTGGCATCCTCACAAGAGTTCTAATTACTACTTTAGATGCTGGAAGAAAACAGCCCCTTCAGTTTTCTGCTAGGAAAGGCCAGTAAGAAGTCTTCTGAAATTCTTTTTTTAATTTTTTGGTTTCTTTATAATAATTTTTTATTTAACTTTTTATACATGTTACTCCCAGGCCCCTCTCCCTCACCCTTTCCCTTCCCCCCACCTCACCAACACTCCACTCCATCCCCCCTCTGCTTTCCAGGGAGGGTAAGGCCTTCCATGGGGGATTTTCAAAGTCTGTTATATCATCCCAGGCAGGGCCTAGGCCCTCCCCCATGTGTCTAGGCAGAGAGAGCATACCTCCATGTGGAGTGGGCTCCCAAAGTCCATTTGTGTGCCAGGAATAAATGCTGATTTACTGTCCGAGGCCCCATAGATTGTTGAGGCCTCTTCTCTGAAACCCAGGTTCAGGGGGGTCTGGATCAGTCCCATGCTGGCCTCTCAATCATCATTCTGGGGTCCATGCATTCCCCCTTGTTTAGGTCAGCTGCCTCTGGGTTTCACTAGCTGGGTCTTGATTCCTTTGCTTGTCACTCCTCTTTGCAACTGGGTTCCAGTTTGGTTTTTAGCTGTGGGTGTCTGCCTCTGCTTCCATCAGCCACTGGATGAGGGTTCTAGGATGGCATATAAGGTAGTCATCAATCTCATTATTAGGGGAAGGCATTTAAGGTAGCCTTAATGCTAGTTGGTGTCATTCTTGTAGATCTCTGAAAATCTCATTAGTGCCAGATCTCCCTTCGAACCTATAATGGCTCCCTCTATTATGGTATCTCTCATCCTGCTCTCCTCTATTCTTACCCTGACTCAACCTTCCTGCTCCCCCATGTCCTCCTCTCCCCTCCTATCCTCCCCCTCTCTTTCTCCCATCTTCCTCTCCCCCCATGTTCCCATTCTCATCTGGAGATCTCATCTCACTCCCCTTCTCCTGGTTACCATGCATATCTCTCTTAGGGCTCTCCCTGTTTCCCAGACTCTCTGGAGGTGGGATTGTAGGCTGAGAAGCAAGTCTCCAAAACACCAAAGGATCCAACTGAAAAGTCAGATACACAACTAAATAGAGAATTCTCAATAGAGGAGTCTAAAATGGCTGAGAGACACCTGAGAAAGTACTCAACATCCTTAGCCATCCAAGAAATGCAAATCAAAACAGCTCTGAGATAACATCTCAATCCCCTCAGAATGGCTAAAATCAAAAACACTAATAACAGTTTATTCTGGAGAGAATGTGGAGAAAGGGGAACACGTCTCTACTGCTGGTGGGAGTACCAACTTGTACAGCCACTTTCTAGATCAGTATGGAGATTCCTCAGGAAAATGGCAATCAGGCTACCACAAGATCCAGCAATTCCACTCTTAGTCATATACCCAAAATATGTACGTTCATACAGTAAGGACATCTGCTCAACTATGTTCATAACAGCATTATTTGTAATAGCCAGAACCTGGAAGCAACATAGATGCCCCTCAACTGAAGAGTGGATAGAGAAAATGTGGTACATCTACACAATGGAGTACTACTCAGCAGAAAAAAAATGGAATCTTGAAATTTACAGCCAAATGGACGGCACTGGAAGAAACCATCCTGAGTGAGGTAATCCAGTAACAAAAAGACAAACATGGTATGTACTCACTCAAATATGGATTTTAGACATGGATCAGGGGATTGTCAGTCTTCTGAAATTCTAATGCTAAGCATGTTACATGAGTTTCTTTTCTTGACCCTTAACTTTACCATGCCCCCTCCAACTCGTTCTGTAGACCATGTGACCTGGAACTCAGAGATCTGTCTGCCTTTGCCTCCCAAATGCTGGAATTAAATGCATGCATGGCTACATGTGTACTTTGAGATAAGTACAAGGATCAAATGTTTTTAGTTGTTGTTTAAATTAAAAACAATCTTATTTTACATACCAATCTGAGTTCCCTCCCAGCCCTGCCCTCCCATGACTCCCTCCAGCCCCCCCATCCCACCCACATCCACTCCTTGTGGAGGGTGAGGCACCCCATGGAAGGACCCTAAGAGAGACCTATGTGGACACTCGGAGAAGGGGAAAAGGACAAGAGCTTCTGAGCAAATGTTTCTTTATACACATGAGAAGATGAAATTCAGAGAAGTTTCATAAAACAAAACAAACAAACAAAAACTGGTTCAAATTCATGGCAAAGCTGGGTTCTGAGGTTGGAACTGGCTTGATGTTCACTATGAAAACAGCCAACCCTTGGAATCAGAACATCTGGATGTAAGCCTTCTAGTGTCTCTTACCAAGTAGAGAGCTTAGATGCCCCATTAAATAGGAACCATCATTCCTGTCTCCCCCACCTCCACAGAGGACAATGACTTCCTTGGTGTGCACCAGTGCTCCGTAAATCACAGCCCGGAGCTGAGAGTTTCATTCATCAAGGGCGCTTGTGCTCAGAATTCATCACAGAGGACAGCAGTAAAGGAGCTGGGGGATTGACCTGTGAGCTGGCAGTTCCCACTAATCCGTGTACAACCTAAAGGCCATGGGAAAGTTGCCACCAGTTCCCAGAACCTCTGCGTGTTACATATGGAGCACCTTTTCTATTCTCTAGGGGCTTTTGAACTGTTTCACGGGTAAAAATAACTTCTAACAAGTTGCAAGAAAGTTATGTCCATAAAAACAATAATTGTTATAATCTAGTGTTATGCATAATTATCCTAAAATATAAATATACATTACATACTTGTTCCTACAAGAAAGAGCAAGAGCTATTTTCCAGCTCTGAAGCCATATTCATGCTCTCTTTAGGTGACTCAGCTGGCCTCCAGCATCTATAGAGAAGCCAGTACATTCATTTATTTATGCCATGTCTGACCTCTGCATCATATAAACCCAGAGCTGGGTGGCTTAGCAGATTCAAAATATGCTTGTTTTAAATGAGTTTGAACAAACTTAAGTTCCCCAGCAACAGAATAAATCCTTGTAAAGCTAAAGCCTTATCAGTCAGCAGAAATTCTTGCTCATATTCCAGAAGAACCCAGTCAGGCTGGTGCCCTCAGGAACCACAGTGAAGCCATCACTGATGAAGGTGAATCTACTTTGTTTCCATTGCTGAACCTGAGCTAGAGCACCAGTCAAAACATCGTCCATGAAACTGGGTGAGCCCTTCTCAAAACTTTAATAATGATGGTAGATAAATGAGTATCTCTCTCTCTCTCTCTCTCTCTCTCTCTCTCTCTCTCTCTCTGTGTGTGTGTGTGTGTGTGTGTGTATGTGTGTGTCAGCATTGATCTAAAGGTTACACAAAGATAAGAACAAATTAACACTTCTTTGAAATATTTCAATAAACCAACATGAGATACTCTATCGGGTAGCACTTGCTGTGTAATAAACTACCTGGAAATGTAACCCAATTAAACTACAGCTGTTTTCGTTTGTAGCCCACAATCCAGTTGCTCAGTAGTGAGGCTAGGCTAGTTCTGAGTGGTCCCTGGGTCTTACTATGGCTCAGTCACACTGTGGGATCAGATATAGTTTGACACCTGTTGAGTGACTGGTGTATGACAGCTTCATTGGGGTGACTTGGTCCTTGTGAATTTTCATTCCTGAGCCAGCTAGCCTGGGCTCCTCTTCTCATTTAGCCTCAGAAAAAGTATACTTTCACTTCTGACTTGTAGCATTGATGGTTATGGTGTTAGGTTTGTAGTGAGGGCCTATCAAACTATGCATGCCTACCCACAGTAACTTCTTTCTTATAGCTGCTGTGGGAGAAATATTAAGTCCCACGGTCAAGAACCAATCTGTGGACCTCTAACTCTCTCACAGATTCTCCAGCTGCCTAGGCTCCAGGAGAATGGCATGTAGCTTTCTCGTGTCCTCAAGGAAGTTTAAGGTCTTCAGGTTGCCTGACTCTGAGACATGGTAGACTCAGAGGGCTATCTATGAACTAGATGCATCTCAAGAGTATGCATCTCATTTCTCCCACATTCTCACAATTTCACCTGCCTCTTCCAGAATGCAAGTCTCTTCTGTGAAGGTTCATCCACTAAGTGACATGGAACCTCCTTCCTCTGAGACCTAGGCAAAGAATCCATATTCTGCGTAGTGGGCCTGGACTCTCACCTGAGCTCCCATCATGCTGCTGTCTGTCTGCCTATCCATGGCCTTAGTAATTTTCCTAATAAATCTCTTACTTAAAATTAAAAAGTCTCAATGTTGCCCTTAAACCCCAAACTCAAAACTTTTCCTAAAGCAAGTCACCAGGCAGATTAAAGGATGAGCAACACACTTAGTTTCTTTTCTCTTTGTTACAACTTATTTTTGTGTGCATTGGTGTTTTGCTTGCATGTATGCCTGTGTAAGAGTGTTGGATCCTGGAACTATAGACAGCTGTGAACTGCCATGTGTGTACTGGGAATTGAACCTGGGTGCTCTAGAAAAACTGTCAGTGTTCTTAACTTCTGGGCCATCTCTCCAGCCCCCAGACTTAGTTTCTTAACAGAAAAGACTTCAAGGACTTGTCTAGGATGAGATAATACCCTGTAATTCATAGAAATTCAAAGCCCAGAGAGGACATAAAGCACATAGGAGGTCACTCAGCACCCTGTTTTTGTTTCTGGCTTTGGTCACTGCTGTCCCATGTTTCTGTAGAAGAGGTCACAGACTGTGGTAAGCCTGATGGCAAGGGCCCCAGCAAGACTGCAGTGAAAGTTCAAAGTGAATTTTTAAAGTTTAAACATTTTGGTATGAGCCACAAGGAATACAGCAGTACACCAGTGCTTGGGAAAATGTCATTCCCTCTTGAGAAGAGTGTTAACATGGTAGGTTAGCACTCTTTGAAGGCAGAACAGAAACGTGGTTTTCTTTTTATGTTCTAGAAAAATGAAGGAAGGTCTGAGACTCCTCCTTCTTTCCTATATCACAAGGAGGCCACAGGCCTGCATTCTCTGAGATGAAAAGCAGCTATCTTTCTCTCAGTCATCAAGGGCATTGGTGACATTGTTTAAATTGGAGTTAGATGCTGTGACTCTCTAGGCATTGGTATCAGTGACTTATTATGCATCCTTTGCCTCCTGCGGTCTCATCTGACCAACCAGTTGATGACTTGGATGACGAAACTTCTGGTCATGGTACAACAACTTTTGACCCTGAGTCCTGACAGTATAGAGCAATATCCAGTCACCAGAAGTAGAGTCTGTGTAGGTTATTAATCACAACACCTACACACATCTATACACTTTGGCACAGTACGTGGTTTGCCCACAAGTAATCACAGAGACAAACAGCCCAAACGGATGAACTTCTTCTTTTGAGAAATGTTATAGGTGAGTTTTATTTCCTTGTTTACAATTTTATTTAGTGAGCTAAAATTTTCTACCATTAAAATGATATTAATGTAAACAAAGAGCTCCTACATGCATGCCCCTGTGCCTTCATGGGTGTGCAGATGGAGTGATCTAGTTGGCAGAAATGCCCACGTGTCAGTCTTATTCACAAGATCTCAGTTACAGAATTAGCCCAATCATCCCAGGCACATCAAAGCTGAGTGGGTAGGAAGGTGTATGGTCTATAGAACAGAGGATTTCAGGAGGGAAGAATGAAATCCTGCCATTTTCAGGAAAGTGGATGGAACTGGAGAAGACGTTAGCCACAGCAAGCTAGACTCAGAGAGGAGTAGTGCATACCTTCTCTGGGATGGGGAATGCAGAGACAGAGAAGAAAAGGATGAATTGAAGGCTGGGAGAGAAGGCGAAGCAGGGCATGAGGAAAACGGAGGAGAAGAGGGTGTGAGAGAACCAACACGACAAACAGGAACACAGGCAAGCATGGAAGCGTCATAGCAAAACGATCATCAGGGCAATTAACACGTGCTAATAATTAAAGTATAAATATAATTTTTTTTGGTTTTACGAGACAGGGTTTCTCTGTATTGTTTTGGAGGCTGTCGGTCCAGCCTGGCCTCGAACTCACAGAGATCCGCCTGCCTCTGCCTTCCGAGTGCTGGGATTAAAGGCGTGTGCCACCACCGCCCGGCTCAAAATATAAATATAAATATAAATATAAATTAAAATACAGTTATTAATAGAGGCAGATAGAGGAAGGTAGATTTG
Organism: Mesocricetus auratus; assembly: GCF_017639785.1. NCBI lineage: Eukaryota > Metazoa > Chordata > Mammalia > Rodentia > Cricetidae > Mesocricetus > Mesocricetus auratus. The sequence goes on from NW_024429196.1 coordinate 10,385,903, forward strand.
CAACTTTGAAAAACAGCACCATCTCTAAACCAGGTAGGCCAAGATGAAATCATCCTTAACATCGTCCTGGTTTCCCATGAACCACAGCAGCAATGCAGCCTCTGGGACCATGGCCGCAACTCCTCTGCAGCCTGGATTGGATCCTGCTGCTGAGAAAACACAGCTGTCTCATGGATGGAACTCAGCACAAAAATATCCTGTGTCAAAACCACCGATAACCAGGTCTTAGCGAATATCTTCACGTCCTTGTTTTTCTGTCCCCCTTCTCATCCTGGATGGTACTACAGCCAGGAGGTTGGAAAGGCATTCAAACTCAACTGAGAATTTATCCCCATGCCACAAGGTGCTCACGTGGCTCAAGTCTTCCCTGAGTTCTCTTTTCCACTCCCTTCCAGATAGGAGTTATTTTCTTCACTCCACAGTATGCTACTTCTGACAATGGTCTAAATGGTGTGTATTTGTTAATCCTGCTTATCGGTTTTGACGTGGGATCCACTAAGGGACACACCTCTGAGCAGGTCGGTGTGCAGCATGAGAGCCACTTCCCAGCAGCAACTCAGACACGAAGTCTTAGAATTCTGAGAGGGAAAGCCTCTATGTTTGCCCTCCTTTGCTTCCTGCTGGTAAGTGCATCCATCCTGCGTAGCTGTCAGTGGAGCCCACTCCTTCCAAACTGCAACATGGATTGAAGACCTATGCATCTCCAGGAATCCTCAAGTCCTTCAGCACCAGACTGGGACTAGTGAGGCATGGATTGAGTAGTTACTGGATCTCAGTGTCTCCAGCAGGAAGACAACCCGAGTCATGTTAGGCAATTAATAAATCTCCTTTGTAGTACACATTCATGCCATCATTCTATCATCTGTGGAATCCTGACAATTATCTCACTCAGTATCTCCTGTTCTAGGATGTAAATTTAATGGCAAGAACTGAGCAATGTCTGTAGTGGATGCTTAGCTTCAGGACAATGTTTAACATTCAGTGCATGCCCCTTTAACAGTTTCTGAATGAGGAAGTGGGATATGTTTGCTGCCTTTTCTGATGGTCTGGAGCCATCCCCAGAGGCAAGACCCAAAGGGCAGTGTAGAGACACAGGGCTTGGTTTTATGCTTCCCGCCACAGTCCAGGTTGACCTGCTAACTAGTATCATGAAGGAATCTGCCCACAGACTGTTCTCAGAGTGCCTGGCTGAAGGCACAAATGCCGCCTGGCTTTTGGTATCACAGATTCATGGTGCACTGAGAAAAGTCTAAAGAAACTCAGATGGTTTTCCAGGTGTCAGAAGCGTCTATAAAATAGCATTTGACAAGGGACAAATAAACAAGCAGGGAACATGGGTTGGGAGTCCCCGGAGCACAAAGGGTTGGAGTTCCTGAAGTGACATGGTACACAGAAGGTACACCTCTCAGACTTGCTAGGACTTCTCCTGACACCACTGACAGATTCATGACGTCTATGGAGCACCCAATACCTATCCTACACACCCCAGTGTCAGCACCTAGCTTAGGTGATAGGGACACAACTTCCCAGGGGCTTTCTTGAATACTTCTCCAGGGGCCGTGGAGGCATCTATTTCTGCTGGACTACAGCATAAAGCATTCAGTGCTGAGAAGCCGATCTTGCAAGGGAGACAGTTCTAGTTCTCTTGACCTGATACATTCTGTTGTCATTGTTCTCTCCAGTAGATCCTGCCTCATCCCCTCTAGCCTGTGTTCTCTGGCACTGAGCAGTGCAAGACAAACCCACTTCCAAATTTCCCTCCAGGAGGTCATCTGGCTTCTGCTTGAGTTCTCCTAGGGACAAGATGCTCACTCCCTTCCATAGCAACAGATCCCTTTTTTGGACAAGAAAATCCCAGCGCTGGAAACTTGCTTACATGGAACAGAGGTCTAAATTGTCTGCACCTCTGACCACGTGGCCTGATGTCTGGTCCCATGGAAACAGGTTAGATCTAACAGGGGCATCTGCCCGGCAGACCTTGACTTTGCTGTGGATCTGACAGTCTTGTTCTTTCTGCTCTTCTAACTGATTTCCATATTCTTAGAATTCACTTTAGCTTGTCTAAAAATCTCTCCAAACAATAGCACCCCGAGCTGACTACTAGTAGTGGGGGAAATGGTGTCCCTAAGACAGTCCATGTGATTATTTTAAAATCACATTCTGTATGGATTGTCTACATGAGAAAATGTTGACGAAGGGAGGTAGGGGTTGGGGTCAGAGTAGAATTTCAGGGTCTCAGCTACAGAGCTATTTGCTTTTGGCAGCAACATTAGCAACAAGTAGGTCTTTGTAAGTTTATTCTTATTTTGCAACCTAAAAATAATGTACATGATTTTATCAAACTGGGGGAGGGGTGGGGATAAACAGTGAGCAGATCTTGGGAAGTCAACAAAAATCATCAAGTCTCACAGTCAGAAAAGGCCAGAAATCAAAGGCCAGTGGTAGCTCCTGATGAGTGTGCCTGCGGTCTTGGGCTGTCGGCTACCAGAGAGCCTCTTCCTAGACGTGACCACACAATTAGTTGATGAGTCACATGGAGAAAAAGAGCTTGGTAAGAACTTATTTCCTTTATTCAGTTCATGTGATGGGGATGGGGATATGTCACTCTCCACCTGAGATCTGAACATAAACACAGAATCTGTGGTGCCCCCCATCCTGCATCAGGCTCCTGTAGGAGTCATGTCACCGTGTAGGCATCGTCTTCGAGATATACCTCTAACTCTGAGACTGTGGTGTTCCCAGGCCACCTTCACCCACACGCCACCTTGAAGCATGTCCCCTTCAGCTTTGATGACGCATCAATACCTTTGTCAGCCTCCAAGCAACAGAAACACATGCTGTCAAGTGACTCAAATGCTGACAGTTATTCCCATGTAATTGAAGCTTTCCATGGATTTTCCAGGTGAAGTGCCGGGACTCTCTGACTCCAGTCTGAAGACTTTCCCTGGCTCCCGTGGGGCTTGGCTGCTCAGCTACCTGTGCATTACCTTTCTGTGGGCATTGAAACAATGTGCAGGGGCTCTTCCTTAGCTGTTCCCATAGTTGGCGAAGGATGAGTGTTGAGTCTCAGGTACCACCCAGGTTGGGTTAGGCTTTTTCTAAGATCAGGCTTGCAAAGGTGATCATGGTGTAGGGAAACAGACTCAGCTTTAAAGTGGCAGCAACCCCCTTGGCCTGGGAGAGCTCTGTCCACTTCCTGCAACTCAGCTTCCCTAGTCCTTGCTTTCTCTGAGCGGTGACCATTCCCTGGGCTAAGAAGCCATAGCCATAAAGATGAAAACTCTCCAAAATTAAGTGTTGCTTTAATCTCTCCAGACAGCCCAACACTCCCCCATCTGCTCTGCCCTCTGTTTGGATGTGAAAGAGAAATCTCAGTGGCTGCATCCACATTCTTCTCATGGGACAAAGAGCATGGATGGGAGGGAGGATTCATTTCAAAGTGAAAGATGGAGCCCTTCACGGGTGTCACTTAATCTGTGATGGCTTGAAGCAGACTCTTTCATGTTTACTGGATTCTGATCAGAGATAGTGTGCTGGCCAGGGAATAGGAAGTGGAAATCGTGAGAACCAAGTGAGGGGGGCTTCTTGTCCAGGCCCTCGTGACGATGCCTCCCTCAGACTCATCGTGGGAGTGATGAAAGCTGCCCTTGGGCTTTGAAACTGGCCCTGGCAGTGTCTCACAGAAAACAGAAAAGCAGACAGAAGAATAACCAGCCCCTTTTTGCCTCATCAGGGCCCCCATATGCCGTAGGACTCAAGTTTGGGCCCCAGAACCCTGTGGACCAGAATCGATTTGTGACTTTCCTCAGCTGCTTATCCAAACTCTACTTGGGTAGGTGGCAGCCCAAGCTTTAGCTCTTCCTTCAAGAAAGAAAGTGTTTTGGCCAAGTACCCTAAGTCATCTGTAGGGTTGCTGGGATTTTTTTAGATTCATTCATTCACGACCTGGTGGATTCCCTCATGGTGGCTTCAACTTTAGTCTCTGCTGGAGCAGTCTTCTTTGCTTTCTGCTTTCTTAGGTTTCAAATGATTCCTCATGTCCACACCTTCCTTTCACTTGACTTTCTGTGCATACAGCCATGAGGGTTGAATTTGAACATGAGATGCCTTGGGAGTTCGAGGAATTTGCTGAAAGAACAATTACTCAGCTGAGCGTGATGCTGTTACCTCCACTCCCAGCTCTGTGGAAACTAAGGCAGGAAGATGACAAGTTCATAGCCTTCCTGGGCTCCATCGTGAGTTGCAGGCCAGTCTGGGCTGTGGAATGGAACACTCTAGAAATGAATGAATAAGATTGTTTGTGGGGACGAGTGAACCACACCCAGTCATCGCCCTTCACTTAGGTGGAAATGAACTTAAAGTTTAGTTTTAATCAGTTTCTAATTGAGTAGGCACATTTAGCTGAGATGGGAAAGCTCAGGTCCAGACAGACTGGGGGCGATGGCTGGAGGCAGGAGAGTGGATCCTAGATGTCTGGGTGGTCTTCAGGACTGGGGGTCTTGGGCTAAGCCAGAAGCGATAAAACAGGGACTGCCCTGCAGGAGTTTCTGTGGCCAATTATTCTGACTTAGCTAATGGCAGAGGCTCCTTTTTCTGCGTTTACTTCTAAGTCTGAGAGGATAATATCATCCGCAAAGACCCACAGGCCTCATTTCTAGACAGGAAAAATCCCCCTCATTATCTTCTTAAATTATTTCCTGTAGGTTCCCCTCAAGGAATACCACTAAGCTCCTGCTGATCCGGTTCCCACTGACACATGGGAGTGGTCCCTCACGGAGGGACACTCAAGGCCCCAGTGCTTGGCAGAGAGAAGAGATTCCATTCAGGCCCACAGTAAAGAAGATGGAAGCCTTGCCTCACCATTCTAACAGGAAGTAAGTGAGCAGGTGTGCCCGCACCCTGTGCCACAAAAGACACGCTGCACCCAGCCCCTGGGGTGGCCCCATGTTACAACAGGCTCTCTTGGGGACCACTGAGTACAACCCACCAGGTTTGCTAACAGCATCAGGGAAGCTTCAGGGACCCTAGGGCACATTTAGCCTTTTAGCATCAGTGATTAATAGCATCTCAAGTTTCCAGAACAGCTTGTAAATTCTTGCTTCCACATCCGTGAGTCCTCTACAGGACACGGACTGGAAGGTCCATCTGACAGACGAGGAAGCTCAGGCTCAGCCGGCAAAGTGACAGCCAGGCAGCTTTTGATGTCTTGGCTGCTTGTAGTGTGCATGCAGTGTGCTGCCATCATGTGTTGGGGCCTTCGTCCCGTTGTGAACAACCTGTATTTCCTTTCTGTTTTAAAGATTTCCTTTTCTTTGTGTGGATGTGTACGCATATGCATGTATGCCGGCACCCAAGGAGGCCAGAAGAGGGTATTAGATCCCTTGGAGCAGAAGTTACAGGCAGTTCTGAGTATCCTGAAATTGGTACTGGGAATAGAATTTGGGTCCTAAGAGCAGGAAGCACTGCTAGCTGTTGAGCTGTCTCTCCAATCCCAGATTGTAGCTGTTTGTGTTTCAGGGGAAAGGCCCATACGTGGTTCACTATTATCTGTTTCACCTGTCATCCTACCTAAAGATGGGGGGGGGGGAGTCAGCTCCTCCACTGTAATTTCACAACCAAAACTCATCTCAACTGAGTGTGATGTGCTCATCTATAGTCCTAGGGCTTGAGAGACTGAGGCTGAAGGACCAGCCTAGGCAGCATAGAGAGGCCCTGTCTCAAAGACTAAACTAAGCTAATAAGACAAAACCCAACAGCCACAAGCACACATTCTACTTGCAGGGCAGGAAGGTCCCTACAGGAAAGAACAAACCCCAGAGAAATGGATCTGCAGGGTTCTCAGCTTATCCAATGTTTTTATTTTGATTTTTTTCAGACTTCAAGAAGCTTGAGAGTTTGTTTTTACAAGTTTCTCCACCATCATTTGTATACCCAGTCTCTTTGAAATAGTTTCTGTGATAAAAATCTAAAAAGCTACACTGTAATCAAAGTTAGATATTTGCAAATAACCTGTAATGTAAAACCAGACACAACCACGTTGTTTACAGTTTCTCCCAAAGCAGAGCTGTGCGGTGGCTTGTTGCCAGACTTGGGGAGAAGTTTCCATTTGCCGTTCTTTTCCTGAAGGGCCTTGGTGTGGATAGGTTATCATCTGTTACAAGTATCCATACGTGTATGCATTGTTCTGAATTTTGTCTTTCAAAATTGTATTTTTAGGCTTCAAAGTGGTAGGGACTACATCTCACTTAATGCCCTCTGTTAGTTTTAACCATTATGTACAACCTGGGGATACTTTTCCTGGGTTTATTTATTCTGCTTTCTTTCCAAGCGAGCAAGACAGAATCTCACAACTGGTACTTGGTGCACTGTGAAAGTCACAATATGTCACACAAGTTAACTGTTAGCAGTTACTTAGCTGGCTAATTAGATCAAAGCAGAACTACTGAGGCTTTCAGGGGAAGGTAGGCAGAGGCATGAGGTTAGGAAATGTACTCCTGCTTCCAGGATGTCTTTCCAGTTAAACCAGCAAGAGCAGTCCCTAAGGTGGAAATGGCCTCTTCTTTGGGACCCTCTGTCCCCTCCGGCCGTTCCCTTCCTGCTAGACCCAGGGCAGTGAGATGTTGCCCTGCCCACTCTGCGGGACTGGTTTGTACTGCTGCCTACGCCCAGCCTGTGGCCAAGGGCCTGATCACAAAGAGCTTTCTCAGTGCTGAGGAGCAAAGAGAGAGAGACTGCTGCTGGCGAAAGCTGGGATGAGGCAATAGGTGGATGTCAACAAGATCCAGGGTCTGTGTCACCTTGGGCTGCTGTAGCAAATACCATAGAATGAGTGCCTTAAACATCAGAAAGTTCTCCAAGCTGGAAGTCAGAGATCAGATTCTTCAGAGTCTTGGTAATAAGGGGACCATGAAGCAGGGGCAGAGAGAAATGATGGGGAGTGGCCTCTCTCTCCTCTTCAAAATAGGAAATGAATCTTAAACATGAGCACTCCATCCTTCTGACACAAGCTGACCTCTATTACTTCCCAGAGGTCTCATGGCCAGAGACTGTGGCAGTCTGAAGTAATGCATGAGTTTCAGAGCAGTGATACAGGTATTCATTTCACAGCAGTACCGTGGCTGTGTCACAATCTGCCAGCCAAGGAAACAAAGACCAAGACATCGCCTCTACAGGGTCTCCATGTGCAAATAACCAGGTGGGGCTAAGCCCCAGAGGTGGTGGGAGTTGCAGGCTAGCCCAGGAGTTCTGTACCTTCCGTAGCTAGACCAGGTGTGATATGCAGCCTTTCTTCCCTTCAGCCACCTGAGTCACCCCTGTAGGTAATGCTTGCTTGCTTTGTCTGAGTATCTTCTACACTGTTTCTAGTTAATACTATGCTAAACCTGCAAGCAAAGGCTAGAAAGAAGTATGGCAAAGTGAGTGTTGTTAATTCTGGAGACTAGCTGGATAACACAGATAAACCTAGTGATCACCCCTCACCAAAGAAGCCTCTCTTGACAGCAAATGGAGACCATGACAGCAAGCTATGATTGGACACAAGGCAGAGATCAATGAATCAGAGCCAGGGAGACAAGCCCCAGTGAATACCCAGATTACAGCTCCTCATCCATGGCTCAGGGAACATCTTGGAAGAGTGAATGGGAAGACTGGAAGAGTCAGACTACCAGGAAGTCTGCTGTGAGACAGTCTCAAGGGAAAAGAAAGAAGCTGCATAAGGGTTATCTGAACAATGGTGGCAATATTGTATTTATACATTTATAAGTATACGTGTATATCTTTTCTTTGCTTTATATATATAAATGTATGTATACATACATATACAAATGTGCATGTGCAAACTTGTATATATTTGATTTTATTATTTATATACATGTGTATGTACATATGCATATAATATTTGATTATTAGATATGCATAATGCATATGTGTAATACATATATATGTAATTATTAAAGAAAAAGGCTATCGACTTGAGAATGAGGTGGAGGGCATGGGAAGAGTTGAAGGGATAGAACTTGGAAGGGGCTAGAGGGGTAAAGGAAAGTGGGAAAGTGATATTTTAATTAAAACCATATTAAAAACAAAATACTTGAGGTAGGTATTTTTTCTACTTTGCATAATTATGTTTCTTTTTATAAACTAATTGCATCTTAAAAATAAATTGGGACCATCAAGAGGCTTAGCAGGTAAGGACAGTTGCTGTCAAACCTGAGTTTGATTCTGCAAACCCACGTGACGGAAGGAGAGAGCCAACGCTTACAAGTTGTCCTCTGATCTCCACACATTCATTATGTCATTTGTACCCCAATACACACACACACACACACAAAAACCAAATAAATAAATAAAATAAATAAATGTGGAAGTTTTTTTTAAAATAAATTGGTTTTCTTCATAAGCAAGCCTTTAAAAATATTTATTTTAAGGGTCTGGACCCAGCAGATGCCAGAGAGCCCTTGCTCTTTATGGCCTAATTAACTAAAATTTATACTTGAGTCAGGGGGATTGTTTCACCAAAGCGCCCACCTCCTACAGCCAAGCACTCAGGGCTGTCGCTGAGAGGCTGGCCCACTGGGCTTCCCCAGCAAGGATGGGGTGGGGTGAAGGGGCAGTTGGGAAGCCCCTCAAGTATGCTTTCCTTAATTTGGGCGGGGTTACTTTTCCCCACTCACAGTCTTGCTTTGTCTCATCCAGACAGCCACCTTGGGCTGTCAATGATGACTGGATGTTGTATTTGGAACTTAAATGTCCCCAAAGGCTCGTATATCCAAGGCTCTGTTGGGAGGTAGTGACACTTTTAGGAGGCTGGGCCTCCAGATTAGAAGTTCAGTCATTGGAGGAGGGGCATCGATCATTCTCAAGGTGGGTGTTAGACCCTTTGCCCTCTCTTCCTTCTCTGTCTGCTTCTCAGCTCTGTGAGTTGATCAGCCTTCTCTGCCAGGTGCTCCCACCGAGAAATACCCAGGCCCAAAGCAACAAGGCCGAGGCCATGTGGACACGCACTAAAGCCACAAGCCAAAGCATATCCTCACTCATCAGCCAGTTGTTTCTGGTGTTTGTCACAACAACAGAAAGCTGACACATTTGTTTATCATCCCTTTTCAGATCCTGTGTTGTCCTCAGGTTGTACAGTGAGGACGTGAACTCTAAGGCTTCTTGCAGAACACCCTGACCCTCAGAACCGTCGCAGAACTTCACATTCTCTTCCGCCCTTAAAAGTGTGTAAGACTGAGGACGCCTGTCCTTCCTCAGCTTGGAATACACCCACAGCTAAGGAGTGGGCAACTTCCTGTGTGCTGAGCTGATCAACCGAGAGATCAGGGAAGAACTGATCCTGGGTGACAGCATATCCTGACAAGCGCCAATAGGATGATGGCTCATTTGCCATCCCTACATGTTGCTAAGTGACCCGAGCAATTTTAGGACGCTACACAGGGTCCTTATCAAGACACAGCTTCCTGTTTCACTCGTGAATTTGGAGCCGTAAGGATCTAGGTTTCGATTATAATTTGTAAATGTTCTGTGTCAGATGAAGTGGGGAGAATATGGTAGATTATCCAGGTCCATACAAGAATCGAAGCAACACTTGAGGTGTTTGTATGACTTCCGATGCTCCAGGAGCCAGTGGTTTGACTGTGATTTATGACAGACCCACCAAGCAGGGATGACCTTCTAAGCTGGGGACCAGTCAGGGTCAGCCTCTTTTGTCAGAAGAGTGAGGCAAGGAGGGAGAGGAATAGACACACAGGCCCTCATCAAGCAGGCCCTTCCTTCCGGAAATGGGCAGGTATGCCTGCCACATATTCAAGGCACCATAATTCCAGATTCATGGTTCTCGTAGAATGTCTGAGAAGAGCCTAGCCTTCAGGTGCGGCAGTTTGAGATATGAAAGAGGCCCATTTGCTGGGGTGAGTGGGGTCAAGGTTTCTGAGGTCTCCGCTTTTCTGCTGACTGCCTTTAAATTTTGTTGACTTACCACCTGACCTTTCAAGATTGCGATTTCTTGACTACTGAAACGAGGTTGAGCAAAACGATCTCTGAGTTTCCTTTCAGCTTTAATTCCTTGTTATTCTAAGTAATCAGCAAGGCAAGCAGTTCACCAGTCAGGGCACTGGGGCTCTGAGGGTCCGCCTTTGCATGACCTTGGTTTCCTCAATTCCCAGTGTGAAGTACGTTCTGCAGGCACGGATGCCTGTGCACCCCAGCAGAACTGATTTTTCAGGCCTGTTCCTATTTTCTTGGGTTCAGGGATAGGACCACCCCTCAGGGTTTGCCCAGACTTTGGCTCTGGCACACATTGGAGGAGAAGCTGACTGCCCATGTTTTGAGAATGAGAAATGAGACCTTATTTTTTTTTCTGTTATCCAAAGGCCATAGGCCATTTTGTCTGATGCTAAACCCAGTCAGAGATGAACTCAGCCACAGAGAGGCGCTTGTCCATGGGGCTGCTCCCCTGGACAGCGTGGGGCCCTGAGCTCTCGCTTCAGTGCCTGTAATGAATGCTCTACGTTCAGACTGCTTAGTTGGAACCAACTTTTATTTTTGCCCTTTCGGCCCCAGTGAGAAATGTAGGGAGCATTTATTAGTCATAGGCACAAGGGCTCTGGGCAGGTCAGCCAGAAGTCGAAACCTGAGGGAGATGGTGCAGGTAAGGCCTGTGCAGTATGCTGGACCCAGCATTAATTAGAAACACTGGTACCCTTGACAGAGCCAGCTTGTATAAGCTGTTGAGGCCTGTGTTCACTTCATAAAGATGTTTTATATGGTATTCCTGGCAACAGCTGGACACTTAAAAAGAAAAATAAAAGAAACATTATTGGTAGCTTAGGCAGGGAGAAGTTGCCTTCTCTGCCACTCAGGTGTCCAGACACTCTCCTTTCTGTGAGACTAGGGATGGTCGTAGGAGCCGCTTCTGCCTTGATGAGGTTTTAGGGGAGAATGCTAGCCTTCCTGAATGCTGGCTTGCTGAGCTGGAAAGTGGAGGCAATAATACCTGCTTCCTTGTCCCTTCTCGGAGTTGCCTAAACAAAGCAGAGAGTCGTGCTCTGAAATCCAGTCTGGACTGGTGAACATACAGGCTTTGGACCCCAGACCGACAGCGGGGAGGCCAGCATGGGACTGATCTGGAACCCCACTCCCCCCCCCCCCCCAATGTGAGTGTCAGTGAGAAGGCCTGGGCAACCTATGGGGCCCTGATCAGTGTCTATCCCTGGAATACAAACAGTCATTGTGTGCCCATAGCACAAAGAGGGATGCTCTCTCAGCCTGGACTCTTAGGGGAGTGCCTGGACCCTACCCTGAGTGAAATGACAGACTCTAGATATCCCCTATGTGGAAGGAATTGGCAATAGGGTGGGAGGCTGGGGGGGGATGGGGAGTGCGGGAGGAGGGGAGGGAGAGGGAACTGGGATTGACATGTAAAACAAGCTATTTAAAATTAAAATTAAAAAATTAAAAAAAAAAGAATCTTGAGGCCAAAGCAGTAATTGCCAAACTCCCCGGAGAACATTAGTGAGGCCCGGTGGGCAGAAGTCAGAGATACTTCTTTCTGCAGGACTGTAGAGCTGCCACCTGTGGGGACCAGGCAGGATTCTATGTGGAGTCTGAGGGATAGTAGGTAGCACGCATGCTGCTCTCCGACAGATGAAGCTTCCCTGAATTCACCCTCTGGTCAGCCTTAGCCATTTGGGTGGAAACAAGTGGAGGAAGCTTGTAGTAATAAACCAGGAAGGAAAGGGAGAAGGAAAGGCAGGGGCATGAAGCCATGGAGAAGTTACCCAAGCCTGGCAGTTATTAAGCCCCTGTCTTCCAGCTTCAGCTCAGTATCAGCAACAAGAATATCAGCTTGTCTAAAAGAAAATTGTTCTAAAGACATATGAAGTGTACTGAAAAGCTTCTGAGCATATTGAAGGAGTGAGGGGCAGACACAGAGCCCGGGGATCTCAAACAGAATCTGGAAAGGGAGCTACCCCTCCAGAGATGAAGGCACAAAGTGCCAGTGCTCTCAAGTAGCTGTTGTATTTGTCTTACCACCTGCCAATAAGACACTGGAGAGACAATTGAAGAGGAAGAGACCAGTCTTGTCCCTGCTAAGTCTCCCAAAGCTGTGCCTGGCTGTGGCAGTCTGTTCCAATGGCAGGGGTTCATGCTAGTATTTTTTATCACTGTTCCCAATATCCATGTAAATGGCCTGTTTGCATTTCCAGGGATTGATTCACTAGCTGGCTGGTAGCCCCACCTCAGAGTCAGAATGTCAGTGCAAGAAGCTGTGCCCAGCCATAAGTCCTAATCATTTCAATCATTTGTGCCCTCAGCCCTGGGGTGGCTCCTTTATTCCAGTGCCTGTCTCTTGGTGACCCCAGTGTTCTGGGTCTGCCCCTTCATTCCCTCCATATACTCAATGGTGTTCCAATACTCCCCGTGAGTCTTCAGAGCAATTTCCCTCTTAAGCAAACCGATGCTCTTGTGTACCAACTAGACCCTCACTGGTGCAGAAAGAGCCACAGTGTCCTTTACAGAACAGGGGAACCAGGCTGTGCATGGAGTTTTAGACAGCAACTTCCTTGGTGGTGCTGCTGTGAGGGCCCAGCTTGTTTTTTCCTTGGGTTTGTAAAGAACATCCTAGTGAGGAAAGGTCTGGGGCAGGCAAAACAGACTTGGGGGATCAGGGTGCCACAGGAAGGGAAACAGGAAGCTTGTAAGCTCTCAAATCTAAAAGAGGGCTCTCCTTGGTCTGCTCTGACCAGTGTCTCATCTGGACTTTAGGAATCAGGATGAGGAACCGCAGAGCCACCTTCAAAGGTTGTACCCATCTCCCATCATCTTCATCAATAGCTCTTGTATCTTCCCTCAAGTGTGTTGGAAAGCATCTTTGTGCAGAACATGAAAGCTTCTGTAAAACAAACAAAACACGAAACAGAATTAGTGGCAGAAAAGATCTATTAAGACAATAAGAGATGCTCCAACTTGATGACAGATCATTTAGTTTATGGGAAGAAACCATGAAATACCTATCTTTATTTTCAACAAAGTAAATATTTTAAAATATATGGACTGTTGTATATATTCCTCTGTTCCAGATGAAAACAGTAGTTGCAAAGCTGCCTGAACTACAACCGAGGAATGGTGAAGAAAGTTGGAGAGACAGCCACATCCCTCAGCTGTTGCATATGAATGACTCCAAGTTAATTGCTTTCCAATAGGACAAGAGGAAACTGAGGGTTGTGAACGAGTATCCATTCCTTGAAGCCCTGGGTAGCCTGGGATGGAAGTTTCACCGGCCTGTTTCCTCTTCTGTGGCTATGACAGACACATAGCTACCAGGGACAACCCAATCAGTTCCCAGAGCTAGCATCTCCCCCTTGGACAACTTGTAGCCAATAGTGGTTTTTTATTTTTATTTTTGTTTGTTTGTTTAATTTCTCAAGGGTAAGGGACCTTCTGCAGAGGGAGCTCCCAGAAAACCCATAGCCAAATAGCATATATCTCATATAGATGCCAAAACACCCCAAAGTAGCTTTGTAGTCAGTCTCTGAGAGAGAGAGAGAGAGAGAGAGAGAGAGAGAGAGATAGAGAGAGAGAGATAGATAGATAGATAGATAGATAGATAGATAGGTAGGAGAGAGAGAGGAGAGAGATGTACATTGTCATCGTGTTCTATGTATGCTGGTGTAGGTTTTTTCTTTATTTTTTTTCCTCCTCCTTCCCAGAGCACTGTCTCACAGGTATGATTTTGAACCCCAGAGTCACTGTGGGTACCCACATCTCAGCTGCAGGTGAGAGGCTTCTTTTGTTGCCCAGATATTGTTTAGTTGAGGAAAAAGTCTTGCTTGGCACTGAGTGTTCTTCCCTCATCTCTCTGAGCCAAACCCTATTGCCCAGGGGGAAACTTCTGCCTTATACCTCTCTATGCTTCTCCGAGGCCAAAGGACATAGGATCTGGGTAGAATGGGGACAGGAGTGGCCAGAAACAGTTCCCACATTTCTATGAAGATCAAATTCTGCCCAAGGTAGATGTGCTGTCCTCCTGGTGTAGTAAAAACTTGGAACTTCTCTGATCCTGCACATGCTCCCTTCTGCTGTGATGAAACTGCCTCACCTGTGAGGCTAGAGTATTTGGGGCCCATCCAAAATTCACATGTCAGAACCCCAAGGTGATAATTTTAGGAAGTCATTCAGTCACAAGGATGGAACCCTCACATATGATGTCAGTGTCCTTATAAGAAGACCCCAATATCCTCCTTTCCCACTTTCAGCCAGATGAGAACAAAAAGACACCATCTATAACCTAGAAAGTGGTCCTTGACCAACATTGACTCTGGTCCATTGATCTAGAATGTCCCAGCTTGCAGAACAGTGTGAGGACACTAGTCAATAGTACTTTATATCACAGGCCAATGAATTAGCACTGAGAACCCCAATGCCCTCCTATCCTGGGAAGCTGGGAACATGGTTCTTCCAGAGATACCTATGCTTAGCAACTATTGGTACTTCTGCTTGCCACGAGTCACTTGGTACTTGCCAGTGGATTTCTGTCAGTCAGTGGCCAGTCAAGCAGTTAATACAAAGCTAGAGATTGCTGCTCAGATGTCTGGTTCTAGTTTTAGCCCCTCCACACACAGGATGGGGACCGATGTGTGGTGGCTTCATGGGCTCTCCACTTGTCCCTCCTGAGGCCAGATGCTGAGTCATACACCAAACAGAAGGGGGGCATTGTGCCTTGTCTCTTCACTTCAGGCTCCAAGAACTCTTGGTCAACACAGGCTCTCAGAACAAGTTAAGCAAACAAAATGACACCGTGGTGCTGTGGTCCTGATGGCATTTAAAAATACTGAGTCTGAGAAATGTGCCCCTTGTTGCATGTGAGAGTTGAAGGTACAGCAGTAAACCTATAGCTGTATGGTCCAGACACCTATATTTTAATGATAAATTTAATGTTCATAACACACTTAAAATAATTCTTTTCACAGGACTGAGGATTGAATCTAGGGTCTTATATATGCCATCAATTTCATTTTTCATCTGAAAAGCAATCTTATATTAGTAGTTTCCCTTACTAAGGCAGATAGCCTAGTTCCTTGAACATATGAGTAAACCAAGGCATAGAGAGATCCAGTGATTCCTAGCGTGCATGGGTTTGAAATGGAAGTGAGGGTAAAGGTGCTAACTGCTGAGCCAGATGACCTGAGTCCAGCACTTAGAAGCTACACGGAGGAAGGAGAAAATTGACTTCCCCAAACTGTCCTATGACCTCTTCATGCATAGCACCCCTATCACACCGAATAAATAAGTATATGCCATTTACAAATTAAAACTAAGACTATCATGTAGCCCTTGGCTCCCTCTGTTGTGCCAGAATTCCTGTTTTTCCAGGCTGTCTATGATCAAATGCAATAGAACTGTCCTGGCTGCAGGTTTCTGAGACCAGTAGAAACTGTGCAGGAGATGCGCCCCAGAGGCAGGTCACAGACTTCCTGAGGCTTCTGCTGCCAGAAAGTTGCAGAACCCTGGTTTATATTGTTATTGTGTTGGTTTGTACTGAGCTCTGCAATTTACATCGCCCCGTGCAATGGGGTTAAGAGTACTTGTTGCTCTTCAAGAGGTTCCAAATTTGATTTCCAGCATCTACATTGGACAGCTCACCACTTGTAACTCTAGCTCCAGGACATCTGACACCCCCTCTGGCCTCCCCAGTAAACTGCACACACGTGGGGGGCACACACACACAAACACACACACACACACACACGTACACACACACACACACATCTTAAAAAGAAATCCTAAAGGCATGTGCCCACTTTCATTTGAAGATATTTTCAAAATTATGTTTATGAATACATGTCTATGTGTGAGTTTGCACACATGAGTATGGTACCCACATAAGGGTGCTGGATCTCTTGGAACTGTGATTACAGACCATTTGAGCCACCCAGCATGGGTGCTGAAACTGTGTTCAGGCCCTTGCAAGAACAACATACACTCTTAGCCACTGAGCCATCTTTCCAGCCCCTCACTCCACCCCAGAACCGTTAGCTGTTATTTCTTCCTTTCTGTCCCTTGAAGCCAGTAATAGTATCTTCTTCTTTGGGCAGGCTCTGGACACCCAGACACTCTGGGCCTGATAAAGAGCTTTCTATCCCCATGTTGAAACTTCTGGTTTGCCTACTAGTCAGCTATCTTCTGCTAAAGTCTTGTTCTTATGATGACGCATGTTCAGAGAACAGGTTGATCCAAAGAGATGTTTCTAAGCATCAAGGCATGAGTGTGAGGGAGATGATGGCTAAGTTGTGCATTTTTCTGAGGCTACTCACATTCCACAGTTTATGTGCTCCCACCAGGACATGTTTTTGAAGAAAGTAATACTTGAGTAAATTGTCCTCTTGACGTAAACCTATAATTTAAAAATTATATATATTCAGAGAACAAGTCAAAACAGGAAGCGCATTCCCAAAGTGGATGAAGGTATTTATGTGCTAAAATACCTCCGCCATCATAGTAGACATGTGTGGCTACGTTTAAATAAGAAGAGTAGTGCAGGATAAAAAGAATGAAGGAGTCGGCAAACTCTTGTCTCCAGTCAGAATGAGTTCTGAGACTGGCGGTAGTTTTCTCTTTGTGGAAGTATCGATGGTGCTCCTTACACCCACAGGAAAGACCATTGCAGGAGTAGAGTCTGGGTGGAGACAAGACAAGAAGCAGAGGAACGTGTGTTTCCATGGGGAAAAAGAAAAGGACAGGAGGATTAATCTACAATTCAGAGACTCAAAGAGGAAGGTACACAAAACAAAATAAGGAAAAAGGTCATTGAGATAATAACCATAAAAGTCCTTCAACTAAGATGCATCTTGCTCAAAAGCTTGTGTATATAAAAATTAGTTCCCCTGGGAAAAATGCATCCAAGTATAATTCACTTAAAACAGACATTCTTTATTAATGACATTTAGTTATGCATAATTGTACTGTGTACCTCAGGCTGGGCTGGAACTCCTGACTCTACTGCCTCAGTTTCATGTGTGGTTTGACTGCAGGTGTGTGCGGGCGTGCTCGGTTACCAAACATGTTACTAGGTGAAGAAGAAAATTAAGCCTGCTCTTAGAGACGAAAAAGATCAGACAGAAAAATCAAGAAGTCTAGATCTAAAAACAAACAAACAAACTCAGATGATGTCAAACTGGGCTGTACCAAGGGGTAAAGGTCTTTGCTTTCAAGTGCCCTGGAGCCATACAGAGTTTGCTGTTTATCAGGGAAAAGATAAGCCAAAAACAGAGCAGGTGTGCGTGAACAGAGAAGCAAGGAGAATCAGCCAAGTTTCTCCAAAGTGGCAAACGGTAGGCTGACCATGTGTTTCTAGCACTTTCCCCACTCTGTCTTTCTACAGAGTCATTTGCACATTCGCCAAATGACCTCTCATTTATCGGTGTGCTTTTCAAAGCATTTATCATAGAGTAATTATAAATAACAAATATGCAGTAAACATTTTAAATAGAGAAAATAAAAAACTAAACATATTAATTAGTGCTATCTTGCTTAAGGATAAAGGTATATATTTTTTAATATACCCTAGACACATGCTTCTCATGGCTCATCTGATTGCTGACTGGCTGTAGGAGGTGATTATGAACCTCAGCAATGTCAGGTTTCTGCACTCACATTCCTATATGGTCCTTGTCCTGAAGTGTGACAGTACCCAGGGATGGTTCTAAAGAACAGACTAAAACAAAATGAATGGAATCGGGTTATAAAGACAGGAACTTCTAACTGGTTCATTGAATGACAGAAGCAGCTGTCATGTCCTGAACTGTGCTGTGAAGAAGCCACAGAAGACATTATTGAGAGTGTCACTAGCCACAGCCAGCAGAGAACTAGAACCTTCATCCACTAGTCTGAGAGGAGCCCAAACACCTAAGAGCCACAGAGTGGAAATAGATCCTCCTCAAGTCAGGCCTCAGTCCCAACCAGTAGCTCTATTGCAGTTTATTGCAGATGTGGGTTTCTGATCCACGGACATGATGAGTAACTCCTGCAGCATCCACACATAAAAGCCAAAGTTTTCCAGCCATTTCATTGCTGTTAGGCGAAGATAACAAAAGACTGACTAAGCTCCCCACAGCCACTTGTTTTCTCGTAAACAAAAGAAGACAGCAGTGATGTGCTGGAAATAATGATAGCTGAACCTACAAGGCGATGGCCATTTGTCGCCTCCTTTATCAACCCCTCCTTAGTCTTCAGCATCTTCATAGAGTAACATTTTTATTTCATGTGTAAGGGTGTTCTGCCTGAATGCATACCTGTGCACTACGTGTGTGCCTGGTGTCCACAGAGGCCAGAAGAAAGTGTCAGAGATCCCTGGAACCAGGGTTACAGATGATTGGGAGCTGCCATGTGGATGATGGGAACTGAACCTGGTTCCTCTGGAAGGCTAGCAAGTGCTCTTAACGGCTGAACTGTCTCTCCAGCCCTATGATAATAGCGCTCCTTTAACTAGAGGACTCTATCTTTTCCAGAAGTGTGGGGTTGTAAGGCATTCCACGCACGTGCAAACAGAAATGTAACGTGGAGGCGGGGGTGGGGAGGCGATGTTCAAAGAAGCACACACCAGTTGGTTCTACTTGCCATTGTGAGAATGACTGTAGATTTTCCATTTTTGAGAATCTTTTTTCTTAGTTAACAATAATTCAAAAAGCAACTTCTTTACTACATCTATAAGGGGGGAGTTGGCTCTCTCTTTCCACCATATGGGATCCAAGAATTGGACTCAGGTTGTCAATCTTGGTGACAAGCACCATAACACTGAGCCATCTTGCTGGCCCCCAAAGCAGCTTCTTAATACTACTTTCTTCTTACTCAGAGAAATATAAAGAAAAACAATTATAAATACAGGGGCATTTCCCACTCCTAATGACACGCTTAATCCAGCATCCTTTCCTCTGAGCAATAGCAGTGTTCTGAACAATCACTCATGTGACTGAGTGCAGAAATTGGACACATGCTTGCTTCATACCAACTGGGCCATTCACTGAAAGAATCTAGTACTATAGGAAAAGAAGAGGTTCTCACATTGTAAACTTCTAAACATCTTGTCTGTAGAGATTAAGTATGCTATTCTGAAAATCCCTTAAGTGTATCATAAAAGAAAGCATGAGTGTCTTGATGGGACTTTCCTCCTTGGTGACCACTGTCAACAAACAGTCTTTGGGAAGCTCACGCACAAAGAGGTTCTGTAGAAAAGTCCATGGTGGGGAAGCTTCACATACCGAGTGGTTCTTAAGCAGAGAGAAGTTGAGTCTGGCATTGGGAGGAAGAGAAAAGATCAACTAGTACAGTCGTTATCTAAGACAAATGTAACACTATGTGAGTTCCACGCTCTGTGCTAACACATGACAACTTCTGAAGTGTGTAGATATGTTTGTTCACCGTGGTATATCTTCTGTGAAAATATTTCCTTCCCTGTTATATATAGGGGACTGGATATTAGAGAGACAGATTAACATGGCTGAAGTCATTTAAACTAGTAAAAGATTAGGATGAGCTTCAACCTTGGGCTGTTTTGATTAAAAAAAAATCTGGATACTTTTGACTATGTTCTTGACTTCAGATACAGTGTAAGTTCAAACCTTAGGTCCACAGCTTTCACCTCTAATGGTAATATACATGTGTCCAACCATTGTGCTGCAAGTGTAGAAGAGAGAATGGGCACAAAGGTCTGATGGACATAAAGGCTCCCAAATAATACAGAATTTGAGGAAGGTCAGAAGGACCTTTGTGGCAGTGTTCCCTCTGGGGTGTTTCTGATAGTGAAGTCCAGGCTATGTTTAAATTTTCTTTTTTGGGAAAACACTAATGTTCTTTTGACTCTTAGGATCAAAGGAGGAGGAGGAAGAAGAGGAAGTAGAAGCAGCAGAAGGAGGAGGAGGAGGAAGAGGAAGTAGAAGCAGCAGAACAAGGAGGAAGAAGAGGAGGAGGAGGAGAAGGAGAAGGAGAAGAAGAAGGAGGAGGAGAAGAAGGAGGAGGAGAAGAAGAAGAAGAAGAGGAAGAGGAAGAAGAAGAAGGAGGAGGAAAAGGAGGAAGAGGAGAAGGAGGAGGAGGAGGAGGAGGAGAGGGAGGAGGAAGAGGAGGAGGAGGAGGAGGAGAAGAAGAAGAAGAAGAAGAAGAAGAAGAAGAAGAAGAAGAAGAAGAAGAAGAAGAAGAAGAAGAAGAAGAAGAAGAAGAAGAAGAAGAAGAAGAAGAAGAGTGTGTGCTTGATCCAGTTTTCATTTCCTACAGTGATTCCCTGGTGCACACAACTACGGACGCTGCCACATTTTCATTGTCATTACACAGAAGGTCTATCTACCTGTGAGTATTTATTTACTGTCTACTAAAAACCACATTGTGGATGTTTTAGCCTGTCAGCCTGGTGTGTTTCTGGTGACTATCTTATATTTCCCACCATTCTTCTGCTGATTTTCTGCCCATAGCTTCTACTTTCCCTCATTAATCCTCCTAAACCCTGGGAGGTAAGAGTGGGCATACAATTTCCTCTTTATTCTAAAATACTGTTTAGAGTTTTGCTTTGAAATTGCTTTTAGGACTGCGTGTTTGGCTTGCCTAAGTGAACCTGTAATAAACACTGCTGAATTCTCCCCAAATTACCTCGAAGAATTACCTGCTTATCTGGAAGTCCCATCAATGTAATTTTAAGGGATTTTGTTTTGATTCGGCGGCTCTGAGCCTTTGAACTTCTCTGCCTTAATTCTTCAGTCTTCCCACAGGAAAGACTCTGCTGCGAATGGGCATTCTGCAGTGCCTTCCCTCGTAAATGCCGAAGACAGTGTTCTTGTTTCTACTTTGGTCCGTGTGATCCCAGCTCCAAAGGAAGCTAGATCTCCAAGATTAGGACAGTTTAGTCTGGAAAGGAGACTAGTTAAAGGGGATGTGATTGAAAAGCACTTACAGTCGGGAGCACACTTGGGAAGCAAAAATGATCCAGTTTTAACCTTTCCAGAAACCCAAGGAGAAAACACTCCATAAACTGAAGGAAGCAAAGACTTGAACCTGAGCTGTGAGTGCCTTTCACAGACTTCAGAGGTAGGCACTATTGTCAATACTGTTCTGGAAGGAAGAAAACTGAGATGACGGATAGTCTTCAAACCTGCACCACCCTGACCAGAGAGAGCCTGGGGGGTGGGGGAGCTGTAAGCAGCTCACTGCCATGGCTTCTGCTTCAATTCCTGCCTTCAGTTCCTGCTCTGACTTCCCTGGGTGATGAAATAAACCTTTTCTGTTTTTGGTCAGTGTTTTATCACCCCAACAGAAAGAAAACCAAGGCTCTGGGTTTAGATTCTGCCTGTTGGTCTCTCTAAAACTGATCTCTCTAAACCTTGGTGTTTTCTTGTATTAAATAAAAATAGTAAGAGGAAATATATCAGAGGATTTGATGGAAGGCTGGATACAGGATCACACACACACACACACACACACACACACACACACACACACACACCCCACCGCAGGAGCTATTTGGGTAGCTGTTTCAGAGAGAGGGAAGAGAAGGGTGAGGAAGGATAATGATGTGGACTGGATCCTGGAGACAGTAGTCATGGATGCTGCTTTTATTCTAATGAATGTGCAGCTGGTGTGGAGGGGCAGTGACTGGAGAGGCAGTGACTGTCACAGGTTTATCTACATGATGGTTTGCAAACAGCAGGAAGAAAATTGACTGTCTTGGGCATGTTTATCCTATGTTTGCTGACTATCCACATGAAAGGGTGAATCTGAAGTTGAAACTAGGCAGTCAAGATGGAGTCACCAGAGCAGGCTCAGCTTCCTGCAGAAGCAGATGCAGTCAAGAGACACAGGTCAAGAACATGGATTAGAATCTGCACCTTATCAAACACATACTGGGATCTCAGACTTCCCGTTGGTTGGTGTTCAGTGACCTTGTGGCCACTAACAGAACTGGAGGCATCAGAGAATGGTGCAGGCTCCCAGCGCCCACAGGAAGCCGGACTCCTTTGCCTTCCTGGGAAAATGTGCTTTCATCTCCACAGACAGCACTGGCTGTGAGAGGTCAAAGAACACCACGCATAAACTGGGCGCACAGAAGACCCTAATAACATGAGGTACACAGCGAAGATGAGGAAGATGACTCTCGTTCTGGGCATGAGGTCGTTACACTGTATTTCTTTGAACAGATAATCACTCTCTAAGAAGTAACCAGACATTGTGTAATTCCAATTCCTCAAGAGATGGAAATGAGAGTATCAAGGCCAGCCTGAGCTGTGGAGCAAGACCCTGTCCCAATAATAATGCTGAGATGAATTAAGTAAAAGAGTGTGGTTTAAATGGCATCAAGGATGGTCACAGCAGAGAAGGTGTTCTCTAGAGGGACTCCTGCCACCTGAGAGGATGCTTGTGAGAGAAGTGGACCAGCAGCTGGCCACGGAGCTTCCCACAGTTCATCTCGGCATGCCAGTTCCTGGGAGAGGGGAGCTCCTGTGTTTGGACCCCTTGTCTCATTAATAAGAGAATTTAAAGCAGGCCTATAATCGGGATACATTGTATGAGAAAAGAATCTATTTTCAATAAAAGGGGAAGAGTAAAAAAATAAAAAGATTTAAAAACAGATTCAGAGAGGAAGCTAGAAAGCCACATTTATTAGAGTTGGAGAGAAAAGTGTAGTACAGACAAGCAGAAAGATCCCGACAGTGGCCAGGAGTGGGCAGGGTGGAAAAAAGTCATACTTTCTAAATGAGACAGGAGGTCAGAGAAATAGTGAGGAAGGCCAGAGTGTCCGGGAAACGCTGAGGGATGCTGAGCCTTGTCTGAGGTGAGAGGTTACCCAGGTACAGGACAAAGGATTGCACCAGGGATTCATGGTTACAGAAAGGAGTGAAGCAGCTTGTTAACAAAGCAAAAGGACTCCCGGGAGTGGGCAAAAGCTAGTGAGTGAGCCGCGGAAAGAGACCCAAAGTGTCCAGCCATGTGGCACAGAGCTCTTCACATCCCCGGCCTCTCTTGTCTGCTTTTCAAAGGTCTCCCGAACACGTGCGCATGCTCTATTCCTCAGACGCAGCCCATGCTTCCAGGCTTCCTCTGCAAACTGCCTTCTCTCATACGTTAATCTAGATACTTCAGTACCAATTCTCCTGGCTCCTACACCATGACACATGGCCTTCTAGAAAATAACAGAACCCTCCAGTGGGCTCAGGATATTCAGTGTCAGCTACAGAGGGGAGGGACTGTCCATTAGTGCTGGGAGCAATAGATACCCAATCTTCCTCTTCCTAGAGGCTGGCAGTGAACTGACCCTTGCTGGTCTTCCAGAAGTCACCTACGACCTTAGGTGGTGGGGATGATGAATGATGTTAGTGAGGCCATGTACGCAGACACAGAAATAAAAATGAAAATAAATATTTAAGGTAAAATGGGAGTTTAAAAACTACAAGTTAGGTTTCCTGTACACCTTATGTTTTAGAAAATACATCTAGAGGTTTTTGTCCTTGAAGTTTTATTTCTAGATAACCTGTAGATTTATATGCAATTATAAAACAAGCAAACAGAAAACTCATAGAGATTCACAGGAGTTTGTTTTCTCAGGTTTTTAAGATATTTGAATGATGACATAGTTCAACACCACAACCAGAACGTGACGCGGTTAACATTGGAATCACTCCCACCACAGGCAGATGCCTTCTTCAGCCCTTTTACAGCCTCCCCTCATCCTCATCGCTTTCACCCTACTCTGCCTAAGGTCCCTGGCAGCCATTCATCCATCCCCCACTCCTATACCGCCATTTTAAAAACCTCAAGCTGAGCCGATCCGACGTGCTCTCTTACGTTGCCATATTTTTGTTCTGTATAATTCTCTAGGGATCCATGGGGTTTGTTATGTGCATCAGTCATTCATTCCTTTTTATTACTGAATATAATACTATGGACAACTGGATAAAATGTAGTTTGTTCAGCCATTTTTACATGGACAGATGTCTGGATATTTTGCAGTTTAAAGCCATCATTATGGAAGTTGCTGTAGTCAGTCAGGCACACAGTCTCCATTTCTTTAGACTTTGCATGAACGAGAAATAAAGTTAAGTCACTGAATATTTTGGTTCTTTGATTAACAGCACATGTATGTTCCCTACCTAGTTATCCTATATGACACCAACCTTGTCTGTATTAAATGCTATAATAACAATAGCCATCAATTTGTTTGGGGGGTGTAGGTATGGTTGTGTACGTACACATGTGGAGGTCAGAGGACAACACTGATTGTCCATCTGTGGGCATCTATCATCTTATATTCAAGATCACCTTTTGTCATCTCACTGGTACTCATCTGCCACCTGACTCAGGACCTCCTGCTTGAGTGACAAGCACTCTGCTGACTGAGTCATCTCCCCAGTCCCAGGAGTTACAAATTCCTTAATGCTTTTTAGATGCTGGTGAGGCGGGAAAATAGAAAAGGAAGGGAACTTCCAGAGATTAGTATATGAAAAACCAGCATCCTTTGGTGTAGCTGGGCTTCATTCCACAGGAGCATGCTTAGAGGTAAGTCTGCATTATACAACTTAAAAGAGGCAGGTACTGTGTTAATGACCCATAGAAGACCACTGCAGACCACACTCCAGCCTTCTCTACTTCTCACCCTCTTGGAGCGCAGCCACAGGGAGGCATGGCACAGCTCCGGGTCTCTCTGTATTTGTCCTTTAATAAACCATCAGCACCCCTGTAACTAGCCATGTGTCTTTGGATAATTCATGGTAAAAAGGCATGAGAACCTGGGAACGTCAGGGCCTGCCCTACGGACTCACACACCTGATCTGCATCACTGGTATTGCGTGTACCAGCCATGAGTGGCATGCTTGTGATGTGCCAGATACCACTTTACATGCTGAAAGTGTTAGCTCATGCAATCTACTCATCACTCTAGGAGGTCACGTGTCTCTATTTTATGATTCTACAGATGAACACACAAAGGCACTGAGATGCCTTAGCTGAAGACACAGTAGGAAGCTCTGAGGTTGAAATTAAGCTGAAACGGGAAGCAGGGTCTCAATTGTAGCCACTGTATTCTGTTGTCTTTCAAATCTGTGGAATCTTCGCAAAGCCTCAGTAAGAGGTTTGGAGGTTTTAGAGATGACCTCTAGTCACCTGTATCTCTGCTCCACCAAGGTTGGTATAAGATGATGAATTACACAATAAATGAAATGTTGCCATCATCCCTGAAGTCTGATTTGTAGGATGTAGGTTAGTGTGAGAGCTCCAAAATTAGCTTACTCACACCTCCAGCAAGGCAATACTAAACTGCTGCAGGCTCCTCAAAATTAGCAGAACTGATAAGGCAATACTGCATTATCTTGTGTGAGAGCAGATGCAAGCCTATGCTTCCTAAAGATGCCTGTTCTCAAGGAGCAGGAAGCTCAGCTGTGTATGTGCTTTCCCCAAATGTCTTGTACTTAAAACTATGTTATTCCATCTTCCCAGAAAGGAAAGACCAGAGAGACTCAGTAGTAATCTAATTGCACTTCCCTACGGAGTTCCTTTTCCTTAAAAGAGCAGGGAACTAGTGTTAGCATCCTGCATCTGAAATTGGGGTAGTATGTAATGTGATCAAGGCAATGCTTGTTTAGAACACTCCTGTTTATAGGAATTCATGTGGGCAGAAGTTATGTGAAAGGAAACGGAGGAGCACAGCAGTTTAGATGCTTGCCCAGTGTTATAAAGCAGTTGTTGTGGGTTTGGACCTCACCCCACATTCTTGGTTTGGACTCCTGATGCTCTCTCTGCTTTAGTTCATTGCTCTTGGAAAACTCCAGTGAGTGGAATCGTATGAGAAAGAAGAGGTCTCCTACCCAAATAATTTCTCTGTTGTATATAGTCACACAGAGTAAATAGCCCCCAGAAAAAAGCTCTCAAAACCGAATGAGGCCCACAATGAGTTTTTAATAATCATGTTTTACTGACTAAACCAGAATTGAAACGGGCAATAAAAATATACCCATAAGACAGAACTTACATATACTTTATACATATACTTTATAAAGCTAAAATAGAAACACAGAAGATTAATCTTTAGTTCTTTTCCTTTTTTGTTTTTTAACAGAAACTTGTGTGTGCATTCATTTTCATGTGGTGGGGTAGGGGAACACAAGGCATATGTGATGGTTAGTGTTCATTGTTGATGTGACAAAATCTAGAATTACCTAGAAGATAGGCTTCTGAACATGATGGTGGTGGTAGGAGTGGAGGGTATCTTGATTATGTTAACTGAGTGGGAAGACCCACCCCCTGTGGGTTTTGAAGTGTGTAAAGGGAGAAGAGGAACTCAGTAGCAACACATGTCATTGCTGTCTCTTCATATGGGAGTGAAGTGATCAGTTCCCCAAGTCTCTTGCTGCTGTGATTGTAACCTGGAAATGCCACATAGATTCAACCTTTTCTCTATTAAACTGGAATTTTTATCACAGCCATATGAGAAGAAACTAAGATGTCATATGACTGAATCACCTGTTCTTCCAAGGAGCCAGATGGAGGACACAAGTCTGTTGGTTTTATTGTCCTAAGTAGGACAACAATGTCACCTGCTGGAATTGAAGCCATCCTTCTAAAAAAGCAAAAAAAATCACCTTTAGGTTGTGTCTTTTAGCTTTGAATTGCTGGCTGATATTAGAACAAACACCAACAGATTAGTTGGTATTGTTGTGGAGACAAGGGTGTTAAAATAATATTGCCACTGAGATAAGGGATGGATGAGGTAATCTAGGGCTTGGGCCAGGAGAGAGTGAGACAGGAAGGCGGCTCTACACACCACACATTCATCTTACATCCCGAAATTGTCTTGAAATAGTGGTCATTCTTTTGTAGTTATCCCATGGGTATTTATAAGGGGGGAATCTCTATTTTCAGAGGAATAGAAGTGTTCACAGTGTCACTAAAATGACCAGAGCCACTTGTGCTTTTATTTGCATGTATTCAGTTTAACTTTGACGATTGCATATTGTTCACCAAACCAATTGTTCCAAATGAAGAAGAAACTGGTAACTGGATGAAGCTCGTTTCATTTCAGACGGACTCAGTGTTGAGACCCTGGTCCTGCTTTGTGTAAGGGACTTGTATTTAAGGAGGTTATGACAGAAATGAAAAAGAAAGGGGAGGGGAGGCAATGGAAAGAGGAAGAGGGTGGGGAGGGGGGAGGAAGAAACCACTCACAGTTAATGTGATTACTACTCCCTTGGCATTAGTCCCCCCATCATGGCATTTGTTTTCTATTTATGCCATAAGTTTTTTGTTCCTCTAGTCCTACTTCGCTGTTTTTCTTGGATAAACTGGATGTTTTTTAGTATTCTGTTTGGGCTCTTCTGTTGACTTTTGTACTGTATCTGTGTGGTTGATCTGAAAATCATAATAAGCATATTTACATTCCCTCTACTTTCACATAGTATTTAATTCCTTACGGACAATGTCAGAGCCCTTCTTCCTGAGGCAGACAAGTCATTCAAACTGACTGTGATTAATTTACCACGCTCACTGCCTGTTTTTACTTTCTCATGTGCTGTAGATGTAAAGTGAATTGTATATCCGCATACACAATAGCTTTTGCTATCTCTTTTACCTTTATCCTTTCTTTTGGCC
Source organism: Mesocricetus auratus (assembly GCF_017639785.1). Lineage (NCBI taxonomy): Eukaryota > Metazoa > Chordata > Mammalia > Rodentia > Cricetidae > Mesocricetus > Mesocricetus auratus. Next base: position 10,413,518 of record NW_024429196.1, read on the forward strand.
CATATTCTTTCTAGGAACTCCAGGGTTTCATTTGGCATATTTCATTTTGGGCTGAAAAAAAATCTCTAACATTTTTCATGGTGATAGTTTAACAAAAGTGTCTTCATGCTCAGGTGGGAAACCAAGGCAGCATGGTATCTGTCACCTAGAAAGACTCAGACAGGGGTCTCAGGAAGGTGCCTGTCAATGAGAGAGGCAGGCTCCAGAATGTACTATGGCCTGAGCAGGAGTCTGGTCTGGATTTTAACATTATTAGATAGATGTCTTTATTTAGCATTGTTTCCTTTAAATGAAAAATATTACCTTAGTATACACTGTTCTGTATTTTTTATTTTTCTAAATTGTTTCTTTGACAATTTCATACATGCATATTCTAGTACATTCTAATTATTCTCACTCCACTCTCTCACCCCTCCCATCCCTGTATGTCTCTTTTCCTCTCTACAAATTCCTTCTCTTCATTCATGTCTTGCTTTTGACACATCAAAAATTTCATTTCTTCGTTGTTTCCAGTTTTCCTAGGAGAAGTCATCAACTGAACTTATAGAAATGACGTTTTTTAAATAAAATACTAATATGGCAGCTTACATTGTTTGAGTAGGTGATGTTGAACTAACTTGAATTCTGGGGACAAACCCTACTTGGCTGCTGAAGCACACAGATGTGTAAGATGCCTCCAGGGTCCTTATCTCTTTTATTCATTTGCAAATGGCTAGCCATTTGCCACATAACCCTGGCCATCTGAGTTCAATTTCAGGGTGCTAATGATGGAACTGGAATTGACTCTGAAAAGTGTCCTTTGTCTTTCACACATATGTTGTTCATGTGTGTGTAGCACACATACAACTACAACAACAACAATGAAGAAGAGTGTGTGTAGAGGCTTGTTGCCTGCTATTCTCGAAGACTTTTCAACTTTAGGTGCACTTAACCCCTGTTATTCTTGCTCTTGTGTTTCTACTAAATTATGCATCTTCTAAATGCATCTACTAAACTCCTATTTTTCTTGCATCTTATACATCTACTGAACAGTCTAAATTCTGGACAATATGGGATTTTAAGAAAAGCACACCCCCCTCCTGGGTGCAGGAGGCACAAGAGAGGGAGGGGCAACAAGAAGGGGCAGGCTCAGGCAGGGCTGTTGTTGTGCCTTTGACCTGCTCTTTCCCTGGCTTCCTTCTTTGCTCTAATTAAACTGTCAGCTGCTTCCACTGTTACTGTTTCCCATGTGAATTCTTCAGGACAGGACTGAGCTGCTGCTGAAGTTAAAATCCCCTGAAACTGGAGTCCTTGCTGGTAACAACAGTGACAACAGCTGAGGAAGCTGAGACCAACTGTCTCTTAAAACTCTAAATTGCCTACCTGGTAACTCCAGTATCCAGTGACATTTCCAGAGTCTTCTTATTGCTTATTATACATTTTCTGATGAGGGGAATTAAAAAAAAAAACAAACTAAACCAACCAACCAAACAACCAAACAAACAAAAAAAAAAAACCCCACCAAAAAATAAACCTTCCTTCCTTCCTTCCTTCCTTCCTTTCTTTTTTTTTGCACAAACCTGTTATGCTAAACAGAGTCAAGTCTTGATGATCTTAGAATGCCCCCCCCCACCAAATGGCAATGTATGCTGAAATCAAGAGACTCTAAACTCTTGGGAGAGTGCACAAAGGAGAAAGCCAGGAGTGTATTATGAATCTTTTACCAAAATCTCAGAAAGACCAGACGTTCAGAGTATGCAAGCACACAAAGGCCACTTCAGGTAATGCAGGGTGTGTACATGGGCCCCCTCCACCAAACCACAGGGCTGGGGAAAGTTAAATACGCTGCTCCCAGTTGTGTGAACAGAAGCCCAAAGCACGGAAGGGCTTCTTTGTGGCAAAATTAAAAGATTTGTCTAATGAAGTGACCCCCCAGAGAAATTTACTTCAAGGCCCATGACTTCTTGGGAAAGATTTTCAAAAGAAATAATGCGGGCTTAGATGAAAAGGGACAGAGAGAAAACCAAAATGAGAAAAGTCACCCCAGCTGGTAAAGTCACTCAGCTCCAAACAAATGCTAACTCTCATCTTAAAAAACAAAGAGTGTTTCAGATGTTTGGAAGAAGATTCTAGAAGGCAGATCCCAGAGCCACAGATTTATTTCCAGTGTTTAAACCTAATGAAGGAGCCCACAAAGTTTTCCCAGCTATATTTCAACATTATGAACCAAGCACTATAGTCCTCCATGATGACTGCTGGGGACCAATGGCCCCCTTTATCTTCATGTCATCATTTTGAAACAAAGGTATTTGTATCTGCTTTCTTTATTATTGGTCCCTGATTGTAAGTTTGGGGAACATAATGTGTCACCTTTACAGACTAACCAATTAAGAGAAACTCCATAAAAATGAGTTTTTCTTTTGTATGAATTCACTTCCACTCCACTGAGGGTTTTTTGGAGAGCAAGGAGAGGTTGCGAGAGGGTTTCACATAGCCCAGACTGGCCTTGCATTTGCTATGAAGAGGAGGATGATCTTGAACCTCTGAAGTTCTAATCTCCTTCCCCAACCCACAGAGTACTGGGTTACAGGCTTGAGCCCCCCCTCCACTTGTATCGTTGTACAGTTGTGCTGTTGTACTGCTGCTTTCTGTGGGTGATTCTTTTTTTCTTGACTGCTTTTCAAACTTTTTGGTTCTTGTTGATTTCATGCAATTTAGGTATAGTGTGTTTTTTCTTTCTTTCCTTCCTTCTTTTCCCTCCTCCTCTTCTCCTTACACTAACTTGAGATTGTTGAGTGTCTTGCATCTGTGAATTTGTCATTTCCATCCAATTTCAAAAATTCCTCACTATCATTTTTTTAGTGTTTCTTCTGCCCCTGCTCTCCTTCTTGTCATGGACCTCAGTCACAAGGTCTTCTGTGGTGTCATTTCAGCTTCTCCACCACTTCCCGGTGCCCCGTTCAGTTTTTTAAATGACTCTGTCTCTTTGACCTCCATTTGGGATAATTGTATTGCATGCACCTGTGTGACTTTTACCAGGGATGCCTGAACAAATGTCTGTTCACATTAGATGACAGACCAAAGACAGTTCCACCCAAGTATAGCTTAGGGAACCAGTGATCTAACTGGGGTTATTTATAACAATGACAGCTCCATCACCAAAAGGGCAATGAGCATCCCTGGGATCCATGTGCAGTTTGCAGTTAGCTCTGCTAGTTGGTTGGACCAAATGTCCTTTCCCCATAAATCATTATTGCATATGTAACCTGAGCCAGGGGCCTTGTGGATACTGTAACTGTCAGGAACTTTTGAAGACTCCTAAGTTTCATTTACTTCTTGTGCCTTGTGTGTTTCATTTAGTTCTGGGGTTTTATGAGTCCCCCCCGTCCTCCCTTTCCAGGCAGAAATGTTTCAACTCACGGGAAATAGCTACACAAGAGCTCTCAAGTCTACCAATCTTTCCTTTGTCTGTGTCTAATCTGACATCGGTACCACTCCATGTACTTCCCTCTTACACATTGCAGTTTTCATCTCTAGAAGTGTAATTCAGGTTTTTCTTAAAGCTATATCTTCCTCTATACCATTTTTTAGTTACAGAATAGTGTTAATAGGTTGCTAATTAATTAAGAATATTTGTATTTGATTCTGTCACTTTTGATATAAAGTTTTATCTCTGTGCTATATGCTATATTTTCCTACTGCTGTATACGCTGGATGATTAAAACTTTTTTAGAGATTTATTTTTATTTGTAGTTATTTGCATGCATATGTGTTGAGGGAGCAGACATACATGCAAATGCAGTTGCTTATAGAGGCCAGAAGAGGGCATAGGATCCCCTGCAGTAGAATTCAGCCTTTGTGAACTGCCCCAGGTGGGTGCTGGGAATCAAACCCTAATCCTTTGCAAGAGCAATACATGCTCGACCACAGAGCCATTCCTCCAACCCACACCAGGCCAATGTTATTGCATGCGTTGTAACTGCTATCTCCTTGGCCCCTCTATATTTCTGTATTCTTCTATGAGCTTTAACCTTAACTCCTTGCACTACTCTTAAGCTGACTTTGAAAACATTTTGAACTTTCTGGATTTCTTAATTTCATTATTTGTGACTGACCACACTTAGCTATTTCCCACCACTGACATATGATTCTTGCAAGTTGCTAAGGGCCGATTCAAACCCTCCTCTCCCTTTCTCTTTTATTTGTTTGTTTGTTTGTTTGGTTTTGTTTCTGCAGAGAGACCCTTTAATAAGTGGGAAGAAAAGTTGAAGTGGCTGCTTCCTGACCCAAGCAGACAACAGCAGCAAGTGACCTTGCAGGTGCAGTGTTTACAAGGGGAAGAAGGGAGGTCTGCACTAGAGTGGGCTGGGATGTGGTAAAGGAGATAGGGGACTGGGAGAAGTGAAGTGCTAGGGGACAGGGCAGGGGTATTTGTCCAGCAGGGACAAAGGACTGCTCTGGATAGAAGGGAGACAGACACGGCCCATAGGAAAACAGTGGTTTATAATGATGAAGGGGGAAACCCCATGTCAGGATGCTGTGTTTAATTTTGATTGGGCATGTTAATTAGGTGAGCCAAAGCGGGCTTCTGATTGCTGGACTTTGGTAGTCAACCTCTGGAGGAGGAAGGGGCAAAAGGGGGGGCGGGACATTCACCAATTTGCATGTCATCCCTGCACGGGGCTATGCTAATCTCCGTATCATTCCAATTTTAGTATATGTGCTGCAGAAGGGAGCGCCCCTCTTCTCCATTCCATGTGTTGAAGCCCCCAGTTGCCTTCTCTGACTGAGGCCAAGTTACAGGGAAGGCATTTTAAGGGAGTAATTAAGGTTCAGTGGGGGTCATGAGTGAGCAGTTCTGATACAGTGGGATTGGTATTCTTATAAAGGAAGAAAAGATGCCAAGACGCCGCTGTACCATGTGAGGACACATCGAGGTGACTGAACCAGGAGGAGACCCCCCCCCAATCAGAAGCAGTTATACATAACTGTGAGTTGCTTACGCGATCTGTTATATACATTAACAGCTATTCTGTCATGGGATGTTACTCTCATTGGTACTCAGGTGATTTGCCTTTCCTAGGTATCAGGAAAAGCATCAATTTCCACTGTTTAGACAGAGCTGTGACTCTATCTAATCTGTGGGTGCATGGAATGACTCAAGGCCATTCTGGTTGACACAGAGATCTGCCTTCCTCTGCCTCCCTAGTGGTCAGATTAAAGGGATATACCACCACACCCAGCTGGCTTGCTTTCCTTCCTTCCTTCTTTTTGCCTTCCTTCTTTCCTTCCTTCCTTTCCTTCTTTCTTTTTGTTTGTTATGTCTTTAAAAACATATCCACTAGTTTTTTTTTACTCCTTAGCATGCTGTGGCAATAAGAATTTATAGAAAGCCAAGCTTGTAACAGAAAAACACTATTTAATAATGACTTTTTATATTCCTAAAAGCAGGACCTGCAAGTTTGTTGCTGCATAATTAATAATTCTGTGGGTCAAAGGAGAATGTGTTGTGGTTAATGCAGACAAACATCCCCTCACAGTGTCCTCACAGAGGCAGCAAGCAAATGAGAAATATGGTTTTGTCTTCTTAAAAGGTGAATGTTGGCACATCTGTGACTGCCACTGACTGTACGTCACTGTAGTGAGAGTCTTTTCCGGGATTTTATTTGGTCTGTGTCTTGCTGACCATTTTGTTCTTCTTCTAAACAGTTTGAAGAAAACAAGTCACTAAGAATTGCAGCTGCTTGGCAATATTGACAAAGCTCATGTCATGTACTAAACCCCTGTGATATATCAGGCACTGTGCTAAGTCACTCATTTTGGTAGCTCATTGCATTGCTTAGATTCAATGCTAGAATCACCTGGAAACAGAGTCTTAATGAGGAATATGTATCTCAGGTTTGCCCGTAAAGCAATCACAGTCCACATGATACCACTGTATAAGTGGTTGCTCACTTGCAATGAGGTCAACTCTATTCCTCGAAACTATCTCTGGAGTGATTTGCCTCTGCACCCTTTACAGACCCATGGGCATTACTGTCTTGTTAGAGGGTGCCCCAGACATGATGTTGTTAATTGATGTAGGAAGTCCACCAGGGCAGCACTATTCACTAGGAGGGCCCTAGACTGCGGTCTTGCTGAGAAAGTAGCAAGCTGGCAATGCGTATTTGTTCCTCTCTGCTCCTGACTGTGGATGCAATGTGACTTCTGCTTGTGTTCCTGCCTGCCTTGACTTCTAGCGATAGACTGTGACCTGAAATTTTAAGCCAAATAAGCCCCTTTCTCCTCTGTGATGCTTGTTGTTAGGATAGTTTTTTTTATAGTGTAACAGAAATGAAGCTAGGTCACTCTTAACTTCCTCACGGCTCTCTGGTTAGCACGTCCATTTCACCTCAAAGAAAGCCGCAAGCGTCCTAAGAGTCAGAGATCCTAGTCACGAATCCTAACTCCCAACTCCAGAGCCTCTGCTTCCTCTGAGGCCAGGTGTCTAGCTGTCCCTGTGTCACCACGTAGCCCTGGCTGGCCTGGAACTCACAGAGATCTGCACGTCTGTGCCTCCCCAGCATTGGGTTTAAAGATGTGTGCCATGGCTGTTTTAATTGTTTAATTCATTCATAGTATCCAGATGACCTCCTTTATGTGGCACAGACTATTCTGCAGTTGCCCACAAGTCACCAGCACCACCTGTGCTTACGAGTTAGCTCTCTGACCCTTCATTCTCATGGGGGGGGCGGGGAGGGGAACTCGACAAGCTCTGGGAGCTATGGCTTTGGGTCACTAGGCCAAGAAGGGCTGCTGTGTGCCAACAGCACCTCAGTCAGGAAGAGGGGGAACCTACCTGTTGAGCACCAAACATATGACACTTTGTGATCAGAGCGGTTGTTGTCACTACTAAAGGGCACTGAATTTGCTCCTATGGGTACAGCAAGGACCAAAGACAAGTGCAAGGAACAGCTGGCTCACCAGACAATGCCCACTGGAGTCTATTACCAGGGAAACACCACAGATCCTGTCATCTTCCCACACTGTGAAGCCCCTGCCTTCGGAAGGAGTAAGTGAACAGCATCCCCAGGCTGTAGACCAAGCCACCTCCTTGAACCCTGGCAAGAGTGGCCATGGCTAAGCTCCTGAATAAAGGCTGAGGACTCCACTGTGCTGTAGAGGCCCAGCCCAGCCACAGGGCAGAGGAAGTCCCAGGGACACCCTGTCCCCTGCCTTCTCCTGCCATCTCCCAAGGGGCTTGCCTTTGATCTCAGCACAAAGAACTCAGGCCTTTTATAAGCCCGTTTATCCTCTAACAACAAGAATACAGTTATCCTCTAATGACAAGAATACAGACAAAAGTAATTAGAGTTGAACATCAAATGGCTCTGCCCAGCTCCCCAGTAAAACCCAAAAAGGGTCAGGGTGAGTCAGCCAGCTCCAGAAGCAGGAGTCGGCTTCAGGCACCTAGGATACCAATTTGTTAGACCCCAGGTCCTTTATTTGGAACACAATACCTCAGTGGAGGGCCGCTTCCCCAGAACTTCGAGACACTTCACCCGTTTCCAATCTCCCCTCTTAAGAATTCCATAGAGCACTTGCTCTTATTTCAGATGCCCTGTGGGTTCTAGACTTCTTTTGTCTCCGTCTTTGACTTTGGGAATATACCCCAATATATCCCCTTTTCACCTTAGTGAGAATTTCCCTCTAGAAATACCTTAGACTCTAATTGTTACTAGTGTACAATGTTACAAACATGAATGGACATGTGTGTCTTTCCTCAGTGTCAGAAGTAACAGGAAATCCAAAAGCTGAGTTGTTTCCATCAGCTGTGGTTTACCAGGTAGTCCCAAGCTCTCTTGATCATCGACTAAAACACACCAATTCCTTAGTTCCAACTAGTTAGTAATAGCAACTCTTAGAACATTCACCACACAGTTCTCACTAACGCTTATCATCCCTCCATCTGCCTGCATTTGTGGGTATACATAAGTTACAGAATGGCCACAAAAGATCAATGCCATGGCAGCTTCCTTTGCAAACTTAGGAATGAGTTGTTTCTCAGCCTGTACCTCCTGAGTGGTGGCAGACAGATAGTGGTGTTCATGTGCCCACCAAGGAGCACAACCTTACAGCCTCTGTGTTTGCGATGGAGTTAAGTGCTGCTTGCAGAATGGAGTCTATCAAGGCAAGGCACATCTTTACTTCAGTACTAATATCAGATGAACAGGCTCCATGAATACAGCTGTCAGTAAAAAAAAAAATGACTCCTATATCGGCACTGGGGTAGGTGGAAGGGAGGTGGTACCCAGAAAAACACTTCCAACTGTCTGACTGGGTGATAGCCTAAAATTCATCTTCTAGAACACAGAGCACTGTCTCCTCAGACAGGAGTTGGCTGTCAGTGTCCATCTGGAGAAGTACAGATGAACTAATGTGCTTGAGACCTCTGTGAAATAACTGTTTTATGACTAGGACCTATCTTCTTGCTGACTCTATGAATTTTTACATTTAAACTTTAAAGAAGCATTAAAAGCAAAAGGTCTCTTTTTTTTTTTTTCAAAATAGCCCAAGTGTCTCCTTTCCATGGTTCTCCAACTACTAGTTTTTTTTTCAGTTGCTAGGAAAGAGAAAGTCCCCACCAGCTCCTTAGTTCTTTGCCTGGAAGCCTGAACTGAGGGGTCAAGAGCACAGGCAACAACTTCATTGCTTCAGGGCAAGCCTCCAGGCACACCCAGCCACACGGAGCCTGCTGGTCTCCAGAAGTCATTATGCACTTAGCATCCTCATTAATTTTCTCCCCCTGAAGTGCCACTGATGAATGTGAGGGCTGTGGGCTAAAACCTTCCAAGCCTTTCCTGATAAAAGGTTCTGTGTTCAATTTCATAAAAGTGTCCTTAGAGATCGCCCAGCTTCCTGCCTCTTCCTAAGACGGAATTGAGCTTATGAGGCCTTCAGAGAGGAAGAATTCAGTCCTTTTGGTATGGACGCTTCCCGGAGTTTGGAAGGGGAGGCTCTGGGGACACTTTGGAGATTTGGAACTTTTGGGAGGCTGACTATATACATGGAGCTATCATTATTTATTACAGACTTAAAAACTGTAAGCCAATGTCTATTGGCCTCTCTCCTGAGACTCTCACACAAGCACTATGTGTCCTACTGAGCCCACACCCCAGTGCCCTTTTAGCGTTCTGTGACAGAATCTACATGACCCAGGGGTTACCTGCTTCAGCCAGTTCTCTGGGCTTCAACCTTAGAAACCACACTGATAGAGGGCATTCGCTCTCCCAGATGCTCTGAGCATGGATCTGGGGTTTTACTGTTAGAGTTCACCCAGTGAACTGGGGTAGCTTTGAGTAGCCTGAGAGTCGATGACAAGGGCTTTGCAGCCGTAGCTTTTACTAAGCCATAGGAACTGTGGAGCATTTGTGTCAGCGGCACAGTTTTAATTGTTTTTCTGTCATGAGTTGAAGAGTCTGTGACTGTGTCCAGGGTATTGAGACAATGCTTTCTATGCAGGTCCTTTAGAAAGGAAGATGCTGGAGCATAAGTAAAATGACTTCCTGTATCCTGAGATCCTGCTGTGTCCCGTGTCTCCACCATTGACTCAGCCACTCCCTGCCTGTGTCCAGGGAGTGGCCAGAATCCCCGAACATTCCCAAATATTTCAATGCATCAGTCACATCACACCAGCCACATGGGTGGTGCAATGGCATTCTGGGTGCTGGACATCAGGGACCAATGTCTAGACAAAACTGTGGTAAGTGGACTCCTAGGCTTCCAGGGACCATGTTTTGTGAGCTGCACTGGTTAAGAGTTGTTGTGTAGCTACAGTAGGAAGCTCTGGCGAGGTCAGAACCTGGGAGCTTCTTTAGACCAACTGGAAACTAAACAGAAAGGGATACCTTGTTCAGCTTTGCACTCTAACACAATCTTGGGGTTTAGTAAGCAATTCTCTGAGTTAAAAGTTAAGTTATTAGAAACGATACAATGTGACATAGAGTACTTTGTTTTTAAGATCCCAGACACTATGAAGAAGGGAGATGTGAAAATGGGGGAGGAGTGTTGAACTGGGAAATGGGAGGGAACACAAAATAGAGGGAAAGAAAGGGGGATAGACAAATAACACTAAGGATTTTTGAAAAGGCTATGGAGAAATGTTTTATGTTTACTTTCAAGTACACAAATAGTATTTTAAGCAAATGTATATACATACATAATTTAAATGAAATTACACCACTTGAAGGTTAAGACCCTATTGTTGAAGTCACCACACACTTTGGACATAGGACTCACAGGAATTGAGCTGGCACTGACCCAGAAGCCGCCTCCCAGAGGATTAGCTCTCATAATATCTCAAGGTGTTATGCAAACTGCCCTGGAGAAAAGCAACCAGCAGTCCAACCTAGCTGTAAAACCTACAAACTGTAACAATGACCGGCATGGCAAGATATCCCAAGGGGTAGTAATGTCACTTATGTCTTGGGGGTAACCAAAAGCTGTCTATTTGACTTAGGGCTTGCTCAATAGGAGGGAATTTAGACCCCATACTGCAAACTTAGCAATCTACCTGTGGCTGATGAAGTCATGGACCCGAGAGATGCTCCACTGCTGCTACTTTTGTAAACCAGTGTACTTCCTATTCTACTTACCCTTATCTTCACAGATGCCCACAGTTCTCACCCTTCATCTAAGAAGCTTCTTTTCGCTGCAGATGGACATCGTTTCAGAAATCCACAACTGGTCAAAATAAAGAGAACATCTGAACATGGGGTAATCAACTCATTTGATAGATCAACAAAACAGCACTTATGGAACAGTTGTTATGGAACAACCAAAGTTTATGGAACACTGTAAGAGAGGGACAGAAGGATCTTAAGAGCCCATAGCTCTTAAGAGTCAGGGGAACACATCTCATGGCTGTGACAGAATCCAGTGACTTGTGAAAACCTCAGGCCAGGCAGAGGTGTGTAGTGGCATGTGAAGGCGGGTTAAAGGAAGTCCAAGAAAGCCCTAATAAGGAATAACAGATATTTATTTGGGGAACACTCATATAAAGATGGTAAATAACTGCTGAAGTTTCCTCTCCCTGGAGGCGCAGCATCTGCCATGCAGAATGCTCCAAGAGAGCCTGAGTGAGTTCCTCATCTTCTTATAAGGGGTCACGTCCACACACCGAAGCCACACCCTAAGGTCATTGCCTCAAGTCTATTAGTGGAACAAGATGCCACTGTAAGGTTGGAAGCAGATAGCATCAGACTAAAAGAATTGTTCAGAAAGAGAGAAATTTGATTAGACACCATCCATCACCTTGTTCAGATCCAAGATGGAAGACATGGAGGCCTTTTTAGGTCTTCACACCTCTACAGCTCCCTAGATCTACTAAGGAAGTAGCTAGAATGTCCTGGTTGGTTTGACATGTCCATCAGGAGAAATGCAACCCTGGGTGTTGGTCCAGAGAGTTCTGCCCTGGATTGTGTGGTGAGCTGAGAAAGTCTCTAAACTTTCTCCCTCAGCTACCATACCCCAGCCCACTAAGTTATCTCCTCACTAACCTGGAAAAATCAACAGTTCACTCAATGCCTCAAACCTCACAAGATGACACTGCAATGATATTTGTGATTCATAAAGCCATTTTATGAAAAGATTAGATTCAGGAAGCCCTTTGTCATATAAAACATCAAACAACTGATTCATTGGCTTAAAGAATTTTAATCAACCCTTTTGAAGACACATTCTGCCTACGGGAAGTGCTGTCAAAATTGCTGTGTCATTGGCACATTGTATAACCATTACCAGGCTCTACATACGAAAATTTCAGTTATGAAAGGATTTGATTGGCCAGTTTTGGTTGACCTTTCAAAGTGAGCAGATAGAACAGTGATATGGGGTGATGCAGCCTGTGTATTCAGTCATGAATGCCCCGTGAGCTCATGTATTCTTTACTATTGCAAAGTTGTTCAAATTCAAGACTCAAGAGCAGAACCACACGACTTTGACATGGACCCTTTCTATCACCAAAGGGAAGATTCAGCCTCAAAGGATAGGATTCTAAACTAGGTGTCCAAGACCTGGCTCAGTATGGTTCGTGAAATTCCTTGCCTGATTGTAAGAACACACTATGGAATGAAACAAATGTGGATCCACATTTTTTGTCAACTGTGGTATCTTGGGCAAGTACTTAACCCCTTCCCTCCAAGTCTCAGTTTTATCATCTGTAAAACGGGCCCTTTGTTCTCCCTACTGGATGGGGCCATTGTAAAAATAGAAGAGCCCTTGGTAAATGTTCACCAAGAGTTCTTTATTCTTAGTATTCATCTATTTCATGATGGATTTGTATGAGGGTTTTATCTCTGAGGATGTAATTGCCAAGTATCTTCCCATTTTTAAAATTCAACAGTCTTTGGGAAGGAATAATGAATGCAGAAATCTTCCTCCACAGTTCAAACAACACAGTCCCGGGGGCCATACTAAAGCCAGACATTCCTGTTTCTTCTTGCTACAGTGGCCACAAAAGTAGTTCTGTTCCTATAGAGAACCATTACTAATTCCACTTAATGTATGACGGCAATAGGGTAGTGGCGGCAATGTCACCAAGGAGTTGGTGAGAATTTAGACTCTCAGAGCCTGCTTTAGCACTATTGACTTAGAATGTACATCTTAGCAGGAAGCATTGTGTCTCTCCAGGACTTGCAACAGGTAACACAGCCCATGTGACCGTCTCATCTCTGTGTCCTGTCCTGTCTCCCACCCATGTTCTTTCACTAATGATGTTCCCATTTGATTATGGTGAAAAAAACTAAGGTAACTCACCATCATGGCAACCCCTCTGGCCCTAGAGAAGATACCATGGAGGTTGGGGTCTACAAAGCCTGAGCCCAGCCTCCCTGCTAGGTTGCACTCTCATTTTCTGCCCAGCTGGGATCAAGGGAAGTGATGCTCCTTAAAAAGCTTGAGATATTTGTTCTAACCATTGTCTCTATTTTAATAGAACTGATGTCTGTTTCTCCCTCCTTTGGGATGATTCTGTAGCCTACATGCACACACATGAGGTGACTACACCATAAGACCCTGGACAAGATTTTATTGAGTTTACGCTCAAAGGCAGGAGATTTTTTTGAGGTAGAGGTACTTATATTCAGACAGAAAACCAAGTAATGAAAAAGCTCTCTGGGAAGAAACTTAAAACTACAGTCTTCCCCACTGCTTGTTAGGGATGCAGGTCTTCAGGCCCTGCCTCAAACCTTCGGAGTCTGCATTGACATCTCCACAAGGTTTCTTGCATACTTCTTTGGAGTGGAGAGTTCAAATGGAGATACCTAAAGCTGTGTAGCCCAGTGATGCTTGGGCTCATTTTCCTAGCATGCCCTACTCTTTCCCCTCTGGTGAGCTATTTGGTGAGGGGTTGGTTTCTTAAAACACGGGTATTATATTTGTGCCTATCATGCATGATTGCAACTTTCAAAGACTTAGAATACATGTTCTTCCAAACAAAAACTTCAGTGAAAATTGAATTCACGATAGATATTGGGAGCTAACTGCACCCACGAGTGGGTCAAAGTCATCGAATTAGCTTTTCCTGTGCAAGTGTTAGAGATGTCAACCAGTCGAACATCCCAGCTTTGAGACATCTCAGGAGGGCACCATTGTGGCCAGGAGGCCAGGTGACCATAGAGAAGCTGGAGGTCCTTGTCTGTCCAAGAGACCACAAGATAGAGTGAGGTGCTTGTCCCATTGAAATGGCTGTCTTCTCTGGCTAGGTGATTGGGACCAACGATCAGGAAGAGATCAATATAATTACATTCAAGACTGAATGGACATTTGTTGGGGAAGTCTTATGCTAATAAAGCACTGTCTGGCCAATAGGAATCTAGATAGGTGGGGCTAGGAATCCAGGAGGATTCTGGGAAGGAGAAACACAAGAGAGTCGAGATGTAACCGCCATTGGGGTAGGAAGCTCGGAAACCTCTCCGGTAAGAGACATACTTAGATTAACAATTATGGGGTAAATACTTAAGTCAGAGCTAGCCAGTAAGAAAAAAGCAAGGCCAACAGCTTCATAATTAATATAGCCTCCTGTGTGTTTATTTGGGACTGATGCGGATCTGGAACCAGGCGGGCGGGAAGGCTCCTTCTCAAGGAAAAAGCTTCTCTAAACAGACATTCCTTACAATCTGATTCATCCTGAGGCTGGGGATGAAAATTGGGTGAAGTTATAGGAGGTATCCCAATTTTCAAACTCTCTCCTTTGAATTCTAGAAGAACCCCTCACCTTGTGATACCTTCTGATATTTTCTTCACATCTGTGAACTCCATGCTTAACTCATTGTTCCAGTCCCAGTTCCCTCCAGTACCCTGACTCCAGTTCCTTCCAGTACTCTAGCCCCAGGTCCTTCCAGGACGCCGACCCTAGGTTCATCCTGTACCCCAACTCCGGTTCCCTCCAGTACCCCGACTCCAGTTCCCTCCAGTACCCTGACCCCAGGTCCCCTCAGCACCCTGACCCCAGGTCCCTCCAGCACCCTGACCCCAGGTCCCTCCAGCACCCTGACCCCAGGTCCCCTCAGCACCCTGACCCCAGGTCCCTCCAGCACCCTGACCCCAGGTCCCTCCAGCACACTTACTCCTGTTCTCTCCAGTACTTTGACCTCAGTTCCCCTCTGTTCTGTGCACCATGTGTATAAAGCATCAGATCTCAGCCTGTGGTTCATGACCCCTTTGGCAAATTATATCTCAACATATTTACATTATAGTTCTTAACAGTAGCAAAATTACAGTTATGAAAGAACAGCAAAAATAACTATATGATTGGAGGCCACCACAACATGAGGAACTGTATTAAAAGTGTCGCAGCCCTAGGAAGGTTGAGAACCGCTGGTGTAAAGGATGACATCAAAGCTATGCAAGTTCAGTCCCCTGGAATCAGTTCCTGTTTCTACTGCTTGGAAGGCAAGAACATAGCTCACCTTAGTTGTGAATGGGTTTTCTCACCTGTGAAAGGAGCATCCCATGGCGTATCCTTGTGGAATGGTCCTACCAGATTATTGTAAATTAACTGTGCATGCGTGCTGGTGCATATTCTTTTTGCCTAAGTGTAAAGGGAAGCCTTCCCGCCAGCCTGGTTCCAAAGCCTCATCAGTCCCAAATAAACACACAGGAGGCTATATTAATTATGAAGCTGTTGGCCTTGCTTGTTTCTTACTGGCTAGCTCTGACTTAAGTATTTACCCCATAATTGTTAATCTAAGTATTTCTATTACCGGAGCAAAGTTTCCGGGCTTCTTATCCCTATCACAGCTACATCTTGACTCCCTGTGTTTCTCCTACCCAGAGTCCTCCTTGACTCCTAGTCCCACCTATCTTGCTTCCCTATTGGCCAACAGTGCTTTATTGACATATACACAGAACTTCCCCCATCATCTAAGAGAGCTATCTTTGGGGGAAGAAGAACTGTAGTGCATGGTGTCATAGGATTGCAGCCCACCACAGTGGAGAAGACTTGGTTACCATCATGGTGGAATGAATATGTGGCTGATATTTCTTCATGTGGTAATAGATCAATAGGGAAAGAACAATTGGAGTAACAGGGAGAATGTAATCTTGATTGGCTTCCATCAGCCAGGCCCCCTCCTAAATGTTTTACGGACTCTTAAAACAGTACCCCTAACTGAGGACCAAGCATTTAAAACATGAGCCCGTGGGGAGCATTTTAGATTCAAGCCATAGCAATGAGTTAATGACTCTGCGTGTATTATTATGTGTAATGTGCTTAGGGCAGTACCTGGCACACACTTAATTAGGGTAGTATCATTTTTATAGTATCAGATCTCAGACTTAAATGTGTGCCTTTTTTTTCCACATATGGGAAAAGAAAGCATTAGATTTTCCCTAGTCACTAAGAAATTGGATCTATTCCCCTCTCTGCCCTAAGTCTTGTGGTCTTGGAACACCACCCACAAAGAAAAGGGATCAATTTTTGTATAGACCTAGAGTTCAGGAGGTCCTGGGGTTCCCTGATGTATAATAACACAAGCCGGCCTCTCTGGTGAACTCAAGGGTTCTGTCCACACACAAGCAAGAAAGGAGAAAGGCTTTTTGCAGAGTGCTGGATCTGGGCTTTGAATGCCGTGCTCATAACAGCTGTTGGCTCAGTTCTCAGCAGCCTGGCAATAGTAAGTTCAGCCTGAGGTCAAATTCTATTGAAGTTGGCAATGCGATGTAGGCTGCTGTAGCTTGTGATAACCCCAGTGTTTCCTTGGAATTCACTACTATCCTGCTCTCCAACCTTGGCATTGTGCCCCCAGAAGTTGACTCAACATCAGAACCACAAAGCAAAACAAATGAGTACTAGGTGAAGAGAGAGCTGCCTTCACTACAGGATGGACCAGCTCCACGGCAAGGGGCTGGGTCCTCCCACTCACTCTGCTCACATCTGCACAGAGGTACCTCTGTGGTTATCTGTGTCTTACTCCACTAAGCTTATTCATTATGCACTGTCAGGAGTCGGTGCCACATTGACCCTTAGGTATTGGTTATTGCAGTGATTAACACTGATGGTCAAAAGACGTGCAGAACTCTACAAATGAACACCTTAGTCCACGGAAATTCGTAAAATAATAAAGAACATGAAAAGAATCAGGCAACAGTGAACCACTCAGAATATAGGCTCAACCAAAACCCACATCTATTTTCAGAAATGATTTTGAAGAAAACAAGACTTTTACAATGAAAATAAACAAACAAAATGATAGTATTTATGCTGGCTAGTTTTATGTCAGCTTGACATAAGCTAGAGTCATTTTCAAAGAAGGAACCTCAATTGAGAAAATGCCTCCTCCTGTGGGCAAACCAGTATTTTCTTGATTGAGACAGGAGGGCTCAGTTCCCTGTGGGAGATGAGGAGGAGGGCCAGGAGGAGGAGGGCCAGGAAGAGGAGGACCAGAAGGAGGGTCAGGAAGAGGGCCAGGAGGAGGAGGGCTATTTCTGACTCCAGATCCCCCTGGGCTGGTAGTACTGGATGCTGTAAGAAAGCAAGATGAGTAAGCACCAGAGAGCAAGCCAGGAATCAGCATCCCTCATGGCCTCTGCCTCGGGTTCCTGCCTTGAGTTTATGTCCTGACTTCTCTTCTTGATGGGTAGTGATTGAGACACATAAGCTGAAATAACCCTCCTTTTCCCCCCAAGTTGCTTTTAGTCAAGGGTTTTATCACAGCAATAGAATCCCCATCTAAGAAAATACTTTTTAATTCATAGGGAAAAGAAATTAAGAGCTGGCCCACAAAATAAATAAATAAATAAAGCAGATAAGTTTTGATTGGCACCATGCTGAGCAATTTTATGTGAATAGAAAATCCCTTACTTGGGACAATAAGATGATTCAGTAAAATTTGAGTAGCCCAGAGCTCCAAGACCAAATAGGGAAAATGAAATAAAAAGCTCTCTCGTACACAGGGTCGAGCTTTGTGTACTTACCCAAGAGTCTGTGTGTATTCATGCCTTTGTCATAACACAGGTGAGAAAACCATAAAAGCCTATGGATGACTGTGACTCATATTCTATCTGATATATAAATTTAGTAGCTAGTGGAGAACAGAAGACACCGAGATGCCCACTGATGTCTCCTTTTAGGATAGTGTCTTCTGACATGTTCTTAGCTCTAGGGCTCAGCCTATCTGTTCAACCAGTGGTTTGGGGAAATATGTACAGACATTCTCACACCACTACAGGGGGAAGGATGGGAAGGAGGGTGAATGATTAACATGAGTACAAATTGTTGACTCTTTGTCCCACTTTTTTTACAATTACATTGTTTCATTGTTATTTCTACAAAGCTGAGTGAAATCCTTACTCAGAAAGCATTAAAAATGTATGAAGAACCATTTAATCATGTTTTCATGAATGAATATGTCCTCAAATTGAGATCGTTTGTGCTTCTCCTTTACCATTAGCTAGCCTTTTATTCCTGGAGATTCTATGAGTTTGTGTGTAGTTCTTTGAATACAAGATACAAGTTCTTGGTAGACTTATGTTCTACCTTAAGGATCAAGATCAGTTGGATTAAACTGTTAGTAGCTAAGTGAGGCAGGTACCTTATGGATTAACTTAGATTAACACATCTTCAATCCAACTGCTGCCCTGATTGTACGTAAACCCTTTTTGGTGAGCAAGTGCCAGGGTCTGCGTGTACTAGAAACAGGAGTGCTACAACCATTCTATATCCCAGCCCTTAGTTTCTTTAGACAGCAGCTTTCTGTGATTATCAGACTAGCCTCAAACTTGCCATTCTCCTCCTTAGCCTCCCAAACCCTGAGATTACACGATTCTGCCCATCATGTTTATAATGCAAGCTAAATTTGTTCCAAGTGTTCTACGTGCCATCTTTTCTTCTTGAACTATGACTTCAAACCTAGCATACTTAGTAAGTTGTGTCTTGAACTGAGCATGCTTGGGAACACACACAGTTCAGAAGTGCTTCCTTGTGTGGATGCAGACGGGTTCCCCAAATAAAATCTCCATGCTTACCTTAAGAAGAACACTGCTTTAAAATTCTTACTCAGTGACGTCAGTGCCACCCTTACCTATTGCAAGCCCTGGTCTTTCTCCACTCTTTTGTTGCCTGGCTGTGATTGTGTGATTCTAACAAGGTTCTAAGCCCTGTCAATCACCTAGCCAAAGGACCACCAGTAAGGAAGGCTATTCTCCTCAGTCCATGCTAAAGAGATAAGACGAATAATTATCCCTTTAATTAAATAATTTACAGCTTTCCTGTTCAGGGTTTTCCCTTAATCTCTAACAAAATTGTCCTCAAGCTTCCTTCTAAGTCTGTTCTTAAATTATTCTATTAATAAGACTAGAAATCCTGAAAGAGGTCCCCAACTTCCCCTGTAACATGTGGTACCACAAATGAGACTCCTCAAAGTTTTCAGTAACTCCACAGACAGAAAAGACACTGCCAGTGAGTGCAAGAGGCTTACATTCTGATTCCTTGCTATCCTCACCTGCATCATTTGAAATGCTTACCTGCATGCAAGGCCACCTAGCAAAGAAACAAGAATGTGTTGGTAATACATTTATGATATTGAGCTTAGAGTGGTCTTCAATTCAATTATTGCATGAAATATGACCACTGTTAATTTTGACAGGTTGAAATCAGTATTCTTTCCATGTGTTTTCCAAATATCATCACTTCAGCACTTTCCATAGCCAGTGGTAAAACTTTGTAGTCAAAGGCTCCAGGGATCCCTGTAGAAGGTCATGGCTCAGAATCAGACCTTGGCAAGGAGCTATCTATGTCCCACCCATGTAACACCAGGGCTGGCACTGGCTACTGGCTGGGTGTTGAGTCCGCTAGCAGCACTCAATCTTCTCCTTTGTCTTCTCTTGGCACATGCTTGTGTCTGACGCTTCAATTCTACAATGTGTGTAAGCCATCCATCTTACTTTTATCTGTGTTACTGTGATAAAATATTCTTCCAAAAATTAATCCAGAAAAGCGAGACTTACTGTTCCAGGTTACAGCCCATCATAATGGAAAAGTCAAGACAGAAACCCAAAGTAGTACCTCACGTCCATAGTCAAGAGCAGAGAAAAATGAATGAATGCATGCATGCTTATTGGTGATCAATCCTCTTTAAACACTCTTATACAGTCCAGGATGCAAACCTAGGGGATAGAGCTGCCCACAGTGGATGAGTGTTCAATTCATCAAGACAGTCCCCCACAGGCATGCCTATAGGCCAACCCAATGGAGACAACCCCTCATTGAGACTCTCTTTCTAGGTGATTCTAAATTGTGTCATCCTTACAATTAGAATCAACCATCACACTATATTAAATTTTTCTAAAGATAATGTTTTTTTAATTCACGTCTTCACGTCTAAACTTAGTGTTTCAAAACCTAAAACATGCATCAATTTTAAGGGAACATTTTTTTTAAAGTTCTGAGAGTTCTGCAAGGTTGTCTTCTGTGACATATTTCAGGGATAGCTCCCCTAGTTGAGTTTGGCACCCAAGTGAGGCTTTTAAAAAATCATCCAATGCCAATATAGAGTCTTAAAAATAGTCTTAAAAAGCTGATGCTGGCTAAATATATCCAGAAGTACTCCTGTCTGCCATCCTTCCTTTGTGTAAGTGGAACCTGAAACTGCAACTGCTCGTTGGCAGACCTCTTGAAGGTGTAGGTTGGACACGCACCACGGTCACTGAGGGTGGGACTCCGCACGTGTCACTCTGCTTCACTTGTCTCCGCTCTGAGGATGGAGATCAAAGCCTTCCACACTCCCTGCAGAGCCTTGCGCAAAGCTCCCTCTGCCCACCTCTTCCCCCTGCCTTTACCCCTCGTAACACTCCCCACCACCCCGCACTGCTCTCTAGGCCTCTGCACACTGGCACCGTTCCTTCAGCTTTGTTGCTATTCTGTTGCTTAAGGAGCCTTTATAGTTAAGCTTGTGGAGAAAGTTCTCAGGAAAGAATTCCTAGAATTTTTGCCTGGAGCAAGTTTCCTGCTGAACACCGCTGGTGTCCCCTGTATCTTTCCGGGTGGCATTTACTGAGTTTTGTAATTATATGCTTGTGCACACAAGGTGGGGTTGTTGTACTCCCTGCACTCATTTGCCTGCTTTAGAAAATACACTCGGTGAGTGGGTGGGAAAGGAAGGAAGATTCCTTGGTTGCCTATTCTTAGATGTCAAAGTTCTGTCTGGACCGAGTCAAATTGCCTGAGACTGGTCTTGCAGTCTAATGTTCTGCTCCTTTGGGAGTACAAGCAGTCTTGAGGAGCTGCCTCCTACTACCCTGCATCCATCTCTGCGTGGATGGAGCTGTAGCAGGCTTTATTGCTGAGTGTGTGATAATAAGTGGGTATAATACATAGCCCAGGGTTTTCCCTTAGAAGTGGAGATGTCTGAAGAAAGTAAGAATTATACACTGCCCTGACAAGGGCAGGTCCCAAATGTGGAGATCCACCACTGCTAGCATTGCCTATGATAGGGTAGCTTACATTCTCAGGGCCTGGAGGTCAGTACTTGGAAGCTAACTCATGTGCAAGTAAAAACTGCATTCCCTAATATTATGTAAATTCCTAGTAAAACTAATATTGGCTTCTCTCCTTCAGTCTTTTGTCTCAGAACCTAGTCATTTCTCCATAGAATTCTGATCAGAAGCAGCATGGTCTCCATCTCCCGTCTTGCTGTAGGTGTGCTGGGATTACAAATTTAGGCATCCAAACTTGGCTTTACACGAGTTCTAGGGATGGGAACCCAGGTCCTCGTGCTTTTGTGGGAAGTATTCTAGGCATGGAGCCATCTCCCTGGCCTGAGATTTCATCTCAATAAAGTTTTGGAAATTGACTCCCTCAAATGACCATAATGCAAAATTCCATTTTGATACAAAAGAAACCAAACTCACTTCATGAACGTAATAATAAATAATAAAAGAATGTCTGCATCATGTGGTAGCGGGTGTACACCTGTAGTCCCAGCATGGGGGAGGTAGAGGGAGGATGAACAAGAGTTTGAGGCCAGCCTGAACTACGCAGTGAGACTGTGTCTCAAGACAACGCAAAACAAAACCAAAAACTTATGATCAGCCCAAATGAGACATTTGTTTAGACTTCATACTGGAACAGTACTTGGGTGAAGAATATTTTAGCTACTGCTTAGAGGAGAGAACATAGCACTGTACAGACAGGGACCCTGCGTCACTCAGCTGTTGAAGCTGAAAGGGAATGGGGAAGTCAGACAATATGCAGGCAAATAAGTAAACAAACTGTATGTTAGTCTATAGGTTCAATGGCAGAGAATAGCTAGAAGGGGGCGATTGGGCGTAGATGGCAAGAGGTAGTGGATACTGGTTACACAAGTTGCTCAGGCTGGGTTGGGACTGGTGGGGTGACAGTTCAGCAGAATTGGAGGGAAGAGAAGAAGCACGCCATGTGCAAATTCTGAGACAGGAACAACCAAAGTAATGACCTCTAAGGTTGGCTTGGGCTTCCTGTTTCTGAGGACCCCCCCAAAAAGCGGAAAAATAGGGATGTGTTATACACCCGGAGAAAAGAAGTGACAAGAAACACAGGTACTTTGAAGTTATTGAAAGAATGCTAGCTCTTGTTTTAAATCTGAAGCCACTGGAGTGGATGGGTCACAACCTGAAATACTCATTAAATGATTAATTCATTCACTATTTTTTTTACTGTGGCACAGTTGTATGTGCAGTGTAGTCAGTACATATATACAATGTGTAAGCATCACATGAGAACTATAAGGATTGCCATCTCTCTATGGTGATCATTTCTGTACTGGGAACTTCCATCCTGTCTAGTGATCCTGAACTATAACATAAATTACTACAAATGGTAGTTAAACGAGGGTGTTGAGGTTAGCCAGATCTACTGCCTCCATCTCTCCACATTATTCTCCACTTCCCCATCTCTGTCCTTCCCAGTCGCTGAAGCTATTTCTTTCTTCCATGAGATCAGTTTTCTTGTTCTCCCTGTGCCTGAAAGCATCTGCCACTAGAGAAATGAATAAGAAAATATAGTATCCATATGAACACAATGGACTGTTAGTCAGCTACAAACAAGAATGAACTGTCACGTCTAACAACATAGCTGGGAAGACCTGGGTTTCAAGACATCACTCCAGTTGTTGTATCTGAAGATGTGAAGACTGGGGACGGGGGATGGTGAGAGTGACACAAGGGACAGGGGGTCTTCTGGGGAGTCCAGGAAGAAGCGTGTTTGACTGCAGAGGAAACCAAAGCTGTCACATTTGGGGACGGTTGTAAAGGAAGACAAATGGAGGGTACATGTGTTAAAGGCCTGGACTGTTAGAAAATTTGTTGCTATTTAAGAGAAGGGCAAATGGGAAGTAGAGTCTTGGGAAGGATATACTAGGGAGTTGAGTTCCAGGCACTGAAATCAGGAGGAGAAGTCAAGCAGCTGCCTGGATATGTGAGTCTGGAATTCAGGATGAACCACTGTAAACTTCTGCCATCAAGTGACCATCTGAGTTGAGCTGTTACACAAAGACAAGCTCGTGTCGTGGCATTAGCACACACTGACCTATCAGGAAGGAAGGCCTCCAGTTGTCAGTGAGAACTCCCACAGCTACTAACTTATGAGCCCCTTGAAAGAACGACTTTGCCTTGTGCCTGTTTTCCTGGTGCATAGGATGAAGCATGGTGTCTCTAAGACAATCTCACCAGAAAAGGAATGTGTGTGAGAGCCTGGAGACATTCAGCTTTGCATCACTGACTGTAATATGCAGAACTTCAGGGAGGGACACAGGGGCTAATGATTTCAATCTAAGGGCAGCTAGCACCATTGCTTTGATCTGAGACAAGGCAGAGCATCATAGAAGAGAGTGAGCTGTTCATCTCACAGTGGAAGCCACTTCTTGGGAGGATGTGGCAGCCAGGAAACAGATCTTCCTGAGTTAAAGGAAGAGCCTGGGACAGTCGTGACCTTCAAAAGCATGCCCCTGGTGAGTTACTTCCTTCAGTTAGATCCCTTCTCGTAATAGCCCACTAAGCAATGATTGCTTGAATGAACTGATCCATTCATGTAAGAATGTAATGCTAGAATCTGGCCTCTGCTCAGGCCACAACATCTGCAGCAATCTTACCCTTTCACAGATACAGACGGGCACCCTACTGAGACAGTCTGGGAGTCTCTAGCTAACACACACACACACACACACACACACACACACACACACACACACACACACACCAACCTTACCTGGGAACTGAGTTAACATCAAATGGCCTATGTCACATCCTGCCTTCCATCCTTCCTTGCTTTTTACCTGGGAATCAGAGAACCTGGCTGTGGGCTCTGGCTATGGATCTCCTCCAGGATGTGGGCTCTGATTCTCTTCAGAGACCCCACCACACTGTTATTCTTGCTGTCTGTTTGTTGCCTGGCCCTGGTTCTGGGATTTTAACCTTCCTGGGAATCCCCAGCATACTAACGCTCCTCTGTCTGTCTGCCCATGGCATCAGTAACCTGTAGTCTGACTCAGTGTCTCTTTGAACCATCAGCCCCATCCAAAACCTCGAAGTTAGAGCCCTCATGATTCAATCATCATTCAGTGATGAGATGGAGGACTCGGGGGACCAAGCCTGCAACACTTGAGCCTTCTAACATTTGGATAATTACGTTCACGTGTCCTAATAAGTAGTCAGCCTATCCAGAGTTTTTAAATGCTAAATATAAGAAAAAATATTTTACTATTTTTTGAAATATTTTTCCTATACATTTGTTTTCTTTTTTTCAAATTTCAAAACCTACTTTGTAACTTGGATAGCAAACACTCAAAAGAAGCCATTAGGAAAACTTGTGTGCTGAAAAGGAACCTCCATTCCAATATGACATACTATATTCAGATGTATTTTTTAAGTAGATGAGTTTTTGTACAGGCATATAATATATTTAAGCAAATTATAATTTAAGAAATTATCTCTGCCCTCAG
Source organism: Mesocricetus auratus (assembly GCF_017639785.1). Taxonomy (NCBI): domain Eukaryota; kingdom Metazoa; phylum Chordata; class Mammalia; order Rodentia; family Cricetidae; genus Mesocricetus; species Mesocricetus auratus. Next base: position 10,437,949 of record NW_024429196.1, read on the forward strand.
GGAACTTTACAATCTAATTGACCAAGTTACATTTATTTAAATGAAACCCTAGCATAGTGCTTACCTCAGTGTGGTTCTGCCCGTTTGCCCCTGGCCAGGGTCTTACATCATTGTACTAGTATCTAAGGAGGAGGAAGCAGAAAGAGTGTTCTTCGCTCAGGACAAGATTGACAGTTTTCTGTTGCATTTCTTTGCATTTCATAACATTCTAGACAGCCCCGGTCTCTGGCTATGTCCCCTGTGTCTACACAGAGTTTCACCAGTGCCTGCATTAGTCTAGAGCTCAATGAATCAAGCTCTGTTACCTACCTCTGGCTCCTCCTGCCTCCGTCTCTTCATATACTCCAATAAATTGAGTTCCTAGTCAGGATTTTAGACATTAATCACAAATTATGATCATTGTCGTTATAAAATAAGAATTGTTTAGAATTGTATAAACTGGTGATTCATGTTTTAAAAGTGCTTCACATACTGGACTCCATCTTCTTCAGGAAGTGTGGCACAGAGTTGAGCTCTCTAATCTCCACAGGCAGTTTCAGAGGAATCGTTTTTAAAAGGAGTGCCATTCCAGTAACTTCTGGAGAAGAAACGCACACTTAACTGTTTCTTTGTTATTGTTTGAGGGGTTGTTTTCGGGAAGGGTCTCAAGTATTTCAGGCTGATCGGACTCACAAAGTAGGTGAGAGAAACCTTGAATACTTCAGCCTCTATAGTGCTGGGATGACAGATGTGTGCCACCATGCCCAACTTTCAAGTAGTAGATTTCCTATTGCCCTGCAATTATTCTTCAACTAAGAATATATAGTAATGTTTGAAAGTTCTTTTGCTTACATATTTAAATAATTTCTTACTATGGACCAAATGATCTTGCTTTAGAAAAAAGTATACAGGACCAAAAGATAGCTCAGTGGAAAAGAATGCTTGTTACACATCATGCAGTCCTGGGTTCAAATGACCAGAATCCATTTAAAAAGCTAGTGTGATGCTGCACGCTCCTGTAACTCCAGTGCTGGAGGCAGAGTCTGAAGACAGGATGATCACTGGCATTTGCTGATTGCCAACTTAGCACCAGCCTCAGTGACAGACCCTCTCTCAAGGGAATAAGGTAGTGATAAAGTAGGAGAGCTTATGCCCTTCTCTGCATGCACACGTGTACACACTATACACACAAACACACATGTGCATACAGCATACACACATACATGTGCACACTATACACACATGTATACATATGCACATACCATATACAAATACACATATACACATTCACATAAAGATATACACACATATGGATAATATTACACACACGTATGCCACACATGAATATATACCATAACACATACATTAACACACATGCAATACACATGTGCACATCATACACATATGTCCATATACAAATAAACATGGGCACATGTCTCTCTATATATACTCATATGTACATCACAGCACATACATGATACACATGCATGCATGCATATACCACATATGCAGAGACATGTTCATATACACCACACATGCATTCGCACGTGTAAGTGATAGTGTGTAATTAACTTCTCAAAAACAACCCTTTGGCTTCTGGTGAGTTACTTTGGATTACTGAGTCTGTTACTTTAGGAGGGCTGAGCTGAGGGGTACATTCGGAAGCTCGTTTTTAAATGGCTTGCTTCACGTTTTATTTCACTGACATGTTCATGGTCAGCATCAGCAGCTTCTGAGTCTGACAAGCCCGGCTCTCTAGTGTACTGTTTAGACAGAAGCAAAAGAAGACAGGTTTTGGTAGAAAGTACAAAGTAAGAGATAAACCTCTTGAGAGCCGTCTTCCTTCCCCCACTCCCTGGCCGCCGCAGGGCTGGCAGATAGGCATCGGGGACTCTGTGTGTTTTGGTGTATGTTCAGAGATAAGGGACACTGCCATGGAGCAGGAATGAGTGGAATTCAACCATTGTATTTATTACTGGGGTTTCAGTTTATTAAATTTCCAGAATGTTCTCTTCAGTCATACTAAATGTGAGCTATTTCTTTTTCCCTTGAAGCTTTCTGATTGTTACCCATTCCACAAATTCCCCTGTGACCTTTCTTAATTGTTTCCCAGGCTCAGTCTTTTTTATTAAAAAAAATACTGCCTATATTTTTACAGCAAGTTTTGGGGTTCAGCCTTAGCTCCAAGTCATCATTCTTAAGATCTCTTATAAAATGATTACTTATTTTAACACAAAATATTGGATGATTTTGAGGGTTTAAGAAGCCCACCAGTATATGCCACTAACCCAGGAGTATGGTTGACTTGGGCAAACTAGGCTAATTTAAATTTGTCTTCAACTTGTCCTTCCTGGTTCCCAGGCCTCTAACAATGGTGGAAATACAAATGTTTATTTTTAAAGCCTTGGAATGATTTAGTTGGCTTTCTTTAACAGTACTTTCCCCTACTTCTGAAATTGCAGCATCAGATAAGAGACTACTAGTACTAGTAAGAATATTACAAAGTCCAACCCCATGTTTTTTATATACTTCGTTAGAAGCCAGCGAGAGCCTGCATCTCTTGATAGAAGTATTTAAGTCACCTCTTTACTTAGTTCTCATTCCTAGAAGTACTCATATCAAGACCAGGACTCATACTGCCTGCTACCCAGGGCCAAGGAATGCTCTCAGACTCATTCACGAAACTCTTAAGATTCAGGAAAGGGCAAGGATGGGGTGTGGCTTTCCTGCTCTGGTATCTGCACGCAGGGAGTAAGTTCGGAGTAGAGTCAAAGAAAACTTTAAATCTTCCTCCAGCAGACAACTTCTAAATGATTTCCCTCTTGCTCAGCTGTTTCTAGGCACAAGTGAATACATAGAGATAATCCTTCCAAATAACATAAGGACTCATGATTGTCTCAAAGGTTTTCATCTGAAAATCACCTACACAGTCCAATGCAATTAGAGGCAGTGCTCTCAGCCCCCTCCTTTACAGAACAACCTATGCTGTTTTTTCTTCCAGAAAATATTTTAGATAGGTTTCAATAAAGCATTCATAAACAATAAGGCTGTTAAAATAGAAAATCAAACAGCATATCTAAGAGGAGTTTTTAAATAGCTACTGTAACTGCACATTAACTGTAATTCTGAACTTCCTGGCTGTGCGGAGAAAGAGAAAAAACAATGGGTTATATTGTTTGCAGTGCGGAAGAAAGGACACACTGCTGCCAGAGAAGCCCATTTTCTCCTTCGTTTTATGTTTAATGTGTCATGTCCTGTGAACCTGTATGCGCTTTATAGAGAAGGTAGAGAGCGACTTCATGGGGCATCGTCCATAGGGAAGTAAAATCTAGAAGCCCAAGAAAAAGAAAACAACAAACAAGCAAACAAATCCCCTGCATAACGGCAGGGAAACCACAGGGGTGAGGAAAACGGTAGAGCATATTCTGCAAAGACGATCTCCAGGCACCAGGAAGCATATGATGTGGATTTCCTTCAGATAAAGCATCTTTAATGTCACTTCTTAAATGCATGCAAGTGCAGGCTTTCATTTCCTTTGAATTAAAAAAGACAAACAATAATAGCTTTCACTTTCTGAGTGATGTACTTTAGAATTTCTGAGAAGACTGAAAAATTATAAAATGAAAGTATGCATAAGCCATATAGGACCAGAGAAATGTCTCAGTGCATAAAGTACTTGCCTTGTAAGTTTGAAGACCTGGGTTTGAGTACTCAAACACCAAGTAAAAGCTAGATGTGTCACATGAGCCTCTGTAATGTCAGCTCTCCTACGCAGAGATGAGAGGCAGAAACAAAAGAATTCCCAGAATTACCATGGCCCACCAACTTGGTGAATACAGCAGACAAAACAACAAAGAGATTGTCTCAAACAAAAAGGACACTGATGACTGACACCTGAGGTTAGACACACACTGTCACACACTCCCACACTCTCACACACACATACCCTTTCACACTCAATATACTCTCAAACACATGCACACACTCACACACACACTCACATACATACACTCTCATATACACAATCTCTCTCACACACACTGCCTCTCACACTCACACAAATACACTCAGGCACACAGACTGCCTCTCACACACTCATACACTTTCACACTCAACATACTCTCAAACACATGCACACGTTCAGATATACACATACACTATCTCACACACATACACTCTCACATACACATTCTCTCTCTCTCTCACACACACACACACACACATAAAAACACTCATGCATAGGGTTATTCTAAATTACAAGTCCCTGGATGTGCTTGAGTTAATGTGGAAATAATTCTCTTTTTTATTATTGTGGTTCGTGGCTGGAACCAAGTCTTGTCTGGTCTTTGTTTTTGAAAATGTAATAAAGTAAAGAACATCATTGTCCAGGATTCACTGAATCAGAAAAGGGCAGTGCTGAGTTTACAGTGGTCAGATTAGAATCATGATGCAGAGAAACATTTGGGGACCTGTCTGGATGCCCATAGAGCCTATAGCAGGCCAATACTCTCTAAAATATGACATCTCCAGGAGAACCGATTGGGATTTCTGTGTGATAGGAATGCATGATGTCCAGGGACTAACCCAATTCCCAGGGGCTCAAGCTTGAGTCCTTAGAAAAACAGTGACTAGACTTCCCCCAAATTTAACTTACCTGCTGTGTGGGAAACTTTTCTACAAATGTGTACCCTGTATAAAGCAAGGACTACAGCAGAGACAGCAGAAGACAAGCATGGATTTGGACTATGGTTTCCAAGTCTACAGTCTGCATCAAAAAGTCATTTAGCAAAAGGTACCATGGCAGATTTGCCAAGGCTAAATGCTAGAGAAAACAAAAAACCGTGAAAGTGGGTTGTGCTCTTCTTATTCTGATGCCTTTAAATGCTTCCCTTGTTTCTCACATAGTTTCTCTGTTTTTATTCAGAGGAGTCTTATTCCAATATTTCCTTAGGACTAAGGAGACGGCTTCGAGGGCTAAGTACCTGCAGCATGAGTGTGAAAACTTGAGTCCCCCGGAGCCCATACAAGCCACCATAATTCCAGTGCTCCCAAAGCAATATGGGAGACAAACACAGGGGGACGAATCCCTGGGAGATCGTGGGCTGCTAGCCTACTGCAGGCAGCAATGAACAAGAGATTCTGTCTCAAGCAAGGTAGAAGGCAAGGACTGATGCCCAGGATTGCCCTCTGCCCTCTGCCCTCTGCCCTCCAACTTAACACAAACGGGGGGGGGGGGGGGATTGAGTTTGAGTTTCATTTCAGTGCAATAGAAAAGGAGGAAGATAATTTTCTTTGTGGAAAGAAGCACCAGAATTGTATGAGAAAATAGTGGTGCATAAAGTATTTTGGTGGCCTGTCTGGTGGCCTGTCTGGTGGCCTGTCTGGTGGCCTGTCTGGAAGCTGATGGAGGCAGCAGCAGGTAAGTTCTCTCTGAAGACAACAGGAATGCTAGCTGCTGGGCATAAAGCCAGCTACTTTGTGGAGTATTGGTTTCTAGTAGCAGAAAGAAGGGAGTAAAGTAAAAGCTATACAGAATTCCAGGAGGAATAGTAAGATGATTCATTGGGTAAAGGGACTTGCCATACAAGCTTGGTGACCTGCGTTCGATCCCTGGGACCCACTTAAAGATAGTTGGAGAGGACTAAGCCCACAAAAATTCTTCTGACCTCCACCCCTCCACACACACACCACAAATACATTTTTAAAATAATAGAGGAAGAATTTCCAAAGGTAAGAGGCTAGGGGACATTTGCAGGAGCATAGGGTTTCATGGAGACAGCATATGGCCAATGAATATTATTAAGGGACAGAAATGAGTTTGTATTTCTTTTCCAAACATCATTGTCTTAAATCCAAACTGAAGTCAAATGTTTCTCTTCTGGTAAGATATAATATGTTCATTAGCTGTCAGCCCTCAGGACAACAGAAACACAGCGGTGTGTGGGGGAAGATGTGTTTGGCATTGGGAGTCACATTGGGTGTGGGGTAGAGAGGGGAGGGGTGAACAGAAGCAGAGGATCTGGGGGAGCAATAGGCCTTGATCAGACACGGGAAGTCACAACTGACAACTAGGGAAAGTCAAGACTTCAACAGTCCGAATATGGCCGGGCAGTGGTGGCGCACGCCTTTAATCCCAGCACTCGGGAGGCAGAGGCAGGCAGATCTCTGTGAGTTCAAGGCCAGGCTGGACCGACAGCCTCCAAAACAATACGGAGAAACCCTGTCTCGTAAAACCAAAAAAAAAAAAAAAAAAAAAAAAAAAGAGTCCGAATATGGTGGGTTCCTCTTACATACAGTCAAGCTGACCCAGAATTTAAAGGGGTTTCAGAGCAGGAGGATCTGGCTGTTCAGAAAGCAGCCTGGGCCTCATCAGGCCGTGGCTGTTAACTGTAAAGTGGGAAGGATACCACAAGGAGAACGAGGGGCTGCAGCCGCTGTTCCTCTGGTAAACAAGTAAGCTATTAATACTTACCAGTGGCTGTGGGTATGCCAGAAAAATAACCTCACATCAGTGGGCAGCCTCTCACACTGCTGTAGTGATTCAACTCACAGTAACACCACTAGGCAACTTTGGGATTTAACAGTTGCAAATTGATAATGCTCCCAAGTTTCCTGATACTCTCACTGAGAGGTGGGCAGGCCTCTGTTAAAGTGTGGATTGACCTAGGTCTTTTCTGCTTCGATAGACATGCAGTATCAGTTTCTTGGGCTAGGTCTTAAGATACTGGAAGATTTCATTCCTAGCTCCTTATCACTTTGTCTGGTAAGAAATTCAATGTCAAGCTGGTGTGGCGGTGGCACACACCTTTAATCCCAGCACTCAGGAGGCAGAGGCAGGTGGATCTCTGTGAGTTTAAGGCCAGCATGGTCTACATAGTGAGTTCCAGGACAGCCAGGGCTATTACACAGAGAAACCCTGTCTCAAACACACACACACACACACACACACACACACACACACACACACACACACACACCCCAAAAGTAAAAAACAAACAAAAAGAAAGAAATTCAGTGTCAGTGAACCTGTTTAATGGATAAAGACACTTGCTGCCTATTACCTGAGTTCAGTCTTTGGAACATATGTGACAGAAGGAGATAACTGGGTTTCATAAGCTGTTGCCTGACCTCTGCATGCATGCTGTTATACCCACCCATGTGCGTGGGTGCACACATACCCAGACACACGTGCATACATTGGGATATTTGACTTTTCTGGAAAGCAAATGATTCTACCTGAATTTTCTACCAATGAAATCATGGCAATAATAATGAAATAATGAAATAATTTTCTATTTTAAGCCACTACACTTTGAGGTAATTTTCTATATAGCAACACATAACTATATCATCATATTTAAAAGCTTTGATTTTCAAATTTGTTGTTTGATAGTTTCAAGACTAGGTTGTATGAATATAACTTTAGCATTAATTTATTTTTAAAACTCACATAATCAGACAGAGATCCATTTGAGGGGAAAGGAGAAACACGTGAAAGAAGGTGCATTTGGTGTCAAACACCAGCTCAGTTGTTAAGTTTACAAACGCAAGTGTGAAGGCGCATGTGTAAAGGGTCTGAGGTACAAGAGGGACTGAGCAGGGGCCAGCTTCCACCCCGCTGCCTCCCGCATCCCCTTCTCTTTGTATGTCACTGCTGTTTTAGAGGCAGGGGTGCAGACTATCATGGAGTTACAGTCAAAGAGACACTGGAGAGCAGAGGTGTGTCTCAGGATTAAAGTGTGTACTCAGCACCTGTGGGCAGTCCTGAGCTCACCCCCTGCACCAGAACGACAAGAAAAAAAAGTCAAAAATTAAAACTGTGCAGTTCAAATGTGTGTGCTGTGTATGTGATCTTAGAAAAATCCTTAAGGGCTACAGGACATAGCTCATTGGCAGTGTTTGCCTAGCATACAGGAAGGCTGGTTCCATCCCCCAGCATGGCATAAATACGCATGGTGGTGCGGGCCTTTAATCCCAGGTTTATTACTCCAAAGGTTTATTAGAAATTCAGGGCTACTCCAGCTACATGTAGTTCTGGGTTAGCCTGAACTACATGAGACCTCATTTTAAAAGACACAGAGAGAGAGAGAGATGAATCTTTATGAGTCCCAATTTTCTAAGCAAAATCTAGAAGATTAATTGAAATGATTTACAAGTATGGAACTCCATTCCTGAGGCAGCGTAAGTGTTCTTTAGCGGTTACTGTCTTCATTATGATCATGATTCATGTCAAGCTCAAATATAATATTATATTATGAGGTGAAGCATTTGTCTAATGATGCCTTGAGGGAAAAGAAAAAGACATAGAAACCATATGCTGTGCTTTCTAGGATGTGTTTCTTTTTTCCCTAAAACACGAAAAGATTCCTATGGGTGCCGGTAGACTCAACCGTGTAGAAACACCACTTCTCAAGGAGGTCAAAGCCAGCACTGAGCCCTCAGGAGTCCACTCAGAAGAGGACAGACAGCAATCTTCTTGTTTCCCTTGTTCTTCTTCCTTCTGTTGTTGTCTGTGGTAACCACAGTTATCTCAGCGTCCAGCACAGACCTGCAAAACCCATTGCTTTTCTTAACCAATGTAGTTCAGAAATCATGACAACTTGGTCTCAACAACAGAGTGCCATTTTTCTCTCCACAGGAAAACAGGAGCCAAATCAGAATGACAAGTGCAGACTCTGTAAAATCTTTCAGAAGGAATGAAACCCACAGTCAGCCCTTGGAATACAACCACCTGCTGCTTCCTGAAAGCTTAAGGAAGTTTGTTGCTGTCACAAATAAAACTGTTCTTCCTTCTCCAGGCCTGTGATTAGGCCCCAATGCATGTCCCTGCATTTAGGAATGAGTTTGGGGTCAATGTGGTACATGCTTTGCCCCATCTAGTTCAGTACTTGAGTTGGAAACCATCTGATCGGTAACATGGTGACCTGATTCCTTACTTGCTCTTCTAGAAGCATCCTTAGGATACTTGACACATGGTGGAAGACAGCAATACTCTCCAGGGATATAGAGGACTTCTCTTCAGCACCCAGGATCCTCTGTGAGAATGTTCAAATCCACAAATGCCTGAGTCAAATGGCAGCCCCAGAAATACTAACACAGTGGTAGTTTCTCACTCAATCCAGGTTCTCTTCCCCACTTCCCATAAGCCTGCTGTCTTCCATATCATTTCATATTCACAGTGACAGGCAAAGAATGTCTGAGGCACGAAGAGTCATGTTGGTGAACCACATTTGCCACCTTTAATATTTTGGAAATGCTGGAAGTTTCCATTCTCTCACCTGTAAAATGAAGACATCATAGAGATAAAATGAAGAAACATGAGTGAAGTTCTTAACACACAGTATAAATGTTAGCTGCAAATACAAATACAAATTAGGCATTATTACCTGAACTTGAAAAAGTCATTTATGTCACACCCCTAGCTGGGAATGGGGGAATAAGGACAGGACTTAGATTCAAAGCCAGGTCTCTATGACTTAAACCACAGGAGTGCTTGACTTTGGGCTCTGTTTTGGGATTTGCTGTGTTTTGCCAAGCTTTGATTCTACCAGCAGGAATAGAAAGCACCTCCAACAAGAATCTGCCAGTTAGCAGCTGGTTTTGATTTATTCTCTTGTTTACTTAACCGACTTAGTGTTTCCCTGTATCTTGATGGAATAGTAGTTGGGTGGCTCACAGAAGGGAGTGTTGTCACTTTAGTATGGGATAGTACATGGTCCATGAATTCTTTCTCAAGCTTCTTAGGAGATTAAGGCCAGGAAGAAAGAATGTGTCAAATACAAGAAAGAACTAGTTAGACATTATCTCATCCCACGTTAACTCTGTGAACCTAATTGCTGGGAGTCCTTAACTAGATAAAGACCAAGGGTCCACCCTGAATGCCATTTGAAAACAGCAAGAGAAAACGGTAGGAGAGGGTGCAGGTGTGACCTGGGAGCCAGCCTACTTGACACACTGCACTTCTAAATAAGAAGCATGACACTCCATGCTCCAGAAGCCACAGCAATGAACTCTGAAGTAGGGTGAGTAGCCAGCAGCTGGCCTGCAGATGAGTCTGCCCCCTCCTGTCTTCTTTAATGTGCTATTTCCACAAAGAGACCCTGGTGGTATGGTTGCTCACTGTCCAATGTGAGGTAATGTGCTAGCCAATCACAGTCAATAAGCTTTCACTATACAAGAGGTTGCATGTGTACAATAAAGCAGACGCTCTTTCCTGGCAATGTCTCCAGTGTGGTTTATCTCCACACCCTTTACCGACCCACGAGTATTGCTGTCTTGTCAGAGGATACCCCAGTAACAACAAGAAATATACATGAGTTAGAAACACCCAGATTATACTTTAAGGGATTTTTCAGGGGTTTAAAAATGTAGGAGAGCGGGCTCATAAGCAGCCTTCCAGGGCTCTTAAGTAGCTTCTAAACAATTCAACTGTGGGCCTTATCTTGCTCAGAGCTAATTCATAAAACAATGCTGCGAGATCTTAGTGACTGGCTCAGAGGCTAGTTGATGCTGCATGCCCATATCACCATTGTGGGAGTCAGGAAGAAAGCAGGGTTAGAGTGACAGCCATTCCCCGGCACCAAGAAGCAGCCTTGTATCAGTGCGAGTTAAGTTCCCCAAAGGTGTCTTTGGCAGATCTTACTATCCTAAGGCCAAATCATCTTGGGACAAGCTCCCATCTGTTTTTAAACCTACTGTGGATTGTGAAACTGGAGTCTCTGGTGATGACTTCCGAACCAGATGACAGAGACAAAGGGACTGAGTCACATGCATGCTGATGCCACCAGCAGCTTGGGCAGCTTACAGTGAGCTAGAAGAGGTCTTGAATAATCTAACAATCGAAGTGGGGGAGTGGGGAGGGGAGGGGTGGAGGGGCAGCTAACCTGGTCACCCAGGGTTGTTTTCTCACTCTGGCAGCTCCAGGAATATCATGGGGGACAGAAAGCACAAACTGCCCTGGGCTGGATGAGCAATCCCTCAGTCAGGCTCCGGTTCCAAAGCCTGAATGTGCCCAGAGATGCTCCTCTGACGGCATCTTCTCACTCCATTTCTGCCTCCAGAGGTCCTCTGCAGGTTTGGCATCCTGGTCTTGTACCTGTAGGAAGAAGACAGAGAAATGGACAAGACAAAATTGGGCCTCTTTCCCTCACCCCCCCATAAAAGCACTCCTCACCTTTGTTTCATCCTCCCTGCCCTACTGTATGCTTTTATAACTCAAGGGAGGCTGCAAAGAACCTGTCTTACTGTCTATGCACTGGTTGAGCTTGGTGGCTCAGGGAAGAAGCTCCGCTTGGCACTGGCTCTGTCGAGCCCTGGCTTGGAGCCCAGGTGCAGGGCAAACACTTTGTCGTCTTAGCAGGTTCTTGATCTTCGACTCTGCTGTGATTTAGAGGTAAAACCCCTGCCTCTGCCCACAGCCTAACACTCCACCTTGGTTCCTCTCTGCTCCACATACTGGGATCAGCAGGCTTATCTTGGAAAGACTCCTTGGAAAGATAAGTAAGTTTATCTTGGAAAGAGTCCAGCAGAGAATTCCGACCTCACCCCAACACCCTGACACAGTATACACAAGGAGCCATAGCTCCTGGTCCAGGAATCGTTTCTGTAGCCGTCACCCTGGGTGGCAAAGCTGACTGTCCAGATGGCTGAGATTGTATTTCAAGAACATGTCAATTTCTCCAGAGAACTCCAGTTTGCTGTAGAATTCCTGGTGCCATTGAGCCTTTGGAGATGAAGCTTTGAGGCTACAGGCAACTCTGGAAGCCAGAGCATGATTACATTGTTGAATAAAACCCAGAGACGACAACTTTAATTATTATGAAGATGCATCAGTCTTACACAATATTCAACATTAGTTAAATCCAGTTACAATCACCCAGAATCCAGCGATCTCCTTCAAAGCCATTTTCACAAGGTAGCAAATGAGCCATCTTGTAACCTCATCAAAAGAATGGAAAAGCCTTCTTGTGGTCAGCTGAGCCTCAAACCTGCTGTCAAGAGGGCAAGCTGGATATTGGATGGAGGGATCTGAGGGAGAGGAGGTGGGCCAGTGATTTTAGCTACATTTCTTTTTAAAAAATTACAATTCTTTATTATACTTGATTTAGTGTGTGTCTGTGTGTGTCTGTGTGTATATACTATGGCAAGAGTAGAAGTCAGAGAATGACTTATGGGACTCAGTTTTCTCCTTGACAATGGGACTGGACTCAGGCTATCAGGCTCAACAGCAGGTGCTTTTACCATCTAGGCCACTTCACTGACCTTAAAAGTTGACAATATCTAGTAAAGAGGATGCCAGGTTTACTATTTTCACAACTGTGAGTTACTCAGTGCAGACTCTTGGTGTACACAGTACTGCCATGCAGTCACTCCAGTGTCAATGCTGGGAGACTGCACATTATGGTTTCCTTTTAAAGAGGCTTTGAATAGTTAAAGTAGTGAAATCCTGGCTATGAAGAGCATGACTCTGCCCTAGGGCTGCCTCATCTGGGATTGAGAGCAGTGCTTTGTGCTCTAAGCAGTCACCAGGGAGCTTCCTCCTGGAAGAGAGTTTAGAGTTTACTTACATGGACTCTAGTGCTATGAAGGAGTTACTGCAGGTTCCCTAAAATGGACTTGGTTGCCTCTGCTCCTGAAGTTAGTAGATTCCTAGGATAATGTCGTAGGGATAATGAACTTGCTGGACAGCAAAGGAAGTAATCACACCTGAAGTTAGTGTGCTACGTTGATTTGCTGGCTCACTAGGAGTTGTCCTTGCTTTTTTTTTTTTTTGGTTTATGCAACTTTATTGAAGAAAAATAGATCAATTACTAGGAGAGCTATTAGTTGATCACTCATCCATTGACAACTTGCATCATTTATTCAGTGCTATATTAAACAGTATTAGAAGATAGATTAACTAATAGCTCCAAGCCTCCTAACAATTTAAATGAGAATTACAAAATGTTTTGAGACCCTTATTTTGGAAAGAGTGTTTGATTTCCAATTTCCATTCTCTGTAGAACAAGAACAGGTCATTCCTTTATTGACATGCATAAAGTACATCACATTTTCTGTTCTGCTGATGCTATAATTCAATACCAATTCTCCAGCCACATCAGTTATGAGCATAAAGTATATCATGTATCCTCAAATCTCTAACAGTGGAAGGCTTAAACAAGAATGGATGCGCTAGAATAATGCTGTTTCCTTTGATGTGACAGTGAGCATCCATCTCCCTCCCCCTCAGATGGCTTCTTCAGCATGTTAGAGCAGTGAGGATTGGTTTAGTCTCATAACCAAGTTAGAGTGAAGACATTGGCCACATAATACACATGCTCCAGTTTTTTAAAAAAATTCTGAATCTTGGGCAACTGTTCTCTTGTTAACTACTTTACTAAAAGCAGTTATTGTCCAAAGCTGGAAGAACTTAAGTCTTCTCAGATGAGCATGTGAATGAATGGAGGGAGGTAAACAAAAAATAAAATTAAAAAGATGAGGTCTGATAGGGGAGCAGCCGGATAAGAAAATCCAAAAAGGAACAGTAATTTAAAGTTTATTCCAGCTATAATGCAGGTTATTCTGACTTTAAGGTGGCATCACATGGCATACTTCTGAGTCCATTCCCGAGATATTCTGTTGTACTTATCTCTGTCTGTTTTATAGATCCATGCAGCCTCTGGCACTAGGGTGTCATCTGGGTTTGGATCACATAGCAGTGAACAAATGGATAAAAGAACTTCAGAAATAGTTAAAGCAGGAGACCACTGTGATCTTAAAATATCAAGACAAATGCTGCCATTACTGTTAATATTTGGATGATAAATTCTTGTTGTAAATGCAACCTTAGGTGGTTTGAAGGGTAGTCTGTAGGAAAATGAATTGTCAAAAAGAATACACCACCTTGATATGGGCTGTCATTAGGTCCTATAATTGTGGCTTGCCAATGAAACATGTCATCTCCAATGGACCTGCAGAACATTGTGCTGGAGGGTAACAGGCCAAATCACTAAGTTCCTTATTAATCCGTTTCAGCGCCATAGCCTGTTCTTTCGGCAGGCTCCTCACTATCCCGGCGGCGAGGAAGGATCATCTCTTCTTCTCACACTGGCTCTGCCAGACACAGGCGCAGAGGGGCTGGGGCCTCCCTCGAGCTGGCCTCGGCCTCCTCCCTGCGCGGCAGCTGGTGCCTCCCAGGCCCTACGGGGCTCACCCACACGGCACATATCCTTGTTTTTACTAACATCTAAAACTAGAGTGTTTGAAATCAAGAATAACTTCGGGTATATACATATGCATGTATGTATGTATACATGTCTGTGTATCTATGACCTAATTTTGAATAGACAACTACCAAAATGATAAATTTATCTTGTTCTAGACAAATTTTATAGGGCTGTTATTATAATATATAGTCCAGGCATAGTGGGAAAACAAGAAGTAAATTGGAGCTCCCATAAGCTTCCTCTTCTCTTTATAAATAGATGTAAGTAAAATGAATGTAAAGTATGGCTTCCTGTTTAGATGTTTTCTTCTAGTGTTATAAGTTCACTAGCAACTTCACAAGTTTATTGGGAATCAGTAGATTTGCCTCAAGAATGACTTCCACAAATAAATTGTTCTCTACTCTCTATTTTGAACACTTACCCTACAGAATACTTAATATCTGTACAGAAATACAGTTTAACTTATATTCTAAATGTATATATCAACAAAAACCAATACAGCCTAAGTACCTTCTTCATGTCACAAAAGTCAAACAAGATAGTACTAGTTCATTACTTTATATTGAGTTGCCACCTTGGATACCAAGAGACTAGATAAACTAAGATGACATCACTCTGACGAAATGCTACACCTTCAGCCCTTATCCTGTCCTGCCCTATTCTATCATCTGCTTGGGTAAACAAATAGATCCCCACCAGAGGAGATTTTCCTGAACAGGAGACTCTACCATAGTCAATATAAAGAGAACATCCCTTCTGCTTTACACGGACGTGGCCTGAAGAAGTGCAAACCTGGCCATCACCCACCTGCCTCCTGCTTCTCTCTGTTCCTGTCTTACAGAGCACACTGCTCTGCTCCTGCCCAGAGGGAGCCGATACTGGTTCCATTTGGAGGCATGCAGGCTGCCCTACATTGCATGAATTGCAACTAAAATCCAGCTAGATCTCTAACTAAATTTGTGGAGATTTTGTCTTTTGACAAAAACAGTAAGAACCCCAGAGCTCCTGATTGGTTGATGATAAGCAGAAAAGGAAATGAACTTGGGCTTCTACCTCTCATTTTCAGCCATGTATTGATTGGGTGGGGTTGTAAGCCCATAGTTTTCATTTTTTGAAAAATCGCAAGAACAACATTCAAATCCAGGATAACAAGAAAGAAAGGATGAAAGTAAACTCGGAGGCTTAGGGAGACTTAGTCCATGCAGATGCCTACACTCTCCCTGGTTTTTCTTTTAATCAAGCAAAAACATCTCTCCCAACTTGGAGTCTGACCCCAGCTCTTTATTCCGGTAATGGTCAGTCCTTGCGAATCCTGTGATTTTTTTCCTTTTTCTCTGAAAAACTTTGATCATTCACAATGACTACAAAACTTGTTTACTTTCCTGTGCCTGCTAAAACCATTGTCATCTTTTCGGAAATGGGCATTTTTGCTCATTTGTACATCACACAGATCTCTTGTGTTGACATCCAATGACAAACTTAAAAGTTTTGGGGCTGAAAGGCTCCTTCTTTCTTTACATTCCTCCTTACTCCTCTGGTGTTCTATGTTGACTTAAGAGCACCCAGATTTTAGACTAATAGCACCCATTGCTTCGGCTCAAATCCTAGAGGGCAGAAAAGACCTCTCTTTGACCAGAGACCTCCAGTAGCTCCTTTCCCAGTTCCAATTGAGGCCATCAGAATCTCCGTATTTAAGAAGATCTATCCTGTTCTTAATTTTTAAAAAATGTGTATGCATATATGTCTGTGTGTGGGTTTGTCCCAGTGTTCAGGTGCCCATGGAGGCCAGAAGAGGGCATTGGAGCTCTTGGAGATGGATTTACAGGTGGCTGTGAGCTGCCTGATGTGGGTGCTGGGAACCAGACTCAGGTCCTCAGCAAGAACAGCAAGTGCTCTCAAACCACTGAGTATCTCTCCAGCACCCTAGCCTGTTCTTACTCGCAGATGTCAATAAATGACTGTTTGGATGCACAGATATGTTTATTTTCTGAGATGGTCCATCTCAGAACTAATTTAATGACTGTTTTAACAGGATGACTAAAGAAACACTAATATTAGACTGAGGTGATGGCTCAGTGGGTAAAGTACTTGCCAAGGATAAGGATCCAAGTTAAGATTGCTAGAACCCATGTCAAAGCAGGTATGGTGGAACACATTGGTAGTCTCAGTGCTCCTGTAGTAAGACGAAAGCTGGAGGCAAGAGAATCCATGGAAGCTGGCAGACCAGCTAGCCCGGCATCCACAGTAGTGAACAATAGATCTTTTGAACAAAGGAGAAAGTGAGAATACAGGAAGGAGATTGTTCTCCAACTCCCACGTCATGCCATAATGAGAATGTGTCCCTGCTCACCAAGCGACACACACACACACACACACACACACACACACGCACGCACGCACGCACGCACGCACGCACGCACGCACGCACACACACACTCACTCACAGAAGCCCACACAGCCATTGGGACGGGGACTGCTAGGTCACGTGAAACCCAGAGAAGTTTGCTCACATATCCAGAAATGTTACCTTTCTGTTAGAATTTAGACTCTTGTGTCTTTCTAAGTCCATCTGAAAGGCAGACAAAATCAATTAGCAACCCTTTTACCCTCTGGCTAAAAAAAAAAAAAAAAAAAAAAAAAAAAAAAAGGCGTTTCTGCAAGCCTGCCTTCCAGAAGCCATGGGTTGTTTGACTCTTGACTGTTAGACTGTGTGAAGGCTTAGACAGAACTCCCAGGCTTCCCCGGGGGATAGGAACTGGCTCCATTCTGTCTCTCCTCTACCTTTGTCGGCTTGCTCTACACCCCCAGGGTGAGGAGCATTGCCTGTCCCTATTTGGGGTCAGCTGTCAGAACACAGATCTGCTTAATATTTAGCTTTGAAGGAAATTGGCTGAATCAAAGATGAAAGGATTCAGTTCCAAGAGATGGGGAAAAACAAAAACAAGTCACAATTGCTTCAGTATTTCCATAGAGAAATAAAAATGATCAAAAAATGTAGGTGAGAGGGAGACAAAGAAGGAGAGGGGAGGGAGATGAGAAGAGAAGGAGCCAGGGTTAGAAAGAAGAAAGACTGACAGGGGGAGAGAGGAGAGGAGGGAAGGGGATGAGGGAGAGAGGAGGGAAGGGGAAGAGGGAGAGAGGAGGGAAGGGGATGAGGGAGAGAGGAGGGAAGGGGGAGAGAGGAGAGGAGGGAAGGGAAAGAGGGAGAGAGAAGGGAAGGGTATGAGGGAGAGAGGAGGGAAGAAGATGAGGGAGAGAGGAGGGAAGGGGATGAGGGAGAGAGGAGGGAAGGGGATGAGGGAGAGAGGAGGGAAGGGGAAGAGGGAGAGAGGAGGGAAGGGGATGAGGGAGAGAGGAGGGAAGGGGATGAGGGAGAGAGGAGGGAAAGGGGGAGAGGGAGAGAGGAGGGAAGGGGATGAGGGAGAGAGGAGGGAAAGGGGGAGAGAGGAGGGAAGGGGATGAGGGAGAGAGGAGGGAAAGGGGGAGAGGGAGAGAGGAGGGAAGGGGATGAGGGAGAGAGGAGGGAAGGGGATGAGGGAGAGAGGAGGGAAGGGGATGAGGGAGAGAGGAGGGAAGGGGATGAGGGAGAGAGGAGCGAAGGAAGATGGTGATTGGCAGGAAGATGGAGACTCATCTGGATACACTTACTGTTCAGAAGGACAGCTATATTCAGTTCTCAATACGGGTTCTACCCTTACTGATCCTGAGGTTGGTAGAATATGCCTGGGAATCTTGTCCCAAAACGTAAATTCTGATTCAGTGCTCTGAGGAAAACATGGAAGTTCTGCATTCATGCCAAGACTGCATGGTGCTGTTGTTCTCTGGAAATATTCTAGAGTGCACTGGCTTCCTGCAGAGGGAATGAACTCAACAGATCTCAACTTGCATATGGCTACCTGCCTCACAGCTATCCCTATAAAAGGGTAAAGGAAGAAATAACACTGCACACAGGAAATAACAAAATGAGAAAGAAGTGCTTTTTAAGATATAACATTTTTAAAAAGAAGCTTAGAAATTCCATGGGGGAGGGGGAAACCTGAACAAATTCATCATGGTTTTCACTCAACCAACATTCCTATGTTCAAGCTAGATCCCTTCTATTGTGATGCAAGTTGAAGTTCATAGTGAATTGTGAGGCAATTGTTCAAGTGCCTGTTGTCACTCCCCACTGACTCAAGCACAGTAGAATATCTTAAATTGTGTGGAACTTCAGGGTAATTGGTAGCACACATCTCATGGGAAAATAGGCAGGGCCAGATGGACATAATCTCAGGACAAGAGCAGCAAAGAAAGCCACATCTGTACCTTGACATGGACACAGAAGAAGGCACTTGAAGTTCAAAACCCACATAGGTCATTACTCACTGAAGCACAGTGAGTCTGACGGTCCTGCCCCCCTGGACTTAAATGAACTATACTATATGTCCTTCCTACCCATTTCTCTTAGCACAAATAACTCATAGCTCCTAGGGAGTTTATCAGTTCAGAAAACATCTCAATCATGAGGTCCCACTGGTTTCCTTTGCTATGTGTTGTGGTCCATAGTAGACACACAATCCTTAGAAAATGTAAGGTTTTGTAGGATCCCCTAGATTTCAATGTAGCCTAAACTCATCATTCAATTTATCAGTTAGAAATGTTTAAATACTGAATGACATCCATGGGTTGCACCTGGCCCAGTGCAAACTCACGTGCATTGCGTCTTGCATTTTTGTACTTTTGAGTGATTGTGACTCATTGCCCCATCACAATGCCAGCTCCTTGTGTTTAAACCCTTCAGCCATGACCTCCATAGTCCACCTGGCACCAGCGCAGGGCCACACATGTAGCAGTTGCTAGACAGACACTGTTGCCATGACTTTGTGTGTAACAAAATCCCAATCTTCCAGCATCCCATTTCATCTCCAGTACTTTGTTATAGATGTAAAAGGAAGAATTGAAAGAAATATGGAGAAAAGGACCTTGCACACATGACCCTGTGGATGTAACAGGAGCCCTGTGTAGTTCCACTCCGCAAGGTCCCAGGACTGTTTGGTGAGGAACTGAAGCTTTGATCTAACAACCAGTGAGGAACTCAGACCTCCTGCATCCAGTCACGTGAGTAACATTAGTGGAAGATTTCCCCCACCAGTCCTTCAGCTGAGATTGCAACTCCAACCAACCACTCAACTGCATCTTTTACAAAACTTTGAACCCAAACCACCAAGAGTGGTATGCCCATCCTTAATCCCAGACCCAGAGAATGATGTGTGGGGTAAGAAGTGATTAACTACTAGGTATCAGGACAAATTTTCTGTAGCAGAAGATGCTGACTACTCTGAGATAAAATGGCCATAGGGAGGCTCTGTGTGCTAGGTTTTCATCCCCGTCCCAGAGCATAGGGTGGGCCATAGTGACACACATAAATGTGGCCTTCAGAAGATCCATTGCTACAGCCCCTCATCCTGCTTATTGTCTCCTCTCTCCATGATGCCCAAGAACGTTTTGTCTTCCATAAATTTTAGAGCTTCTACTAACATGTCAACAGTCTTGTCGCTAACCATGTGTTGGAACAACAGAAAGAAATAAAATGTGTGTCATATTCAACAGACTCATTTATTTTGAAATGTTTATTTGGGTATGTTCTATGATGATTACAGTGAAAGTGGGTTTAGCTGCAGGGATGTTATGCCCTGTGCTGGTTTTAGGTGTGAATTTCTGAAATACAGGGCTGTTGTCTCTTCAGCAGGCTTTCAATAGCCTTGGGTCTTGTACCACATAAGAATGATTCATTCCATTGTGAAATAAACATCACCTTTACTGTGTGATTCCATGTGACATAAGATTTCCAAGTCCAATTAAATGTTTGATTAACAACAAACATTCCCCCAGAATGAGTGACTGTGACAATTTAGATACCACTGTACCACATACTATAATGAAATTTGATTTTGTTTTATAAAATTCAAGCCTGTCTTTACATTATGACAAAGAAAGAAAAGAACAGAGAAAGTAATGAGCTAAGGTTTAAGGACCCTTGTTTGGTTATGAGTGTCCAGATTAATTGAGGGTGGTGTCCTAGTCTTGGCACTGCACACTGTCTGTATTCAGATACAGGCTTGCTTAGAGTACATGAATCACTGACTACCTCAGCCTACAGACAATGAGCTGATGGTTCAACTGTTGCTGGCGTTGGAACATAGGAGAAAGAATTGCTGTCTGATTGTATATTACAAGATAATGGCATATGCATTGTTGAACAAGCTAAGTGAAGGCTGATTCATCTACAGGGAAAATATACATGGGTGGAAAATGGAAAGAGGACAAAGTAGGCTTTCCTTCTTAAAGCAGCTTTCATATTCAGTTAATATTCTGAAGGCTTGTTTTCCTTCATTGTGCATCAATGTACCTACCGCATTTCTTATCCAGACATAATGCATCTAGATAAAATTAATATAAAAAACTGGGGTAGAAGCACATCTTCTACCTGAAACTCCAGAACTCCACAGTGACCACTTCCTGAAATAAAGCAGACTTGGTGTGGCAAACATGGTATTCTGGGTCTAAAAATAAAGCATATCCGGTCTAAATCCACCTTTCACAAACAGTCTATACTGTTTGTGAGTGGCTATACTGGCATCTCTTTTCCCAGATATCTCATTGTGAGGCTTTGCCAGTATAGGGCAGTAGACAGAGACTTAAGGAGGGCAGAGGACCAGTCTGATCTTCATTGTCAGGGCAACAGGAGCCCCTGGTTCTAGGGCAGCTTTTCCAGAACAAGCTTGTGCATCCTTATCCCCAATGCACTAACAAAGACTCCTCAGAAGATGCATGGTAGCCTGGGACTCTTTCCCAAGTCCCCATGATGCCAGTGGGCTCCCCTCCACAGATTCATACTAGCTGCATGATCATTTCTGCAAGCTTCTAAGCTTTGGCAATTCTATCTTCTTCTCTGCCATCTTCCAGCTCTAGAGCTGGCAACTGCCACAAAGTGCTCAACACCTTTGCATCGCATTTTACTCTTCAAAAATTAAGACACACAGGAGCATTTATGTAAACAGCTCAGAGACTAGCCCGCTATTATTGTTGATGCACACGCATACGCACACGCACATGCATGTATACATGGCAAGTATTTTTATGCCCTATCACAATTTCTGCATGTAGATATAAAATGTCCATATTTAAGATAAGTAATAACACCTTAAACTAAATTATCTTTTCTAAAAAGCTAGTAGAGTTCCTCTTTCCTTAGTATATTTGATGGCACAGATGGGCTTTAGTCTCTTCCTCCTTCTCCTCCTCCTCTTCCTCCTCCTCCTTCTTCTTTTTCTTCTTCTTCTTCCCTCTCTCTATCTCTTGTCTCTGTCACTCTGTCTCTCTCTTCTTAAATAAGACTGTGGAGATATGCCACTGACTTGAACCTTGAGAAGTTTTCCCCTAATAAACATATGGAAATTAGAAGAAGGCTTAACACAAAATGTAGGGCAATTTTAGTCTTTTTTAATTTCCATAACCTAAGGAATTCTATTCTCAATTTGTTATGCTTTTCTCACTGAAGAAACCTGAACCAAGAAATCATAATTTTGAAGATTTAAGAAACTCTGAATGTATTATAATTAAGTTTCCTGAAACAAAAAAGAGATGGGACCCTGGGAAGCTAAGTACCACCTGTATTCACCCTGCTGGTTAACCTCCCCTCCCCGCCCCCCCCAGGTGGGGGCTAATGTGATCCCTTAGGTATGGAAAGCTCACTAAGTGTGAACAGAACCCTGGCAAATCCTCTGATCCTCAACCAAGCTCGAAAAAGCTGGACACCAGAACAAAAGCACACCAGGCCCTATGTGTGTGGCCACTCTGGGTGACACGGAAGATTATAATCCCTGAATTAGGATTAAGGTAACCCAACATCATTATTGTGTCCAGATTATTGGAAAAAGAAAATAACAAAAACAAAATCAACTTCTGGGGGAAAAGTGTGTCATTCTTATATTTTTCCAGGTCCAATGACCAAGGTAAAATTAGAAGATGTTCCAGTTGAAAAAAAGAGAAACTAGATAACATAAATGGAAGAAGCAGTCACCATGCAGGAACTCCAGATGTTAGAATTACCAGACACATTGACAACATGGCCACACTTACTATGATCGCTGGAGTAAAACAAAAATAAGTTTCAACATTTGGGACTAAAACTAAAAAATGCAGAAAATGATAGAGATGAAATGACCCAAGTGAAAGTTCTAGAACTGAAAAGCACAGAACCAAGATCGAATAACATTATCAGAACGGGATAGACACAGAGGAAGAACGTGTTGGTGAAGTGGAAATCTAAGAACATAGACTCAAAAGGCTGGGGGACCTGAGAGTGAGAAGGAAAATCATCCCCAACAGAGGCACAGGAAGAAAGAAAAAGAACAGAAGAATGAAAGGGGTATGAAACTGACTTATAAAATAATACTCTTCAATTTGGTAAATCTCTCAGTGATAATTCCCACTGCCTTTGGAGAAGAAGAAGTAGAAGGAGGAATAGGAAGAGAAAGAAAATTACAGTTTATTCAGGCCCTGCCTTGGATTGCATTGTATGGGAATAATAGCTGGTTTCCCTTCCCTGTATTTCAGTGACTCCTTACCAGAATTTGAAATTAGGTTCTAGGAAAAAATTTACAAAATTCAGACTAGGTTGAAAAATAAAAGTAGGAGTCTTTCTTGTATCCTAGGGATGATCAAAAGTTAGAAGTGCATACTCTGAGGCCAGCCTGGTCTACAAGTTCCAGGACACCCAAGGCTACTCTGAGTAGTAACCTTGTCTCGAAAAAGAAGGAGGAGTAGGAACAGCATACTCAACATACACATTCTGGGTACTGTCTTAGCACTTCATAGAGTGAGGGCTAAACTTGGACACTCCTTGCTAAGAGCAAGGGGCTTTGCAGATTCAACCAAGCCCACTTCATCTTCCTCATTCAAAACATCCCTGGCAATCTCTGAAACCTCTGGCTTCACCATCCTAACTAGGAGAGGGCTCTGTTCTAGAATGATGTGCCATGGGATAGGTTTTCTGTAGCAAGATAATAGGTTTCTCTGCTGACACAGTAAGCCAGATCAAGCTGAATTAAAAAAATAAAAGAACAGGTTTATTTGAGCAAAGCAACTCCCAGGTGAGTTCTCCAGTCCCAGAGGTTGAGGCCACAGAAGTCAGATGCCCAAACTAAAGCAGGGAAGTTACATAGCCTGTAGATGGGGGGTGCCATAAATTGTGTCTGCCACAAGTTGGATTTGTGGCCAAGTGTGGTCAAAACCAGAATGCTTTAGGCAGGGACTTGAGCTGTTGGTAGCTTCTTTTGGGAGGAAGCTGCTGTAGTCACCAAGAATGTGAAACTAAGTTTTCTGGAACTTTTTCTTTGTTGGAGATTCTCTGAGATGGTGGTGTTTGGAGAGAGAGATGAGGCTTCTCAGACCCTGCAGAAGTGAGTTGGAGGTTCCAACCGAATACCATGGATTATAACTCAGACTGGTTTTACCTCAGGGCAGTAAGTTGGTCACTGGCATTGGTTAATGCACTATGGATCTGGAATGTTCCTTGTAGCAGAGAAGACAGGTGAGTGTCCAGAATCACAAACTGATAAGAAGGAAAGAGACACCCATCTGGGCGAAGGCTCAAGGGCTCTGTGGGTGAAGCCAGTGGTTCTGAGGAGCTGAGAACGGTGTCTGCCTCGTAGAACAGGAAGATAGCCCCAGCTCTGTGCCTGGCCAGAGCAGACACATGGGAAAAGAGACAGGGCAGGAGTATGAAAGCAAATGGTTTACAATGTTTCTTTAAAATTCCCCCCTTCCCCTCCCTCTCAGCATAAAGGACAACAAAAGAGAAGAGACACAAGCTCGACTCCTGTGTCCTAGATTCCACAGTACCTCCAGCTTTGCTTCCTAGGAGCAGGACTATCAGCAACACTTCAGAAGGAAATGGACCCTGAACTAAGTATCTCTGCAGCCAGCTTGCCCTGTGTGTTCTGGGAAAGAGGAACAAAACGAGATGATGAGAAAGTCAGCTTGCATCTCCCCAGTTGCATCAGCTACAGATGAGTGTTACAGACAAGACCTGGTGCATACACTTTCTTGGGGAAACAGGGATGGGTGGGCTTATTAAACTGTGATTGGCTCTGAAGTATGCGCCATGTCTATTGTGGAGACATCAGACAGTAAGTGAGCAAAGAGGAAGATAACAGGCCTCCGGAGTGTTCGCTCAAGCATAAAGAAGGGTCCCAAATATCCCATTGATGTTAGCGAGTCACTTTTGCTTACTGAACCATGATCCCCAGAGTGCCCCTAGTCACTGGAACAACCCTGTTTGACTGCCTGGAAGACTGTTTCTGGGATGGAATTTGAGTTGCTTCAAGCATTATCAGTTAAAGAAGCAACTCAAACCTCAACATGGGGTCTCTGAGGGCAGTGGGACTATAAGTGAAATGCATGCATATGGGGTCTGTGAGAGAGAGAGAGAGAGAGAGAGAGAGAGAGAGAGAGACAGAGACAGAGACAGAGACAGAGAGAGACAGAAACAGAGAGAGAGAGACAGAGACAGAGAAAGGCAGAGAGAGACAGAGAGAGAGAGAGATCTGTGAATACAGAAGTATACCCTCAAAGCCTTGGCTAAATTGAAAAGCCTTTAATGCCACAAGGGGTGTTTGAACCCTGCTGGGTTCTAGCAGGCCCCCAGCTCTTCCTATGGTCTTCAATGATTTCAGACTCTGCCCACAACTGGGGGGACCCCACTTTCCACTTCTTTCAGTATCTCTAAAAGTCTTTAGTGTGCTTTCAGTATAGTAAGTGGCCAAGAACTTTGTGGTCAGGGAGGGAAAGCAAAGTTGGATGAATAAATAAGATGGGCCCAATATGTTTCAATGCAGATATCAGGGCCATGATGAGAGAGTCCAGCTTGCTCTGGTTAAGTGAGATGAACCCGAATAAGCCCCATGATGGCAGGGCTTCCCAGAACTAAAACCTAGAAATGGGACTCAGCTTCCATGGGGCTACATTGTGATAAACTCATCATAAATTGAACATATCATAAGTAGAAACTATGGTAGGGCAACTATAAACTGCTCAGAGACTAGCCTAGCATTGTTGCTGGTACATGCATGCCTGCTTATGCTAACACACTTAGACCTACACACACACACACACACACACACACAAGAGCAAGGTTGAAATCAGAGGTGGGGCACCCAATGAGCAGGAGGGGTAGAGTTGCCTGAAAACAAGAAGAAGGAAGTTCAAACCTATCCACTCTTGACAGAAGGGATGAGGGCAGGACAAGTCGGGGAAGTGCCCAGGGGAAGTGGTGGATTCCGATTTGATGGAGTCCCTAACCACTGGCTTTTAAAAGTCCACTACTCCAAGGAAGCAAGTTCACTATGAGATGACAGATAGCAAGATGAGAGGGAAGCAAGCAAGGGCTGGCAGAGAGCCAACTGGACAAGTGGGGAAACTACAAGACTGAACTGACATTGGAGACCGCAGAGACATCCTCCTCACCCAACCTTCCCAGCAGCCTTAATGGGGCAGGAGGCAGGCTCACCCAATGGTGCAGAAATGAGATTGGAGAGCATGCATAGCACAGTTCCATTAGTGACCCTGACCTAATACAAGATCAGCAGCAATGGCATTTCCTAAAAGGATGGCCAGTACAAGAGAAAAGCATCCCCCGACAGCCTATGGTAGAGCATAACCTGTTCCCACAGCAGCTGCCCAGGAACAAGAGGCTTTCTAGAAAATACAAGCAGCAATCAGAATAGCTTTCTGATGGATCTTTCTAATGGAAAGCCCACTGAGACAGAATTTAGGATAGGAGGCCCTATGCTAACTAACAGTGCAGAGGCACACACACCATGAATTAAGGCTCAAGTATCCTTGGGTCTGTTCAATGACAAGTTCAAACACACAGAAAGGACTAGCTGCACCCTGCTGTTAAATCATTTTCCTTTCCAAACACACTTTCCACTTAAGGCATCAGCCTCACAGAGACTCCATGTATGTTCTTCGCTTTAGGTGAAAACGGTCATGGTTGACTCTGACTTTCTCTATTTAGGGAAAAACAGGACAGTGATTGGCAGGAGGTGGGAGGGGCATTTGTTGCTGAGCAGGCAGCACCTAGACTTGGCCCAGACTTTGGTAATCTAGTGCTTCTGCTGTGTGAAGGAGGCCCTCCAGGCAGCGACACTCTGCAGCTTTGGTTTTGATCTCTGTCAGTAATGAGATGCCAGTGGCCTCGACTTCAAAGCCTCAACAACTATAGATAATCTGCTGAGAGGCCCCCAGAATTTCAAGTGATCTCTCAGACTAAAGTATGAAGGATTACATAGACAACAGAATAGATGATGGAAGAGGCATTGCTTGTCTGATATCTGCCCTTTGATTTCTTTTAAATGGCCTCGTTTTAGGTTTCCAAAAGGGCAGTCTGGGACATCTATAGCCTTAACACTGAAGATTAGCATGTCAGAGATGACTGCTGCCTGGGTACCACGAGGGCCATGGGGACACCCATAAATTCTGTCTTTCTTTGTTTCTTTTTTTAAAATCCTGTCTGTAAAAACACTACCACTCTCCGGATCCAGTGACGAATGTGGTGCTGGGTAACAATATCCAGCCTGTGTGGGAGACAGTGCTTTCCTGCCCAATCCAAATGCTCAGAGAATACTCCCGGATTCTTTTGAGGTTAAACCTCTCTTCTGAAACAGTTGTGCACTCAAAGCAGGGAGGAGGGCTAAAAGGCCACAGGCTCTGAGAAACAGGTTGTAAAATAGCATGAGCATTCGTTTCTAGCGCCCTTCGAGTTGAAAGCATATAATTTTCAAGGCATGTGGTACCAGGGAACAGAGTGTTTTATGTGGGACCACCTCACTCTCTGGAAGCAAAATGGCAGGGCAAGGTCATTCCCCATGACCTGTCTTTTGTTAACCCCAGATGGGCATGGCAGGGGCATGTCAAATTCCCAAGAAAATACATGACATCCAACCGGTTAGAGGCAACCATTCATTCATCTGCTTAAAGAGGTGTGTAAATACTTCACAGTTTTTTCCTATGTGTAGAATTTATAGGATTTCTCAGTTAGAAAGACTAGAAAATTCTGCAAGAGGCTATAGGAACAGGTATGTAGTGACAGAATGCTGACATATGCAAAGCTGTATGCCCCACCTCTTGCACACAGACCTCACAGCCTCAGCATCAAGAAAAAAGGAAAAGTCCTGCAATGCATTGTGCAGATTGAACACCCCTAATTTGAAAGCCAAAACCAGAGACATTTTTGAGGAGAGATGTGAAGACTCGAGTAGAATCCCACACTATGGCCAGTGAGAGGGCTCAGTGGGCAAAGGAGCTTGCCATCAAGCCTGAAAACCTGAGTTTGATCCTTGGAACCCACATGATGGAAAGAAAGAACTAACTCCTCAAGCTGTCTTCTGACTTTCACATGTGTGAGTGTGCATATGCATGAGAGCAAGCGCGCACGCGCGCACACGCGCGTGTGCACACACACACACAATAAATAAGTAAAATTAAAAAACTCACACCATGAAGTCGTTTCATACACAAAATTGTCAAAATATGAAATTACCTTCAGGCTGTGTTTACAATGCCTATGTGAAAATAAATTGATTTCTTGTTTAAAAATGGGTCACAGATCTGAGATAACTTTTTGGTTTGTTTTTTTGTTTTATTTTGTTTTTCAAGACAGGGTTTCTCTGTAGCTTTGGAGCCTGTCCTGGAACTCGCTCTGTAGACCAGGTTGGCCTCAAACTCACAGAGAGAGATCCACCTGCTTCTGCCCCTGGAGTGCTGGGATTAAAGGTGTGCACCCTCTCGATAACTCATTTATATGCAGATGTCCTAAATCCGAAGGGAAGAAAACTCCTAAATCAAACACTTTGGGTCTAAACATTTCGAGTAAGCAATGCCCTACCTATGTTCTTTTCTGAGGACAAACTGTATTAATTAGTCTCTCGAGGCAGGAGGTGGACACTGTGGGCCACAGCTCAGTGTCCTTGCTGGATGCTGATCATTTTGACCATGACAGCTTGTGACCGCAATGTTTCCAGACAACCAGTAAATGTGCAGGGGGTCCAAGACAGACGTTCGTGTTTCACCAATAGAATCGGATGACTTTGGAGGTTTGGTGATCTAGGTGGTATGGCATTCCTCGTATGGCAGGTGGCTAGCAGTCATCAGCACCCTTTGGGTGCTCCAAGGCCCCTTGCCACTAGAACAGGCCACCTGCCTTATTCTTAGAGATGGAAAGCAAGTAAACGAGACGAGAGGAGAAGCAGGTCTCTTCTGGGGGCTGAGGTAGATCGAAAGCAAATGGGTATCACCTTCTCCAGGTAGCTTCCTTACCTTTGATGTTGTTGTTTGCTTGTTTTAAGTTGGGAACCTGCCTAGCTTACCTGCTGCTCCGTCCTTGCGCTTTTTTCTTTAGCACTCACCACACAAGGGTTAGACTCGTGTTTCTCATCTCTAGGGCATGGAAGTTGAGCAACCCATAGTTGCTCATCTAATGTTTGCTTATTCAAATGAAACTGAAAGGAATCCCTTTTTTTCTTTGAGTCGGCTGCTTCACACATAGAAAGAAAGAAATAACCAGCCCCCACTGTAAGACATCTATAGTTTGGATGCTAAACATGCGACATAGCTCATGTTGAAGACTAACAGAAGGTGAGGAACTTTTAGGGCATAACACCCTCGAAGGAGGTCTAAAGATCTTTGGCATATGGTTTTGGAGGGGGAATGTAGGGACCTCCGGGGACCCTGCTCTCGTTTGCAATTGTGCCTTCCTCCCACCACAACACTGACACATAACATGACCTTGTTGGTTTCAGTCATTCACTCCTCACTGTTGCCACTGAGGATCCGCCAGAGGGAACCGTGAAAATCATGAGCCAAAGCAAGCTTTTTATCTTGATATATCAGTTGTCTCGGGTATTTCCTTATAGCAATAGAAAATTGACTAAAACAGAGACAAAACATAAAAAAGGACAGAAAGAAAGACTTTGTGTCCATTTCCATGGCCTCTACAATGCCACTAAAATGCAGTTGCATGATACAGAGCTGGCAGCATTTTTTTTTTTGACTACTCAGTATGTTGCTTGACTTCAGGTTCCCAAGCTCAACTCAGTCCTGCTATGGTCTGAGGTCCCCTGGCTGTGACAGGAATACGTGGGTGTCTGGGCAGCATCTGTTCTCCCAAGTCCACACTTACCCAGAATGATTATAATGTACACTGAGAGGGCTCTGCTGCTCAGTCCATGTGGTGAATGAAGAAGGAAGGGGAGTTGGGAAGGACTTGACCTGCTCATAGATGAAAAGGTACAGCATGTCCTTATTTCCATCTGGCCTTGGAAAAGGACCCGGCATGTAACCCTGACCCATCCTGAGTTGTCCAACCTTTGCAGGCCTCAGTATCTCTTTAAAACCCATCCTGTGGTACTGACATCCTTATTGTACCCCTCAGTTCTACACCCCCCCCAGTCATACATAATATGACTCAGCTTCGGGGTCTATTCCTGATAGCAGCTTGATTGGTATAATTGCCCATGTGGTTTACACGACATTTCAACCCCCCTCAGACCATTGCAGGTCAGAATAGGGAAGGTAGCTGTATTTTCCCTTGCAGATGATGATGAGGCAACCCAGGTTTCTGCTGGGACCATCCTACAGAGAATATCAGCGTTGTCTGTAAATTGAGTTGGACTGTACCCCGGTTGTACTTTGTGACTTGGTTGTGTAGTGCTACTGCAAGAGCTTCAGAAAGATAAAGCACCAGGTTCTATGCTCTCTTCATTTTCCTTGTGCCTTCCACACCATGCCCCTCCGATGAGCAAGGCCCACTCTCATGTCTGAAAACTAACATGGATTGTGGGTACAGCATCTTCCTGGGTTATACAAGACATGCCAAGTGGAGGGATAGCCATAGCCTGTAAGGGAGATTCCCTAGGATTTATCTTCCCTCACACATGTCAGGTGGAGGTGGCAGGTTGAACCGTCTTTGAGCCTTTTCATCCTTCAGCTCTATGATTGTGAGCAGCATTATGGTTTCTGGGATCTGAAACTTTACAAACATGCCGTATCCAGTCAGACAGCATCTCATACAGCTACCTTCTGCTGCTTACTATGACCAACTTGAGTAGTCACACTCTAGCTTTGTACCACTTACAGATTAAAAATATTATGTTTTCCAGGTGGGACTAGGGCTGCAAATTGTTGCAACTGACATGCTGGGTTCACTAATCTCAGTACACATGCATCCAGATTGACACTGATGGTGTTCCCTAGTGTGTGCCAGGCAATGTCTCAGGCACTGGAGATGAGAATATGCAAGACAGAGCCTCCTGGTTTATGCTTTGAAAGTAAGACTACAAACAAGCAAACAAAGAGAACTTAGGCAGTCACTTAGGATCTTACTCAGCTGTCTTTGGCAACCTCTCAGGGCCAGGCATGTTGCTCCTGAGTTGCTGTTGATAAATCATGTGAGAATATTAAATGTTGAGGGTTGGTGCCCAAAGCAGATGCCAGCAAGAGGGAGAAAAAGGGATGTTTCTGGAAGTGTCATAGACAGGTTATCTTCAGACCTCCCCTGACAGTGCCCTTGCACACCGTTGGTTCTAGTCCCAGCCCCAGGCACCCTCAGTTCCATGCTTGCCGGTTGTACTGAGGACTATCAAATATTTACACTGACTTTTTCAAATGTATACATTATTTACTTTGGATTCCATAAAATATTTACATGTTTTGCTAAATGTACATCATATTTCTTCTGTGCTGTGTAATTTCTGCTTCAAGCCAGGAATACTATTACAGAACATGCCCCAAATTGTGAAGAATTGTAAGGCAGAGTCAAGGGTGGGCACAACAGGAGACAGAGAGATAGCTTCCCATAGTCCAGGGAAGTTGCCCACCCCACCCTACCCCACAGCCCCAGAGAAGCAGTGCAGCAAACACAGGTCCAGGAGAAAGCAGTTGTGTTGTGTTGCCTTCAGTGCTGATCATTCAGTTCCTCAGCATGAATGGACACTGGGCCCCAGGTCACTCTGAGTTCAACACTGGCAAAAGCTCTGACTCAACACTGAAGTCAACCATGCCCATCCCATGAACGCACCTAATAGAGTCTATTCATAATCCCCAAAAAGCATTAGAAAATGCTTGCAGCTCTGCCTGGGCACCTAGACTTACCACTGGTTGCTCAGATTTAGAAGGGCCACCACGCCCACCACCTATCCCATGGTAAGGTCTAGTCTTACTGGCTATGAATCCAATTCCTCAGAATCTGTCCTTTTGTATTGTCATAACACTGAGATTGTGGCCCTATGCATAGTGCCATACAACCTGGTCTTTCATCTTCTCTGCTTCCTAGCCATTGAAGAGTCAAAGGGACCTCCCCCCTCCAAACCTTTGCTCATTTTCCTTTTCCTTTTACTGATGTCTCCAGTAGAATACTGAAGGTTGACTTTCAGCTTGATCTCCACTCTTTCCCAACAGGCTCATGCCTTTGCTTTGACAGCAAGCTCTGCTCTTACTGTGGGGCAACTGGGTTCCCCAGGATCAGAAATATGGTCTTAATGCAACTTCTTTGCAGATAGAGTAATGGTACCTAGGTGTGAACACTGCTAGCAGGGGGCAAATACACACAGCTTCAGAATCCATAAGTCTCTGTTAAGCTCCTGCCACAGATGTCTGAAGAAGAATCTTGAGGATGACATGTAATATTGACTGAATCATAGCATTATGTTATTCCTTGCAAATGCTAATGGAAACCTCATTGCGGTGAAAACCAGTGTCTCTATGATCTGGAGAGCAATGGCTTCAGACAGCTTTTCCTATAAAGATTTGTGTCATTAGTTTTGACAAAAGCAAGCTCGGCAAGCTTCTGTGCCCCCTCTTGACTGTATGCCCTTATAAAAAGAGACTCTTCTCAGCGTTGGGACCCTTTTGGCCCTTCTGACTTTCCTCACTTGCAGACACAGTGTCTGTCTTTCTATTTAGAGGTATAGAACATTCAAGGTAACATTTGGAAGAAGAGACGGGAGCCTCATCAGGCACCATGTTAGTTTGCGTGTAATTGGCCCCCAAAAGCTCAGAAGGAGTGGCAACTATTATGTGTGGCCTTGTTGAAGTAGGAGTGGCCTTGTTGAAGGAAGCGTGTCACTGTGGGGGCAGACTTCAAGGTCTCTTTTGCTTAAGCTTCGCTCAGTGTCACAGTCAACTTCCTCTGCCTTCTGACCAAGATGTACCCAGCACCCTGTCTGCCTTCATGCTGCCGTGCTCCCTGTCACCCACCATGATAATAGAACCACGGAACTATAAGCTGCCACATCAGTTAAATATTTTCTTTATAAGAGTTGCCTTAGCCATGGTATCTCTTCACAGCAATAGAAACCCTAATGGAAACAGAAGTTAGTGAGGGGCCTGGGGTATTGCTGTAATGGGTTGGATCGTGTTTTTGTTTGGAGGAATTTGGACTTAGGTACTTTGGGTTAGAAAAGGAGTGAAAAGCTTTAAACCCTGCTTAACGGGCTATCCTAGTAGGAACATGGAAAACAGTGATGCTAAGAGTTATTTGAACTGGAAGGGTGGGGAGCAGGGCTCACTGAAGAGGTTCCAGAGGAGGAGAATTAGTATGCTGCCTAGAGATATTTTTTTGTGATATTTTGGTGAAGAAAATGCTGTCTTTTGCCTTTGTCTGAAGAGTTTGCCTGAGGCTAACATAGAGTTTATGATTAATTCTATTGGCGAGGAAAATCTCAAAATAGCCTAGTATGACTTGGTCATTTGGATACATGTGGTAACTCTAATGAAGTTTTATAATGCAAAGGAGCAAGTTGAGCAGGTTAAATTGCAAAGTGTAAATTTTGAGAAAAAGTATAACAGGAAGTGACTGGAGCTAAGTCCTATGTTCAAGGAGATAAACTGATAAAGAAATGGAATCAAGGGAGTGGTGACCTCAAGGCAAAATCCCACCCAGCTAAGTTTCCAATTTAAGAAAGGGAACTGAAGAAAAGCTTAGAGCTGGGCATGGTGGTGCATGCCTTTAATCCCAACACTTGGAAGGCAGGCAGAGGCTGGCAGATCTCTGAGTTTTAAGCCAGCCTATTCTACAAAGAATGGTTTCAAGACAGCCAAGCTTAGGCAGTGAAAGGCAGAAAGTTGGTGAAGATGTCATTGAAGGGGGATGGGCGTGGGGCATGTGTTCCAGCCCCAGCAAGAAGCAGAACTTGGCAGATTCAGCCACGAGGTTCTGGCTTTAGAGTTAAGGATAGAAGAAATGTCATGTGGGATATTTTATTGAACTGTGACACTTGGAGACTGTTATTGAAGTTAACCTTGAATCAGTGGATGGAGTCAAAGACTAGCTGACCAGAATTAGACTCAGAGATTTTGGAGGACCCAGGATACAACAGAGAGAACAGGAAAAACAGGGAGAGACTTAGAAAGATGTGTGGGCTTTTTCTATCTAGGAAATGTGAAGAAAGATCTATCAGGTTTTTACCCCAATATCTGACTGCCAAGTTTTGTTTTGCTTTGATAATATAACAATTTAGGTAAACACTTCAGAAATGAGTTATGGAATTTGCCTCTACACCTAGGAAAGCTGCTGAGGTCAGGCATGCATTGGGGATGTTTCTGAACTGAGACCCAGCAAGACCATTCCATGAAGCTGTGAAGTTGAAGCCTGGATTACCTTGGAGACCCAAGATGTTAGAGATGTCAGAGTCCTGGGACACCTGCTGAGGAAAGATGCTAGCAGGGAGTGGAACCAGCCCAAGACAAAGAAGTGTGTTGTAGCCAACAGAGCTGAAGGGAGTTGGAGATCTGAAAGAATTTTGACATCGGACACGGAGATGCAGAATTTGGAGTTTGCCCAACTGGTCTTCCATCTTGCTTTGGTTAAATATTTCCTCACTATGCTCCCTGCCCTGTGTTTTGGAATGGTAATGTATATCTTGTGCCATTGTATGTTGGAAGTGTGTGATCTGTTTTCTGTTTTTTTAAGTTTTTTGGTTTGATTTCATAGAGAATTACAGTTAAGAGATTGCATGACTTTCAGAAAAGACATTGAGCTTTGGACTTTCAAACATTTTAAACATTGAGACAGTGATAGACTGTGGGGACTTTTGAAATTGAACTAAATTCATTTTGCATTATGATATGTTACAAGCTTGATGAGGGCCAGAAATGGAATGTGGTAGCTTGAAAGTAATTAGTCCCATAAGATCATAAGGAGTGGCAACTATTTTGTGTGACCTTGTTGCAGTAGATGTGACCTTGTTGAAGGAAATGTGTCACTGTGGGGCAGGCTTTGAGGTCTCTTTTGCTTAAGTTTTGCTCAGTGTCACTTCCTGTTGCCTTGTGATCAAGATGTAGCCAGCACCATGTCTGCCAGCCCGCCATCATGGTCCCCACCACTCACCATGCTCCCAGCCATGATGATAATGGACTGAATTATAACATAAATAATAAAAATTCGGAGATGGATATTGGGGTTAAACCTGAAGACCAGAGAAGCAAAGCAACCAAGCCACCAGAGAGCTCTTAGTTCTACCACAGCTGGGAGGATCCTGTCATCAATGTGGCTGGAGACTAATTGCCCTGAGACTGAATACCGAATGCTGCTTGAGATCCTAGGCTCCTTTTTATATACCTCTCTAGTACTGGGATTAAAGTCTTGAGCTCTGTTTCTCTTTTAGACTGATTCACACTCATATAGCCCTGAGTGGCCTTGAATTCACAGAGATCCACCTGCCTCTGTCTTTTGAGTCCTGGGATTAAATGTGTGTACCACCACTACCCAGCTTCTATGGCTGTGGCTAGCTTTGCATTCTGATCCCCTGACAAGCTTTATTAGATCATAAATAATATATCACCACACTGAATCTCTGAACTGCAAGTGGTCTCCTTAATTAAATGTTTTCCTTTGTAAGAGTTGCTGTGGTCATGGTGTCCCTTCACAGGAATAGGAACCCTAACTAAGACAGACACATTGAAGACACTTTAATTTGGAGTTTGATACTTCTCCATGGTGAGAAATACTTTTATGCTTCTTATTAGTGTAAGGTATTTCATTATAGTGTGAACCCCATGAACTAAGAGTCTAGCTGTCATTTCTGTCATAAGTTGAAAGTTACTTTGTAGGAAAAAAACACTCTGTATTAGTCTTGCAAAAATGAGATTCTACTTGTCAACAATGGCTAAATTAATGTCAACACTATTAAGACTGCTGAAACAAAATACTGTAAGCTGGGTAGCTTATAAACCACAGAAATTCACTGCACACAGCTCTAAAGGAATCCAAGATGAAAGGACTTACAGAACAAGCATCTGGTCATGGCCTGCAGCTTCTGGTCCAGATGGTGGGAAGGATCTGGAGATGGCCTGCAGCTTCTGGTCCAGATGGTGAGAAGGATCTGGTGATGGCCTGCAGCTTCTGGTCCAGATGGTGAGAAGGATCTGGTGATGGCCTGCAGCTTCTGGTCCAGACAGTGAGAAGGATCTGGAGATGGCCTGGAGCTTCTGGTCCAGACGGTGGGAAGGATGGACTCTTTACTCTAGGGCCTCCTGTTCAAGAGGGCTCCACCTTCACACCCTACCCACTTCCTGTGTGTTAGTTGACCTTTCATCGCTGTGGCAAAATATCTGGACTAAACTTAAAGGGAGAAGCATTTGTTTTGTCTGATCTCTTTGGAGGTTACTGTCATTGGCTCCATGCTTTGGGGCCCGAGTGTGTTGAGGTGGAGCATGACAGGGAGCATGTGTCAGAGAGAGAGAACAGGGAGCATGTCAGGAGACAAGACGCTAAGATGCAGCCTTTAAGAGTGTGACCACAGTGACTTCCTCTAATGAGGGCCCACCTCCTATAGGGCATTAAGCTATGAATTCATGGGTGGAAACACACGTGGATGGAGTCAGTGCCCTTGTGAGTCAATCACCTCTCATTAGCGCCACCGGCTGAAGACCAAGTTTTCAATACGTGAGCCTTGTGGAGAGACTCTAAAAGTGCCTGCATTCAAATTTAGCATTAGATATGATAGGAGGATTTGTTCCACATCTAAAAACAAAAGTACAGAATTGGCCAGCATGAGAGTCCTGTTCCTCCAGCCCTCAACCCATCCTCACCTCAACTGTTCACTTGGGGCAGCATTGTTATGCAATACTTGCATGACCCAGGTCAGTCAGGGTGCTGTGTGGGAGAGGGCCAAGGTAACTGTCATCCCTCCTTAGTAGAGCCTTGGCCCGTTGTGGTGATGAATCCTGCCTTTCATGTTGCCCACTCCCATCAGTGCCTGAGACTCAGCCTGGTCCTGGTTCACCTTGCCAGGTATGTCACTGGGGTGTGAGTACTCCTGAGGGCACAGGCTTTGTATGGAACACCCAGGAAGGGAAGGTGAAAACAGGTATGTGTGTGTAATGTGTGTGTGTGTGTGTGTGAGAGAGAGAGAGAGAGAGAGAGAGAGAGAGAGAGAGAGAGAGAGAGAGAGAGAGAGAGAGAGAGACTGAATCCTAGGGATGGACAAACAGTGGGAAGACATACGTGGAGACTTATGACCACAGTGTCCTCAAGGGAGGAGGTGCCAGTGTGAAAGAGTGTCTCTGTCAAGGTATCAGGTGGAGTCGGTAGTTGTTTGGGCCCGCCCCAGCTGCGCTTCGCCTGCCTGACTGCTGGGCACACTCCAAATCCTGGGGCTTTGCTGAAGAAGGTCATCAGACAGTTCCCAGACTGGCTTCAGCTGGGAGGCAGGAACAGAGTCATCCCCACACCACACAAGTCAACTTGACACAAGCCAGATTTAGCGGGGGTGGGGAGGTGGGGGGCAGGCTCTAGAAAATGCCTCCATGATATTGACCTGTAGCACATTTTCTTAATTAGTGATTGATGTGAGAGCGCATATCCCAACTCGGGTGGTGCCATCCCCAGGCAGGCGATCCCCGGGTATATAATAAAGCAGGCTGAAAAAGCCAGTAAGCAGTGGACTACCATGCTTCTGTTCCTGCCTCCAGATTCTGGCCTTGACTTCCCTCAGTGATGGTGAACCTGAGAGCTGTAAGATAAAATAACCCCTCTCCTCCTTGCTCCCCCCCCTTATGCTTTTAGATGGAGCCCGGGACTGAAAAGAGGAAAGAATAAAGATATACAACAATTTAACTCTAGACATAAAGGTCAAAATCAGAAAGCATAGAACTTCGGAGACCAGCCCAGATGTGGATGCACCATTCCCATCCCTAGGGGCAGTGTGCTAAGCCATCACAGGGGAGAAGGATACTTTGGTGGCCAGTGGAGAGGGCGTGGGGGGAGTCAACTCAACTGTTCTTGGAGAGTTCACCTTTTTACTGTTTAAATTATTTATTTCCTCTGTGAATTTAAATGGAGAAAAGTGTGTGAGACATAATGCGTTTATCTAAAAAAATAATTATACTGTAGCTCCCAAGGTGAAGTGAGAGACTATGGCCAGCTTCTGCTGCTGGGGCTGCCTGTGCCATCTACGTCACCAGAGGACTCTGCTCTAGCCCGTCATAGCTCTCCCCACTAGGGGACACTCTGCTCCACTTACCACCCAGTTCCCCCACCATGGGACACCTTGCCGCACCTGCCTCACAGCCCCCCAGCACCAAGGAATGCTCTTCCCCACTGACTTGACCTGTCAGCACTCCATCCATTCCTCAGGTGCCGGCACCCTTTCGCCCTCACAGCTGTGTCACTTTAGTTGCCTCTCCGAAGCTGAAGCTGCCTCCGTCCAGTTAGAATGTATTTGAGAAGACGATTGTCAGAGTCAGGATGACTATCTGAAATTAGAGTAGATAAATTTACCTCACCACAGTTTTGTTTGTTGTTTGTTTGACTTCATGAGTCGTAAGTTGAAGAAATAGGTTGTATTTCAAAGTTCACAGAGATTTAAGGCAGGAATATCATGCATACTGATATATGCATGTGGCATGTACACAGGGAGAATTGGGAAGGGGACCACAATGGTGACTGCTGAGACGCCCAGTTTTAAGTCATTATCCAGTCAAGAGCTAGGGCAGAGTTTTGTCCCATAACCTAGCGTTCCCTGAACCAAATGCAGCTCCTCCATTGAACTCAATTCCCAGGAGGGGCTCAGGACCCGAAATGCTATACCAGCATCTTGTGTGACCTGCAGCCAGTAAAGATGGTTGGGTAACACTGGGTCCAGTCTAAGATGCTCAAAGCAGACCCAGCACTGGTCCATTCTAAGACAGGAGCCAGTCCTTGATCCTTGATTCTGACCCAGTCAGAACCAGTCACTGATCACTGGTTAAGGTCCTCTCCTATGTGCCAGGGGAGGGGAGGGCACCTGCAGAGCCTGGCCAGGGGGACCAGATGAAGAAGCCATAGTAGCCCAAGGCTGAGAAGATCAAGAGCCAAGTGAGGGTGCTGTGGGCCTTCACAAATGTGAGCTCAGAGCTCAGAGAGTGTGCTGGGCTGCCTCTTACACATCGGCTTTGTGGGATTCCGCAGGGGTTTCAGAGGACGCTATTCCTGGCTTCTGCTCCTCCTGTGTCTCCCTTCCCTTTGTCCCTGCTATAGCCAAGGACAAAGGGCTTAGAGACAAGCTTTTTTTTTTCTTTCAGAGCAGGACCAGGTAGCAGACTCAATTAATCTATCAACAGATCTTAATTAAATTCCTACTATGTTCAGTATAAGATGCTTGGATGGAAGACTAAGAGAGCACCATCATTTTCTGAAAGGGCCCACTGTCTACCTGGGCACAAAATAACACATAGCACACTACCATCAGCTCTTGACCTTGTGCCTCCTTCCCCTGAATGTGATTTAAGATCGAGATAAGTGCAGGTCAGGGCATCTGGGGCAGACTTCAAGGGCACCAGGTAGGATTGTAATAAGGCAGCTGGAGGCTAGGCCTGCTTAATTTGGTACTGAGAGCAGACAGTGAGACAGGGTCTCCCGAGGTTTGGGAGGATCTTCAAAGGGCAGAAAAGGACACCAAAACTTGAAAGAATTGGGAAATCTGTATGTGAGCAAGGGGCTTCAGTGTGTTTGGTACCAGGCCCGCAACAGGGACCACACGACGAACCATCGGCTCTGTGCTCATCGGGCCTCATTGCACCTTTATGGGGTACATAGGTTTACAAGGACTGCACTTAGACTTTCATGAATTGACACTGGGTCTGTGGAAAGGCTGAAGTGGGTATTTAAAGGTGTGTGTGTGTGTACATTGCATGCCTCTGTGTGCATACACCATAGCATGTATGTGGAGAGGTCAGAGGACAAACTTGGGTGTGGGTTCTCACCTTCCACCTTGTTTGGTGCACGACCTCTGGTTGTTTACTGATGTGTACACCAGACTAGCTGGCCCCTGGGGCTTCTGGGGAATTCTGTCCCTAGCTTCCATTTCCGTGCAGGCACACTGAAATTACAGACCCGAGCTGTGAGTCCACTTTTGATGGGCTCAGGGTCTCACTCAGGTCCTTACACTTACATGACAAGTGTTTTGTCCGATAGGCCGTCTTCCAAGCTCCTATGATGACTTTTAATTTCTAGACTGGGCCCTAGGTTCTGGCCTCCCTCTTCTCTCCCTCCTGATGATTTGTTCTTGCTGTTGCTCAGACTAGTCTCTAACTCCTGGGTTCCAACTATCCTTCTGCCTTAGTCTCCTCAGCAGCTGTGACCACAGGCTACACACCCAGCTACTCTGTTCCTCTAGAAGGGGAGAAAAAGAGGGATGGATGGGGTCAGAGAATGGAAGAAAGGAGACAGGAAGAGACAGAAGTAGGG
The DNA here is from genome assembly GCF_017639785.1 of Mesocricetus auratus. NCBI lineage: Eukaryota > Metazoa > Chordata > Mammalia > Rodentia > Cricetidae > Mesocricetus > Mesocricetus auratus. The sequence goes on from NW_024429196.1 coordinate 10,477,900, forward strand.
GAAAGAGAAAACTGGATGGAAAAGGGAGACTGTGTCTTCTTGGTGCTGAGAATCAAACCCAGGGTTTCATGTGTGCTGGGTAAATGCTCTCCCACCAAGCTGAATCCTAGCCTGAGAACTTATTTATATGATGCCAGAGTCCTTGTTTCTGTGTAGATCTCAGTTCGGAGCATGTCCCTATTCTCCTGGGATGGAGGAAAGCCATGTCTCATGGAGAGCTGGGAAATAGGCAGGGATTTCTGGAGAATGGTTTCCACGGAGTGATTAAGACAAAGAGAGTCAGGAGTTTCCCTTGAAATATAAGAAGAATAAGACAGAATCAAGGAATACTCCCTGGTGTTTGCTCCTTCTGAGTCAGAGGGGAATATGCTATGAGTTCATCAGGAGTGGAGAATGTCCCCACAGCTGAGAGGGGAGTTATTTGTGCAAGTGAAACCCTGAAAGAAAGGATGGGATGGAATAGCAAGGATGAGCAAAAGAGGATGAGAGACTGACGCCCACAATTATTAACCCCAGGAACAACGCTCATTTATTTCACTCTTACTATCTGATGGTCGCACAATTTAGCTCTGTGTTTATTATTTCACTTAATCCTCAACACTTTCTTTGAAATAGATGTTATTGTCCTGTCTTCAGTTGAAGAATCTGAATCTCAGGGCAGTTAGGTGCCTTGTCCTAAGTCACACAGCTACAAATGATGTCACCTAGATTCAAGTGTCTGCCTGCCTACAGAGTGCCCAGTAGATGATAGACTGTGGACTAGGTGGGCCAAAAAAAAAAAAAACCCAAAAAAAAAAAAAAAGGAACTGCGTTTCAGGAGCAATCAAAGATGTAGGAGGCTGCATTTCTTAAAGAGGGAAGTGTGTTGAGGTCAAGAAGGGAGCAGACAGAAGTTTGAGGGTGGATAGACTGGGGCTCCTCACCTGGGCAGTCAGATGTCTTCTGTGGCTATGGGCAGTGTCCACTGACTTCACACATTCATGGATTCTGGGCCCAGGGGCTTTGGTAGTGTATGCATCTTGCCCTACCTGCTGTGTATTCTCTTCTGAAGGTTTCTACTGTTGGGTCAGTGAATGGAGAGGACCCCGAAAGGTCTGGGACATCTGGGGTGGTAGAGGAGTCAGCACAGCAGGTGCTGAAGAGTTCGATGTATACAACAAAGTGGGTGGGAGCTTCAAATGGGGTGGGCTGGTGTTCCTCTCCTCTGGTGAAGCCCATTCTCGTTTCCCGATGCTTCTGCCACTTTATTGTGTTGATGACCCTGGTTTAGCACTGTGAGCTGTCTGAACCAACCCAGAACTAGCCTATGTGTGGTTAAAAGTCAATACACTTACCACAGTTGAATGCAGCATGGTTATTCTGCTCTGTGTGAGTTTAAGCTGCCTCTGAGATAGTCTCCTGAGGTCTCTACATTCCGGTGCTTACACTCTTCACAGGCCCTTCTTCGTGAGCCAGTCACTTGCTTCTAACCCATAGGCTCAGCAACACCAAGGGGCCATCCCTCTAATGATGAAATTACAAAGACTAATATGTTCCTCTTTACAGTTGAGTCTCTCCTGCTGACTGTCAGGAAGCCAGTGGCCTTGATGGAGAGGCTCACACAGCACAGGACTGAGGAAGGTCGCTAGTCAATGGAAGGACCCAAATCCCCGCCATCATCCATGAGTGACTGTAGAAACACTCTCTCCACTCTGCCTTCGAGTGAGAGGATAGTCAGGTGATGCCTGCAAGATCTCAAAGGGGATCCCCTGACCCACACAAAGCTTGAGACAGTAAAGCTTTCAGCCAGTGTTTGGGATTGTTTGGCCATGCTGCCACAGATGACCAGTGTGGTTAAGTACTTAAACTAGGCTTGCTATTGGTAGGCCATTACTCAGAAGCTAATGAGCAAGAACTTGTCACCCTGGGCTGCTAATTTCAATGATATGAGCCCTTCCCTAAGGTTCCACAGTGTGCTGTAACAGATGGTATTGTTTGACTAGTGTGTGTTCCTGTTCCTAACTGCTCTGACTTTCCCAGGAATCCATCTGTCCTTTATGGTTAAAATGTTGATAGCAAAACACTTCTGTCCTTTACTCTGATGGAGCCAGTGATGATGAAGCTTCAGCAATCCCAGCACTGGGGAGGCTGGATGGTCACTAGTTCAAGGCCACCCTGGAACACATAATCTAAAACAAGAATCCTGGGCTACATAGTAAGAAATTAGTTCAAAATAAATAAATCAATAGATATAAATTGATAGGTGACAACTAGATCTCTTTTTTTGACTGAGAAGTAAATATTCTATCTTTTCTTACCAGATGCCATACATATTTAGTGTCTAACAACAAGAATCATAGGACTTTAAACTTTCAAGATGACCAAACAGTAAAGAGAGGGTGAGAGGCCATTTATTGTCGTGGTGACCTAAGCAGCCTCCAGAGCATAGGCTGGGGGATTAGTTGGCGTCTCTGCTTCCCATCATGTCTGTCTGTAGTTCCTTTGGTTTCTGTAACAGCAAAGGTCTTGGCCCTCAGTCCCACCAAACTGAGCAATCAAAACCTTCCAAATCAATGTCCTTCATTCATGTTACACATTCTTGCTTCCTACAGCCTTCTGTGGGATCCCTGTGTACAATCCTCAGAACACCCTGGAAGACCATGTGACTCTCAGGTGTGTCCGATATTGTGTTTGATAGCAGGTTGCAAAAGTGCTGTTGGAGATTTCAAACAGCTTTTCTTTTTTTCTTCTTTTACTAAAAATAGATTCTTGGGGCTGAAGAGATGGCTCAGAGCTTAAGAGCACTGGCTGCATTTCCAGAGGTCCTGAGTTCAATTCCCAGCAACTACATGGTGGCTCATAGCCATCTATAATCTTTAAAGAAAAGAAAAGAAAATGTTGCTAGAATCCAAACAAATACAGAAAAATAAATAAAAATAGATTCTTTTCTCACATATTACATCCTTATTACAGTTTCTCCTTCCTCTACTCTCCCAACTCTTCCCCACCTCCCCTCTTACCCAGATCCACTTCCTTTCTGTCCCTCACTAGCAAAGAACAGGCTTCTAAAAGATAATATTAAAATATAGCAAAATATAATACAATAAGATAAAACAAAACCTATCACAAAATCTATCAATTTTTCTATGGATTCTAATAGGAATTAACTGAAGAACAATCTACTTGTCAGAAATCTGTTAAAATAATCCCTCAGGAAAATCACTGCTGTGACAATCAGTTAAAAATGGGAAATTGCAGTCAATCCCAAGGGTTTCTTGGAAACAAAATTTCACATAACCATACTGGGTGATTTTTTTTCTCTGGCTACTAGTTCAATTGTGTTGTTGGCGCAACTCTCACCTCATATGCAAGTCCTGCCAGAGAAGCCACTACAAAGGAGCAAATCCCCAAGTAAGAACATCACTCACAGCCTGGGTTGGGGAGGAGGGCTTGATCCCCAGAGGGATGATGTCACACTCCTAAGGTGAGCTTTCAGCTTTCATCAAGATGCTCTTCCCCCTTTTGTCCCTCCTGGTTATGGCCTCTGTGTGTTTCCCAGGCTCCTGTCTCATTAACATACAAACATCTATTTCTTTCAAGTTGTGACTGAAAGGCTGGATGGCTAAATGGAAAGAAAAAGTGATCTTCCCCAAGTCATACCTGTCTTACTGGTTACCTTTAAGGATTATTTTCAAAATGATGCCATTAGTTCACTTAGATTGTCATAATAACACCCCTGCCAGTAAAAGTGGGCTGGAAAATATGCTTTATGTACAGAGCTGAGCCAGAAACTCAGCTGCATAGCCCAGATGGTAGAGAGACCTCTTCTAGGCTGGCAGGCTACATATACAGGAAGAGTCAGCTGAATCAAATTTTCTTTGTCGGGTTTCTGTATTGGTGGACTGAGTCCTGTGCACTCAATAAGGTTTTTGAAGCCATTAGCAGATGATTCCAGAATTGCATGGAATAATATGGAAGTCAAATTCTTGTCTGGGATATGATTCGAAAAAGAAAAGACTATAGACTAAGCTTTGGGGCCTTGGATTATCTCAATAGAAAGTTGGCTATTTAGTGGAATTAAGCCTGAGAGAATCAGAAGTTGTAATCAAAGCGCTGCAGCTCCCCCAAAGACTTTTTTGAAAATAAAGTTTTCTTCTAACTTTTTGAGAGGGTTTGGGTTTTTTGTTTTTGTTTTGGAGAGGGAGGGAGTTGTTTGTTTAGAGACAGGATCTCATTGTGTCACCCTGTCTAGTCTGGAGCACACTATACAGACCAGGCTGGTCTCACAGAGATCCACCTGCCTCAGTCTCCCAAGCATGGTATTAAAGGTTTGCACCACTGTGCCTGGCTCTTGTAGCATCTTAAGAAACAAAAGGGTATAGACTACAGCTGTGATGTCACCTGATCATGGAGGAAAGGAGGGACAGGATGAGTCATCTGACTGTCTTCTCTAGACCCCTCCAGATACCTCCTCAGCTATAACAGTGCAACGAGCCTGGCACCAGTTCTCCTTAATTTGACCCCCACCCCAATCAGGTAAGAGAGTTAACCATCTTAAAGTCTTGGAGGCAGACACTAAACTAGTTAAACACGTATACATAAATAGATACTGTCCTAGATGAATCAGAATATTAAGCAGAAAGTAAATTATGAGAGGAGAGTAGAAAGAGGGAGGGGGAGGGGTTGCAATGTGGGGTAGAAAAACTGTGGAAATCCTCACTAAGAAGGTGGCATATGGGTAACATGTGATGTAGACATAGGCTTGACATGTTCACCAAAGAAGATGAACAAGTCTGAAAGTCAAGAAAACCAATAGTACCATGTTCAAGAAGCGGGGGTGGGGGATGTTGGGGGGAACGGGACACATTTTATGTAAGGGGCATATGTCAACCATCTCAGTGACATCAGTGGGCTAGGAGATTGTAGCACTGAGAACTGAGCATGAGTGCAGCAGAATGGAGGCCACCAAGGATCAGGAGCAGAGTCACTTTGGTGGAGAGACAGAGCAGGAATGTGACAGTGATAGCTTGGTGGGAGATCAGGACAGACATCCGAAATGAGAAAATGCGTGCCACTGGGATTTTTGCCACAAAGGGAGGGAGAAAAATGAGACACTAACCAAAGTGGGGGTGAAAGCAAGAGTCCTACCTGTTTTGCAATGGGAGAGATATCATAATCTCTGTACATATGCAGTGACACCTAATAGCCAGGGAGATGCTGATTGGGAGAAAAGCCATCCACTAGCTGGGACAGTGCTCTGGGCCAGCCAAGGTATAGTGCTCTGTCACTGAGAGTGGAGAAAATGAGCCTTGGTATGAAAGTGAATAGATGTAATGTGAATTTGAGCATGTCTTTGTGATTTATGACATCCCAGGGGACAGAACTTCAGTGGAGAAATGGGGCGAACTGGGAATTGGAGCTAGAGATTTTCAGAGAGAAATGACTTGCCACCGCAAGGCACAGGTGTTGTGAGCCAGACTCATAAGGTCACAGGTATTTTGCAAGGGGACTGAGGAGTTGAGCATCAATTAAATAGATCTTGTGATCATATTCCCCTTTATAGAAATGGCTCATGATCTTTGATAACGTAGTCAGTTATGACTGCTACAGCAAAACAGACTAAAATTTTTAGCCTGGTGAGGGGGCTTATGCTTAAAATCTCAGCACTCAGTAGGCTGAGGCAGAATTCCCAAGAGTTGAGGATACACATGCAACACCCCCCCCACATACACACACATACACACGCAGACACACACACATCATCAGCATCATCAAGCTCCCATTGATGAACTAATTTGTTTCTCATATTTCTAGAGGGTAAAAACAAAGTGGGGGGAGTAGGGACTGTTTCTTTTCCCCTTTTTTTTTTTCAAACACTAAATAAAACCTTTGTATTCTTTGACAAGTTCACACATGTAAGTAATATATCCTGTACATCTTCACACACCATCACCCTCTCTTATTACCCTATTCCCACTGAATCCCTTCTTCTCAATGAGTATCCCTCCTGTTTTAATTTGTTTTCTTTTGTTCGTTTGTTTGTAATCTGCATTAGCATGAAGGGTCATTTACATAAGCACAGACTACACCATTGAAATAATTACTCCTCCTACCAGCAGCCATGAACTGCCAATAGCTCCTCAGTGAGGGGTGAGAGCCTCCTGAGCCGCTCTCCCTCATCCATGCTGGAATATTGATGGCTCCATCTTTTGCAGGTCTGAAGCAGATAACTACTTCTGCTGTCGTGAGTTCATGAGCGCAACAGCCAGGTCATGTCCACAGACACTGCTTTACAGCGGTCCTCCTCCTCCTTTGACTTTTACATTGTTTCCTGCCCCTCTTTTACTATATTTCATGAGCCTTGGAGGGACTGATACAGATGTCTGTTTAGGGCTGAACCCTCAACAGTCACTAATTCTTTAGCGCTTTGACCAGTTTTGAGTCTCTGCACTAACCATCCCCTACTGCAAGCAGAAGGCTGAGGTCTTAACTAGTCGTGAACCCCGTGTGTGCCCACTGACGCATTAGTGGTATTACTGGTATGGAGTTAAGCAATAACTTTATGATTGGATTTGAGACCCACTCCACAGGAAAGAATTCATGTCTAGTACAATAAACCTGCTCAAAAGTCCCTTGCTGGGGAGGTTGCAAGCCCTAGGGAGTAGAGGAATCCACTGCTGGTTTACTGAATGGACATGATATCAAACCACTTCTAAATAGTTCTGTTTATACCCACAGAGTAGTTCTAATGTCTGTTCCTCATAATATATCTGATAAAAGGAACCCTGCCCTATGATCACATATAAATCTTTCTCCTTCCCAAAAGTATCACTCCTAAATATCATGTTGGAGTTTAGAGCTCCAACATGTGAATTTGGGGGATTCAAGCATACAATCCATAACACATGATTGGAGACTAAATAGGTACAGGACACGTGGTTTGATTACCAGGCCACAGTAAAGCTACACTCATGGTTAGTGTCCATAATACACAGCAATTAGCTTCACAGAGATAGGCATAAGTAGGAAAGAGGTATGCTAGTGGTTAAAGCAACGGAGTAGGGCAAAGTAAAAGCTGGACAGGAACTTGGTTTCTAAAAGAGAGTGACATCCAGCCAGGTAGGTAAGGCTTGTAACCTTATACCTACTCAGGAAGCTCAGGCAGGGGGGGTTACAAGTTCAGAGTGAGTTCAAGGTCATCCTGGGCCACTTCACTAGATCCTTTCTCAAAACAAAAAAGGAAAAAGAAGAAAAAAAGAGAAATATAGCAAAAAGAACGGGGCACAGTGGTAGATTACTTGGGTTCAATCTCCTGTATTGCCAAACAAATTTAAATAAGTAAATAGAAGAGATTACGTGGTTGCTTATGGGACTTAAAAGGGATGTGGAAAGACATGCAAACAAGAAGACAGCAAAAGAGAAATGGTAGTGTGGTCAAGTAGCACCTACTGAGGTGAACAGCTGCTGGCCTTAGAGGGACTGAGCTGGGAGGTAGTGCCTCCCTCTCCTTAAGAGGGAGGCTTGTAATTCAGTAAGTAGTGCATGGTTTTGGAAACTGGTTGTGACATAATATAAGGAAAATCAGGAAGAAGTGGCTGTGCCCAGAACAATGAGGAACGAGAGAATCATGTTTGTGACAGGGGACTAAAAGACCTAAGTATACAGGGAGATATCCCTGAGGAATGTTCAAACATGAACGTTAAAACATAGAAGACGTATGCCTTTAGTGTCATACTGAGCATGTCCTAAAGGCCCCTTCATGAATCATTAAGTAATCTAGAAGAAGGTATCTGATAATTCTTTTGCTATTTATTGTTCGAGTAGAGTCCACGTGTTAGGTGTTAACCTGTAGATGCTGTGCAGGAGAGAAGTAACCTCAAATATTATAATGCCACAAGGCCTGCTGGTACCACAGCTAACCTAGCAATCCTATGCTACTTCTTCAAACTATATATAAGCAGCCAGTTCCTTCGTATATTTTGAATAAGCATCATCATCTTAATGATTTCTTCATTAATGAGTGAATACTCTTTTTTGGCAAGAAGGTACTGAGAATTGAATTCAAAGTCTCAAACAAGATCAATATAAAATCTACCACAAACCCATAGTCCTTGCTTAGATTGCTAATCTTTGATATGAGTTTGCTCAGTGTTTTGTGAGAGTCATGTTTTTAACTTTTGAAAGAGTAAACCTCAACTGGAGGATGTTTTACTTAATTTTTCTGTTGCTGTGAAAAAATACCCTGGAAAAAACAGCTCCAAGGAGAAATGGTTTATTTTGGCTTACAGAAATGGATGAATACAGTCTATCACAGCAGGAAGACAAGGCAGCAGGCAAGGAAAGCATGGTGACAGGAACAGGAAGCTTCTGCATTCTGGAGGCACAGCATGAACAGGAAGTGGCTGCAAAGTCTCCTCCCAGTGACCTACTTTCTCCAGCAGGACTTCACCTCTCAAGGGTTCCATGACCTCGTCAAACAATGCCACCAGCCTGGGATCAAGTGTTCAGACACATGAGCCTCTGAGGAACATGTCATACTGAAACCACAACAGGAGGTTATTAAGATCATCAACAGTTTTCATGAAAGTAGCTGTGGAAATACCAGTGAATCAATACCTAAAGTCTTTAAAGAGAGAGGTGAGTAGTGGTGTTGCTAGATGAATGGAGATCTAAGAACGGAAAAGGGTGTGTATTGTGGGGTAGACTCAGTGGTAAGGCTTTAAGGACTCATGAATAAGAACAGACAAGCAATAATGAGACAGCAAAGGGATGCCTATCCTCTCCTTAAGACCACATGGAGTAGGCAAACATTTGAAAAGGAAGCAGTGTCCTTAGGGTATACATAGGTTTCAGAAATAGCAGAAGATAAAGGAGCCATTCATAGAAAAGTTTGGGAACATAGTATATGCCGCAGGTGCTAGACTATAGGGTTCCAAACACACACACACACACACACACACACACACACACACACACACACACACACACCTTCTTTTAGAGAACGTGTACAAATCTTTCACCTTTTAAAATTGGCCACCTCCCCAAATCATATATGGAAGCCTTGATATCCACTACTTCATGATGTGACTGAATTTGGAGATAGTCTTTGTCTCAGTCCCTTTGTGATGTTATATATAGTAAAGTACCTGATGGCCGGGCATTGGTGGCACATGCCTTTAATGTCAGCACTCTGGAGGCAGAGTCAGGCGGATCTCTGTGAGTATGAGGCCAGCTTGGTCTACAGAGCGAGTGCCAGGATAGGTTCCAAAGCTACACAGAGAAACCCTGTCTCGAAAAACAAAAACAAAACGAGCAAACAAAAGTACCCAAGACTAGGTTATTTATCATAACATTAACTTACTTCTCATTGATCTTGAGAATGGGAAATCCAAGGTCAAATTCAGAGAGTTTATGACTCGGCCATCTGTTGTCCCCAACTTTCAAGGTGATATATGGCCCCACATGAGGGTGGGCAGAAGAGATAGAGATAAACCCTGTGTCCTCACAAGGAAGAAAAGACAAAGGGGAAAATCAAGCCCTTTAAGTGCTCTTCTAAGGGCCGAAACCCCTACTAACTTAACCATCCCCTTCATCCCTGACTCTTAACATTGCCTTGTGTGTGACTGGACTTCAACAGCAAATTCAGCTCTTGGAGCCAAAGGAGGACTTACAGGGCTGTTCCCATGACTGCTGTTTTCCTTCATGAGGGGAGAAGCTTTGCACACAGAAGTAAGATTAAATGAAGAGGCTGGGAGAAGAAAGCTATCTACAAGCTTCAGTGGGGATAATCTCAGACCCCCAAACTATGAGGAATTCAGCTGCCGAGAGAACCCCCAACTCCAGTCTTCAGTGCTTTATTGGAAAGCAACTCAAGTCACCTCCCTTTTCTTTCTCTACTCACAGTGGCCTCCATGAGGACTGATGAGAACCTCTTTTCATAGTGTGGCCCTCTGTGTGTGTGTGTGTGTGTGTGTGTGTGTGTGTGTGTGTGTGTGTGTGTGTTCTCCCATCTCCCTCACTGAAGTCATCCGGACTAGATATTAAGTGTCCTGGAGTGAAACCTCAAGCAGTTCCTGTAGTTCTTCCAAGGCCTTTTATTTCATCTTGTCTGAGTAACTAAAAGAGCTCCGCGCAATAATCTGCACTCTGAATTTGAGTGAAGGCTGGAGTACTTCCCTTCCGAGGATGACTGTGAGGCAAGAGGTGTGACTGGCTTTCTGTCACTCCAACAGTTGATTTTTCTCCCTCATCTTTACTCACCAGGCCCTGTTTCTGGTCTTTTCCAGGGGTGGTGAGAAGATCAGGTTTTGGGCAATCTTTCATGTTTTGTTCTCTGCAAGGAATGGGGCAGTGCTCAGGCTTCATGCTAGTCTCTGGCTGTGAACCTCCTACTTTGACTCGTGTCACTTAGGCCTGCACCTGGCCACCAGATTTCCTCTCCTCTCCTGACTCTCCACAGAAGTCTCTCTGAAGCAGTTTTCTCCTGAGAAGACTTTAAGCCAGCTCCTTTCCACATAGCTACTGACCCCATATGTGCCATGCTGGGATGGAAGTAAACACGCATCCAACAATACCTGTTATCCTGGTACTGATGGGCACTGTGGTCCTTCGTGGCTAATGGCAAGAATCAAATTCCAGTTGACGAAGTCCAAGGGCTATTCATGCAGCCTAGGAGGGGGTCCCCTACTCCCTCAGGCTTTTGTTTGAGAAGTCATGTTTCCCTGTGTTGAGGAATATTTGTTAGCATCCTGCTCTTTTCTCCCTCTTTAATTCCTTGTCTTATTAGACTTAGAGTTTGGATTTCCCCAATATAAGCTTACAGAGTCTCCTAGAATGTGAGGACACTGAGACCATTGTCAGCAGCCTTTGTGCTTGCAGAGTAGACTTTGTGTGACAACCGTTGGCTCTAACCCTGTGCTGTGGGCCTGAGTACAACCTTCTGGCATGACTGTGGGACCTAGTACTTCACAGAGACTGTCAGGAGTGATCATTCCCAGCGTATTTCCAGATGTAAAGAGCTGTGGTTCACAAAGCCTCCCATTTCAGTGACGCACACGTGCCTCTAACTGGGCAGGTGGGATCCTTCCCATCTGAAGGCTCCTTCGCTATCTAAGAATTCCCAGTGGATCAGACTTGGGGAAGAAGGCTAGTCCTGAAGACACCACAGCTGCCCTGCTGCCCTTCCCAGGCATTTAACATTGTGATGTGTCACACCCAAAATACCTAAGGCAGCTGAGATACTTCAAGATGACAATAGGAGGTGATGAGTGACCTTCGTCTACTGCTGGCACCATGCTTTGCTAGTGTGAAGCTAAGATACAGGACATTTGCCCGGAGCTATAGTGGACCCAGAGTGCACACCTGAGGGAGAACAGCCATAAGGCCCACAGTTCCACAACCTTGATGGAACCCTGGGGTTTTTGTTTGGTTTTGGTTTTGGTTTTCCCATTCCTCTCCTCAGACCATGGCAACTCATAATCAATCTAGCCTCAGTCCCTTCAGGGAATAGTCATTTAAAGAGGAAGGATCCACAGCAAAAGCATCTTTGAAAGACATTCAAGACCACTGCATGTAGAACCAATAGACATGTCTACACACCCACAGTGCCCACCCCTCAGGCCCACGCCATAGGCCCCTGTCTTAGCCCTGGCCCTCCTATTGCTTTGAAGGATGAGCTCAAAGAGATGGGAGTTGTGAGCCTGACTGAAAAGGTGGGCAGGTTTCCAGGCAGGGGCGAGGCCCCATGTGGATGCTGAATACAGGTCTGTGCTGGGCGGTCAGCTTTACTCTCTTCAAACATCAAATGGCAGTGTTCTCCAGCCGGAGACATTCTGAACCTGTCACAGCATGTAGGCACGAAGGGAACCACATGAAACGAAGCTCTCTTGAACCTAGGCTGGGCCGGGCCGACTGTTTGTTTGTTTTGTGTGTTGTTTTCTTTTAATACTTTTCAGTATCAAAGCCTTTGCTGGATTGTTTTTGGTGCAGCAGTGAGAAATTCTGTCTCCAAGCAAAGGTCACTGGATTGGGCTTTTGGATTTAGTGACGGTGGAGGCTATAATTTTTCTTGCTGGCAGTACTGGGCTGCTGGAGAAAATTATAAAAGAGACATTGTGCCTCTCTGCTGCATGCGCTGAGACCAAGGAAATGGAGGGAACGGAAAGTGACGCTTATCCGACTTTGACTTAGAGTTGTTTGCCCAAATGAGGGCAAAACAGCTTTCAGGGCCAAGAAGAATCATCAGAGCTATGAATCAATAGGGCTGAGAATTTTAGCCATGCTCATTGAATCCTAATGCTGACAATTATTCTCTCCACACTTCCCCCACCGGTCAGTGTTCTACATAGAAACGTGCTTCCGCAGTCTAGGCAGCCACTTAGCAACTTCACCTAACTTTAAATGCTGACCTTGGTCCCTCCATAACGGTCTGGCATGCAGTTCATAAGCATGCTCAGAACCCCGGGCTGGCCTGCACCACAGCCGGCCTAAGCTGGCTTGGACAGGACAAGTTGTGACTGAGAGAGACTGAAAGAAGGTACTATTTTCTGTCGAGAGCCAGGGAGCCCCAAACAGAGTGGACTGAGGAATTTATTACCTGAACAACTTTAGCTGAACTTTGGGAAACATGACACAGCATGGGCAACAGCCCAGAGAATCCAGCCTGACCTGTTGCCTCCCAAAGCGGGCGTTGGTGTGGAGCCCAGGTGTAGATAAGCAGACCCAACCATAGCCAGCCAGCAGCCTCTGACAGAACCATCACTGTGCCTAGGCAGGATGGAAGGGGTAGACCACCTGCCATCTTGAGATCTCAGTAGCAGCTCCTGGACGAGAAGGACAATGTCCACGGCTCGTATGTACCAGACTTACAAGCTGGAGACCAGATGTGGCACCTGCAGAGCTTTTGAAGCTACATTCAAGGTTGCTCCCCACCCCCCAGCTCTGGGATCAAATGGCATCCACACGGGCCAGGGAAATTCTCATGCCAGCAGCTGTGAAGAAGTGTCAGAACTTCCAGCCAGGGCTGGAGGCCCCTTCCAGGTGCCAAGGACTAGAAAATTGCCCTCTTTCCTAACGGAACACTGCCTTTTCTTCCCCGTGCCAATTCAGTGCTAATACTTCCCCATGATGGAATTGGTCTGTAAGGACTTCTTGCCTCACGGCAAAGGCTCCTGTGCACTTATATACCACACGGAGAAAGGAAGGAAATCTAGACTCTGACCCTGGTCCATGGATGGTGACAGTGTCCTTTTACTTTGTCAGGACTTGTGGGGAGCCAGAGTCTTGGGGGCAGCTGGAGTCGTATGCAGTCTGTGACTGGCCTTAGAGGAGAATGAAGGAGAGGACTCATGATAGTGGCCCGCCTGGACCTCTCTAGCACATCAAAATACTGGGGTTGCCATTTTGTTTTGCTTTTGTCTTGGGGTTTTTGTTTGTTTTGGCTGGAGAGTCATGCTTTGGCGCACAAGTGAGATACCATGTTTGCATTGCCCCATCCCTGAAGGGCAGAATGACTAACTTTAGCAATGCCCACCATGGCCCAGCCCTAAGGCAATACACCTGGTCATGTCTGGTGGCTGTTCATCTTTGCAGCTGATGCCACTAACAGACTGCTGCAATGGGTCATCACAGAAGGATGCCCCACACCGCAATGTCGCTTCAGTATTCTGTCTATCACCTTCATGTGACAGCTAAGAGAACAAAGGACCCTGTGGCTTGTTCACAGTCTGAGGGTGAGTTTTAGGAAATCCCAGGCTGGAGGCGGCTCATGTGGCTTTCTCCATAGTTACCACTTTCCTCCCTCTGTTACCTCATGTCCATTTATTTCCACAGCCAAGGAGATTTTCAAAACGCAGGGGAGATGAAGACTTAGCTCATCTTACATGCTAGGAAAGCTGTAGCGAGAGAAAGAAAGAGAAACTATTTCTTGGATGGTTGAAGTGACTTTGGCATCACACAGATGGCTACAACCTGTCCTGAATATCTTGGAGAGCTTGGGAACAATGGTCTTTCTGACTTCTTCTCTGTTCCATATTTTAACTTTTCACGTCTGTGCTTTGCTTGAATAGAATATTCACAATACATTAATCTCCTCTAGCTCTGATTTCCAGGGCCTCCTCTAGAAAAGAAAAAGGTATGTTGTATGTACAAAATACTGCTTATATAGTCAAGGCCTTTCCTGCTAAATGCTATTGCATATCTTTGCCCCACCCCCCCCCTGTTTATCTATAGGCAAAATGTCTCCTAAGTAGGAAAGATAAAGGACATGGAAATGGGATACCATGCCAGACATGAAGAAATGAGTGGGACCATTTAGAGCATCCATTCAGCTTGTCACAGCTCCATCCCATTTCCCTGAATGACTTGTTTAACTTTTGGAAGGTATCAGATGTGCTGCGGTGTAAATAATATTTGAACAAGAGGGAGATTATTAAGTTGCCAACTAAAAAGGCATTTGAAAGATAGCCCATTACTGTGTTTAAACACCCCTAGCATTAGTGCACTTGGAAACCTCTTCACATGGAGTAGTCGTTTAAAAACAACACTCTTTGTTCTGTAGGAGGTGCCCAGCTCCCGCCTGACAGCCAGCACTTAGGGGAGTGCGGAGACTCCAGACAGCCTTATCGTTGGCAGACTGGGCACTAGGAGTCAGGTGCACTTATTCTGCCTGGAAACCACAGGCTCCCACCCACAATGAATTCGGGCTCCAGTTAAGTGCTTAAGGTGTGGGGCAACTCTGAGAAAAAGTGCACACCATTAGCCGGGATCGCTTTGGATGCTTACGGACTGGGCTCTGGTGAAGGGCTTTTGGTTTTGTTGTGTTTGTCTTTGTTTTAAGAGAGGAAGAGAACACCATACTTGCAAAAGGAGAATGAGTACTGGCTAATAAACGTTTCCAAACTTCTGATTTCTTCCCTCAAACCCAGTTAGTTGGAAGAGGCTGAGAGAAGGGGGACACCCAGTTCCAGGGCTAAGAATGACTGATGTGGGCAGAGCAGATGACCTGAGGAGCTAGAGAAAGGCAGCAGGAGAGTACGTGGCTCTTAACAGGTTTAAAACTCTAGAAGGCAACCTTTGATCACCAGCAAGAACCAGGCAGGGAAACTTAATTATTCCTTTCTTAGGAAGAAAAACAAATAATCTTCCATTAGGTGAGTTGTGATCTTTTCAAAGCATCAAGCTCCTGTTTTGTTTTTGTGTGTGTGCGCGTGTGCATGTGCACGTGTGCGTGTGTGTGTGTGTGTGTGTGTGTGTGTGTGTGTGTGTGTGTGTGTGTTTCTGAGACCGGATGTGACTCCATCGTCCAGGCTGGCCTTGAATTCAAGATCCTCTTGCCTCAACTTCTGCAGACATGAGATTACAGGCTTCTGCCAGCAGACTTAGCTGTTCTTACTTTTACTGGGAGCTTCCTCAGAATACCAGGGATTAAGAATGGCTGTGTCACTTTTACATCTTAGAAAATAGAGGGATTCAAGTAAGTATCACACACTTACTGCAGTTGGACTATATAGGACCTGGGAGCAGAGGGGAGGCAGAAATTCTCTTATTGTATCTTTTGGGGGGGATGTTGCAAAGGTCATGGAAAAATGAGAGGACTACACTTAACTTCCTAAAGCCCTAAGCCCTCTACTCTCTATTGTGCAAGTTCAAAGTTACTTCTGAGCTGATGGAGCTGGGAACAGGATGGGAGATAGAAGACAGGCTATTAGAATTGAAAAAATTAAAACCCCTTAAACCAAAGGGAATGCTACCAGAGATACAGTCTGCCTTGATGCTCCAATAGGATGCCATCCTGTAAACATGCCTCCTATGATGCTCAGTGTTGCTTCTCACCCTGGTGGGATCTGGAATGTCCTAAGGGAAAAACTTCCCGGTACACCTGACTATTTGGGTTAAGTCTGTTTCTGGACAAGCCTGAGGGAGTGTTTGACCTGCTTAGATGAGATTTGCCCTGATAGAGGATAGCACCATTCCTTTGGTTTGAGTCTTGTACTGAATAAAAAGCAGTAGCTAACTGAGCACTGGAATTCATTGTTCTCTGTTCCTGACTGCGATACAACTTGACCAGCTGACTCAAGCTCCTGTCAGCCAGACTTTCACACCACGATGGACTGTACTCTTGAACTATGAGCCCAAATAAATCCATTCTCCTTTAAGGTGTTTTGTCAGGGTATCTCGTTGCAGCACCAGGAAATCACTAAGATATCAATCCCCTCCCCAAACACCCAGAAATGAGGCTTACTAGCCAATCCTGTATCTCCATCCCAAAAGCAGGTTCTGGAGTCAAAGAGCCTTCATGAGACATTTGACAGCCTTAAACAGTGGTACCAAACTTCACTTCCTTCCCTTGGGAAATGGAGACAGAGCTATTGCTCAATGGAGTCAGGAAGGTTTTCTGCCTTTGTTGTAGCTGTTTTATGCTATGACCTCCAGGAAGTGACCTTTCCTTAGGCCACCTTGGCAAGGTCCCCAATTGAAGCTGCTTGGCCTTATCTCATCTGCACTCTAGGATGGGGAGAGATCCTAGGGACACATGCCAGATCCCTTGGTCATAATCCCTGGGTAGGGAACAACGGAGCATAAGGTCCAGTTTATGCTACAGCAGTATCAGTATCTGGCACTGACTAAGATGGCTAAGGCTTGGACATCTGGGGTTTCATGAGTCGGAACAAAATGCCTACACAGAATGCATGGGGAGCCCCAAAGTAAGCAGAGATGTAGTGTTGAATTAGTGTTCCTGGCAGAGTGCCAGTTTTATATGATTCTGTATGACTACAACCTTGAAACGAGAGGCTTTTTCGTTTGTTTGTTTGTTTGTTTGTTTTTTACTTTTGCCTTCACCAGCTTGCCTGTATGTGTCTGCCTGGATCCCTGTGTACCTACCCTCCATATAAGTTATGAGACCATCTACATGCATACCTGTAACTGCGTGTGAATTCTAGGTGCCTGCAAGCATCTGGCCTGCCAAGCAGCCTTCACTTGGAGTGGATAAATTGTGTCTTATTTTCCCACAACGCTCACAGTCTCTCCAAACTCTTCATCTCTTACAGCCCTCCTCCTTTCTTGACATTGGAGCTTAGATCTCACACCCAACACTGACCACCCCTCCTTTCCTTGTTTGGAAGGAGCACTTGGTCAAAGAGAAGATACCACATTGCAAACATTCCCATTGACCCTGTTTAGCATGACTCCATGCCAACAGCACAGGAATTAAGTGTAGCCCTCTCATTTCTTCATGGACTTGTGCAACACCCCCCCCCAAAGATACAATAAGAGAATTTCTGCCTCCCCTCTGCTCCCAGGTCCTATATAGTCCAACTGCAGTAAGTGTGTGATACTTAAATTTGAATCTTTGTTGGTGAGCCTGTCTGGTCAGTTCCCATTTCTGCTCTTTCAAGAGTTACAAACAATATTATGGAGACATTCTTTTGATGTCCGCCCCCAAGAGCCGTCTCCATGTAATTAATTCCACAAATATTAACTGACCGCCTACTCAGGCATGTTGCAGGTATTCTGCTTGGCACTAGGGATAAAGTCATGAGTGAGGCCGATGCCTGCACTTCCTTTGTATATGCAGTTTGCTGAAATCAGAAAGCAGAGGAAATGACAAATAAAATAATCATAGGCTCTGGCTTACTATGAACAGAGAAAAGTGGAGTGGAGAGAGGTGACTAACACACTTAATTACAATGCCGTGAGCACTAAAGGCATGGCTGAGGATCTACTGGGCATTTTCAATATCACCCTTTTGGACCCAGACTGAGTCTCATGGGTCTCCTACCATCTGGTCTCTGAAATCCAGAAAGGATTTTGTTCTATTTTTCCAAGTTTCTCAGTCTCTC
This sequence comes from Mesocricetus auratus, assembly GCF_017639785.1. Taxonomy (NCBI): domain Eukaryota; kingdom Metazoa; phylum Chordata; class Mammalia; order Rodentia; family Cricetidae; genus Mesocricetus; species Mesocricetus auratus. The sequence goes on from NW_024429196.1 coordinate 10,495,719, forward strand.
TACCCTACTTCTTAAAACAAAAACCAAGGGCTTGCTCTGCAGCCCCTTCTTGCCTGGGACTTGCCAGTCACCTGTTTCAGCTTCCCAGGTCCTGGCGCTATAGGCATGCAGCACCACACCCAATTTTACACATGCAGGGGTTTTAAGTTCTCAAAGTCACACATTGACTCCTCAGAGATATTTTCTAATGCAGGGCCGAGGACTGACACACACATCTTTCCAAAGAGTCATTTCTGGAAAACATAAATCATCTGTGTGCTGTGATGGGGCATGGCACCATGGCAAGCACCCATTCTTAACCTCCTTCGCAGCCAACCCTTCCTTCTTGCTGTCCTTACATGCTGTCACTTCAGGTGGGATTCAGGGGCTACAGAAAGCCCCTAAGACACTGTAGAGCACTTTCCTACTTAGAAATAATCTAGCAAGGATTTTTTTCCTGAAAAACTAAGCTATAGAAGTCAGAATTTCCCAGTTGCCCATTTCTCTGACAAGGAAGAGAAAGTTCTAGAAGTCAGAAGTTCTGACGCTGGACTCTATTTGAGAAGACCAGCTTGCAGTGGGGAGAGGGTGCAGTAGGGCCAAATCCCAGAGTCTCTCTAGGAGCTGTGCTCTGAGCTTCACCAGATATATTTTTTATCAAGACAACACAGGCAGGAAAGAACCAATAAAAAATTATACTACTGGGGCGTCTTCTTTTATTGCTATTAGGGCATTTATTCCATGGAAATTGTTACCTTTGGGGTAATTACGAACACACCCTGACATAATGGAGGTCACACCCATGTATGAAATATCATCACTTTGTACGTATGCTTTCAAAGGGCCAGGCAAATTTGAGACTGAAGAACTGGATACATTAGTGCATATTAACATATTTGACTTTTACAGAGGGAAAAGAGACACCTATCCTCCATGTTTTAATGCTGAACAAGAGGAAAAGATACCACTAATTTTGTAGCAACACTATCCTGGGACTATTCATTTCCCATACATCTCTGATAAATCAAAAATGTTCTGGCATGCTGGTCTCCATTGAGTGTGCCTCCCTTGATTCCTAGACTCTGTGGACTGTAAAGGGCATCTTGGCAGAAATGTGCATGCAAAATGATCAGTGTATTTTGCCGTCTGGAATTAGGAGCTTCCAAAGAAGGACTGTGAGCTTTCTCAGGCCAGCTCTTCAGTGTGTAGAGCCTGTGACCTGGACATTTGATTTGATCTTCAGATCTTCAGCTCTCCCAGGCCACAGAACATCCACCCTCCTTCTTGCGACACACATGGAGTCGGGTTTAATGGTTTGTCCTGGGGCCCTATCTGAGACTGGAATCAAAGTTGACATTCAAAACAAAGAACACCATCATCAACCCTACAGAACAACGAAAGCCATTAAAAGCTGGACCAGGACTTGTGTCGCCACAGAGGGCAGACAGGTTTTTTTGGTTGCTTTTGTCAGACTCAGAGCTTGATAACTGGGGCGTGGTTTACTGGCTAGAGGACGCTGAGTCATCCCTTCTAGCATTTAAAACCCGGAAGCAACTCCGTGCTTCTATTTGAGGGTCCCGTCTGTGGCAGACTCTATCACATCGTCTGCTTTCATATCTGTACAGGGTCATATGTTGGTCTAACAGGAGAATAAATGGGGCTGAAGACCCAAACATAAAGACTAATGTGTGAAAGAAGCCAGCTGGCAAGAGAAAACTGAGCCTTTGGCCACCTAAACTTCCTACAACAAACTGAGCATGCTCAGTTAAGCTCGCAGAGGAACACTGAAAATCCTTCCTGGCCTGAACTTGTACTGACAGAGCATGGGTGGGGAAAGACCACCAAATGCAAACTTGGAGAGGAGGGTGCTGTATAAATGTCCTATAAAAGGGGTCAGGGACTACACAGTCCAAGGCTTGCTGGTCTCTTTCCTCAGTCTTGACAAGCTGTCTCTGTCTCTAACCACCTGCAGTTCTGTGGGACCAGGCTCAGGCTCAGGTTCTTGGCTCCTAAGCCTGTTTTACCCGATAGTGTGGGACTTCTCATTCCCTGAAGGCTCACCCCGCCATTTCTTGTTCGCTGACCACCCTTGCAAAAAGCCTAGCCTCTGTTCCTGTCTCCATAACCTCTGCCAGGCAACTGCCAAGATCTACAGCTTACCTACTCTGTTGTTTTTCTCACAAACCCTAATAAAATTATTTTCAAGCTCCCTCCTGAGAACATTTTAAGACTCCTTTACTAATGACATTAAGAACCCAAAGGGGTCCTCAGTTTCCCCAGGAACAGTGGGAATTTAACCGGAGCTCCAGTTACCTCCTGCATGATGTCTGGAAGCAAAGGAGTTGGATTCTGGGTCCTCTGACTCTCCAGCTGTTCTAAGAGCTCCAGCCTTACACAAAAGCTGCAATTATTGGGTACCCAAAAGCTGCTTCCCTCCCTCCCTTCCTCTCCCCCTTTCCATTTTCAGTTCTTTCCCCCCATTCTTCTCTTGGAAAGAAATGTTTGAAAAATAATCTCTTTTTTAAATTTTTACAAATTCATTCCTAGAAATGTGTGTTTTGCGATACCAGAAGAAAGCATTGGATCCCCTACCCTACAAACTAGAGTTGTGGACAGTTGTGAGCTGCCATGTGGGTACTGGGAATTGAACCTAGGTCCTCTGGAAGAGCAGCCAGGGCTCTTAACTACCGAGTCATCTCTCCAGTCCAGGGAGCGAATCTCTAACAGCTCTCTATGTGTCTGATGGTTTGCTCATAGTTTTTCATTTACCCTCCCAAGGCCCTACAGCCTGGCTTTTTACTCTGTGGATGTACCGTGAGAAAATTGAGTTTCAAGTAAATTCAAACACTTTCCAAAGTCTTACTCCTTCATCCTGCTACATATGAGACTTGAAGCCGTGTTTGTCTCAGTTTATGTCCAAGTTTCTATCCTTTCTATAGGCCCAATTCTGATGAATAGAGGCTGATAATATACACAAAGGGGAAAAAACAAAACAAACAACAACAACAACCTGAAAGACAAGTCAAGCCAGGGTATGGATCAATGGATATCAAACGTCTGTTCATAAGATGTATAGAAGATACTTCTCAAAATGAAGAGTGCAGTGGCCCAGACTGGGAAGTTCTAATTTTGTGTCTTTTTTGAGGGAAGACTAGGAGATCTGTATTTTGGCAAATAGCTCAGAGTCACTGGGCATAAGAGACCAGGATCATAATTTGAGAAGCACACAAACGGGGACATTATTTGTTAGTATCTACTTTTGTCCTACCTCTAAGGGGTAAACATATCCCATTCCAAGGACAATGGCTTGCTCTGTGGACATGAAGCTGGGAGTAAGGACAAATAGGAACCCCTCTTTCAGGCAGTGGAATGTCAGGGCAGTTCAGCCTTAAGCAGTCAATTTTATGTAGGGATTCGCCTCCCAGTACTAGTGCTTAGAACTGTTGAATAAGGACCACCAGTCAGTGTCCAATGAGCAACCAGCAAACTAAGGCCAGTCCAGGGGAGACTTTCTTATGCTTTATAAAAGACCGACTCTCCCTTTTTTCTTTTTTTTCTAGAAAGTGGAGGAGTGTCAGTGAGTTCCAGAAGCTCTAATGACAAACACCAGTCTCCTGGTGAGGATCCTTTTGTCACTGCCCAGCCTGCAGATCTGTTGAAAACACAGAATGCGTGTAGCCGGGCGTTGGTGGAGCACACCTTTAATCCCAGCACTCGGGAGGCAGAGGCAGGCAGATCTCTGAGAGTTCGAGGCCAGCCTGGTCTATAGAGCGAGTTCCAGAACAGCCTCCAAAGCCACAGAGAAACCCTGTCTCGAAAAACCAAAAAAAAAAAAAAAAAAAGAAAAGAAAAGAAAGAAAGAAAAAGAAAACACAGAATGCTTCTTGGACAGTGGCTCTCAGTTTGGCTCACCAGAACCCCTGGAATCTTGCTCAAATACATGCTAATGATCCAAGTGCCCCTAGATGCCAGCCTGGCAGGTCTAGTGAGGGTCCCTTGTGTTTGTCACCAGTGCCTGGGGGACAGCAATGCTGCTGCCCCGGAAACAAAGGATCTGCTTCAGCTCTGAATCACACCTTCAGACTTGGGAGTTCCACAGCTGTGACAAAACACAAGCCCTGTGCCACAGTGTATCTCAGAGGAAAAGCGCTTAATCATTTTCTGACCTCTATGAACTGTGGACTCCTCTAAAGCCAGGTAGGGATTTCTCATAATGGTTCTAAGCATGCTTGATGGCATTTTCTTTTAAAGAATAAAAATGAGTGAGTGGAAAGGCCCACATTTTTTGAAGGACTCTATTACGTCTCAGGGTGTCTGTAACTCCAGAGGTCCTGAAGACACTCTATGATGGAACTTATCTTCACACCTGGTGGTCAGACCAACCCTGAAAATGCTGTCTTTTTATCCCAAATGCCAAGTGACTTTCGTCACCCTACACAGAACACTTTAGCCTCAGTGCTTGAAGGGCTTCCCCTATGTCTATTACTTAATATGTGATAATGTGCAAAAAACACAGAAGCTGAATTTGACAAATCTTTGCCCAATTGTGTGTAATTCACAGACCCCTTTTCTTTCTTTTTTGATGGAGGAATTAGTTCTCTGGACATTTGGGGGGTCTTCTCAATTCTAGAACCTCACTTGTTCACATTCCCCTCAGTTCCAGAACCCAGTCAATCACTCACACCCACCCCATTTCCCTCCTTCCTCTTCTCAGTGCTAAGGATTGAACCCAGAGTCTTGTGAATGCTAAGCAAAAACTATATCTCTGGCCCTGTGATGTTAACTTCTTTAGAGGCTGGAGTGATGGCTCAGAGGTTAAGAGTGCTTGCTGTTCTCATAAGAGACCTGAGTTTGGTTCTGAGCACCTCCATTGGTCAAGTCACTATCTATAACCCCAGTTACATGGGAGCAATGCTCTCTTCTGGCTTTCACAGGCACCTGTATGCACATGTGGTACCCATACCTATATTTATGCATCCATACGTAAATATAAACAGAGTAAAATAAAAAATAAATATTTAACCTCCTCAGTAGATGTAGTTATTTTTTTATACAGCAAGAGAGTGATACAATAGGGTTTGAATATCTTAAGCAAGTACTTTTAGAAAATGCTTTGCTGATGATGGAATCCAGCCTTTTCATCCTCCAGCCTCATGGATTAAGCATCTCCTGGATTCTCAGCCTCTCTGATCACAGACAGTTACTGTTGGACTACATAACCCTTAATATGTGAGACTATCTAATGTGTCCCCTTTGGGATATATGTTCACTCTATGAGTTATGTTCCTCTAGAGAAGTAGCTCCTAAGTTGGTGACTGTGACACCTTTGGGTGTCAAATGTTAGATATCCTGCATATCAGATATTTATACTATGATTCATAATAGTATCACATGACAGTTATGAAGTAGCAACAAAAATATTTTCATGATTGGGGTCACTATAGCATGTGGAACTTTATTAGAGGGTCACAGCATTAGGAAAGTTGAGAACCACCACTCTGACTAACACAGAGGTCAGGGTTAGAGTATGCTTGTTTATTTTAACACTTTGATAGGTAGCACTTCCTTTGTTTTCAAAAGAGAGAAATCATGCTGCTCTAAGATGGATTAAGAAAGGAAATGATGATGTTTCTATTTATAGTGCTTTATAACTTAGTAGTTATGATTCCAATTCCAGATTCCAGCTTGGCTTGCATAAAACTCCAATAGAACCATCAGTAGAAGCTTCTATCTGTTTCTCGGCCCCTCCCTTCATTGGTGGAAATACTGAGTCATCCTCTGTGACAGTTGAGGTCCAATGCCCACCATTCTCCCTGGCCAGAAAATCTTGAGGCACATGGCCCCCTTCCCCCCAGGCTGCAAGGAGCTGGGAGTAAGGAGAAAGTAGAACTTAGAGCTACTGGAAAAAAAGAGGAGTAATCAAAAAATGGAAATGAAGAATGGGTCAAAAAAAGGGACAGCCATGGGTGGGGTCATCAGAAAGAGTGAGGATGTGGGAAGAATGAAAAGGGGACCAACTGGATTTGGGGAATCAGAAATACCTTCAAACATCACGCTCAGAAAGCCTTTGTGTTTCTACATTTATTGTGGATGGAAATGTGTAGTTTTGCACAAATTTTGATTTATTTCATTTAAAGATTTCATTGCTGAGCATAGGAAAATGGGTTAGAGGTGAAGTCACGTTCATGTCATTATCCCTGTATTAGACAATGAGCTTCTTGATTACCAGTATCATTTCAAATGTCATATCTGTGCTTCAATTCCTACAAGACTACAACTCCAGTCTTGAGATGTCACTACTCACCCATCCTGTGACTGCCTTCAGCAAGACGGAGTTGGTTCAATGACCTGAAAGACTCCTTCTAAATCTTCATGAACACACTGGGAGGGCTGGCCCCAGTTGACCTTATGTTTGCCCCTGACATTCAACACCTGAGCAACCACACCTGAGAAACTAAGAGGACAAGCCTTGGAAAACTCTAGCTGGTAGTGGGGTTCATTTTCTGCACAGGGTAACAAGTTGGAAAGACATCAATTCAGCTGAGACCTGGGAAACTCAGCGGAGTATTGAGAACTGAAAGCTATTGTCACCTTGCCAATAGGTGGCTAGCCAGCTTAGTGGTTCAATTAGAATTGACACTGAGCAAGCCAAAAGAAAAGACGTAGGGTAACTGTGCCTTCCTTCCCATAGTTTGTCCCATAGTGCCAGGCCCCTCCCACCCACAGGCACGCAGCAGCCCATCAGCTGGTTTTAATCTCCAAGGTTAAATGAAAGCAGAGAAACTTGCATCACCTGACATCTGATACTCATTTGCGAATGTTTATTTCTTTGCAGCACATTATAAACCCTGAGGAAGCATGGACTCCAGTCCACCAGTGTGTGTTCGGGTAGCACACAGATGTTCAATCAATGATGGACGTGTGCTATTCTTTTATACACACGGGTAAGTGAGTGAGTAAGTTATAAGGAAAATCTGAGAGAAATGCTGTGGCAGAAGCTGAGTGACGAAAATTAATGAAACTAATCGTGGGGTGCTGAGGGGCAGGCTTTCTGGGGTGCTTGGCAGAGAGAGTCCGTGACAGAGTAGAGTTCTGTGAGCAGATTCAGATGGGAGCACTAATGAAACAATGCTGACGTCAGTGAGAGTTCATTTGCATATAATACCTAAGTGTCTTTGTTTCTTTTCCTGCCACCAATAGCCAGACAAAAGCAACTTAAGGGGAAAATTGTTGATTTTGGCTCACAATTGAAGGGTGTAGTCTATCACAGTGGGGACATCACCATGGCAGAGCTGGTCACATGGTATCTGCAGTCAGGAAGCTAGTGTTCAGCTCACTGTCTCTCTTCTTAAATACAGCCCAGGACCCAAGTCTAGGAGATGGTGCCATTCAGTTTCAGAGTGAGTCTTCCCAAGTCCATTAGTCTTATTAACATAATTCATCACAGACATATGCAGAGGCTAAAATATCCATCACGGGTGTTCCTGTGGGCTTCTCCACTAGATGATTCCAGAGCTCTATTGACAATTTAGATTAACTATCATATTAAGATAGCAAATACTGGTGGCATTTGGGTAACTCTATTTAAGTATCATTGGTACATGTTTACTGTGCGCCAAGCAAAGCACTTTATATGTATCCCCTCCCAAACACCACTTCTGGGAATGGAACCCAGGGCCACCTGAATATTAGTCGAGTGTTCTACCATGGGGCTGTCTTCCTCTACTCAAGAATCTATATGTCTTGTTCTAATTAAGCCTTAATGCAATCCTGCAAAGTACGCATCCTTCCCATTTTGTAGATGAACCAACTGAAGCTCTGACAGGTCGAGTAATTTTCCAGGCTAATCAGTGAAAAGACTGGGATCTAAACTCTGTTCCGGCCTCTCCATCCCACAGTTGGTGTCCCTACACTCGGTGTAATGTAAGCATCCTCTACTTGCTACATAGCCTCTGCAGACACACAGCCTCTGTTTGACATTGTCTTCTGTGTGTGAACAGCCTCATTTACTTAACTAGACTCCTAATGTTATGCATTTAATGATTCCACTTTCCCCCTTTTAATTGTACAAATAACTCAACAGCGAGGCCCAGGCACATAAAAAATGGTGCATGCTTCTCTAATTATTTCCTTAGGATAAAATCCTGAAAATGTTCTTACTTCAAAGACTGTAAACATATTGAAGGCTTTGCTAGGTACTGTCAAAATGCCTGAGGGGAAGTTCATAAACATGTAAGTTCCCCGTCCTGTGTGGGATTGGCCCTTTCCTTCCCACTTGCCAACACTACGAATCAGCAATCCTTGTCAGTTTTTGGCAGTAGGTCTAAAGGCACAGTGTCATTCTTTAATTTGCATTACATTGATTGATGGTGAGTTTGAAAGCCTTAAAGACAAGTTTATTGGTTGTTGTTTTTGATTGCTAGCATATCCTATAATGGTTTGAATATGAAATTGGCCCTGCAGGCTTAAGTGTCAAACATTTACCTTCCTATCATAGTACTAATTTGGGATGCTCTGGGAACTTTAGGAAAGCCCAGCTGGAGAAGATAGACAGCTAGAACTGGGTGCTTGATGGTGTCCTGCTGCTGGTCCCTTTTTGCCCTGCCTAGAGAAAAAAGTCATTAACAGTTTTACCAGGCTGTCAACTATGTAAGCTACAGTAATGACCAGTCTAGAAAGACAGGTTCCTCTGGCACACCATCCTTCCCAAGTGCACAGGCCAAGAGACCATGATCCCTGAAACTATGAACCAAAATAGGTTGCTAAGTACTGTCAAAATGCCCCAGGGGAAGTTCATACATATGTAGGTTCCTCCATCCTGTGTAGGACTGGCTGTTTTCAACCTATTTGCCAACACTATTAATGAGCAATGTCTGTCAGTTTTGGGCAGCAGATATAAAGCACTGTATCATTCTTTAATTCTCATTACAATGATTGGTGGTTAGTTTGAAAGCCTTAAGACATGATAATAGGATGAGTTCCTTTTATACCACTTGTCAACACAAATCAGCAATCATGGTTGGAGAGAACCACATCCTTAAGTTGTTCTTTCAACTTTCAGGCAGCTTGACTGGTCAGAGTCTCCTTCCTCTCTTCAGCAGTATGACTGCCTATATAACTCTGGGGAGGGATGAGTCTTGTGAATATTATCAGTTTCAGGAAATCTCTGAGTCTTGTAAGTTGTTCCTCCTGAGCCTGGTAAGGTTAGCTTACTTCCTGAGTTTTAAGGCACCTGTCTCCACATAGAATGTAATTCATTGGAAATTGCTACATAATACACTGACAAAACTTTTTCTCCCCTATTTTTGTTCACTGTTGGTCTGGTCTACAGATTCTGCTGTTTAGATATGAATGGAACAGTAGGGGAAAAGCCACTTTCTTGGTCTGCAAGTGGTTGTAAGAAAGCTTTTAAGTTTCCCACTTAAAGAAAAAGAAAAATGATGATACAGAAGCAGTTTCTTTTAAAATGATCTTTAGAAAGGAACTTCCTCCCCTGCAACTCATCTGAGCTGTGCAGTGAGCTTAGGAACAGACACAGCCCTTGCCCACACCCCATCCAGAGCTAATCCTGGTAGCCTACCTGAAGTGAATCTCTGTTCTCAGTCACAACATCTGTTTGGATCAGCTCCTATCCCTGAGCTGCACTTTTGTTTAAAATAAAAGTTCACAAAAGTCACATTAAAGCTATCTCAGAACTGAACCATTTGTAGAATGGACTGCTCACCATTTACTAAGCAATCACAGACAGCAGAAAAGTGAGGTGCCTGCCTGGTTAACTCTTAACCTTTGTAAGAGAGTGGGGAAGACTTCCTATGTCAGCACCCAGGATTGTCTCCATCCATGTGGCTATTACATGCTAGTGTATTCCCACCCTTGATGAGTTCCCACTGAGTGCTCCTCTAATTTAGTGGTTCTCAACCTTCCTAATGCTGCAACTTTTTAATACACTTCCTCCTGTTGTGGTGACACACACCCCCTCTGCCCCCACAGATCACAAAATTATTTTCATTGCTACTTTGTAACTAATTTTGCTACTGTTATGAATCATAATGTAAATACCTTCGTTTTCTGATGGTCCTAGGTGAGCCTTGTGAAAGAGTCAATTGACCCTAAAGGGACCATGACCCACAGGTTGAGAACCACTGCTCTAATTGAACACACTGTTAATTACATAGAATTCTCCATTTCTATGATTGCACTGTAGTCTTACAATGTGAACATATGGTATTTGACCCAGCATTCAATGTCTTGACCAGCAGTCCGTATTCAAAGCAAATGAATTCTGCCTCTATAAATAAATAAACAAATAAATAAATGCTGCTTCAAACACACAAAGAAAACTCTCCTGTTTTGTTGTTTGGGAGACACAAATATAAATCTCATTGCAGAGTAGCTTGTCTCCATTAATGATGTAAAAATTATTTCACCCATTGCCTCCTGATACTCTGTTTTGTACTGTTGACACTCCAGTCCATGACCGCCTGCCCAGCTTTGTAAATTAAACACCTTTGTCTGCCTGGTTTGCAGAACCCTGGTTCACCAGCGAGAAATGACAAATCAATTTTATGAAATCCAAATCCTCCTGACAGAACGAAGTGTGTTCTGAGGAGCCTGGCTGTTCCATTCTCTCCAATCTGGGCCCTTCTTATCCCATGTCATGGCACAATGTAGACAGAGCATAGCGTGATGCTGTGATGTAATCTTGCAGACCTTCAGACATAAAACACCGTAGACGTTCAGGGAGGCTCGGTCAGTGTGGAGTCAGACATCTCAGACAAGTAGTGAGTTGAAGGAGAACAAATGTTGGGTGGCTCAAGGACAGTGTCCACAGGGTCTCACCAAGCATTCCAGAGGGGTTTGTAGTTGCATTGCCCAATATTTTATGAACACATTCTCATAAAATTTAATCACATCCTCATAAAAAGTTTAAATTCAAATGACATAAAAATGTTGAGGAGGCTTTTTAAAAAATACTCTTATTTTTCATCTCTGTGTGTATGCGTGAGTGTTGCATGCTCACAGGGTGTGTGTGTGTGTGTGTGTGTGTGTGTGTGTGTGTGTGTGTGTGTGAGTGAGTGAATGCTCAGGCAGGCACTTGCACCACGCACACCTGCAGAGGCAAATCAACAGTGACCTTAGAGTTCCTTCCCCTGGTTCAGCTGTGAGTTATGGCTGAGCTCTGCTCCTGGGTCCTCCTCAACATGCCTCATCTCATATTCCTTGCTAACAGACACTCCATGTTACTTCCTGTACTCTCAATGGTCAGATCAGGGGATCTTGACACTTTCCTTAACTCCAAGGTGACCAATGTCCATGACTCAAGTTCTCAAACCCCTTGATACAAGTAGTTGCAGCCAGTGAGGCCCAATGGGGGTGCATGTTGGTTATTTTTATTATCACTGTAGCCAAATACCTGGTATAAACAACTTCAAAGGAGGATTTGTTTCTGCTCAGTGTCAGCGTTCAGGCTGTTGTGGACCCATGTACTTGGGCAAACACCAGGGCAGCTGAAGCCTGTGGAAGAGAACCACTCACTCCTGCTTTCCTCATTCCCCCACCCACAGATGATGCCCTTCACAAAGAAGGTTCTCTCCGGAACTATGTTCAGAGACACCCAGCCTCACAGTTTGCTAGGTGATTATAAACTCAGACAAGATGACCATTGGTTTAACCACACCGCATATGTATTGAAGGGCACCTGGTGAAGATGAAATTTTCTGTTCTGCCTGGTCCCACAGTCGTTTAATCCCAAATAAATACAAAGAGGCTTATATTAATTAAACTGTTTGGCCAATGGCTCAGGCTCCTTATTGGCTAGATCTCTCTTAATTATTAACCCATTTCTATTAAACTGTGTATTGTCAAGAGGGAGTAGCTTCCCTGTAATGCTCTGGCATGTTACTTATTCAGTAGCTACATGCATCTCCCTCTCTAGCTTTTTCTCTTCCCCAAATTCTCCTAGTCTGGCACCACTGCCTATACTTCCTGCTTGGCTATGCCCTGCTTGTCCATTGGCTGAAACAGCCGTATTCATCAGCCAATAAGAGAAACATATATTCACAGCATACAAAAGGACATCCCCCATCAACCTGGGAGCAGACTTGAGGGCACAATGACTAGAGAGCCATCTTATGACGCCCTCTGCTAGACCTCAAGGCCTGGGCAACATAGTAAGGATACCAAAGGAGTAAACATCCAAGTCTTGATGTTGAGACATCCAGATTTTAAGAAAAGAATATTTTTCTTAAAACAAAATATTTCTCTTTGAGTTTCTAGACCTTCAACTGTAGGCAATCCTTCTGCTTCTGTGTTTAGTGTGAACGCTGCCACTGTATGGATTTCTTACCAATCTCATTGTGTGCTTATTTCATGGGAGAAAAAAATTAAAATATACTCAGTAACATGGGATTTAATGGTGATCTTATTAACAACAAAAAACAGCCCCGTGCCTATTGTGTTCCTATATTTAATTAGTTTCACAGAGGGAAACTTGCTCTGTTTTGATTTACCAATAAATTTTGAGCTCAAATGTCCAATTTACATTTCCTATTCAAAGATGGTGGCATAACCACCCTGTGATCCAGCCTGGCTCACCAAACTCATTCACCCTATTAAAATGTCAGTAAGACATTTGAGGCAGCTTATGGAATCATTATACATTTCAGAAATGAGATTAAAATTTATGAGCTATTTCATAAATGAGATTTCCCCCTATAGTTCAAAGATATTCTTCCTCATTTGGAGTTTACATCATCGCTTTTCTATGAGTGACCTGTGACTTTTCATAGTTAAGCAATGAAATGAGCAAATTAAATGAAGTGGTTAGTTTTATTGGTACAAAGTAGCTAAGGGCTTGAGTCTCTTCAGATTCATTCTATGAAGTCTATACTTGCCCAATCTTCATGTCATTGCAGACAACTATGAAAGTCTGAAGTATGAAGACTTAGCTGTAATAAAACTGGCCATTCTTGTGTCATTAATGAGGTTTTACAAGATGTTATCAACAACTGACTCTTTAGACTTGTTTCATTGGACTTTTATCAGAACCAACACCCCTATGATGATCTTGACAGTATGTCAGGTCTGTCAATATAAAAGCTACATTTCTGCTTAACATTTTCATATCATAAAAGTAATGTAGCAATTCTTCCTCATATTTGACGGGTTGACCACGCTATAAGTAAAGTATAACAGGTCCCAGCCTTCATTTTCTCAAGCAGCCTTCAGCTCAGCCTTGGAGGGGGTATGCCAGTGTTGTTATGGTCAGTCTCAGCACCACTGGGATGTGTGCTCAGACTATGGCCCTAGCCATCTTTCCGTTACAGACAGAAAAGTCTAACAATCTTCTCAGATGGGAGTTCTCCCTTCACCTGGCTTAGAAGCAGTTCAGTGCCCAGACTTAAAAGTAGCCTGTGTGATGCTCTGTGAAGCTCTGTCCTGTTGTATTGGAGGCTGGAGCCCCGTCCTGCTGTATGAGAAACTCTCTGGGGTTTGCACTTGCTGGGATTCAAATGTGCTTAGTTTACAAAGTTCAGAAATTCTAGAAATAGGGTGGTGCTATATAGCGTATGTCATGGAAATTCTGAGAAGTGGGACCTGTGGAGAAATCCTTTTTATTTTACATGTATATGCATGTGGTATATGATCATGTCTTTAGGCCTACATGCATGTGTGTATGTGGAGGCCAGAGGTTGATATCTGCTATCTTTCTTAACCACTACCTGCTTTATTAACTGAGGCAGGGTTTCTCACCGAACCCAGAGTTAACTAATTTGACTAGTCTGGCTGATGAGCTTGCCCTTGGGCTCCTCTGACTCTGCCTGTAGAGGAGTGGGATTGCAGGTAGGCCTCCATGACAACCTGGCCAATGTCACTTGCCATGGGGTGACATAGCCAAAAGGGGCCCTCCCCAGAGCCTTCACACTGATGTTTGGATGTTAGTTATGCTCACATATCTTTTCTTCATAGGATATTTCATTGCAATAGCACAGAATATAGAAACACAGCTCCTAGGACTACCATCTTGACTGCTGGGTGTGAGAACATAGGTTGTAGCCTGGCATAATTAAAATAATCAATACGTATTCCTTAAAAATAAAATAAGAATTGAAGCATATCTAAGGTTTTATAGTAAAATCGCACACACGCACACACACACACACACTCGAACCAGGTGGTGGTGGCGTACGCCTTTAATCACAGCACTCAAGAGGCAGATGCAGGCAGATCTCTGTGAGTTTGAGGCTAGCCTGGTCTACAGAGCAAATTTCAGGGCAGCCAGGGCTACCCAGGGAAACTCTGTCTTGAAAAACAAAAACAAAGAATAAAATAAAACAAAACAAAAATAATAAAATCATTGTTCATGCCAATTCACCTTCCTATCATATTAAATTGTTTCTGTAGGCTAACAACTAGGTAGTGGCAATTTCATGTTATTCAGTAATAAATGGAGGCCCCAGAAGGTACAAGGCCATAAGCTGACAGTGCTAAAATTAGCATGCATGCTGGTTCCACATAGCTTATTTATCAAGAAAGACCTGGCCCTCGTTGTTGCTAAGACAACAGTAGCCCCGCTGATAGTCTGTGTGTTATCTGCAGTGTACACAATGGCCTGAGCTATATGACTCTGCACCTCCACAAACAGGCTGCCCCACTGGCAGAGAGACCAGACTCCCTTTGCTCAGCTTGGCTGGACACCAGGTGTGTAGGGTCTGGAGATAACACAGGCAGAGCCAGCATCTGGATGGGAAATGTTGGCTGCAGCAGAGTTGATGACCTTCCTAGGCTGCTGGAGGCCTTGGGGGCTATCTTTCCTTCCTGAACTTTCATCTTGAAGGTGATGACATTGCACATGAGACCAAGACAATAGCACACTTTGTCCAGGAACTCTGATTCCTCCCACCCCAGGCTTCCCACTCTGAAGGCCTGAGAGACAATGAGCCTGGACCCTGCTCGTCAGCAGAATCCACCACCGTTTCACACAGCCTTTGGGTGGGATCCTTCTCTTACTGTGAGCACTGAGAGAAGACTCCCACTGCTCACCCTCTGTGTTGAGGAACGCAGTGGCCACAGGCCTCTGGTTGGATGCTGAGGGGCTCTCTTACCTGTTAGTCTTACCCCCTTGAGCTTCTGTGGCACTCCCAGGATTCCTAGCTCCTAGTGTAGGTTGTCTGGCATAAGCTGACATTTCGGTACAACTTGCTCTCTACCTGGCTGACATCTGTCCAGCTTCATAGCCTGATTCACAGTTTTTGCCTGTACCCCACTTCTGAGTCACTCTCTTCCTCTACCCCTTCACACACTCTGAGCACCTCAGGCTTTGCTTCGGGCGACCTGGCTCTACCTCCACAGTGACCCAAACCCCTGTAAAACACCAGGTTCACCCTTTCCTGGAATGTGTTTCTCTAATACTGACTTCGGCATTTCCTCACACACTGTGAACTCAGCCCCACATAGACATGAGGTTGATGTGGCCAAGTTTGTTCATTAGATCATTAAGGTTATTCAACTGCTCTTTTTGGAGGCTGAGAAACATGAGGTTACAGTGGCCTTATTCAGTGTCTGTAGCCGGCTTCTTGATATATTGTCATGTGGATGAGCAAGAGAGCCTAGCTAGTGCCCGCCCCCGCCCCCAGCTCTTGGTTTCTTTTTTATTTTATTTAAAACTCTCTCTCTCTCTCTCTCTCTCTCTCTCTCTCTCTCTCTCTCTCTCTCTCTCTCTCTGTGTGTGTGTGTGTGTGTGTGTGTGTGTGTAAGAGAGACAGAGACACAGAGAGAGGGGGACAGAGAGAGCAAGCAAGACAGAGACAGACAGACAGACACAGAGTACGAAGGAGTAGGATGCTCTGGAGCCAAGGTTGCAGGCAGCTGTGAGCTACCAAATGTGGGTGCTGGGAAACAAACTGTTCTCTACAAGAGCAGGGCATGCTCTTAACCCCTGATCCATCTATCCAGCCCCCTGATTTCTTTGATAATCCTGTACTTAGAAGATAATTATCATGTTCGGTCTCAGGTGCCAACATATGGGCGCATATATTTAAAGCATACCACTGAAATGCCTTATGTTTATCCTCTCTAGTTTACAAAGCACCTGTCACCTCTAGTCACAGACAACCTAGAGTCCTGGCATGGGAAGCTCTTCCAGGGGTAACTGCAGTATTATCATGAAGACCAGTGCTGGGCATGAGAGTGCTTGAAAAACTTTTCATTTGTTAATATCACTCAGAACATCAGAACTCAGATTCTATCAGGTCTTCAGCTTTGAGGAACCCAGGACTTCCTGGCACTCTATATGGTTTTGATGAGTGACCAGGTTCTGAAACCAGTCTACATGTGACAGGGAGGATAATGAGCTGGTGCCCAGTTAAGCCTCTGCCACACCCTCTAGTCCTCACTGATGGCCACTGGTGGTGACTTTCCCTCATTACTAGAAAGTTCGTCTTTACCTGAACTAAATCCAAATATGGACCACAAATTATCAAAAAATTCAAATAAATATAAAAACAAGTGCTAGAGCATTCTAGTTCTTTCATCAGTAGCTTGGAAAATTTGAGCAAATATCAATCATCTCTCTTGTGGTGAAAACACTTGTTACTGTATGCTTTATCTGGGGAAAATTCTAACATTGTAATTGACAAAGGGACAATAAGATCATAATTTTATAGTTTCTACTGAGCAGAATAGATCTCTATGTTTCACAATGGGAAATGAAATGTTTTTGCAACTCCTATTTCTGCTCCTGTTTCCTCCTTTAGGCTCAGGTTTCCACGGGGTCAGCTGCTCCTTCTGCAAGTGGATGAACCTCTGTTTTTACCAAAGCCAAAAGGTAGTTAGCATTATTGAGAAAGATGCTGAGCTTCTGCCTTTTAACCTTGGTGGAAGGCCCTTAGCAATAGTAGCGAGGGTCAGAACCTGAAGGTCACATTTGATAGAGTTTCTTACAGACTTGCTAAATCATAATCTAATCAGGAGATTAGAGTCATCCTGGAAGGTTCAAAGGCATACTTAATCTTTGAATTTAACATGTTTAGTGTGTACATGTGTGCATGTGTGTGATATACCAGTTCGTGTGAACGTGTGTACATGTGCATGCACACGTTTATGGAGGCTGGGAGTTGTCTGCTAGTTCCACTTTTTGAGAAAGATCTCTCACTTGACTGTAGTTCATTAGCCAGCTGCTCTGGCCAGCTAATGAATTCTGGAGATCTGGCTCTCTCTGCCCTCCTCCTGGTGCTGGGGCTATAGCAATGCACAGCCACCCCCAGCTTTTATGTGGGTAATGGGGCCTTGAACTCAGGTCCTCATACTGTGCAGCAGATACTGTCTCCATTGAGTCGTCTCCCCTGATTTAACATGCTTATTTGCAGAGACTGGGGGAAGAACTGAAAACACATATTTGAGAGACCTGACAAGTGTGGGACTTTTCTTAATAGAGAAAGCTTCACCAAAGCCACCATAATGTGACTGTTTGCTGTGCTCAATGTTCACTGTTCTGACAAATACCTGACAGCTTAAGAAGGGAGATTGTTTGGGCTCTGGCTTCAGGTAAGTCCACCCTGGTGGCACAGAGCAGTTTACATCATGGCAGCAAGGAAGCAGCAAGAGGAATTCTGCAGCATCGGGCTTCCTCCTCCCTCTTAAAATGTGGGATAAATCCCACCCAGGCTCCAGACTATGGGGTGGTGCCATCGACACTTAGGACACATTCTCTCCCTGTAGACAGGCTGAGGCTTTCTTCAATCCAACCAAGCTGACAAATCAAAGCCATTATACTCATCCACAGGCCCTGGGAAGCCTTTAGCTGGATCCAAGTCACTTCAGCCTCTCTAGTGCAGGAAGCACTGTGTTGTGTAGAGGAACATGGCCTTGTGTGCACTCATAAACAATCTCTGACTGTTTGAGGCCCAATTGTTCTGTCTGTATTCCTGGAACCTAGCATGGCCTGCTGTACACATTCCTTGAATCAGTATAGGAGTACAAAGGGTGATTTTTAACAACTACTTGATGATACAAACCACCACCCAAACTCAGTACTTCCAAGATAAGTCAAGAACAGGAATCACATGGAAAGTTTGTTTAAAGCATTGATATCTGTGTCTATACCCAAACGGTTCCAGACAGAAGATGCTAGCTTTCAAGACTACAGCATGGCCTAAGCCTTAGAAAGGCTGCTTCTTGGACCCTGAACTATCCCAGGTGGACCCCCATGCACAAGCACTGTTGGAAGAGCTGCCTCCCTTCTCCTACCCATCTTCCAATGTCCAGGCTACTGGTCCATCGGTCTTCTTGTCACATGAATGCGCAGGTCAGAGGCAGTACCTGGATATAGGTTTTTGCTATTCTGTAGTTGCTAAGTGTGCTAGGGGATAAGAAGCTCTCCAGTGAGACTGTCTATTGCATGCTGGCTGGGACGATGTACTTAGCTACCATGTCCATGCTCAGCCCATTCATCTCCTATCTAGCCACACTCAGTTAACCCATCTATTGGTTGTTCACACATTCCATGCAAGGCAGTCCCAGGCACTTGGAGGTAGGTACAAAGATGCCCTAGACAGAGATGCACATTTACCATGGAACTATTCCATGCACACATACCTGATGAGAGATATGGTGACAAGGGCTACATGATTCTATGTATGCGTGCATACATGTACACACTTTTAAATACACAGAGCCATCTCATTTAAGGGAAGGTTTTGTTTAATAAAATCAAAGCATGTGCAGGATTCACATAAGTGGAGTTGGGGAAATGATTGCCCATTTCATTGGCTAAATATAGAAGTGACAATAAGCTAGAGGCTGCCAAGTGTTCTTCAGTTTCAAACTCCTGTGAGCATTTCTTTTATCTGCACACAGATACCTACACAAATGTGTTAAAGAATTTGAAGATGCCACTCCAGGGTGATTGAAAATAGTGCAAAATTTCCCTTCCTTTTTTTTATTCCCTATGTCTCTCCCTTCCTTCCTTATTTTTGGGGTGTGTGTGTGTTGCTGTGTGTTATTGTGTGTATATTGTGTGTATTTTACTGTGTGTATGTTGTGTGTATTTTACTGTGTGTGTGTTGTTGTCTGTGTGTGTATGAGTGGTGAGTGTGTGTGTTGCTCTGTATGTATGTGTGTGTTACTGTGTATGTATGTGGTATGTGTTGTGTGTTGCTGTGTGTGTATATGTTGTGTGTGTTACTGTGTGTGTGTGTGTTGCTGTGTGTGTGGTGTGTGTTGAACTCACCGAATCATGTACTTAGTAAGTACTCTGCTACTGACCAGCATCCTCAGTGCCCCTTCCGCCTCTTTCCACAATTTTAATCTAAATAGGGTATCATTAAGTCTGCCTAGGCTGGCCTTGAGCTTTCTTCAGGCCTGGCAACCATGAATTGGTCATCCCCCTGCCTAAGCCTCAGGCATGTGCCACCAAGCCCTGCTGAAACCACACATTGCTTCTTTACTTTCTGAATCTGCTTCCCTTATCATAGCCTGTCAACCTCTCCCCGAATTACCCAGCACAGTGACCTGGAACTCACGAACTGCACCAGACAAACCTGTTCCTAGGCAGCAACTTTCATGGAGAGAGTGTTTCTGTAGAAATAACATAGTCTCTTATGCCTTTGACTGTGAGTCCAGAAGATCCACTTATCAGGCTCTGCCTCGGGAGAAGGCACAATCTAAGACAGGCAGAGCAGCTTCATAGCCTGGGCAGAAAAGAAAATGGCTTAAAGTCCAGAAGACCCCTAATAGTGGATACCCCAAATCCATTGTAGGGGCTGATGCAGGAGGATCACAAGTTCAAGGCTAGGCTTGGCTGCATCCTAGACCAGTATGGGAAAAGAGTTTTTGCCTCCCGTGCTGGCTGGGAGCCAGGAGTGCTAAGAACTTCAAAAGCAAATGAAGTTTTAAGTAGGTCACCCTAAGTCCTGGACCTTCAGTATTCTCGTTGCCGGTGGCTGGTGCAGAGCTAACCCCACTCTGTGTGTTTCACAAACCAGTTTGCCTGCATGCTGTGTCAACAGAAATCTGGCAGCAATCCACCCATGGGGGCAGCGCCCAAGCACTGTGCAGAGCAATCTACAGTTGTCAACGAATGCAGGATTGCAATGGGATCCAAGGCCACCTTTCCCAGTGGTTTCTGCCCCCTCCCCCACAGTTTTCCTCACTCATTTTGCACACTGGCTTGAGATAAACTGCGTAGTATGATCGGCTTCGTGAAAGCGTGATGGGAACAGTTCTGGAGAGTTCCTGCTATGGTTTCAACCTGAGATGTCACCCTCTTCCTCCCCAGCTGGTGGTGATGGTTTTGAAGGTTGTAAGGTGTTAGGGAGATAGGTCTTAGCTGGCAGCAGTAGGTCACTAGGGACTGACCTCTGAAGGTTGTCAATCAACCTGCAGTCCCTAAGGCTCTCTGCTTCCAGAGGCACATGATCTCACCACAGTGCCTTCCCTGCCTTGAGTGACTGAAATCTGTCTGAATCCATGAGACAAAGCAATCTTCTCCCTTAGAGTGCCTCTGTCAGAATTTTGGTTCCAGGGACTCGAAGGTAACTAGCAAAGCTTGAGAAGAGACACAGATCTCTTCTAAGAGTTACCTCTTCTTAATTCTCTTAAGGCCTCATGACCTTCAACCTTCAGGTTTACATGCCTCTCTGGGATTCACTTCCTCTAGCTCTGCAGCCCTTATTAAACATTTCCAATAATCCCTAAAGTCTGAGGGGAGATATATAGGGTAGCTTTGAACACACAAGCCCACAGCCAGGAGTTGGGGATAGAGTCTGAAATTCAAAATGAAAGCGGTGTGGTCCAACTTTTCATCACAAGTCATGATGGAATGTCTCTTAACACTACATAATAATATGCTTGTCATAGTTTGGAACATCAGGCATCATGTGAGTCTAATCATAGATTCACAGGTAAATGTAGCCAAAATTAAGTGAACATGAATTTAGGGTTGCTTTGTGTTGTACTTAGAGTGAACAATGTGTGGATAAAAATGTGATACCCAGCTTCCTGCTCTTGCTTCCATGATGGACTCCATCCCTTTGGAACCATAAGCCCCAATAATTCTATTCTCCTCTAAGTTGATATGAACATGGCATTTTACCACAGCCTTGGAAAAGTAACCGATATACTATGATTTAGATCTCTAGTGTGACTCAAGCGCTGTAGAGCAAAGACCAAGCTTCTGCTCAGTGCTCTTGTGAGGTAGAGGGACCTCTAAGAGGCAGAGTCTAGGAGGATGTCTTCCGGTCACTGAAAATGTGCCCTGAAAAGAGACTGTGCGACCCCAACCCCTTCATCTTTATCTCTTTCACTTACTGGTTATGAGGTGAACAGCCTGGTCCGCCAGAAGTGCCTTCTTGGATGTGAAGTCTCACCCAGGCAAGAAGGACAGCTGTTCACAGACTAAAGTCTCTGTAACTATGAACTGAACTATACCTTTCCTTTTTAAAAATCAATTCGATTTGTAAGGCATTCCCTACAGTCCAGGAACTCTCAGTCTTACTGGGATTGTATTCAGGATATGAACATATGATAGAAGAGGCAACTGAATGAGTCAAAGTTCAAAAGCTTTTGCAAATGCATAGGTGAAAAATCACCTCTACAGACCTGACCTGTGATGCCGCTCAGTGGGAAAGCATTTCTAGTACCCATAGAGCTTTGGGTTCTATGGTTCTATACCAAGCATTCAAATACAATTGTACAGCATCAAGCAAGCATGCATGCATCCCTGTGCATTTTCAGTCCCTGGTATCCTGGTATCCTTTCCTGTTCACAATCCTTGTGGTTGGTATGACAGGTTGTATCAGCTGTATTTGTGTCACTGTGACAAGACAACTTAGAGGAGGAGAGGTTTACTTTAGCTCATGGTCTCAGGAGTTTTCATCCCATCATGGAGGGGAGATGTGGTACAGCAGGTCACCACCAGGTGTGGTGGCTCTTTCACATCACAGAAGAGCAGGATGCACAAAGGGGTGGCTCTAATCTTTAAAGATCTCATGCTCCTTGTCTATTCCTGCCAACCAGGACCTCTCTCCTAAAGGTCCACAGCCTCCTAAAATAACATCACCAGCTGAAGAGGCATGGCTGATTTAGAAACATGACTAGCTGTGAGCACAGAATAAGCCACACATGTAAGCCAATGAAGGAAGAAATGAAATATTTACCAAGATCTGGCCTGTACAGAAATTAAGATTCATAAATTAGCATCAGGAAGAATGCTCTTGAAGCTAAGACTCTTTTATATTGACATTTGTTTTCTGTGTATCACATTAGCCCCTGGTTTCAGGCGCCACTTGCTCTTTGTGTGTCAAAAACAAATCACGGCTGGAGAGATGGCTCATTCGTTAAGAGCACAGACTACTCTTCCAGAGGACCTGAGTTCAATTCCCAGCACCCACATGGCAGCTCACAACTGTCTGTGTACACAGTTCCAGGAGTTCTGACACCCTCATGTAGACATGCATTCAGGAAAAACTCCAGGGAACATAAGATAAAAACAAATTAAAAAATTAAAAAAAAACAAATCACAGCATTTATCACAAGTGGTAGGTGAGAGGGCACAAAATTGCCTTTAAATAACAAAATTCTTAGATGTTTCATCAGCCTATAGGAGCCATGGTTATTTATTGTGGGGTGTATAGTAAATGAGTTGAAGTCTCGCTAAAGAACTACAAGGCTAAGATGAAGGAAGGGAGGCTAAGAGGGGATAACTCGTGAGATTAATACAAGGGGCACTGCAGCCATCTTTCCCTGCTATTTCAATATCCATCAACCACTTCAGCTGCCAACTGTTCTTAAAAGAAGAAAGCCCACAGCATTGAGGCCTTCCTGGATGTCTGAACAGAGCAGTAGCCCAGAAGTCCACTTGTTTCCTGATGGAATGCCCCAGAGCCATCATAGCTCCAATCCTTTCTCAGCTCCTCCTTGTCCCATCTCAAATATCAGTGTCCCCGCTTGTCCTTCTCTGCTCATTTCTTCCCTTACAACATGGGTCACCAGACAGTGCCCCTCCTGCCACTTGTCATTTAGATATTTGCATGCCACTGGAGCAGGAGCTGCACCAGGGATGGCAGGACTGGTATATGTGTGTCTTGATCCTTCCATTGTGACCTGCAATCCCAAAGCTAAGACAGAGGACAGGCACTGGGACTCAGCAGTCAGCTCTGATTTGGCCATGGCACTAATTAGGGTCAAAATTGCTGCACAGGATTCGGAGCTGAGTCGGGACAAAGCGCTTCTGTTTCATGCACAGCACTTACCTTGATTGCTGTGTCATTCGGTTTGGTATTTAAAAGTCCCAAAGTTTTGGTGGCATTAGGGAGTTCTTGTGCAGGTCAGCTCCATTGCTGGGACTGTCATGGATGGAGTGCTTTTCCCATGAGCCCCTTGTTCAGACAGCTATCTTCTATGCCCTCAAAGAAACAATTGTTTTCAAGTGTAATTCCATGTCTCACAAACTGTGGTCACCAGTGAACTGAAATGGCTGGAGGAGGAGCAAAATGTGTCACAGAGCATGAGTCTGAATAATGCCCCGAGAATGTCCAGTGAGGCCTGGGAGCCCGGCTCCTGTTTTCCTCACAGGCAGCCCTATGAAAGAACAGCAGAAGAAGATAAAGGCCAGACACCAGCCGGCCTGGCTCCCGGAGCCCTGGAACTGATGGGGAAAGGGAAACTCAACTGAGATTATCCTGAATGTTCTCAGATGCAGTTACATGAATGCCTGGTGCATCAACAAACAGAGCCTGTTCCACGGGTCTTCCATGGCCAGTTTGGGTTGGAATCATTGTCAATGGTAGCTGGGATGTGGAGCAGCACGCCAGGAAAGAGGAGAGGCCTCCAGCCCATCCCAGGTTGTTTGTTGGCTCTTTGTGTGCTGATGCTGGGCCACATCCTCCAGTACTTATTGATCTAAGGTTTAATGGGGCATGATGCAACATTAGAGTTTTCATTCTTCTTCTCCTCCTCCCCATCCCTCTTCTCCTTCTTCTAGAAACAGGATCTCACTATGTAGCTCAGGATAGTCTTTGGGGCAATTCTCTTGTCTGTTTCCCAGATGCTGGAGTTACAGGCATGCAACACAGTACCCCTTCAGGCTTTCTTTTGCTGAAGATGATCTCAACTGGCATCGAGGCAACCAATGCTCTTTCCTTTCCACTGTCCTCTCTTTTTTTGTATATTCTCCTATTAGCTCTCTATGCTGTTTAGGATGAATGGAGAAGTGACTCAAAAGAGTACTTACTGCTCTACCGGAGAACCAGGGTTCCAATCCCAGCATCCATGTTAGGCAGTTCATAAATGCCTGTAACTCCATCTCCAATGGACACAATGCCCCTTCTGGCCTCTATGGTACTCTCACACAAATACATATATATATATATAGAGAGAGAGACAGAGAGACAGAGAGACAAAGAGAGACAGAGAATTTTAAAAGTTCTTAAGGTGAGGGTGTTCTTGCCAGCTGGTCCTATTTTCTAGATCCTCTTTAAAAGCCCCCATAGACAGTTATATTGTGCTATAAGATGAGTCCAGTGATGTAACAAACCTGGGGTTCTGCCATTGACTTCTCTTCTCATTTTCCATCCAAGCAAGATACCAGACCAAACCAAACCTAACAGCCACCTTAAACTTCTCTAACTATTACCTCAGCTCTTGTGTGGCCCCTGTTACTGCTCTGCCCACAACACAGGACACTCGTGCTCTGGCAAAGATCCCGGATGCTATCATGGCCATATGTCTTTGTTTGCTCAGGAGCACAAGCTGTTCTGCTGTAATTATTAATAGCACCAGTGTTTGCTCTCACACGTGCCTCATTGAAAACTGAAAACAAATTATTTGTTCTCGCTAATGATGGCCTCTCAGTAGCCAAAGCCTAAGACTTCTTTTCTTTCTCCACATTTCTTGACCAGTCTGCAGCATTTGACAGTGTCAGGCAATCCCACAGTCCTCCCCTGACCAGCAGGATGCCATTGTCTCCTGGGGCTCTGTTCTGCTTTGTGTTTTAATAAGATTCCCTTTCTTTAATGAGATTCCATTTCTTTCAGTGAAATATCTCTGTGCCCCGGGAGATTTTCCATGGCCTCTTGTTGCTTCCTAGGGTCTCCTGGGAGTGACCATTCAGGCCCAGAACCCCAGTTCCAATCTGCCAACTGAAGACATCCAGCCCCAGACCCCCAGTGCCAGTCTATCGTCTGAAGAGCAGTTTCTCTCTCTCTTTGCCCCACCCATTCTCTAAGTCTCCAGTTCCTTGTTCTCCCCGAAGAGTGTCCTGCCCGCTCCCCAAGGTCACAGGCTCATTCTTTTCCTCTGCCTTTGCATGAGTCATGATCAACAGTGTACATTTTGAACAGTGTTGTAGCTGTGGCCTCAGTGTGGCCAGGCCCCCACAACCTGGCCAGGCACATGACAGATAACTCTCAGAGCTGGGGATTAATTAGTACATCTAAAGTCACTGTGCTCTAGAGGGACATGTTTGCATCAGCAGCTAAGCAAAGAAGAATTCTGTCTGAGAGAAGGACACACCCAAAAGAAAAACTTAGCACATGCAATATTGACTTGAGTGGCAAGAGGAGCCTTCAGCAATAACATTAAAAATGTTCTAGGGCCGGGGAGATGGCTCAACGAATTACTTATCTTGTAAGCACAAAGAACTGGGTTCAATCCCCAGAACCCACATAAAAATAGCCAGACACAGAGCTGGAGAGAGGTCTCAGTGGTGACGAGTGTGCTGTTCTTGCAGAGGACCTGAGTTTGGTTCCCAGTACCCACATCAAACATGGGTGGATTTCAGATGGGGTGAAGGAGCATTGCCTACCCACGAAGGAGAGCCTGGCAGACTGCACTGGGTTCGAGTTCACTGTCCCCACCAGCTAGAGCTCCCAGGTGTCTCCGTGGCTCTGGTCTTCCTCTTTCTAGGGGGAGTGTTTGCTGTGTGGCTCTTGGCCCCATGTTCACCACTGAATGTTGGTCATGAGTGGCACGGATGAACTGTTTAGTTCAGAGGTCTCAGAATCCAGAAGCACATTTAGTTGCGTGTGGTGGCTCCGGACTGTAATCCCAACACTCAAGAAGCTGAGACCAAAGGATCAAATCAGCACAAACCTGAACCCAGCCTAGACTGTAGGTGAATTTCAGGCCAACTTGTGCTACAGAGTGAGACCGTGTCTCAAAAACAGAATGCAGCACACTAAAACCCAACAAAGGATGGGCCACATTTAGTTCCAAGGTAGATGTCAAAATCTTGGGCTTGGATTGGTTCCCTGAGACTTCGGGTTACTGATGCTCAGGAGTACATTTCTCACACATGAGGAGGATGGGAACATTAACTACGGGCTCAGTCTTCACACCTGCTTCACCCATACCGCTAACACAGCTTCCGGTAAAGGTGGGCACCTCCCTACCCCTTATCATCGACTTTGGTCATGGTCATGTGACTGGTTTGGGCCAACAGAAATAAGTGGGGATGACCAGGCCCATTCTGAGCTCCGTCTCTAGAGGCTTTGTGCTTTTCTTCTTACCCTCCTGCTCAGCTGCCACTGCCCTGGAGGGTAGGTTTCTGGAGATCCAGTGACCTTCTTAAGGTGGCCTTGGAGCCAAGTTCTCCTTTCCCCGTCCACTCTTTCTATCAAATCCTCCCCCAGGCCTCTGAGCCTCTAGTAGCAGGTTTCTTTGAGAGCACCCAGCAAAACACAGATTCGGAAATTGCAGACAGAATAACTACAAGGTGGCACAGTGCGTTAAAAACTGTATTTGTCCTACCATCGACAACAGAGCTAATCAGAAGAATACCTAGTCTTTTCGTTATTCCATAATTTAAATGTAAAGAAGGTGATGCTGGGGAAAGACGTCTGTATTTGCTCCAATTTCTACAGCTCTTTGAAGGAGCTAAGGCCTGGTTCTCACCTTTGCCTCTGAGTTTGTGGCTGGAGCTCTGTGGTGAGAAATTCAGATGCACCGTGTAATGGAGTCTCTACTAAGATTCAGTACAAGTGGGCGTGATGGAGCTCGCCTTTAGTTCCGGCACTAGAGAGACAGAGGCAGGCAGATCTCTCTGAGTTCAAGGTCAGCCTGGTCTACAGAGCAAGTTCAAGACAGTCATGGATACACAGAGAAACCCTGTCTCAAAAAAACAAAGCAAAACAAACAAACAAACAAACAAAGGAAAAGATTTAGTATGATCCCAGAAGATGTGAGCATCTTACAAATTCAAGGTCATTCTTTCCCCTTTGCCCCAGGGCTTAATTGCAACTCTACCTTTCACTTCATGCTCAACCGTGAAGGGCACAACAGTGAGCAAAAACATACACCCTCCTTGTGGAGCTGACAGGGAGGGAAATGGCAGTCATCTACAGCGGCCAAACTGGTTGCTGCTTTGCTCGGGCACCTGGAAGACATTTTTGGCTTCCTTGGTTGTTTGGTTTCCTCCACTCTCCCTGATTAGATACAAGTTAATTGCTATACATTGCTTAACAACAGAGTTTTATTTGGAGCACAATGGTACAAAACCTCTTACTATCTTCAGATCACATTGATAGGAAAGTGAGTCAGAACGCTGCCTGGGAGGCCTCAGACTTTCTGGAACATCCTGTTTCCCTTGAATCAGCCAGATCTTCGGTGGCTGATACTCAAATACAATCTAAACCGACCTCAGGTGCTGTCCTTCATCCAGGATGCAGAAGGGAGTACAGTGCTCTCTTTCATTCAGCAAATGCTGACACAGAGCTTCCTAAGCGAAGACTTTTGCACTAAGAGCTGTGGATAGCAGAGAACACAACCTTTGTACTTCGAGGAATTCTTGTCCAGAATGAAGTTGGATGAGTGACTATGATGAGTGTGTGTATAAGGAAGAAAGAGACATCAAATAAGATACTAACTTCACATGAGATAACTGTTCATTTTCCCCCAAGTATAAGACAGATCACAATGAGGAGCTGGAGAGAAGGCTCAGTGATTAAGAGTGCCTGCTACTCTTCCAGAGGACCTGAGTTCAATTCCCAGCACCCACAGCAGGTAGCTCACATCCACCTGGAACCCCAGAGGACCTGTCTTCTTCTGGCCTCCATGGGCACCTGCTTTCATGTGCACAGATAAACATGAACACATGTAACTAAAAATGTCTTTTTAATAAAATCACCTTAATGAACTGCTTTGAAATGCTGACTTGAAGTTCAGCTTTCCTTGGGGCATGTACAATTACAGAGCAGTGATGAAAAAGTTGACTCTGAATTAAATTGTGACAACCTAGATTCCCAGCTCCCTCTCAGTTTGTGTGTGGCCATACAGAAATGCTCCAGCTACTCTGTGCCTCAATTTCCTAACCTGTAAAGTCAGGATAGCATAAAATTACTTGGTATATCCAGAAAATTCATCCACTTATCAAGTCGTATTTGTTTTGGTTTGGTTTATACAAACAAAATACCCAGATTGTTGTCTTAAATCCTGGATCCCACCCAAACATAGGCAGTGTAGCCTGGCTGCACAGTCATGGACAACTCAGAAAATATGATGTGCTACAGACTCTCTTCCAAAAATGTATGTATATCTGGAGACTCCAGACCACTAACACCCAAATCAAAACTCCATTTTGACATGGCTTGTTGTTGTTTGGTTGTTAAGGCTCTTTCAATGATAATTATCTTCTGGGACATACGGCTTGCTTTTGTTGTCTTAGTAACTGTTCCAATTACTTACTACTTCTTTTAGTTGATTTGCAATTATCTACATGTCATCAAGTAAAGTGCACGAAGGCCACACTATACACACACTATGTTCAGTGTATGACACAAATTTCCATGAAAGCATCCTATGTGCAATTAACGTATACAATGAAAGCAAAAAGGAAAAACAGAAGAGTGCTTAGCTATTATCCGTAGAGAGCTTCAAAACCTTAGGATGTGAAGAAAATGTTCCACACTGTATCTATACACCTCCAGTCTCAAAACTACTCCCCAGCAATGTGGCAAACACTGCTTTTCTGAAGTGTGTTTATTCACACAGGGGTTGCTTTTCAAGGGATATATTCAGATTTCATCTAATGGGGTGTTGTGTATTTGATCATTTCAAGGTGGCAGTACCCTTTTAGCATGTTGACAGACAAAAAATAATTTAATCATCGAAATCTATAGTCATTTTTAGTATGTACAGAATAACAATTATCTCCTGTATAACATTTCAGAACAGGAACTCTAGCTTGCCACACCAAACTCCTCACAGTCTGCTAATGTACAGATGATGCTAACTCCTCAACAAATGACCAGATGATACCATTCATAAAACAGTGAGTTTTATGTTTTATGTCTTTAGTATATTAATCCAAGCAATAGTCACAATTTTATCTTTTTGAGGTTTCCAACAAAACATTTTGCTGACATGATAGCTCAGAAATTTTTGTATGAACTATAGCTGTCCAGAACATGGTGGTGGTGGTGGTGGTCGTCATCGTCATCTTCATCATCATCTTCATCATCATCATCATCTTCTTCTTCTCCTCCTCCTCCTCCTCCTCCTCCTTCTCCTTCTCTTTCTCCTCCTCCTACTCCTTCTCCTTCTTTTGTTTTTTTAAGACAAGGGTTTCTCTGTGGGATGATCCTTGCTGGCTGTCCTGGAACACACTTTGTAGACCAGGGTGGTCTTAAACTCACTGAGATCCACCTGCCTCTGCCTCCCGAGTGCTGGGATTAAAGGTGTGCACCACCACTGCCCAGCTTCATATATGTTCTTATTCACTCAGGCTAATTATGACAGAGGAATGATGAGAGTGAACCTTATTTTTTCCTTTTAAGACTAAAAAAGTAAATAAACAGCAGAGTCTTGCATTGTATTTAAGAAGTATCTAACAGGGGCTAGTGAGCTGACTCCAAGGATGGTATTCTGTATAAGTATGAAGACCTGAGCACACATGAGAAAACTGTGTACAATGGTGCATGTCTGTAACCCCAGAGCTGATGGGACAGAGTCAGGTGAGTCCCTGAAGCTGGCTTGTTAGCTAGTCTGGCTGACATGACAAGCTTCAGGCTCAATGAGAGACCCTGCCTCAAAAACTAGGGAGGAGAATGATAGTGGAAGATATTGATACTCAGCCTTTAGTCTCCACATAATATTTATGAATGAGTGAGCCTGCACACACACACACACACACACACACACACATACACACACACATAAGACATATCTAACATCTGAATGTATTTGTGTGCTCCTGTAACCTCTGCACGTGGGAGATGAAGGCAGGAAGATAAGTAGTTCAAGGCTAACCTCAGTTATATAGCAAGTTGGAGGCCAGAGTGGGCTACGTGAGACCCCATTTTAAAAGACAAACTGAGATGAATAGGAAGCATTTTCTAAAACTCTTCTTCTTTAGCCCTGTTTTGCCAAACTTTTTGGTAGTGGCAAATGTTAACTAGGTTGGCTTTCTTGCTCAGAGTAGAGTGAGGTTGTATCTAACAATCAGATGTATGTCATCTAGAACTCACCTTCACAAGCAGCAGTGACTGGGTTAGCTTTGGATACTGATGCTGGCTGGAGACATGGTGACCCCATAGGCCCTGACATGATGATGGTGGGTGCTCTACTCTCACATCTTGATAAACATCCAAACTAAAAATATATAAAGAGACCTCAGAGGTAAATTATACCATAAATGAACTTAACAGATATGTAAGAGCGTTCCAGTCAATAGATATTTATAAGACACAAAAGGGACCTTAGCAAAATAAACTAAATAAAATTAAGTCATTCCCTGTAGTTACCATAATATCATGGTGCAAAACCAAAAATAAGTATCAAGAAACAACAGAATTACCCGGGGAGAGTCTTGATGAAGAATTATCTAGATCAGGTTGACCTGAATGTGTGGGGTGCTGCTTGACCTACTGTGGGTGGTCCCATTGCCTAGGCTGGTGGTCCTGACCTGTATAGCCAAGCTATCTGAGCCTAAGTCTGCCTACCAAGTAGCAGCAGCAACCCTCGTGGTTCCCGCCCTACTTCTTTGGCTGTGGAGTTCTTTCATCCGAATTAATGATGTACTGAATAGCGAGCAGACCTGCCTTCAAGTTCCTACCTTAATTTCCCTCAGTGATGAACTGTGACCTGGAATTATAAGTCAAATAAACACTTTACTCTTTTATGCTGTTTTTGATTAGGGTATTTAAAATCAAGCCAGAGAAATACATTTAGAACAACTTGGTAAAGACATATCAGTGGGTTCAGTTCAATCTATAACTGTTATAACTGTTATAAATATTATTATAAAGTTCACCAGTCAATATCTTACTTGGTGTTTAGCTGCCATTACCGATTATTGGTTGGCTATATTATTTCAGTAGAGGAGAGAACAGGGATTTTTTTCTAAGTCTATCCGTCTTTCTAGTTTTATATGTGTAGACTCTTCTCTAAAACTGTGATCTTGCCTATCAGCTGGCTGTTTTCCAAAGTATATGCCTCATACCTTATATTCCATCTTAAGGGCGGCTGTCTCTCCTAATGGGTTCTGTGTGTTTCCAGTCACTAGACACTACATATTATTCTGTAGTAAATATAAATATCACTTCCTGGTTCTGCCAGTGTATCTTTGAGACATATATCTACAAATAAGTTGAGGTCAGATGGTTAAATGCAAAACTTTACAAGTATTATAAATTTCCCTCTGTAGCAATTTTCTCACTCTACCCCCTGCCCCTGACCTGGCAATTTTAAAGTGACCATATCTTAGCTTTGCTAACAGAATATACCTCAAGAATTGTGGAGGTTCGTGGGGCAGTGCACGGGCATGTATGTGCATGTGTGTGGAGGTCTCAGGTGGGTGTCAGGTGTCTCCTTCCCTTATTCCTCACCCTATCTCTTTTGCGGTAGGGTCTGTCACTGACCAGTCGTCTAGATGACTGATCCGGGAGCTCTGGCTTTGGCTTGTCTCACACCACCAGTGCTTCGTGTGTGTGCACTGGGGGTGGGGTCCTCTATGCCAGGTGCTTGCACACATGACCCCATGGAGGCCAGAAGAGGACACAAGATCCCCTAGGACTGGAGCTACTGATGGTTATGAGCCGCCATGTGGGTGATGGGAACCAAACTTGGGTCCTCTGGGAGAGCACCCATTGCTCTTAACCACTGAGCTGCTATCTCTCCAGCCCCAGCACAGGAGTTCTCAGGGCTGGGAATCAGAATGCATTCCTCAAGCTTGAGCAGCAGGCCCGTTACTGACTCAGCCATCTTTTAGCCTCGAATTTTGTTTAGAATTTCGTCAGTCTTGTAGCTTTAATTCACATTTATCTTGTTATTTCTCTCTCAGTGAACTATTAATTCCTTTTGTCAGTCGTCTGTTGAGTTGTTGCTTTCCTTATTAGCCTGCTCTGCAGGAAGTCACAATGGCTTTCTTGGGTTAGTCTGTTTTCCCTTAATTTACATTGTCCTCGTTTTATTGTTTTTCTTTGTCTTGGGATGCCTAAACTCTCTGTTGGTTTTACTGTGATCAGTTTTATCCAATTTCTTTCTTGTTGTGTCTTGACCTCCTCTTTGAGATTTAAAAGAAGCTCACCCAGATTTTTTTTTCTAGTACTCAAGTAGTTTTGCTTTTGGCATTTAGATCTGTGATCCATTTGGACTATATCCTCATATATGGTATGAGGAAATATCTCAGTCGTTCATCTTCCTATATGGATGCCCAGTTACATATACACACACAAGTCTTTTCCACTCACAAATTTCAAATCTACCATGATCATATGTAAAAGTTATGATATGATATACTTGTATCTATTTCCCCATTTTCTAGCTGATTCCTTTGGTTTAGGGAGCTGCTCTTCAGTTCTGCTGTGTGGATCCAGAGAATCAAACTCATGCCATAAGGCTGGCAGTGGGTACGTTTCCTCAATGAGCTGTCTCACCAGCTACAAGTTCAAATTGTTTGGAGGCAGTTACCATGCAAGTTTTGTTCCTGACAGAAGAACAGGCTCTGCTCGTCTCTACTAAGCAACATGCAGGCTTTGGGTTAAGACAGTGCATACTTTATCATATTAAAAAGTCTTCTCAACTCCTGGGTTTTAGTGTGGATGAGTGATAAATTTTGTCAAGTATGTTTTTCGAATGCTATTGAAAATAATCATATGCCTTTTCTTCTGAGCTCTGTTCATGTAATGAATTATGTTAAGTCATGCCAAGAGTTAGCAGTTCTATGGAAACAGCCACTTCTGAGTATAAATCCCCTTATCTCTATCTGGCAGTGAGAGAAACTTGGAAGGAGGAGGCATTTTTTAGCTGTTCGGTATCAGCAATCACTCCGATTCTCTGCTAAGTTTCTGGCTTACTCCTTGATGTGTAGGCAAAGAAAACTGCGGGGCTGAGCCCGAGTCCACTTTATGACCATTGGTAAAACACTGCGTCCCCATTGCCGACTCCACTCTCTCCTTGGCGCATGCACAGTCAGATTGAACTTTTCAAAAGCAGGGGCTTCAGACCTCCCCATCTTAGGAGAACTGTAACAGTTTAAACTGTCCCTGTGAGGGCTGCAGTGTGCTCTGAGCCTTGTTTCTCACCAGATAGCCCAGACCCAGAATCCACGGGCAGCTCCAAATTAGACGCAGACATGTTGGAGCTTGGGAACGCCATCCAATTCCAGAAGTGAGAGATCAGCTTTATTAACCAGCCACCCACCCTCTCAGGAAGAAGGCAGCAATCAAAACCAGACCTTCCTAGCATTATAAATTTGATTCCTGTCAGCAAGGGCACTAGTCTCTGAGAATTCCAACTTGTTACTATGATTTTCCCAGTCCCTAATGCCACGCTAGAGTACTGTGTCAAATAAGATCCCTCAAGTTTGTTCCTCAGGTAAGAAACTAAAAGTAAAAGTCTTACAAGCTGGCATCTAATGGAGTACCCGTCTTCACTGATAGCCTCTTGGGATCTCTGGAAGGAGAAACTGGTGCTCCCATGTGGGTACTCCATTCCTCATTGCTGAGTTTTGTAGAAAACCTATTCAGGTGGGTCCTGTTGACATTAAGCCTCCTCCTTGACTCCCCTCAGACAGAGTAGTGACTGAATGGACCTACACATCATACAAGTCTCCCTTATTCATAACATGGAGAAAGTATGGAATTAATTAAGGTGGCTTTGGAAAGTAGGAAAGCAGCTTTGAAAATACCCTGTGTTTACAAGCACACACAGCTCACACATCCCTAGGGGTCACCAAACGAAGGCCAGCCTGGAAGTTTTCATATCGATTGTCAAAATGAAGCCCCTCCTTTCAGTTGGATCTTTTTGTTTCTTTGGCATGGGAAGCGTTCAAAACATTTTAGCTTATCCCCTCTCACCCTGCCATCCGCTCTTCGGCCATCAACCTCAGAGCCTTCACCGCCTCTACCAGGACCTTGGCTATGATCATGATCATCTCCACCTGCCTCAATCATCTCCCTAAGCGCCTCTACCGCCTCCGTCAGCACTTGACCACCGCAATAGCTCCTTCGTCTCTATCAAGACTTCTCCCATCTCCCCCAGCACTTCCTCCATGTCCCTCAGGGCCTCAAGCCCCACAACCTACGCTATGCTCTCATCCTTTCTCTTGTACCTATGTCTCAGGCAAATACAGTGACCTGGGCACTAGGACTGAATTAGTGACCTAGAGGTTCAGATAATCAGAATTAACGCAACTGCTGCTTATATATCAAAATGACATTACTCTCATTACCAGACCCACAGAGATATTTTAAGTATAAATAATAGAAAAAAAGTTCCTGGGCTCCAGGCCCTAAGGCCTGGGTGAACTCTTGGCTTCTTTTTATATACACACCCTTTGTTTTTACTGTCTATTTATATTATACTCAACACAAGTCCTTCCTATTGCCATTTTTGAGCCCAGTTCCTCTTACCATGTATTCTTTGGTGGAAATGGAGCCCAGCTGGTTATCCTGTTCTCTACAAGCGAAGCTGTTTTTCTGTATACTAAAGAACAGGGCTTCAAGCCCTGCCTTTTAGCCTCCAGCCAGTACTCTCCAATGACAGGGACACACGTTGCTTCTCCACCTGGTCTTAAGCATGCCAGTGTTTCTGACCTTGAACTCTGAAACTTCTATCTTTCAAAATCTTTGCTGGGATGGAGACCAAAGGATTGCAGGAGAAATTCAAGTAATGAAAGTGTGTGCCTCCCTCCTCCTTAAGAAGTGCCCAGGCAGATGTTCTGTGGCAGGGCTGTGATGCTAGGGTGGTTCTTACTGACGAGCAATCAAGCTCATTTGGTCTACGGGGTGCTTTGGTCCCCAACCGCTCTCTAATCCTGTATGTGTTTCCCCATCCCCATGTCCATGCCTCTACCTTGTTCACACCCCCAATCCGATTTTTCTTTATTTGGCTGTCAAAGAAGCCGTGGGCCAGGATGGGCACCAGTGAAGGCTACACTCACTCACTTCCGGCACCAAACTTCAAGGGATCACCAAGGAATCCCCTGGGAATGACCCTCCCGCTGGAGTGTTTCCATCTCTGGCACTGAGCTGAAACGTCCCCACAAAGGAAAAGCCCTTTTTAAACACAGAGCAGATGGGACATTTCTTAAAGCCTGCCTGGCCAGAGTCTCAGGTTCAGTTGTGGCTTCAAACTTCGTCCTCCCAAGCATCCAACTCGAAAGCTTCTTCTTCCCCGCCCATGCTCCCTCTTTCTGGCCTTGGTAGACGCCTGATCACACCGTCCTGCTTTTCAGTGTCAAACGGAGAGTCCAGCTGGAAAATGACAGTTCTCAGAGGACAAAGGAAATCAGGCACCTTAGTAGGAGAGCAGCCACAGGCCTATGGCCCACAGGGAAAGTGGGAGTCTTCTGAGAATTTGATTCAAATATGGAGTTAGGTTTTTGGATGATGCCTATTTAAAGATTTGATTTGAGAGCCTTTGAGACTGAGAGAAAGAGAGAACTTCCACATGAGTCTTATCTAGTACTTGACACTCACTATCTGTGAGACCTCTGCACACTGCTTAACTGTCATGTGCCTCAGTCTTCTCATCTATGAAATGGGGCCAAGAACAAGCCCTACCCATGCTGTGATGATACATAGTAAGAGAGTTAATATGTATAAAGTACTTTGGGCAGTGCTTAGGAAAATGTTAAGCAAGTAAATGTATCAACTTTGGACCACAGAACAATGAATGGGTAGCCTTTAAGGCAGAGGGGGATTTTGCTGATTTGTCTTCAACCTTTAGAACTTAACTTCTCGTATTATTTTTGTGAAAGTGGAATAAAAACAAAGCATGGTAGCTTTGTTTGCTGAGAGCAAATAATCTGACAAGAAGCACTAAGGTAATAACGGACTTCTTTTGGCTCACATGTCAGGGGATATCTTCCGTCATGGTGGCAGGAGCCCGAGGTGTCACATAGAAGAATGCTGGTGATAGGCTCCGTTGCTACACTGTATGCAGTCTAGGACTTCAGCACTTGGACTAGTACTGCCCACATTTGGGGTGAGTCTCCCCACTTCAGTTAACCCAGTCTAGAAACACCTTCACAGACATATCCGGAGATTTGTCTCTCTGGTTATTCTGTATCCTGTCAAGTTGACAATCAATATTAATCATCACACCAGGTCCTTAAAATATGAATACATAATGTGTGTTATCACATACACACACACACACACACACACACACACACACAGGCACGCACGTACGCATTTATCCTAGAAGAGAGGAGAAAGGGAAATGATGAATAAATGAAGTGTGGGGAATTATAAAGATTACAGTAGAGCCCCTTCCAGTATGTATCTTGATGGACAGAGGGAGATCACACTTACTGCCACTTGCCTTTGGAGAGGAAGTCGTTTCCTCTGAACTCAGACACTGCTGTGACCCCCCAGTGTAAGACAGTGTTTCAAACTGTGTGCAGTTGGCACTCACAGAATGTCCTCACTGCTGGCAGCCTCCCTTCTTGTGTCTGGTTGCCTTTTGAGTAGTTTCCACTTCAGATCTGAGTGCCCTGTAGAGATGAGGCTGAGGACTGGGAGAGGAGGAAGCCGCCCCGGCTGCTTCAGTGCTTAGCCTCCAGCAGGCTCCCTTCGGTCTGCAGCAGCTCTTCTGTCTCCACTCCTGTTCCTTCCAGCAGCATGTTCTTCACACAGTAGCCAAGTCGTCTGCCCCCAAGCCACAGCACATCACCTCGCCACTCAAAACCCTTGTTTCCCGGTGTTACCAGTGTAAAGTCCCCATTTAAAAACAGCAACAACCAAAACTCTGTTTCCAACGAGAGTTAATCCTTTGAGTTTGGGTGTGGGATATTTTTTAAAAGATTTGCTTATTGATTTTATGTGTATGTCCACGGAGTTCAGAAGAAGGCATTGAATTCAATGGAGCTAAAATTATGAATGCTTGTGATCCACCACAAGAGCACTAGGAACCAAACCCAGGTCCTCTGCAAGAGCAACAAATGTCTTATCTACTGAGACTTCTCTCCAGCTCCAAGGCCCCAGTTTTTATGGAATTCTGTGACAAGACCTCAGCAGTTTTTACCTGTCAATGCCACTGGCTGATAACCCTCCTCTCTGGCCTTCCACGTACCTTGTCCTGTCTAATTGGGGTTTTCCATATTGTTCCTTCTTCCCAGACAAATTTTTCTCTTCCTGTCCAAGCCCAATTCGCTTAAATGTCTATTTCATGGGTACACTTACTCATATCAGTCATTAGTCTGTATCTAGTCTCCTGCTTGATGCTATCATGGGACCCTGTACGTCTCCATCAGCACATGGCAATGAGCAGTAGACATAATGACTTATCTTCCCCTGTTATTATAGGTTCCAAATGAACAAAGACCACAGCTAGCTTTATTGGTTGTCACAGAGCTACTATGTGCTCCAAACACTGATAAATGAACATTGGATGAATAGATGGCTAGATGGATGGATGGATGAAAGGAAGAAAGAAAGAAAGAAAGAAAGAAAGAGAGAGAGAAAGAGAGAAAGAAAGAGAAAAAGGGTATGTCTCATGATCCAAAACCTTTCTCATGTTTACAATGTTGAGGCTGAGAAAACCCAATAACTTCAGACCTGATTCCCTCAATCAGCTAGTGAAGTCAAACACGTGCTAGGCATGACTAATGTGTCCCTTACCTGTTGGCTCATGGCCACATTGTCAACTTTCCTTGTCAGGAACCACCTAAGGGTTCACAAAAGGGAAATGGCATAGATGGCTCAGCAAACCAAACAGCCAAATCATGCCTTATGACTCCTCCCATTTGCAGAGACGTGGGAGGCACCAGCAATGCTGTCTTGATGTTTTCCATCTCTATAGAGTATGTTCTTCACAGAAAAGAGCTGGTGTCAAGACCTTATAGAAAAGCCCAGGCTGGTTAGAATTTGAGCATTCTGTCAATCACACCCTAAGTCTACAAAGCATCCAAAGCAAAGCCAAATGCTAACCCTCATGACCACTTGGAATTACATGAAATACCTGCATCTGAGGAGGTGGCCTGCCCAGGCCTGGACATTGGAGAACTCAGCCCCTGAACCCTGTGTGTCTTGTCTTGACCTTTAATCTGGACAGGTAAATATACTCAAATCAGGCCTCCTGCCTGTGGCTTTGTTTCCAGGGCTTCACTGCAGCTTACAGACACTGAAATTGGAATTTGCATTCTTCAGAATTGGAACCTCTGTCTTAATGTTTGTCTCTGTGCCAGTTTCCTTTGTTGCAGTGATAAAATACTCTGACAAAAAGCAACTTAGGTGAGAAAGGGCTGTTTTATCTCCCAACTCCAAGGTTGCAGCCCGTGGTAGCATGAAGTCAAGGCAGCAGAAAGTTAAAACAGCTAGTCACATGACATTCACAGTCAAGAGCAGAGAGAAATGAATGCATATATGCTTACTGATCGTTAGTTTTGGCTACTCTTACATAATTGAATGGTGTGTCTTCCCGCACCAGTTAATGAGATCAAGACAGTCATGCTCACAGGCTAACCTGATCTAGACAATCCCTCACTGAGGTTCTCTCACCAGGTCATTCTATCTTGTTTCACATTGACAGTTAAATCTGATCATCACCGTTTCCCTTCCCACGTGTGAAAATGAAGAGATGATAGTGACAGTGTCATGATGCTCCTGAATTTGAGCCAACACTCGGAAGGCTGAGTGCTTGGCAAGTCAGTCTCTAAAATTTCTGATTTCACAGCAAAGACCAAGGATCATGTGGTGCTACTGAGGCTTGGTCCCCTGCCACCAACCAGCAAGGTAGATCCCAAGGCATGATCTCCCACTCTCCATCCTTACTGCCACCCTTCTTAAACTTCAGATTTGGTTTCTAGGGATGTAAATGTGCTCTGTCTCCTGTGAGAGTCCTGAGCAAAGGCGTCTCCCCATCCAGTCCCAAGAGCTTAGTGGGAAATCTTATTTTGAGAACATCAGTGCTTTTCACCTAAATGAAATGCCCCGCATACCTCATGAGAGAGTGCCATGGAAATCAAAGGAACAGGCAGGTGTGTTTTCTGTCTCTGAGTTCTTATTGGGACTGAACCAAAAGGTGAGGA
Organism: Mesocricetus auratus; assembly: GCF_017639785.1. Lineage (NCBI taxonomy): Eukaryota > Metazoa > Chordata > Mammalia > Rodentia > Cricetidae > Mesocricetus > Mesocricetus auratus. Next base: position 10,535,164 of record NW_024429196.1, read on the forward strand.
TTATGGGAATCCTGCCATGGGGCTAAATAATGTGGAATAATCTGGAACCAAAATGCACACGATGCAATCTCCTTGCTTCTTTGTGGACTTCCTCCATTTTCAGGCAGGCTTCTTCTGATGCCCTTGAACACAGTGGAAACAAAAGGGCCTTCCAAAGCAGGAGTGAAATACAGTTTAAGGAGAACTATAATGGTGTTCATGTACCTATAATTGAAATTTTGGTCTTTCTTGTATGACATGATTAGGAATTTTCAATTAAACAAAATATTTGGATAACCTGAACGGTCTTTCCCAGACCCTTTTAGATAGGGAGGAGCCAGTCTGTCTACAGGGAACACAGCATGCATAGAGCACAGGCTGAGTGAAACAATTGATTTATTTAAGGCAGAGAATCCCATCTAAGTACTGAGTACAGAAAATCAATTTGTAACTTCAGCCACCCGATACGTCAGATTCCTGCAGAGGTTGAAGAGCTCCGCTTTCCTGTTTCCTCCATAAAATCTCTCTCATGTTCTGGAATGAGGTTTCCCCAAATCTAATATCTGTCACTCCTGAAGCAGCCCCTTCACCATGATGATTTGTTCTGATCCACTGCATTTTCTGGCGGGTACATGATTAAGATCAGTGCAGCAACGGTCACTAAGAATGAATGGCAGCTGTATGGTTGCTAAGAATGAATAGCAGCCATTCCCCAGGCAACTCTGAGAAAGTTTTCAAAAACAGATAAGAATTTAATGCAGGAATTTTTTTCCAGCCTAATCAAATTTAGATGTCCTGGCACTGACTGGAATTTGTGCTGTGGATTGTAAATTGCAGGTGGCTTACAAATGAGGAGGGAATTCCTAAAACAGAAAAAGACTTTGGTTTTTGTTGGTTGGTTTGTTTCTACTGATAATAAACAATTCTGTTGTTGTTGTTGTTGATGATGATGATGATAATGATGATGATGATAAAACATTGTATTTACTCTAGCTATCTGTGGTGAAGAACTAGGTGGCTTTTCCGTTCACACAGCTTTGAGGGAGGGTGATAGGTGGTAATCAGTGGGCTAGACGGGAAGGTTTAACATGTCTTTATATGTATTTGAAAAACTGTCATGGAGGTCAGGAAAAGTCACCTCAATGTTCCTTCTCTCCTCCATCAGTCTAGCCTCTCGCCGCAGTCTATCAGACAGGATTTCTCACACCTCAGGTCAGGGTTTCAACAGACAAGTTAAAAGCTGCCCAGCCTTTGCAATCTGGGCCTGGGGGCTGGAGGGATGGCTCAGGGGTTAAGCATACATACTGCTCTTGCAGAGGACCAAAGTTTAATTCCCAGCATCCAGTCTGGTGATTCACAACTACCTGTAACTCCAGCTTCATGGGATCCAGTGACCTCTTCTAGCCTGTGTGGGCACCAGCATCCACTTGTACATATCACCATAAAAACATACATACACACACACACACACACACACACACACACACACACACACACACACACAAACACACACTTAACAATAAAATAATCTTTAAAAAAACAATTGGGGCCTGAACATTGCCACAGTGTCACTTCCATTTATACCATCAAGTCTTAAAGCCTGCTCAGATACGAGAGTAGGAAACAGGTTTCCCCTCTCAAAAGGATGAAAGACATACGCGTTGCACACCACTTCACCCTTCCCCCACAGGCTGTAGGGAAGACATCCAGACTGAGAACTCAGTGCTATCCTCAGGTAACAGCAACAAGAGAGCCTTGCTGCAATGAAGACCCCAGACAGATGGCTTCCCCTCCCAGACTGCTTTCACCGTAATTATTCAAAACAGCTCTCCTGTTTGGCAGGAAAATCCAGAGAGCGACCTCAAAATTACAATTTCTAGAAAGGAACTCCGCGTTTAACTGCCTCTTGTTCTTTTTCTCTTGGGGTGAAAAACTCACAGAGATGGTTACTTGTTCTTCCATGTCACTTCCTTAATTGCATTAAGGATGCTCACAAAGTCCCCCTGAAAAGGAAAATCTGATTTCTGTATGTCTGTGTGGTGGGTTGGGGCTGAGACAGCCTTTTGCTCCCTTACCGGGATGATTCCAGCCAGTTTTCCGTTGTGGACACAAAGAGGAAGGAACCAACCTATAATTTGTAGTCCTTCCCACCCAGAATTGGAAGCCTTCCTGATATGTTATTGCTCTATCAACTAGTTGCCAAGCCATGGACTGTAAGGGCTTGAGTTTGCCATCTAACTTTGAAACTTCCTCACCCATTCTTGGACACATCCTCAGTGTCTGTGACTATAACATCGGTTATGAATGACTGGAAATCTTTTTTCTAATTTTAGCATAAGCCCCAGCCTATGGAGAAAAATCTCAGATAAGATCACTGAAGTGAAGGACAGGTCCCATTGCTATTCTGTGTTACAATATCATTGGCTCCTCACAACAGGGTTCTCCAGACACTTGTCTCCACCATATCCTAAACACTTGCTGGACCTCAGGACCCAGCAGAGCAATGAATTAATCCTATTTCAAAAAGATTGGTATCTCTTTGGCAACTTCCTAATAGCTTTAAGTGTTTCTAGATGATTACATTCTTGGCCAAAAAAAGGGGGGTTGGGGGTGGAAGGGAAGAGGGAGGCATAAAGAAAAAAAAATAAAGAAGAAAGTAACTTTTGGCCCAAATCATGAAGGTCCATTGTTCTTAGAAAATGCACTACTGATACAATGTGTGAAGTGCTGGCTATGCTAGTCTAAGGGCCTGAATGGGATTCCCAGGGCCCACATGAAGATGGGCACTGTAGTACACATCTGCAATCCCAGCACTCCTACAGTGATATGAGAGGTAGAGAAGGAGAAGCCCAGAAGCAGCCTGTCTGGCTTGTAAAATGTGAGCAACAAACACAGCCTGTTGCAAACAAGAAGGAAGGCAAGGACTGACATCCTAGATTGTCCTCTAGGCCCCACACATGTGCCCTGACATGGGCACATCCATACTCACAGGGCTCTGTCCCTGTCTCTGTCTCTCTATCTCTCTCTCTGTCTCTGTCTCTGTCTCTGTCTCTGTCTCTGTCTCTCTCTCTCACACACACACACACACACATACGGCAGGGGGAAGTGCATTAGAATGAACCATCTCTGAAATGGGAATACAATGTTAAAGCAATATATGTCACTTGGTTTATAAAACTCAAAGGCACTCGTGTCAGGAGCATGCTATTGCAGAAGCAAATCACACATTGATCAAGACACTCATGCCTATCTGCTTGTTTGGATTCCAAAACTGAGCTACCAGACTTGGATGTGGCTCATCACTGGTGGATTCTGCAGTGATCTCTGCCATCATTGTGATGTATCTAACAAGCAGAGAGACAGGGCTTTGACCTCAGGAGGAGTGACTTGCACGGGGTGTAACAGTGACAGCCGCAGTGGTGATACGGAAATAATGCTGTGTGGACACTTTCCTAGCAGCCAGCCTGCAGAGCCCAGCACTAAGTCAAGCTCATACCCTATCACAGCCATGAGCTTTCTAACTCTCCCTCACCAGCTCTCTCTGTGTTCTTTGTGGTGCTTGCTTTCTGGACAACCGTCAATATTTAAAGAGTGATCCTCCAGCTTATCTAGACTAACTCACTGAATTCTTGCAACGCCATTTTGCAGACTGGACTTAACAGCTGTTAAGTAGATTTTCCAGTGAGACCCAAGTGCAAGGGGAAGATAAGACAGCTGGGCTCCAAGATGGTTCCTAGTAGTCTTCGGGTCTTGGTTCCCACTGCCTCCTGCTGTCCCATCACATACTATGTGAATTGTGGGGTGTGGCAGTAGTGATGTGGAGAGATCTGCTCAACTGGCCTGTGTGGGTGAGCTGCCTTGGGGAGCCAGTCTCCTGGTCCTCACGAGCCCTTGGGTGACTATAGCCCTGGCTCGTATCTTGACTGCAGATATCACTTTGAAAATGATTGTTCTGGGGCAGTTTGTGCCCATCAATAGATTATCAACCCAGATCCTAGATTGAGTGAATTTATGGTTATGTTGACACATAATGGCCATGGTGCATTAACTGTCTTACATTAAGGTTTTTCTTTAGTTTTATCTAGCTTTTCATTCATTTATAACCTCCTTAGGTAATAATAATAATAATAATCTCTCATTGCCACAAGGAATAAAATGGATCATAGCGGGAGTCGGATGGTAACTGTTGACTCCTCCCTTGACTCACTAGTCAACTGTGCTCCACTAAGGGTGGGTGGGTGGCATCTGAGGTTGCTCAAACCTGGAGGAGTTTGTGATCTACCTAGAGGAATAATACCATCATCTGTATAAAGGGACAACCCTCAAGGTGTAGAGAAACAAGTTGAGAGAAACAGGCAAAGGTATCCATGCCTGCAGAAGCATCTGCGCTTGGAGTAAAGTGGGTATCAATGGACACTGAACAGGAACTGGAGAGGAAGGAATGGTGGTGAGGGCTGGCAATGGAGTCAGCAAAGACAGAAGCAAAACTCAAAGCAAGGAATATACTGGAATAGTGGCATGACTGAACAGAGACCAGCCTGTCTGGGGCATCGGTTCCTGGAGCAGGTCAGACGGAAGCAAGGGACTTGTTTCTGTGGCCTGCACCTTGCCTCTGCCCTGTGTCTGCTCCTTCACATCCTACCATGCCTGATGCTGGTCACTTGGCTCCCTAGACTCCTGGTTTCCTCAACTATAAATTCACTTTCTCACCGGACTGTAATGAGGAACTTCTGTTCATTAATGAAAGTGTGCATTCCGAGCACCAACTTTGCCTGGTACTTCTGTGCTTTTGAAATAGATCTGCCATTAAAAGCATCCTTACATGTCAGCTGGAAAGACAGCTCTGTTAGTGAAGTGCCTGTCCCAAGAGCACAAAGATTTCGGATCCCCAGAAACTATATTGAAAAAAAAAAGAGTCTAGCACAGCAGCTTGCATCTGTAACTCAAGCGTAGGGAGGTAAGTGGATCTTCAGAGCTCACTGGCCAGTCTGTTCAGTCAATCAATGAACTCTGGGCTCAGTGAGGGCAGCCCCGTCTTAAAAAATAAAATTAAGAATAATAGTGGAAGATGCTTAGTGTGAACCTTTGACCTCTACACGCATGTGCTTACATATTTACACTCTCTCACACGCACACACACATATAAAAGTTTTAAAACATACCAACACACACCTCTGGTGTACTCACAGATATTGCCACTTAACACACACAAACAAGTTACTAGTATTTGGCATGCCTAATGAACTTTAGCTGTTCATAGAGTTAAATGGAGATTGGGGCTGTGCAGTAGAGAATGTTCACAATAACACATTTTCTGAATGAGTTAAATTGTCTTTTTTCACCTGAGACATTCAAATGAGAAACCAATTAAATCACCATTTTGTATTAAAATGTTCATCTTTGCATTATTTATAACAAATATGTTGACTACTTAATGTTCATAAACTAGTAAGTGCATTAAAAACCGTAGCATAGCCATACAGTAGAATATTACTTAGTCATAAAAAAGCAATTAAATACTGATACATGCTACAGAGTAGATGAATCTTGAAAACCAGATGCTAAGTGAAAGAGGCCAGTAAAAACACAGCAGAAAAATACCCCACTTTGTATGATTCTGTTTATAGGAATTGCTTTGTATAAGCCAATTCACACAGACAAAGACTAGTCTTTCATTGCCTAGAACTGGGAAAGGGGACTGTAGGGATCAAGATTGGATGCTTGTGAATAAGCATAGCGTTTTATTTTTGGAGTGATCAAGATGTTTAAAAGTTCACAGAAGGCCAGCAATGTAGCTCAGAATGTAGAGATCCTCATAACCAAGGCTAATGACCTGAGTACCATCCCTAGAACCCCCACGATAGGAGAGAACCATCTCCAAAACATTGTCTTTATCTCCTCATTCATGACATGGCAGGTACATGACCACACACACACACACACACACACACACACACACACGTGCACGCACGCCAAATAAATAAATACGATAGAGATGAGCAAATCCCAGCTCTGTGAATCAGCTAAAAACAATCAAACTGAGCATTTTTAGGACTAGGAGCAGCATTCTGAGGAGTATCCCCTATATCTCAAAGCAGAGCACCGGAAACATTAATCAAAACAGAGGCCGCAAAGCCTGGGCAAATGAGTCACAGAGAGGGCCGTCGAAAGTGAAGAAGTCAGCAGAGATCAGAGAGCCTCCTTTGGAAGCCTTCCTGCCTGAGACACAATACTGCCGCACATTGCTATCTTGATTTTACTCTAAGAACCTCATGCCCTAAGCATGAATGACACTCTTGCCTCTATCTCCTTCTCATTCGATAGCTCTGTCCCAAATAGAATACACCAGCACACCTCTGCCAAATTCCTAACTCAACTCTTTAAGCAATGTCACTTTTGAGAATGCAGCATCCCTGTTCTAGCACGATGCAGAGAACATGTGTGTCCGAGAACCTGAAACCGCAGGGTGGGAAGACGAGGTGGGGGTAGTGATTCCGAGGGAGACCCCCATGTAACGACAGCCACACCATGAATGGATTCAGATGGATTTAGCCGAGCAATACGCTTTCTGTATGAACTTGTGTCTGAGAAACTTGAACATGGCTATGTTCTCTGAAATCCATCCTTCCTTTCTCCCTCCCTCCCTTCTTCCTTCTCTTCCCCCAACATCTCTCATCCCCATTCTCTCTCCCTCCTTCCCCCTCTACCTCTTTTCTTTCTTCCTTTCCTTTAGTCTCTGCTAATAAAAGTAGTCAACACTGTCCACTCTTTCCCTCCAGATTCTCTTAACTGTCAAGTCAGGGGCAAGGGAGTAGCCAGAAGTTGAAAAGACTTACCCAAGCTCACCATGGTGACTCTAACTTGTCATCCCAGTGCTTAGGGGAGGGGGCGAGAGGATTGTCATGACTTTGAAGCCAGTCAGCTATAGAGCAAGAGCCTGTCTCAGAGAAACGGGTAAAAGAAGGGGGAAGCAGGGTGGGGGGCGCAAGGAAGAGGAGGAGGAGCGAGAACATGAGTATGTGGTTAAGAACGTGCTGCAAAAAGCTGCAAGGGTTTCCAGTCTGTGATGAGCCCATTGGGTGTGTTGTGCCAAGTCCAGGGTGACCTTTCCACACTGCACAGAAGCATCTACTAGACAAAGAAAAGGCATCTGACCTGGAAGTGAAATGGCACACACAGAAATCAGGTGACATCCCTGCGTGTGGCACCTTGAACTCATTAACTGTGTTATCAGGAGGAAACAGTCGAGTACAGGCCAGCAGGGTCATGTGGGGTGCTGCCTGGCTCCTGATCCAGCTTCCCCAGCTTTGCTCATTAGAAAGCACAGGGTAGAACCCACGGAGGAGGAGATAGTCACTGACATTGTTGGTGTACTAAGGGAAGAGTGGCTTCTCTGCAATTGTCCCCACCATGGATCTGGTACAGACATGCCTTCCTGGGCTGGGAGCTACTTGATTTTCCTCCTCTGCCCCTGCAGGAAGTGAAAGCCTGCATCCATTCCAGATCGCACAAAGAGAGTCTCACTCTTGGATGCTACTAAACCCCAGGGAGAATAAAGCCCTCTACAAAGACCTCCTGAGGAATCACCAGGCTCAGTACCAGCTACACAGAGAAGTAGTCCGAGGCTCAGACATGGATGCTGTCCACACAGGGCCAAGCCCAACCACCCTGGACCACAGTCATCCTCTGGGAGCAGTACCAGCTATCAGTCTAAAGGGTTCAATGCACAGGACTCTCTACCACAGCCCACTGACATCTCATTGTAGAGATGGCCCATTTACAAACAAGGTGATAGAGACTCAACGAGGCCAAGAAATCCCTTGGCATCTCCTAGCCCTTACGGTGGGTCCTTACCTGCTTTTTCTGACGTTCCACCTGGACATCTAGGCCTCATCAGGTCAGTAGATGATGGCTCAGGCCCTTTCTGCAGCCCACAGGCTAGAGGGTGTCTACTTAGTGGGACTTGGGTTCACCTCTAACCATAGTGGCCTCTGAGACAGATTGACTTAGCCAGTAGCTTCTTCATTCCCTTTTGAATTTGTTTCTTTGTTTGTGGAGGTAGGTTTGAGGACTGCATTGTATAGGCTGTCCCTGAACTTGCAATTCTCTTGCCTCAGCCTCCCAGGCACTTGGCATCACTGTCACATTTAAGAGCCTATCAACAGCTGCTCAAACATCCTTTTCCTCCAACAAAGAAAGACTCAAAGTGACCCGTGTTCTTCTGGGACAAAGGAACATGTATCAGGGGAAAAAATTAAACAGAAATCATATGTAATGGACTCTCCACTTTTCTTTTTCTTTTTTTTAGGCAGGCACAGTGGAGTTTTATTCACCCATAGACAAATGAAGAGTAGATCAGGCTAGAGCACAGATGAACCTGTTTGAATGAAACAGTAAAAAAAAAAAAAAATCCAGACACAAACATCACATAGTGCATGAATGCATTTGAATAAACAATCTAGGATAGACAAATCCTTGGGGACAGACAGTACACACTGATGAACATAAAAAGGTGGGAAAAGCAATGAATGGAAGAGACTGAGTAATGGGAATGAGGACATTACTTCAATGGTAGGAAGCTTTGGGGAGTAGTGAGGTGGTGGCCGCACAAAGTGAGTGCTCTAAATGCTCCTTTCTAACCATTCCCCTTAAATGGTGACTTTAATGTTACATGACTTTCCCTTCCACCACCATTCTTCACACAGTGAACGTTTATTGCTGAGGAGGTGTTTCACTAGGTCTAGAGATACAAAGCCAGACTGCCCCAAGAAGCCTATTAAAAGGATGGGTAGCATCAAGAAGCCTATTAAAAGGATGGGTAGCACCAAGAAGCCTATTAAAAGGATGGGTAGCATTACATTGAAATGTGTTGAGTGCTAAGAGACACAATCAAGTGCTGTTTATTAGACTCTCCATTTTTCTAATTTTCCTTAATTTGTTTGGTTTTGTATTTATTTCTTGCATGTTCCTATAAGCTGCCTTTTTTCTGTGTACTCCCTCTGGCCATCCCTTTGAATCTGGGCCCTCCCCAGTTCCAACAATATTCTTAGGATTCAATTTTTTAGTTTAAAAAGCACATGTACGTGTGTGAGTGTTTGAGTGTGTGTGTGTGTGTGTGTGTGTTATGATACCATACTTGAGGAGGTCAGAAGAAGGTGTGAGAACTGAGAACTAAATTCAACTCCTCTGCAAGAATAGCAAGCACCCTTGATCCATCTCTCCGGCCACAAATACCACCTTTTTAAAAAAAATGATTTGTTTATTTTCATTTTGTGTGCATTGGTGTTTTGCCTGCATATATGTCTGTGTGAGGGTGTCAAATCCTCTGGAACCAGAGTTAAAGGGAGTTGTAGCTACCATGTGGGTGCTGGGAATTTAACACAGATCCTCTGGAAGAGCAGCTACTGCTCTTAACCACTGAACCATCTCTTCTACCCCCTCCCTTGAATACCTTCTTAAAAATTATACACTTTATGCTTTTCCCACTGAGCTTCTCCCTGGCCCATAAATGTCCTTTCCGATTAAGCCAGAGTCAGTTTCTGCTGCTTGCAAAGAGTCCAGACACACTGTATATCAAGCATTTAAATATAATTCATTGATTCACAGTTACCCAGAATTCCTTTAAGTGTAAAATTAGATAATACAAGTCTCACTCTTTTTATGAGCAAAAAGACAAAGGGCAGGAACCACAAGAGATTTGTTAGTTTTGCTTTTGTTGTTTATTATTTTTTTACTGCAAGGAGGGTATTGAGGACAATTGTACATTTCTCCATCTGTCTAGAATAGTAATATTTTTGTCATAAACACCCTTACGTTTGGAATACTCTGTGCCTCAAATCTTTGTCTAGAATAAATATGTAGTCATTAACAGAGCCTTTAATGTCTTCTTATTCTCTTCTCTTACATTTGGCAGAAGAAAATTTAATTTCCTTACATCCAAAATTTGACAAATACTCTGTGGGTAGTTTGGTGTTTATTGGGGCACCAGGACAGAATGTGTCTCAAGAGAACCCACAGACTAGAGAACCCCCCCAAGTGAAGAGTGTGGCTAATGCCCCTATGGTGGGATTAAAGCAGAGACCGGGACAATGTCCTCGGAACCTAGGCATGCTCCCCTGATAAGTAGGCTGCAAGTAGGTAGTCCTTCATGAGCAAACACCATCACTGTAGCTTGGATCTAGATGCTCCCCAAAGTGTTGTCATTGGAGACTCTGAAGATGTTGGGATAAGTGCTTTTATTTTGTGGGATACTCTTTTTGTACACTGTGAAGATGTGTTTCTGCCGGGGCACCTTCTGATTGGCTTAATAAAGAGCTGAACAGCCAATAGCTAGGAAGGAGAGGATAGGCAGGACTTCCGGGCAGAGACAGGAACTCTGGGAAGGAATCAGAGAGGTGGAGACTCACTAGTGGGACACTGAGAAAGTCAGACAGACAGTATAGGGGAGAGGTGGCAGAATGAGCCATGTGGCAGAATGTAGATTGATATGAATGTGTTAAGTTGTAAGAGCCAGTTGGAAACAAGACTAAGGCCAAGCTTTCATAATTAATAAGTGTCATTATTCAAGAGATAGTAGTCTAAAGGAAGTATGCCTATGGTTTTACAGGAAGTCCTTAAGTCACTGCGGAACACCATTGAAGGGAATGGGGCCTTGTCTCTTTCTCTGTGTGCCTTTCTTGGACATGAGTTGTGACTTTCTTACTCCTTACATGATCCCACCACGACCGAAGTCAGTTCTCTCTTTCTACCACGTGGGTTCCCGGGATCAAACTCAGGTCACCAGACTTGGCAGCAAGTGCCTTTATCCACTGAGCCATCTTGCTGGCTCAGCAGTTTACAATTTAAAAAACCCCCAAACCTCAACACTTTTGTGCTCTGACATATGTTACCTAAACTAAGTATGTGACTCTTCTGAACATTTTCAGGTTTGGCTTCGTGAAGTGAAAGAGTGACAGCTGAATTCACGAAAGACGGGGTCTGGCAGGCATGCTCTGTTGCACCAGGGGCGTGTCCCATGAACTCTGAACCGAGGCTTTTCTTCTGCACAACTTCCCCTGCCACTTTTTCTTTGTTAAAAGCCATGTGCACCGGAAAAGACTTTCGAGCAAACCAAATATAATTAAGTGTGTTTTTCCAACATATAATGTTGCAATAAAAAGGCGAATCCTAGAACTGTTTCCCTCAAACCATTTAGCAGCCTCCAGGGAGGCATGGTTTCCTTTCAAAGTAAACTGCATTTCAATTCATAGAATGATTTTATTACCCAAATTGGACTGAATAATTGGCAGTTTTGGAGCTGATTCTTCTATTGTCTAATAACAATCAGCTAATGAAACACTGTGTGGCAAGAGGAGAGCCTGAGAAGATTTAGGTAAGGTTTCCATCCATTTCTTGTTAGAAACCATCTCAACTCCCATGGCATTCTCTGGGACTTAGATATGGTCACTACATTTCAGTTGATCTTACAGGGGGACACATATTCCAGCTTGCCAGTAGTCAACAATGTTCACCAGGTGAAGCAGAACATGGTGATATCTTTGTACTGCTTTATGGATATATGCTAGAGCACAGTCCCCCAAGGGTCAGAGTAAAGCACACTATAGCTCTAGCACAGCATGCTTCTTTAATGCTGAATTTACCAATGATGAATCAGTTTTCTCTTTCTTTGTCCCCATCATTTCATTCCAACCATTACCTATGGAAAGCATTCAGCGTCACCTCCTGGTGAAGTGCTCCACTGAGAAGAATACACGGACACTGACTCTCTGCTCCTATGCGGTTCCACATGGCGCTGGTGATCGACCCCAGGGCTTTGCACATGCTAGGCAAGCGCTTTACTATAGAGCCACAGCCCAGCCTGTGACCCTATCTTAAGGAGGCAAACAACACAAATAACAGAGTAAGCCATGAACCCGAATATGTAATCATCACTGTGAATCAGAAATGGTCGGTGAGAATCAGGCTCATATCCACGGCTGTCTTCCCCCAGGTAGTGATCAGGGCAACTACACGGGCTTTGTGAGAGTGATGCTCACATCTTCCTAGGAGAACACAGCTCGCCCCTGCCTTCTCAGGAAGCATGGGTGCTCTAATATCCGAGTTCAGTTGATAGGCACAGCTCTCATTTCTTTTCTTTTCCACCTTCTTTTTCTCCTCAGTATCTGCCTTCCCTGAACTTTGCTTTTGTGTCTTGGTGCTTGGGAACAAACAAACTGTGTCTGCACAAACTGGCCCTGCCTTTCAACACTATAAATTATCATTAGACACTGCTTTTCCATAAATGGAAAATCCTGACTGGAAGAAACCAAAGTGTCAAACCCCCATACAGCAGCAACTTACAATCGTATATAATCAATTGTATATAATTTTCCCTCTAGCTCTTATTAATTCAAACTTCCATTCTACAGAATTCAGTATGCGCCAAATTGCATTTGCGACTTTGTGGAAGAGACACCTCTTGCCTGAACCCTATACCACAGTAGTACTCAGGTCTGCCCCAGGGACTTGTACCATGCTTTCATTTCCTGCATTGTTGGCTAAGCAAAACTGACAAACTTCTTTAAAGTTTTACTCAGTTCCAGAGACTCTGCATCCCTTAATGTTTTTTAAAGATGTCAGTCACTGGCCAGCCAGATGGCTCAGAGGTAAAGACACTTGCCACCAAGCCTGACAACCTGGATTGGATTCCCCAGACCCACATAATGGAAGGAACTGATTCCTGAATGCTGTCCTCTGATCTCTATACATGCACAGTGACACATGTGTCCTAAACACACAAACTTCAAGGAAATATCACTTTGAGCAGCTGGGGAAATATTAGTAACCATAGCAACAAATTTATCCATTCCTCTCAGAGCATGTAATTAAACACACTATAGAATAATGCTTGCAGCTAAAAAGGAATGACTTAAAGCTGAGTGTAGCAGAACATATCTATAATCCCAAATCTCAGGAGATTGAGGGAAGATGATCACCAGTTTCAGGGTAGCTTGGGCTACATAGTGAGTGGCCAGACTGGGATACATACTAAGACCTCCCATGCAAAATAAGATATGATAAGTGTAAGGAAAAAGGGCCAGCCAAAGAAACATACCCTGAGCAGAGCCAAAGAAACCCACTTTGGCCCTGTGATCATAACCAAAGAAATGTATCCTGACCCTGACCCTGAAACCAGTGCCAAAGAAACATACTTTGTCCCTAGAATCAGAGCCAGTGAAAGAAATACACCCTGGCCCAAAATCAGAGCAAAAAGGCTAAAAAAAGGACCAGTGAAAGAAACACACTTTGACCCTGAAACCAGAACCAAATCTGACCTTACACCTGTGCAGAAAACCAACCAATCCCTGAGCAGGAGATCTAGCCATTCTGAGCTCAGGGATTGAAATCTGACCAATCCCCACTCTAGAAATCTCCCTGGAAAACTCCGCCCCTAAGAAGTCCTATATAAACCCTGTGCCTGGTCAACTTCTGGCTGTTCAGGCTGCCCAGCTGTCCTCAGCCACCCTGGCAGAGGGCAGTCACTCTCTTGGATTCTTCCTTCCCAATAAATCTCTTGAATGAGGTTTGGGTGAGACCTTTCACCGAAAGAGAGATGACCCTGGGCAAAGCAGAGCAGGGCTGTAACACTTTGCACTGTGTAAACCTTCCCTGGCAAGCAAAGTTGTTATACTCCACTCTTGCAGGGACTGGAACCCAACTGTAACAACTTCGCTGGGAAAACCCTCTCCTGCCGGAGCAGAGGGGATACACTGAGGAAGCCTTTCCCTGAAGCAGGGCTGTGAGCTGCTATGCTTACTGTTGTGACCTGTGGTATTCCTTGGCTCATGAGTCCCAGAATACCTTTCCATCCGAGCTGTAACACTCAGTATTTTATGACTCCAAGTGCCAGACTACCTTTTCATCCAAGTTGTAACACTCAGTATTCTTTGGCTCCCAAGTGACAGAATCCATTTCTGTCCATCCCATCTGAGCCATCAAAATGCTTACAATAAGGAATTGTTGAACAAGACATCCTAGATAGAAATCTACCACATTAAACTCAGGGGGAAAAACATCAAGCAGAAGACAGTTAGAATTATATGATATTGTTTAATGACAAAATTACAGAAATAGAGAACATATCTGTAGTTGCCAGGGTGTCTCAGTGTTTCTGTTGCTGTGATAAACCTCAATGACCAAAATAAACTTGGGGAGGGAAGAGTTTATTTCATCTTATACCTCCAAGCAACAGTTCATTGATGAGGGAAGCTAGGGTAGGAACCCAAGGTAGAAACTAATGCAGAGACCATGGAGAAGTGTAGGTGGCAAGAGGGCCTTGTACTCATAGAGAACTGTAGATGGTGTTTCTGTCCTGCCTGATCCCTCAGCTGTTCAGACCCAAATAAACACACAGAGACTTACATTAATTATAAACTCTTTGGCCTATGGTTCATGCTTCTTATTGGCTAGCTCTCTCTTAATTATTAATCCATTTCTATTAAACTATTGATTGCCACAATAAGCTGTGACTTACCCATAATGCTCCAATATGTTACTCCTTCGGTGTCTACATGGCATCTCTCTTCAGACTCCTCTCTCTGTGTTCCTCTCCCCAGCCTTCTCCTAGTCTGGTAGCCCTGCTTATACTTTTTTCCTGGCTACATCCTGCCTGTCCATTGGCTGAAACAGCTTTATTCATGAACCAAATAAGAAAAACATATATTCACAGCATACAGAAGAACATCCCTCATCAGAGAACCAGGAATGTTAATTGAGTGGTTCACTTCCCTGCAAGGTCCCCCTGACACCTGAAGGACCCCCACTCAGAGGAGTGAGGTTTACTGGACTGCTCCCTATGGCTTGCTCAGCCTTCTTTCTTATAGCACCAGGACCACCAGCCCAGGGGTGGCCCCACACATAGTGAACTGTGCCCTCCCACATCAATAATTAATCAAGAAAATGCCCCACGGGCCAAGCTAGTGGGGAAATTTTTTTTTATCAGTTGAGAGTCCCTCTTCCCAAATGACTCTAGTTTGTGTAAAGACATAAAACTAGCCAGCACATGTGGGGTTTGGTCATAGGGGACAGAAAATAAGTCTGTTTGCATTGAGGAAAAGTGGTGCGCCCAGGACCTCACTACAGAATAGTTTAAAGGACATGCCAAACTTCAACCACCTCAAAATAAAAGAGAAGTCTTCTCTCTTTCAAGTTATAAAAACTTCTCTGTGACATTTAGGGCACCATCTCATCTCCAAGTTACCTTCAAAACTAACACCTACATTCTGGGAAAACAGTGTTTTGTCTTCAGGGAGACACAATGCTCTCATATCTGTGTTCATTTAAAGGAAAGGAATGTCATTTACTGACTTCAAATCTGTGGTTCCCACTCATTAACATTTCTTTAGGTGAATTTGGAAACAATGCACTCAGAAATGATTTGTATCTGACAATCCTGGAAATAACATTTTTGAACCAAACAGGGGAAATCAGCTTTCCTTTAAGCAAGTTTCCTTCTAATAGAAAATGCACCAATATTAAGTGGTGTTCTCTTGGCATGGTGTTGTACATTAATTCTTCATTTTATGTACTTGGGAACTTACATACCACAGTTTTATACTGGAGTCTTTGCCAAAGTCTCCCTCTTGTCTGAGGGCCAAAGTTTTGGGCTGGAATTTCATAACAAAATATGCATTGTTTCCACTGGGGTTTATACCAGGAATAATTAGGTAAAATGGTGGTACAACAGTAACAATGCTGCTTTTGTGACTCACTATTGCATTATTGCACTTCGCAGTGACCAGAGTTTGAGAATTCTCATTCACTAGTATGAATTTCCATGAGAAATTCTGTCTGTTGACAGAATGGCTTCTGAACTGCAATGCTCCTTAAGGAGGAATTCTCTGTCACTGCAGGGCAGGTGGAGGAAACAATTCATCCCGTGGGTGCTTAAGGAAGCTACTATCCTGCCTGGCCCCTAGAGTCAGTCAGAGTCCTTAGTATCTTCCCTCAGCCAAGTCATCATTGTCTGGGCCATGTCTGAGCAGGAGGGGAGGGACACCCATGGTTTGGAGGGTATCCGCCACTGGGCTGTGATGTCAGTGCTGAAAGTGACCCGAGTTGAGCGCTAGACACAGCTGTTTCTCTGAGCTCAGGCCTCCTTCATCTATTATTATTGGAAGTTGCCTCTGTTTTCCACCTCAGCACCAGCTCTTGCTGTGCAAGTCAGGTCCTGACGTCACCTGTGGGCCTAGAGTCCTGATCAGTGTGCTGGTGGCTTCCCATCATGTACTGGTGGCTTCCCATCATGTACTGGATCCTGCCCCAAGAAATGAGTGTGTTCTGCCATGAATGAGTGCATGAAAATAAGGAAAGAGAGAAAAGAAGAAAGGAAGGAAGAAACTTCATAGAAACAGGACTTATCTGTTCACCCCCCTGTACAGGGACAGGCACAGCATGGTGTCTTGACTTTTTGACAAACTCTTCAGGTTTTTAATAGGGCAAGGAAAATACAATTCCTATCACCAGAAGCATCAGAAGTGCTGGCACAAGCATGCAGTCAGTTGCCCAGTAGAGGGGAAATAACTCTGGCTGTCAGGAGTGGTGGGTTCAACACAAACACAGCATCACCAGGCAAGATTCATTCCAGGCCAATGGGACATACCCTTCATTCCACCTAACCTGCTATCTAGATCCACAGACATTAATCTGAGAGCAGCACAACCCCTATGGCCTCCTCATTTCTTTGTGAAAAGCTGCTGCTTCAGATGCCATGTTGTCTCTTATCCTGCAGTGAAATGATGACACCTTAAAGAGGAAGAACACGGCTTAGACTTTAACACCTTTCTTCTAGGCCGCTTGAGTAGCTTTGAAATGAAACTGGTAATCTGGGGAGACAGCCCAAGTGGGTAAAGTGCTTGCTGTGCAAACACGAGGACCCGGGTTAAGATCAGCAGCACCCATGTGAAAAGCTGGGCATGCACAGTGGCACATACATGTAACCCCAGCATTGGAAGGGGGAGAGGGGAAAATGGGGCATAGGGCTTATGACAGGTGTAGAGGAATTTATCCTAAGTCAGTCTCTGGCTTACACACACACACACACACACACACACACACACACACACACACACACACACCACTGTCCCACATGCACAAATAAAATGTTCTCTATATAATATAAGAAAAAGACAATTGTAGAGCAAATGACTAAAATGCTAGATTTCCTTGCAATAGATAATATTCATAATACTGTCTTAAAACCAACCTTGTAACTGGGAAAAAGGCACTCCCCTTCCCCAAAAGGCAACAAGTAACAGGGAAATGTTATTTAGACACAAATGGCCAAAATGCATTTGAAAATTTGGTCAGCCATACAAGTTATTTAAAAAGCTCAATTTTAGGCAATAAAGGATGCTAGACTTGAGGGTCCCTTTTTAGGAGATGAAATGCTGTCCTGTTCCTACAAGTACACATCCTTATAATATTGCTGGAAAATATGCTCAGTATTAGGCATTGGAAAGCCTAATAATAGCCATAGGGAAGAATTCATTGCAGGGTTTTGATACATGTGCAGACCGAAGTACAAATTCATTTAAAATAATACGACAGTACTTACTGACATAAAATAAGATGTGTTAATAAGCAATGTCATTGCAGGAGATATATAGAGAGAAATATTATTAGCATCCTGCTTTTGCAACAAAAAGAAGGCCAATGTTAAATGCTTTCCGGTTTAAAATAAATAGCTTATTGGGTTGCAGATAAAATGTTGGCTCATCTTCTTTCTGTGTTTGCATATTAAGCATCAACAGTCACTCACATATTGACCAAAGACTTCTTTACCTATTTGGGTCATCAAGAGGATAAGACATATTACCCACCAGAAGAAAAAAAAAATGCCTTTGATCAATGCGAGAAGTTCCCACCTAAGGGAACAGGACAGTAAATGAGATGTGCGCAGGAGACTGAAAGGCTCCTCACCCCTATGATGGGAAAATACCAGAGGCAGTGAGACCCCAAGATGGCCTGAAAGCACCAAAGCCATGAGGCCAAGCCAGCCTCCTCTCTCTGGAAGCTGTTAACAGACGCAACAGCAAGTCCTCCCCTTGCCACAGCCCAGGAGCTAACCCTAGCTGAAAGAAATCATTATGAGCAAACAGCTAACACCTTGGCAAGCTCCATTCACTCACAGGGTGCGCTGGGTGAAGAAAGCAGAGAGGTGATCTGAAGGGAAAACTGCTTAGAGATGTGTGGCTCTCTGAGACTGGGTCCAGAGACCTGAAGGGGTGTGTTCTGACCACTTTCCTCCCAAAGTTGGCATCCTCTCCTCCTCCGCCTTCTCCTCCTCCTCCCCACCCCCTCCTCATCTTCTTCTCTTTCCCTTTCCCCCCCTTCTCTTCCTCTCCTCCTCCCCTCATTTCTCCTAATATAGGCATCTCCTCACCTCCCTCTTCCCAGGGTTGGCATCCCCTCCCCTCCCTTACCCTCCTCTCTTCTCGCCATCCGCCTCTTCCTCCCCTATCTGTTCCTCTTCCTCCTCCTCTTCTTCCCTTTCCTCCTCAAAGTGTAGGGGTTGAACACCAGACCCTCACACTCTCTAAGCCAGTTACTTGCTGCACTCGAACCTGGCACAGATTTTTTTTCCTTACATCTCTCAGGGCATGAAACAGATGCAGCCTCCCTCCTACCCAGCACCACAGACAGAGTGCTTATCACTTCTCACAGTGGCCTAGAGCCTGGAGAGTTCTGATGGAGGCCATCTCTCTGTCAACTTAAAGTCCACCTTTCTAACCAGGCATGGTTTATCACAGGACAAGGGATGCTGAGACTGGAAACTCACAAGGTGGAGAGCAACCTGAGCTACATTTCAGACTCTGTCTCAATAAAATCAAACAAATAAACAAGCAAAAACCCAGCCCCCCCCGCCGTTTTTTTGGTTTTTGGTTTTTGGAGACAGGGTTTCTCTGTGTAGCCCTGGACGTCCTGAAACTCGCTCTGTAGACCATGTTGGCCTTGAACTCACCGAGATCCCCCTGCCCCTGCCTCTCAAGTGCTAGGATTAAAGATGTGAGCCACCACCACCCAGCAAAACACTACCTTTCTAAGCCACACCCTCACTTCTTATTCTGCCCTCATGGAAGTCCTGACAGGCAGAAAGCCTGATTTTCACTCACAGTAGTAATTCTAGAGTTGATGTGGCTTCAGGGGGAAATAAAAATACAGGACAGCAATGCAATTACAAAAGGGCTCACCGAAATCTTTACTGTGCTGTTGGCTGCTGGGGAGATGAACACTCACACATGAAAGGGCCACCAGAGCCAGGCTGAGACTGTACAGATAGAAATTTGAGAGCGCTGACCACTCAGCTGGCCTTGACTCAGGAGGGTAAGGCCCAGAAAACTTAATTTTTTTAAAATATCATTTTCAGACTTTGTTTTCCCTCTCAGACTGTAGAAACGTGGCTCATAATGTTAATGTAATTAATGAGCTATCAAAGGATGTTTTGCATATCATTGTTTAGAGAAGCATGGTCAGATTGATTACAGATCAGTACTACAATTCTTTCTGGGCATAGAGGACAAACAACAGAGAGCCCTCCACAGAGGCTGAAGATGGCTGTGTTTCAGCCCAGAGGAAGCCTCCATCCACTCATCAGATTAAGACTTGATACTTTTAAGGTTCTGTGCATGCAGTGCTGGAGCTCAAACCCACGACCTTGCTCATGCTAGACAAGCATAAAACCACTGAGCAACACCCCAGCCTGGTTCCTCCTTCTTTGTGAGCATATTCTTAAGTGTGTTTGGTATAAATGTCAAGGTGATTCTTTACATAGTTGACTTCTTACCCAAACAAAACCACATAAGAGGCAAGAAAGCCCAGCCTATGAATCGTATATCTTGATAACCGGGGCTTATTTCTTTGCTTCCTTAAAAGTTTCAATGGAGGCTGTTCACTAGTAGAGTATTTGATAAAATGCAGAAAATCCTAGGTCCATCTATAGTACCACAGGCATGCTGAAAAGACAGGGGTGTGAGGAGGAAGAAGAGAGAAGAAAGAAGAGGAGGAGGGAGAAACAAAGGGGAAGGGAAAGAGGGAGGACAGGAGGGAGGAGGAAGGGGAGGAAGAAGGAGCTGGTGGGTGGTAGTGGTGGATCAGGACAGAAATACAAACAAAGAAGATTCTGGCTTCGTTTCAGATCCAATAAGCAATAAAGGGAATTTCACTGCTTCCTTAAAAGTGCCCGAGTGTCTCTGAGATTATACTAGAGAATTCATTCTAGAGGCACTTACATTTTTCCTATAACCCATGTAAGCCATAAATGAATTTCTTCTAATCCAATATTTTGCGGTAAAGTCATTTACCCAGCCTCAGCAGGGGCACAGAGCCTCCAGGCTGGAAAGTTGTTTACTATTAACACGGGGATTAGGGGGGCATCCTTATTAAATTTGCAAATTCTGGCACTTAGTGTGTATGTGTAAATGGCCCCTCCTTGACATTTCCCTTCCTTTTCCCCTTTAGCAACTTCACAAGTTCTTTAAGGACAAGAGCCTGGGCAGATTGTCTGTGTGTCCAGGGTACACACAGAACACCCCACTGAGTGGGAAGTCCACAAATATTTGTTAAGTGAACAAATTCTTGAGTAAGACACATTTACACAATGCATGTAGAGGGGTATGCAAATAATTCCAAATGAAATGTGAACTTGCCAATCTTCCTGTGAGAGCAAACACAAAGAGGCTCTATTTTGAAGATAGACAGCTCCTAAGGCTGCACATTCTCACACATTACACATTTTTTTGTTTTCCTTATTTTAAAAACTAGCAGGCAGATTTCTTATTTAGGAAAAAAGTATTGTTTTATTCAAATAAAGCAGTAGTAAATAAGAAAACAGAAGTGTTTTCCCCTTTCTTCTGCTATAGCGAAATCCTTCAGACACTGCATCTCTAACTTGAGCCTACTCAAGCTGCTCAATCCATGTCCCCACAAAATTAAATACCAAAGTGAATCTATGTTTTAAGACACTCCATGGCTCAATAATAGACCAGATGGCCCTTGAAGATCCAAACACTATTGATCCTGTGAGAGCAATCTATTCATTAAGCAGTCACCATCGATACCTGAAATTGCACACAGGCAGGAAACGCATAAGTGACTGAGGCCTTCATGCCATTTATCCTGGAGACGTGATTTGAACAAGTCCTTTTTAGAGTGAATGCAAAGAGGTAATGGAAACATCGCAAGAAAGGATCGATGAGAGAAGAGTCTCAGAGTTGACAGACAAAGGACACACTTGGGAAGAAGGAATCAGTCTGCCAAAAAGAACAACCTCAACCAGATTGCATCATGGTGTCTAAAATAAAGTTCAAGAATCCTACAGTGGGAAGTTAAGTGACCTCCTTCAAGGCACTCTTGCAAAGGCCACAGCGTGAAGGCAGCCCAGCATCATCTTCTCCTATTACCAAAAGTGAACATCCCAGGCCACAGGCATCTCAAGATCATCATAAAGAGAGAGCAATAGTAGCATATTAATAAGAGGCAAGTGAAACGAGCCCCTCTGGCCTTGATCATACTCCATAAGAACCTCATGAGTACGATGGACACTCCTGCTCCATCCAAGCAACAGTGAAGGAAATTCTATCACCTTGAACAACGCACAAGCCTAAAATCCAAGTGTGGACAACACCATGCTCATATGCAGTGTGACTCCTACCAAACAGACAAGATAATATCTTTTAATGGCTGTCTGAAAACTTTTAAAACATTTTGCTCTTTCTTTTTAAGAACTTGAAAGGTATCTGGTGAGAACCACATGGAGTCTGAGCTGAGTCAACCTGCAACTGCTACAGTCCCCCTCGTGGGGCATCCTCACCAAGCACTTCATGCGACACAAAGACTCAGCAGCTCCAGGGGAGTGAAGTAAACCTGCTGCATGGTAATTAAAATGTGCTCGCCAACTGTGCTGCTAAGCTTTATGCCAACTTACCACAAGCTATAGTCTTTTTAGAAGAGGGAACCTCTGTTGAGAAAAATAGCCCCACCAGATTAGCCTGTAGCACCTTTTCTTGACTGATGATTGATGTGGGAGGGCTTGGCTCACTGTGGGCAACGCTACCCTTGGGCTGGTGGCCCTGGATGCTACAAGAAAGCAAACTGAGCATGCCATAGGAAGCAAGCCAGTAAGCAGCACATTCCATGGTCTCTGCATCAGTTCCTGCTTCCAGGTTCCTGCCTTGTTTGAATTCCTGCCCTCACTTCCTTTGAAGAAGAACTGCAAAGTGAAGTGGGGCATGAGGTGAACCCTTTCCTCCGTAAGCTGTGTGTGGCCGTGGGGTTTCATCACAGTAATAGAGATTCTGAGATATAATCAGTTTGTGTCTCAACAAATCAACAAATGTCACAAGGAGTGGCATGTGATTGTAGGTTAAAGCCAGCACCGGGTTTAGAACCTTGGCTTTCAAAGTGGAAGGAAACATCGGAAAGCAATGGAAATGTTCAGAAGCATGTTTTCGAATCCTGCAGTGCACAGAATACCTTTGCTTGCTTACTCGAGAAGCTTGCCTGTGATCCCCTAGTTCAGTTGATGTGATTACCTCTTGTTTCACCTGGCTTTGGATTTGTCCATCTTCTACAAGTGGCATGTACACTGGGTGGAGGTGGCACACACTGTTAACCCCAACACTCGGGAGGCAGAGGCAGGTGGATCTCTGTGAGTTCAAGGCCAGCCTGGTCTACAGAGTGAGTTCCAAGACAACCTTCAAATCAATACAGAGAAACTCTGTCTTGAGAAACCAAACCAAACCAAACCAAACAAACAAAATCAGCATGTACAAGTGATTGATTCATCCTCACAGGGTCGCTGGACCAAGAAGTAAATCAGCCCATAGAAAGGAACAGAATTCCGGCTCAATCCATAGGAAACGTTTGTCCTTACAAATCTGTAAATAGGAAACAGCCCACGCAGCATGCAGGTAAAAATGGCTGCCCCTGTAGTGAGTGGTCAGCAATGAAGCAGAATGAAGCAGATAGACAATGCTTCGATAAAGACCTGGCACCGTGGTGTATTTGAGGTCATCTATGGGAGGAAAGAGTGAGTTCTTGACAAGCCTGGGGTATGCAGTGGAATTCTATCTCAAAAATTAAGATAAAGAGATATTTTCTGAGAATTGTAGTTGAGATTTTTTCCCTTTGGTTTCCAAAATACTGGTTTGTGCAAGTGTGCACGTGCTGAGCTGTTAGGAGCCCTCCTAGCCCTCCCGTTACATGTTGCAAATGTGTTCCCACAGAGCTTGACAGTGAAGGTTCTCTGTACTCCAAATTCTTAGGAACTTTCTTCGAAGGATGGCAGAAATGGAGATATTGAGGAAACAATGGAAACTATTGACAATGAATATTCTAGAAGATGTAACAGATAGAACAACAGAGCATCAGATAGCAGGTGGCAACGATACCTCAGCAAGGGAGCACTGAGAAGCAAAGATCAAAGCTCAAACAGATGTTTGTGAGGGAACATTCACAGCGATGCTCTTCAGAACATCGGAAATGCCCACCGACTGGTGAACGGACAAGCAAATGGTGTCGTAAGCTACCCTGTGTCACTCACTGCTGCCTTATTGGATGGTGACCTGAGTGCCCTTCCAGCGTGAACGAATCACTATTTAAATGACTGCCTTAGGGGGTGGAGAGACCTCTCAGCAGTTAAGAACCTGTAATGCTCTTGCAGAAGTCCCGGCTTTAGTTTCCAGTACCCACATTGGATGACTCACAAATGCCTGTACTCCCCAATATCCCCTTAGGCTTATGAGAGTTCTGGGTACGAATGTACCCAGAAAACACATACACTTAAAAAAAAAAAAACTAAATGATTATTTTAGGATCCCAGCACAGGAGGATGAGAGTTCAAAGTCATTTTTAGCTACCACGCCAATTTGAGGCCAGACAAAGAGAATTTGTCCCCCAAAAATGCAATCATTGCCCATTGTATAAAAGCATGATATCACCAACTTTTAATAGATTAAAGATTACTTAAATAAATAAATTAGTGTCTCAGTTACCTTTCCAGTTGTTGTGCTAAAATAGCCTTGCAAAACTAACTTAAGGGAAAAGGGGTTTATTTTGGCTCATAGTCCATTGTGGGAATTCACTCTGCCCTACAGTTTGAGGGTACAGTCCATTGTGGTGACGCCACTTTGAGTCTGGAGTCAGGAAACCGAAGGGTGAATGTTCATGCTCAGCTTCTTCCTCCCCTTTATGCAGTACAACCCCAGCCCAGGGAATAGTTCCACTCACTTTAGGGTGGGTCTTTCCACTAACCTAATCTAAAAATCCCCCATAGCTGTGCCTGGAGGGTTGTCTCCTAGGGACTGCCAGGCACTGTCCATCTGACCATCACAAGTACTAACATGGTACTTGGCCCATCACAGATGCTCACTGGCACCGATTCGTGTAGTCATTCTGTTTCACCAATCAGGGAACTTAATAAACTCTCCTCCCCCCCCCTCTCTGTGTGTGTGTGTGTGTGTGTGTGTGTGTGTGTGTGTGTGTGTAGTTCTGGCCGGTCTGGACTCACTATGTATGTATATGAGGCTGGCCTTGAATTCCCAGAGATTCACTAGCCTCTGTCTCCTGAGTGCTGGAATTAAAGAAAGATGTGTGCCACCACCCTGACTCCTGAACGTTTCTTTGTTGTGGACAAGGCAGAGGGACAGACAGATAAGGGGAGCATGTTCTGAGCTCACCACAGCAGACAGAAGATGAAAGGGACAATGAATTTATTGAAAACTTCAAAGGACAAAAGCAGAGGAAAGGTTGGGACACCCCCCGACCTGCATCTGCCTCTTATATATGTCTTCTCTCTACTCTTTGATCATGTCTCATACAACAATTTTACACTTTTTTCTATAGGAAGAAGGGAAAGGTCCATTCTCCTATCTCCTGTATAATTTGGGGTGACTTTCTATAGGGTCTAGATTGTTTTGGTATCACAGTTCTGTCAGCCTCACAGCACAATCTTGGAAATCAAATACGGTTTCGAGAGCAGTGTCAAATCTAAGGAAGCCTTCTCTAGTTTTCCAATGAACAATCCTCTTCACACAAAATGCCATGCTTAGTCACTCGAAGAGCATTCCACAGACTCACTTCTGGCTCCACACATTGAAGCTATGTCTCTCCTCCATTACTCAAGAATGGCTGATGCTGGAGTTTGAAGACGTGCTGTGAGCCCTGACTGAAGCGTGTGAGTGAGTGTGGTGTGTGATAAGAGTATTTCCAGAATCTACTCCCACACAGGAAAGCCTCACAGTAACGTCATTGTGCAGCAACACACAAAAACACCCCATTAAATCCCAACCGCCACCCCAAACTCTGCTTCCCTTAGCTTGTTCTAGAAATACCTTTCTCTGCATCCATGCCACCTATGGAAGAAGAAATAAGACAGAAACACTTAGAATGGAAGAAAAGAGAAACCTAGATTATTCCTTTTTAAACACCTTATTTGTGTAAATGTTATTAATAAGGCATAGAGACAGGTGATCGGGGCCTTAGAAGGCACCCATGCAAATGAGCAGGTTTAGAAGCTTTGGATTTATTAACTTCAAGATAAACAGGCCCCCGTGTCCTTGCGTGTTGTTCCCCTGGCAACATGGCTATGTCATGGGACAATCACTGCTTGATTGAAATAGCTTAATCTGTTCCTCATGGAGACACAACTTTGTTTCCAGTGTGGGGAACAGATGAAGTCCTGAGTGAGGTGTGCTATTGACAGGAGCATGGCCATGACAAGCACCCCAGTGCCTCAGAACTATGAGAATGGCATAGGCTGCCCCTGGTCAGAGCACTAAGGTCGAATGTGGATGAACAGTTGACCTTTAGCTAACACCACTGTATACACAGAGTATCAAGTGCAGCCTTCCCCTCCCAGATGTTGATGGTGTAGGTAGAAACTATCAACCTGTGTCTTTCTCCTCTGGGATGACTGCAACCTGAGACAGCTCCCTCTCAGAGACCTCCTGACAAGATTAGCTAATCCTCCTGAGTTCCCAGGCTGCTGCTGCTGCATCTCTACCAGAGCACACGCCCACCTGATGCCAGCTTTTCTGTATCTATGCCTGTCCATCTCTGAGCTGTGCCAATCATAGCAAGCCAGAATCTGTCATAATTCCTTTTATCGCCAATTAGTCACTTATTAGTGAACAATCAGTAAAATGTGGATGGATGGATCTATGGATGGATGGATGGATGGATAGATGGATGGATGGATGGATGGATGGGTGAATGGATGGATGGATGGATGGATGGATGGATGGATGGATGGATGGATGGATGGGTGGGTGGGTGGATGGATGGATGGATGGATGGGTGAATGGATGGATGGGTGGGTGGGTGGATGGATGGATGGATGACAATTCTATTGAGGGGCAAGGAAAGAGGTAGTATTGGTGTGGGGGTAGGAAGATAACTTTCCACACTTCCCACCAGGGGGAGCTACTGAGCAGTGTGGGATGAAGGATAGAGTGCATAATTAATAATTATTTTAAAGGATATTTGAAATCAGGTTTTCATGGTTCTGGACACAAGAAAGGTGAGATGGGACTGCTACAGCCAAGCACAAGAATTCCAGAAAGGAGAACTGGAACGAGAAAGCCACCTTTGCTTTGGAGTCACTGAACCCGTGAATCACCTCCATTTCCATTTTCCTCTGACCTGAGCCTTTGATGACAGCTGACACTGGGAGTATGCTGGAAACACCACGCCCTGGTCTGCCCTCTGTATTTATAGAGCTTTTTAGCACAAAGGCATTTTCATCAAAGTGCTTTGAGAGCCGGGCACACCCTGACACACACATGAGCTCCATGAAAGCAACTGCAAGTTCCCAGCAGCTCAGGGCCTGAGCTGGCAAACAGGAATTCTTTGGAATACACTCCCTGGCCACAGGCAAGAAGCCCGGCTTGAAAAACTGGTGGGAAGAATGACATCAGGCAGGGCCAGCCAAGTCCCTGCTGAGGGGCCCTGACCTGTGTTTCTGGAAGACAACTTAGACTTACCAGTGTTGATCATGTGCCAGGCCCTGCTAGGCTCTTTACATGTTCTGTCTCATCTAACCCTAAAATCAGTCCCATTGTCCTAGTGGAGAAGCTGGGGTAAGAGGCAAACCATGGGCCTGGTCACCAGTAAGAACTGAAGACCCGCCTGTCTGAGTCGTCTCGTGCCTTTTAGATGTGACCCTAATACACGACCTACATATAACAGAGAAAATACAGTATTTAAGATCACCCGTGCATAAGACGACTGTAGGTTTTTTGTATTACTTGACTTAAAGACCAGTATGGATATCTCAGTATAATTCAGAACCAGCCCAGAAGTACCCCATCAAAGCTGACTTTAGGAGGCAAGACGGCCCCTTCAAGATTCCCTGCTTCATGAGTTCCTGCTGAAGCTGTGCTGGGGGTGGCACATATCTGTTTGTATTACAGTTTTTATATGAGATGTTTCCACAGGTTCAGGGACAGGGGACATGCCACCTAATGGCCTTTGCAAAAGTTACTGGGTTCTGAGGGGTCTGACCTAATCAATGGATTTCAGAATACAATAGCATGAGGTAGAGCGTAGCTGTGGGAAATGGGCCATCCAGGGCATACCCTCAAAGGATACAGTTCATCTCCTTACCCCTTCTGCCTCTCTCTGTCTTCCTGCTTCCTGGGTCCTGTGAGGTCTGACTCACACCACTCTTGCCATATGTTCTGTGTTGTTGCTTCAGGTCCAAAACAAATCTGTACTCCTGAGTTACATGTGTGTGCACATATGTGCCTGTGTGTGGAGGCCAGATATCAATGTTAAGCATCTTCTTTCATTGCTTCTCCACTTCAGTTTTTGAGACAGGGTCTCTCACTGAACTCACAAACTTGGCCAGGTCTATGACCAGAGAGCACCAGACAGCTTCCCGTCTCCATTTCCTCCGTGCAAGGGTTGCTGGTGCCTTCTGCTCTGAAGTAGTCGTCTTTGTGGGCTCTGGGAATCTGAACTCAGGTCCTTGCACTTATGTGACAAGCAGTTTAGCAACTTAGCCATCTCTCCAGTCACCCTATTTTTTAATAATAGCTATTTAACAGCTAATTTGCAAATTTCCCAGAAATTTAATAATTAGGTCTTAGGATTTCACAAGCTGGCTCTGGCATACCACTGAGGCCATTGCCCTAATCCAAGGATGTAATACTTGTACCATGGCCCAGTTGTTAGTTGGGATGTAATCAAAATGGGTCAGATTTGGTATATATAATGGTAGGACAGATATTTGCTGGTAGGCTCCATGTGGAGTAGGAGAAAAAGAAGAAAATCCAAGGTGACACCCCTGTGCTTATGTTTGATCCGTGGCTCTGCTCTCTGCATCTTCCCACACGGTGTAGGTCATCTTGTCTCTTCTCTGTCATGTCCATCTTCCAAGCCTTCTCAGTGCCATGGCCATCTTCCATGCTCTAGCTTACACTATGAAAGAACTCTGAGGTCGAAGGCTTCGGTCATTTGTCTTTACAGAGCAAATAAATTGGCAGAATTCTTGCTGTCCTCAAAGCCAAATTTCTAAAATTACCACCTTTATTTTTGAAAACTGTCATATTTGCTTTATTTTCATACAGAGAGAGGAGCGGAGCGGAGCAGGGCAAAAGGGGAGGAGTGGGAGAGGAGAGCAAAGGAGAAGATGAGAAAGAAGAGGAAAAGGAGAAGACAGGAGGCAGAAGGAGGAAGGAGAGGAAGATGTTTTCTGGGTTTTCATCCACAGTTCAAGGTCATTATAATTAGACTTTGTGTGATAAAAATCTAAAGGACAAATAAGGACATGTCAATTTCTTTTCAAAATCCATGAGCTGAATTTAACTTTGAAAGAGGGTCTTGGGAGTAGGAAGCCCTGGCAGGGCAACTGCGTCAGAAATAATTGCCTATACGACAGCATAGCACAGGACACAGAGCAAGCAATCAGCACTCCAAAAGCTTCTTGGGTGAGTGAACAGGGCCCTGTCCTTTGCCTCTCTCTGCCTAAGATGTGAACACGCTTGTCTGTGAAGTGGGACTACAAATACTATGCCACGCCTCTCCAAATACTATGCCACGCCTTTCCTCCTTGAATTGCGATGATCAAAGGAGTAGACAGAAACCAAACATTTGCCAGTCTTGCTAGAGGATTACACGTGTTATGATCACAAGCTTTACCAAAGAATTTTGGCTGAAGAGGCTGCCATAATTGCATATAAGGATGCATCCATGTCCTTCTTTGTGAAGAAATTGAAAATTCCCATTAGAAATTCTCCCAATAGGAGTGGGATAACTCTGATGGCTGGACACCTTAAAGCACCAGCTGCCTCCAGGGAAGTTTTTAACCAGCATGATCTGGAGTCATTCTGACTCAGCACAGTTAATTCTGCACTCAACAAGCCTTACTGAAAATAATTAACAAGGGCCTGCCGTGGTTCACTGGGGAGAGGCAAGCTAAAATGACACCTTGAGTCAGGAAGCATTACTGGCTTCCTCTCCCTCTAAGCCTTTCTCCTGGCAGTTCAGTCTTTGGAGAGATGAAGCAGCATGGAGACTGAGCAGGCCCTGACCTGCTGGGCAGGCTACATCCACGCTTAGAGAGCACAGAGCGCTTTGATGGGGTCAGCAGAGTGTCCTTCAGGTTCTGGGCACTGGTGTGCTCTGAGCAGCCCCATGACCCTCAGAAGAGACATCTCATATTGACAACCTCAGAGGGTTCCTGTGTTAATCAATAGCAGCATCCCTCCCCTGCCTTTGGCTGAAAGCTAAAGAGACAGGCTGGAGCATATGTGATTACTAGAATTTAATTATATATCACATTGATTTTTAATTAGAACTCTTGTGAGGGCCTTGTCTATTAAAGCATTTCAGCTGGCAAATTGCTTCACCTAGTCCATCAAGTAATTTAAAATGCACATCTCCTTCTGACCTCTGACCTCCTTGATGAGGAGGAAAACCTGCCAGGCAACCCACTCCAGGAGGGTAAAAAACTGAAAAACATCAATTTCTCTGTGTCCTATCAATACTCCAAACTTCAGCATGTAAAACTCTAACTCAGAGAACCAACAATGTGGGGCTTCCAGCTTTTAGAATTCAGTCCAGTTAAGTCCCATCAGGACTAGTCAGTCACACTGGCTGTAGTCCTTAGTCTCAGCTGTCTGTGGAGAAGGTCCCAGTCTGGCTTTAAAAATAAGATCTGCATCATTTGACCATGTTTCCAAGTATAACATGGATGTTCCAGGGAGCCCAAGATGCCCCAAGGCTGAGAGACTCAGGTCTGAAGACTGGAGACAGGATCTAAGCCTGATCCAAAGGTCCCATTGTGATAATATATGCTTGCACAGAAGGCCTTATAGACATCAGACTTGACTTGTAGTATTTCTGCTGTCTCTACAAAGTTGCTCTGGCATCTAAAAGTTACCCAGAGTGGCTCAACTGTCAGCACTAGTCAGGACTGCTATCCAAGAAACAGGCAAATTCATAGCAGTTGATGGTCTCCTACAGGTAATAACGTGCCTCTGTTGATGATGGGGTTACAAGTTATGTATCCTAAGTTGAAAATGAATTGCGTGCCCCAGTCCATGCACCTTCCTAGCCTAACGACACTGAACTATCAAATACTGACTGTTTTCCTTGTGATCTCAAGACTACCGAAGGTCTCACTGTCAGTGCCCCACCTCAAAGAAGACATTACATTTTGTTTTGATAGCTCGGGGAAAGATCTAAACTCAAAATTTGAGGTACTCTTCCCACTGAGTGCACATAGCCTTCACACAACCGAGAGGGTGAAAAACCATTAAGAAGAATCATCGTAAGCCAGGGATCATCTGTAATTACTTTAATCACAGCATCAGCTGCATTCCAGGCAAGGTGCTTGCACCATTTACATGGCTTGTCTTGAATGGATCCT
This sequence comes from Mesocricetus auratus, assembly GCF_017639785.1. Lineage (NCBI taxonomy): Eukaryota > Metazoa > Chordata > Mammalia > Rodentia > Cricetidae > Mesocricetus > Mesocricetus auratus. The sequence goes on from NW_024429196.1 coordinate 10,566,050, forward strand.
CATTTTACAAGCAAGGAAACCTCAACACAGAGCATCTAATCAGCCAGCGGAGCTCATATAGTGGAAGACCTGGGGCTGGGGCTGCGCCCTGCCCTCTCCCTTCTCCTGACTTCCTCTCCCGGTGTGCTCTTGCAGGACCCGCCTGCCGGTTCCTTCACACTTGCCAGTAATGAGCAGAGGAGTACTGCCAGCCCTGTGAAGGAGCAGCCCTCTCCTCACTTCCTTTCCCTACACTGCCATGCAGCCAAGTTCATCGCACTGACCCACTTTCTTCATGACTAACACTACTGACTTGAGTGAGGTTGCCCTGCCTCCCAGCATCTGCCCACACTCTCCTTTGCCCCATCTATTCATCCATTCAGCCCACAACATACCTAGGGAGCTTCCAACACATGCCAGCCACTAAGTTACAAGCTGGCCATCACTGAGTGGGCAAATCTTTGTCTTCAGCCTAGTTAGGGGAGATAATCCAGACAAACAGACTATGGGGAACAACATGGGAAAGCTGATTGCTGCAAACAGCAGAAGATCATGAGCTCATCCAAGAAAAGCTCTAAATTCAAACTTTGAAAAAGGTTTCTACTAAGTGTATGCAGCCTTTGCACACTGTAAAGCTGGGGAGTCATTACATAGATGCTGAATACCATGAGAAGGAGCTTCCAAGCTGCTCTGAGGGAAGGATGCTAGGGCCATCGCGGATGATTTACTGAAAAATGTTCAGCTTCCAGAGCCCAACCCCAAGCTCCATCACTTGCTACACACACACACACACACACACACACACACACACACACACACACACACACACACAATGCTATTCTTCTGATAAGAGTGAGTGTGTTGGGGGCTTTTTCTAGACGTGGGGAGGAGGTGTGTGTACACTCAGATGGCCACAAAGGCTGTCAGAGGGAATCAGAGGGCATCAAGTCCCTTGAAGCTGGAGTTACAAGTGACTGTGGGACACCTGATGTGAGTGTTGGGATATGAACTCCATCTTCATGATATAGCAGCAAGTGTTCTTAACCCCAGCACCACCTCTCCAGCCCCACCTCTGGCCATTATCATCTTCCCTGTGTACTTCTCATTTATCTCTGCCACACTGTTAGGGCTTAGATTTGGTGTCCTCCAAATCAATCTGCTGAGGGTTTGGTCCCAGCATATGCATCAGGCATTAGCAGGTAGAGTCTGGTGAAAAGTTAAGCCATTAGCAGAGGGCACCCTTGCAGGGATACTGGAATCCTGCCCCTCCAACTGTCTGGCTTCTGAGCCATGGTGAATAGAGCAGTTTCCTCTGTCACACACTCTGCCACGATGTGCTGCCTCACCACAGACCCAGTTGGAACAAGAACACGTGACCATAGCCCAAAAGTGTGTGCCAAAGAATGTGCCCTCCCTTTAAGTTGTTTGTCTCAGGCATCTTTTGTTGGTGACAGTGAGCTGACCGCCTTCCTTCTCCAAGCTAGTCACAGGTCTTCACTCCTGCGTGTGTCTTAGCACTGTAAGCAGACTGTGTCCTAGCCGAGCAGGGGCATGCTGCAATGGAAATCCTCCCAACAGCACAGGAGATGGAGTGAAGACTGAACACACGATCTCCCACGCAAACCTGAGCCTTCGACGTCAGCACTGCCACTCGGCACTCAGGACTTTGGGATCACCTCCCTGCAGAGAAATCACAAATGTGCCATTTCTCTGAAGTCAAGTACCAAGCCATCAACAGATTCATCCAGGGCCACTCAAGATGCCCCAGCAAGTCTGAAACCTGGGGCATTTCTTACATCAGCCATTCTCAACCTGTGGGTCACAGCCCCTTTGGGGTAGCATGTCAGGTATTCACATTATGACTCGTAACAGTAGCAAAATTACAGTTATAAAGTAGGGACAAAATAATTTTTTGGGGGTGGTGGTGACCACAAAATGAAGAACTGTATTTTAAAAAGGTATCAGCATTAGGAAGGTTGAGAAGCACTACTTTATATGGGGGGAAAATTTCGAAGATGGGAGAAAGGTCACAAAAAGGAGGGGTTTTTCTGGGTTGTTCTTTGGTGCATTCATGAATGTCCTGAGAAGGGGGTAGAGGGAGATTTCAGGTGGAAAGCGAAGCAATATGAAGTCAGAGACAGGGATGGTGGTGATGTCCAGTTCAGAAAGTCCAGAAGCTACCAAAGCTTGAAATAACAATGCACAGATTCTCTCCCTGGAAACCCTGCAGGGACCCAAGCCTCCTCCCATGCCCTGATTCTGGCCAACCAAAACTGAACTTGTACTTTGGACAATAGAACAAATTTTGAACTTATACAAGGAAAAATAATTTGCTTTGTGTTAAGCTGCTAGTATGATATTCTGTTACAGCAGCCATAGTAAACTAATACATGTGTCTTGGAATACAGCGTGGATCGTGGGAATAATGGGAGCCCAAAACTAAAGTAGAACATGTCAATCCTAATGGGAACGCTCAACCACGGAAACCTAGCTCAGAACTGCCAGGTTCTTCATGAGCCAAAGACTGTATAAATGTTGTAAGAATAAGGAATGAGGGAAGGTAATGCCACAAATTTTCTTTTTTAAATAGATATAATGATTTTATTTATGAAAAGAGCTTACTCTGTAGTTAGCAGCATGTGTAGGATGTGTGTAAGAAGCCTTTTTGATGTATAATATTTCAAACACAAACACCTTTCCAATCTATGTGCGACACCTATCTATGAGTCTTGTGGAATCCTATGAAACCATCAATAGAAGAGAAGCTGGCAGGGAATACCACAAAGTTTCTAATCCTTCCTTTCTCTCCAAGTCTATGTTCAAAGAAAATGAGCAGTGGAGAGCATTTCTCCAAGTCCTTAGTAAGGTTATTCTCTATCCTCCATCCACCGCTTTCACCTTCAGCAGGAGACATGAACGTGAGCGAATGGGCTCTTGTGAGCTTTGCTGGTGTGCATTTAACAACTGTATCATACTGTAGGAAGCAGGGCACAAAGGAACTGGAGGGGACCATGTGGGCTGGAACTCAAGGTTCTGTGTGTTGTGCTGTTTTCTCTTGAGTCTCCCCACTGGGGAGGTAGGCTCACTTCGCTTTCAGCATTGGATACGAGCAACACAGAGCCATCCGTGTGCACCAAGCCATTGATTTTTAATTAAAACCGTGTATTTAAGAAGCTCAAATCTGATACAGCAGCCAAGTGGAAGCAATTCCATTTAGATGGAAAAGATAGAAAACATGCCTGGAGCTTTCAGCAGGCAGATGACAAGGACTTTGGTGTAACTCTATCCTTTGTAACTGTCTTTGACAAGAAGTCTTAGTGTGCCTTTCTCTTGGGAAATGCCTTGAATTTGACCTACTTGCAGATTCTGAGACTGATCACCACTGTCACCTCCCTCAGAGAAGCTGTTCTGCCATCTTTTCCTCTGGCTGTAGAGGGCTGAACATTCTCTGACCCCTGGTATCAATATTAGAAAAATTTCCTTCTTTCTGGGTATTTCAAGCTTTATGTGAGTTTAAAATATTGCTACTGTGACTAAAACAAAAACAAAAAACAAGTGTGTGTGTATTTGTCTTATGTATATTTATATACTATATATTGTTTACATATACATACACACCTAAGTATATATGTAATATACATTTACTTTGGTAATCTCAAAAGCTTGCTACTGAGCCAGGTGTGGCAGCAATTCCTGTGACCCCAGATCTTGTGAGACAGAGGGAGGAGGATCTCACCAACTTGAAACCAGCCCGCACTAAACAGCAAATAGAAAGGAAGATGGGAAGAAGAAGCAGGCTTCGGAATAAATCTCCAGGCATTGTTTTTTTTTTCCTCCAAGAAATTCTTAAGCATTTAGCGTCTCTTCATTTTACTAACTCTCATGTACAATTATGATTGAAAAGGAGTTGCCGGATTCCTGCTGTGGTTTGAATGTGAAATGCTTTCCACAGACTTCTGCGTTTGAACACTTGGTCCCAGTGGTGACACTACCTCAGGAGGTTCCAGAGCCTTTGGGGTGTGTGTCCTAGGTAGCAGAGGGGGTTGCTGGAGGTGGACCCTGAAGTCTGCAGCTGCAACTGACAGCAGCTCAAGTCCTCGGCTTCTCCATCTGCAGAGATTTGAACGTGACACAACAGCCACTCTCAGTGCCTCATGCCTCCCCTGGCAGGACAGACCCCATCATCCAAACTGTGACAAATAAACTTCTCCTTAATTTTCTTCCCTCAAGTATTTGGTCACACTGATGAGAACAGCCACCAATACAATAACATATAATGCGTGTGCGCACACACAAACACACACACACACATACACACACACACACAGGCTATCCTTGGATTTTATCCTAAGTATTTCTAGGCAGAGACACTGGAAAGAAAGCAGCCACCAGAAGGACTAGGGAGACACAGTAATGTCACAGATTAAAGCAAGAAGCTGAGCACACATTTCAAAACCTCTTCAATCTTAGAGATTTTCCCAGTGACAATCGTCATCAGTAAAAGTCTGTTTTCCTTTGAGTTAGCCCTAAATTTTCTCATCGAAAGATATAATTGCAAAATATGATGACCTCTGGGGGTAGGGGGAAACACTTTTTCCTACACAGCAATAATTTTTAAGACGATAGTGTCCTAATTTTTGAATTAACTTATTTGTTTATTGACTGTGTGTATGTGTGGGTATGCATGTGCCAGGGTGCCAACTTGTAAATGTCAATTGTCTCTTTGATTATGCTGATCCTAAGGATCGAACTCAGATCTCAGACTTGATAGCTAGAGCCTGTACCCTTTGAACCATCTTACCAGGCTTTAGTCTTACTTTTATTTATTTATTTATTTATTTATTTTGATTTTACGAGACAGGGTTTCTCTGTATTGTTTTGGAGGCTGTCGGTCCAGCCTGGCCTCGAACTCACAGAGATCCGCCTGCCTCTGCCTCCCGAGTGCTGGGATTAAAGGCGTGTGCCACCACCGCCTGGCTAGTCTTACTTTTAATTCCTTTTCGATAATATATTACCTATGAATACATTACCATGAAATACAGAAATATAATTTTAGTGTTATCCTCATTGATGATAGAATTCTGTTTCTGCTTCTGAGATTTCTTCTTTTCTTCAAATACCCCAGCAAATCTCCTGCCTTCCCCTATACATAGCCCTTTTGTGACAGCTAGAGAGTTTTACAGCAGCCAGGTATTTCTCCTGGAGGCTGTGGAGGGAGACATTCGGAGCCTCCTATGACCTCTCTGCGGAGAGTAGAGCCCAATTATATAACCCAAGTGCATCATAGGATGGGGCTTAATACACAGGTACTAGGTGTATAACTATACTAAATAAACCATAACTAATTTTAATTTTGAGAGGGCCTGCCCCTGGGGACTCACAGTGAGTAGTGCTGTTTGTTTGTGTGCAATTCAACAATTTGTCTTTTCAAAGGCACACATAGATCTTATTGTGATTTCCCTCAGTACACAGACACAAGCCACAAATGACTAATTTCATTACTTTTCCAAAAACAAGGGTGAAGACAAACCCTCCATTCTCTGGTAAGCACTAACATCTTTACCTCTGTGAAGAGAAGCTGGCCAAGATGGGGTTTTCTTTCTTCTTTCCACCTCCCTCTGGAGAGCAACTATACAAGTTCCAGCTAAGAAACTTCCTGGCATCATTAGCACATTAATTAATAGTCGAGGAGACATAGGAAGATTTATAGGTGATGTTTGCCCTTAAGTAAAATATAATTCCTTAAATTCACAACCCAAACTTCCAAAAGAAAGAAAAAAGCCCATGAGAAGCAACACAGGGAAAACTGTTTTCTTCCTGTTTGTGATTAAGCAATGGCCTGTGTTAGCCTTGGGACTAACTGCTAGCCCAGAGAACCAAATAAAAATGATCTGGAACTTTCCCTGGTGGTGTGGCCCTGGGAGAGCTGGCAAGCTGACCAACTCAGCTACCACCCAAGCCCAGATTCAGGGCTTTAATCTGACCCACCCAAAATCTACCCCATCTATGAGCTGCTGCAGCATCTGAACAGAACCAAAGCAGCAAAATCTCACTGACTCAGGGTAACAGTGGGATATTCTGGAGGAGTTTCAGTGAGGGTCCTGTATTGATGGTGTAGCAGAAGCCAGAGGCCTGGAACCAAACTAATGCCTCTTTGCAGTGAACATTTGCAAGAAAAGTCATTTGGACAAAACTATATACCGTATTATCACACTGCAGTTTCCACAGCAAAGTGGGGTTTTGTTTGCTTTAGGTTTGGGATTAATTTTTTATTTTCTTTTGTCGGGAGGTTACAAGGTTAGAAAACAGATATGGAAGGACTGGGAAATGAGTGAGGTCAGGGTGCATGGTGTGAAATTCATAAAGAATCAATAAAAATTATGAAAAAATAAATGATTCAGAGATAATGGAGAGTGGGAAGTTCATCAGGTTTATTTTGTTGCAGGAACTGAATTACCTGGTGAGTGTAGCTTGGCGTTCGGGACCGCGGCGAGCCCTCCTCTGTGTACAGCCAGAGCTTGTTCACTATTATAGCTGCTGTTGGCATGCAGAATTTCAAATGCCCAGCATTCTTCACTAGACTCTACTGTGCCCCGAAGGGTAACAGTTTACTTCTGAGATTCTTAAAGAGAACTATGCAGCATATTGACTTGCTGCATATTAATTCCTGCCCAGATCTGGAGATTGGAAAATCAGGATGGGCTCGTCCAGGCTTTGTCAGTTCTGGAGGCATGGAAATAGGTTCATAAAATGCTTACTTCATTTTGGATTGTGGTAAGGTCATTATGGTTCATGGAATTGTATGACTTTAGACAAATTGTTAAATGTGATTTGTTTGCATTACTTCTATAAGGCTTTTTACTTAAATAAGTTGAAAACTTATAAAAAGAAAATTCTTTTGTCAGACCATGAAACTTGGCATTTACTTCGAGGAAAATGATTGTTGTGACAATACTATATCTAAGAATTCAGGAAAGTATAAAAGTCAGTATATGCCAAAGTCTCTCCATACCACTCCTCATCCTAAATGTACAGACAACTTCTTTCACAAAGAAGAAAAAATACACACTAAAGAAAACCATAGTCATTGCTATGTATGAAAAGTACAGATGTGTTTACAAATTAACTCAGCATAGCCTGTAAAAGACAATGATTCAGAACACAGAAAATATTTCAGAATTTAATGAATAATTGAAAACAGGGAAATTAATTGAAAGAATGTCTTAAAACACATAGAAAGGGGAGTGCCAGCCTACAATCCCACGGCCAGAGAGTCAGGGAAACAGAACCTTCATTCAATGGCTGATGAAAGCAGAGGCAGACTCCCACAGCTAAACACTGAGCTGAACTCAAGGAACCCAGTGACAGAGAGGGAGGACTGATGAGCAAAGGGGTTAAGACTGGGCTGGTTTAACCCCCAGAAACAGCTGACCTGACAAGGGTTAGCTCTTGAATCCCAGACTGATGGCTGGGAATCCAGCATGGAACTGATCAAGACCCCCTGAATGTGTGTGTCAGTGAGGAGGCCTAGGCAATCTACTGGGCCTTGGCATACAAATGGACTTTGGGTGCCCATCAACAATGAGAGATGCACTCTTACCCTGGACTCTTGGGGGAGGGCCTAGGCCCTGCCCTGGATGAAATGACAGACTATGGACACCCCCATGGAGGGCCTCATCCTCCCTGGGGAAATGAGGGGGTATTGGGGGCTGGGGGGAGCATGGGAGGAGGGGAGGGAAAGGGAGAGGGACCTGGAATTGACATGTGAAGCAACCTTGTTTCTAATTTAAATATAAATTCACGAATAAAAATAAAAAAACACACATAGAAAACAGAATGAGAGTTTGACTATTTCCAATAAAAATTATGCAAAAAATAGACAAATCCAAGTTTTATTTTTTAAAAACTGGAAAATTCTTTTTAAAAAGAGAAAGATATCTCACAATAAGATAATAAAAGAGTCCACTAGAGCTCTTTAAAACACACACAAAACTGGAGCTCCCAAGGGTTAATAGAAAACACTAATAGATAACAGATAAAAGCATTTTATTTCCTTTTGAAAAAAAACACATCAGTAGCAGACTTCTCATGAACAACATCTTGTTTTTTATGTGTTTGTTTGTTTGTTTTAGACAGAGTTTCTCTGTGTAGCTCTGGCTGTCCTGGAACTCACTCTGTAGACCAGGCTGGCCTCAGACTCACAGAACTCTGCTGCCTCTGCCTCCTGAGTGCTGGAGTTGAAGGTGTGCATCACTACTCTTGGTTATAAACAACTTTTCTTTAATACCATAAGAAAAGTAAGTCCTGTGGATAAAGACATGGCTCATTGAAAACCATTTATATCAAGAGTTTGACAACCTGAGTTTGAGCCTCTGGTTCCACGGTGAAAGGAGAGAACTGATTCCCAGAAGTTCTCTGACTTCCACATGTGCGTTGTGGCACACACACACACACTAATAATAATAATAATAATAATAATAATAATAATAATGGCAATGCTAATTTTGTAATTTAAAAAACCTTACATCCTATTTTTTTGGAGACAGGGTCTGTCTAGTCTACATAGCCCTGGCTGTCCTATAGCTCAATCTGTAGACCAGGCTGGCCTTGAACTCACAAAGATCTGCCTCCTCTGCTTCCCAAGTGCTAGGATTAAAGGTGTGCACCACTCTGCCTGACCTAATACTATCTCTTTATGCATTATTAACTGACTCATTCTATTTTCTTTATCTATGTGTATGTGTGTAGATGATGCATGTTCATGTGCACATGTGCATACATTTATGTATGGGTGTCATGATGAATATACAAAGGTCAGAAGAACACTTCTAATGTAGATCTTCACCTTTCACCTTATTTGAGGCAGGCTCTCTCTTTTGTTCATCAATGCATAGGTCAAACCAGCTGACCTGACAGCATCCACGGATTTTCCTATCCCAACCTTCATCTTGCCATGAAAACATTAAAATTAGAGATGTGTCTGGCCTTACATATGTCCTGGAGATTTGAACTCGGTCTTCAGACTTGTCTCCCAGGTCCCCAATCTAGCCTCTAACTCTTGAGCTCAAGCAATTCTCTTGCTAGTCACCTGAGTAGGAGAGACTCACTGTTCCTGGCAATCTTTTGGTGTATGTATTATACATGCATGTTTGTATGCATGTGGGAAAGTATGTAGGCACACGTGTGGGAGCATGTGTTTGTGTGTTCACATGGCAGTACTGTCTTAAGAGAGCTGAGGCAAGCCTGGCGGTGGTGGTGGATGCCTTTAATCCCAGCACTCGGGAGGCAGAGGCAGGCAGATCTCTGTGGGTTTGAGGCCAGGCTGGACCGACAGCCTCCAAAACAATACAGAGAAACCTGAGAGAGAGAGAGAGAGAGAGAGAGAGAGAGAGAGAGAGAGAGAGAGAGAGAGAGAGAGAGCTGAGGCAAGATAACTACAAATTTGGAATTATAAATCCAAACTAGAGTAACAACTGTAAGAAAATGCAGAGAATGCTAAATAAAAGATGGAAGAGGAAGAGGAGAAACATTGGTGCAACTAAATGAAGATATGACAAAGATGGCAAATCCATGTTAAACAAGCAAGTCTGGAGGCCGCAGTGTGCCCCTTGTATTGCCTTCTTGAGGAGACTATAGACAATGATGTTTTGATTGTTGAAAGAAAAGAATGTAAATACAGGTACTTATATCAAAGCTTAATTATCATTGAAATTATCCAAATGTAATGGATAAGAATAGTAATACCCACACCACATACAAAGTGCATGGGCATCCATCACCCTGTGAGGATTGTGGTCTCAGTGAGTAGACTGAGGATGAACACAGACCTAGACCTGAGAGCTAAAGAGAATTTTAGGGGCTGGAGAGATGTCTCAGTATGGACTGCTTTTGCAGAAATCCTGAGTTTGGGTACCTACACCCACTAATACATTAGCTCCAGTTCCAGGAGATCTGGCACCATCTTCTGACCTGTGTAGGCACACACACACGCACACACACACACACACACACACACACACACACACCTTAAAATACATATAAAAATGAATTTTCAAAGGAAGGTTTGAAGATTTTACTTTATAGCCAATGGTTTATTGACTTACCAATACTGCAAGAAATATGAATTTTAAACCTAGCATTTTCAGATAGCCAAAATAAAGGGCTTTGTTAATTATCCTTCCTCCATTCTTCTGTTTTATATTTTTCTCAAAAGGAAAGAAAGACACTAAAGTCTCTGGCTTTGTTTGAGTTGCTGTTTAACTGTTCTGACACATTTGTAAGTTCCAGAACCAATCAAGGTGAAGCCCTTAAGCCACAGAGCAATTCAATGCATGCCCAAGAGCAGACAGGAGGCCACAGCACACATGCCACCTGCTATGTGCAGGTGAGGAAACTATCAATGGAAGGGAACACCCATGAACCTGGGCTCAATGCCTATTAAACACTGGTGGTTATAAGAGCCGCGTTATCTTATGTTATCCCTTGTTTTGAATTATTTCTCTCTGACTTCAGTAGGCAAGTAGTGGAATAGAGATGTCAATATAGAAACTGCCTTAGCCAGGGGTCATGAGGGGGCTACCCAATTAGAGAACCCTTCAGAGCCATGGAAAAGAAAATAACTTCTCTGTCATAACAAGGACCCTCCCCATGGGAAGCAGAACAAACAGCTCTGTGTGTTAGTTTCTCTTCCAGCGGGGAGGGGTGGGGGAAACCATGGCACACAATGAGAAACATTCCGATTGCCTTCTGGGAGTGATGAGTGGTGGTGTGTTGCCCATGGGATTCATTGTTCACCAGAACAGCCAGCTGACATTACTCTTCCCATGAGGAAGGGAAAAGTAATTCTAGCAGCAGAGAGACACAAGTGGCTAATCTGTGGGGAGACTGAATTTGTATGTCCTCCAGTGGACATTTAAGGAGAACACTCTGGACCAAATGTTAGAACACAGCAAGATCAGAGTTATTGGACAATGTATGGCTGCCTGAGCTATGGCTCCTGTTTCCAGGATGTGACAAAGTGTCCAAAGGAAGCATCACTAGGAAGGAAAGGTTTGTTTCTGCTCATGGTTTGAGGATACAGTACGTCACGATGGGGAAGACATGGTGCAGCTGGTCATGTTGAGTCTGCAGTCAGGAAGCATGGGGTGATGAATGCTGGTACTCAGGCAGCTTACTGTTTTCCCCTCAGCTGGAGATCATGAAACAGTGCTCCCCTCCTGTAAGGCAGCTCTTCCCCTCTCACGTAACCCAATCAAAATGATCTCTCATAGGAATGCCAGGAGGCTTGCCTCCCAGGTGACTGTGGACCACTGTAAAGCTGGTAATCACCACCAACCGCCATGATGTCCTGTGGTTTACCTGCTCAGTTTCCAGCAGTGGACCCAAATTTATGCTAGCTCAAGTTCTTCACTGCAGGTCAGGAACCTCTCAGAGAAAGCTCCAGATTAGGATTCCCAAGTCAAGATGCTACTATAAATGACAAAAGCCAAACCTGAGCAGTGGCATGGAGGGTGTCAAGCGGCGTATGTATCCGGGAGATTTTAAAGGTCACATGAAGGGAAGAGTGACTGGATGCCTACCCAAGTGTGTTGGTAAGGGCAAACCAAGTCTAGGAAAATTCCAACCTTCCTTGCAATCCTAGAAGAAACAGAAGAGGTAAGTGAAGGCGTGGAAATGAGAAAGGACAATTGACAAGAATTTAGAGACGTTGAGGGAAATGGCCTTTATGTGGCAACATTGTAAGGACCTGAAACTGTCAGGAGATAGGTATTGATAAAGACAAGGAGGTGGTGACTGAGACATGCCCGGGTCGAGGAAAGTCACTAACTCACAGATGGGAAAGGACTGAGTGGAGGCAGGGTGTGAGGCTTAGAGTCAAAGCCCAGCTTCTCATGGCCACAGACACTTTCAAGAGCAGCTTCCTGGGAGAGATGAGAGGGAAACAGCAAGGTCGCCCCCACACATATCCTGTACCACCACCACAGTAACCCTAGGAGAGAAACACCTTCCAGCTCACAAGTTCGTGTTTCTGCACTGGATTCAATAGAACAGGGGATATTACGCTCAGACGTGACTGAAAGCCCTCCTGTAGTCTAATATGCTGCTCGATGACCAGGCTAGGGCATTCTGGCCATTAGTCCTGACTTCCCGCTCAGTTCCTATAATCTGTCTAGACCCTGGAGTCCAGATAGAAGGATGGACCCTAAGATAGGTAGGCAAGAAGGAGATGTCGTCACATGCTAGAGTGGAGGAGGAAGGAGCTCAAAGGAAAGCCAAGCCCTGCCAGAGAAAAGTCTGAGAGTGAGATAAGAAAGGCGGAGCATTGCAAAATGCAACTCAAGCAACTATGGCCGTTGAAGGGAGGGTCAGATGGCAAACCATGAGACGAGGTGGCCAATGTGCTGGATGGCTTTCCACAGCTGTGACAAAACACCTGGGACAATCAACTTTAAAAATGGAGAGTTCTGTTGTGGCTCCTAGTTTCCGGTATTTATACCCATGGTTGCTTGGCCCTCTTGCACTGGGCCTGTGACAGCACATTGAGTCCCAGGAGAGTAAGAGGCAGAATAGTGACGACTGGGAAGCAGAGGGGCAGGGCGGACGATAGGTCAGGCTCCCCATATTTCTCTTCCAGAGTGTTCCTCTAGTGACACACCTTCCCACCCCAGGAACTCACCTCCTAAAAACTCCATCTCCCAAAAGGACCACAGCTAAGGACTAATCCTTCAGCACTTAGGCATGTGAGGGACATCCAGGAGCAAACTACAGCAGTTGGTGTTAAGACTTTGTCCCCAAACAACACATGGTCTGTTGGCAGTAGTTGAAGAGCCAGGCACAGCAGCTTCAAGCTCCCAAGCTCTATTAGCAGTATCTTATGCCCTGGATGGAGATTATTCAAGGGCTCCTGGAAACATGACTTGGGCAGGAACTAAGCTTTTCCCTGCTGTTTCCAGCCACAAAACAGAAATACGAACATCTCTGAGTGAAGGAATACACTCCATTATACCCGTCTGACATGTAACACAGTGCCTAGGGATAAACCCTCCCCTGGGAAGAGATGGAAAAAACAGAGAGTTAAATAACAGAAATAGTCGATCACAAAACTGCAGCACACAGGAGATAGTCCTCTGTCTAAGAAAGCTCGGTGCCACTTCAGAAGGGAGAGGCCAGACAGGTAGGCTGTAGATGGAAAGACAAACTCTTCATGTCACCTCCAATTCAGACTCTGAAGTCTCAGGAGGAAACTATCTTTAACTCCTGCCTCCTAGAAAGCTCTAGGGTAAGTCCTTCACTCCTGCACACCTCCTCCCGTGTCTTCCCCTGCCTACAACTTCAGTCAGTCCTCAACCCCAGAAAGCTACTACCAGGGCCCAAGGCAGCAAGAACCCCTCTTGCTGCAAAGGACTTGAACCCCCTTGTTTTAGTCCCTTTCTCCCAGGGATGATTTACAGTCCCCCTCTCTGCCTTTTACTGACTCATTTGGAGGTATCTGTGAGTTAAGTTTTAACATTTTCAAGTCTTTTCTAGAAAATTACATGGGGGACAAAAAGGACCTTTGTAAGCCTTAGGTATTGTCCATCTATGTTTTAAAGCCCCCAAAAGACCATTCAACATTTTAACACTTCAAGAAATAACTACCTGGGTGAGCTGACTCAGTACCCCTCCCTCCCCATCCACTGATGAATGAGCTTGGTCCTCCCCTGTCGCTTTCCCTACACCTGTATTTCAACTTGTCTGATACTGTCTGGATCTAGTTCCTGTGACCACCCCCCCCAAACTCATCACCTCTTTGGTTTGATCTTTAAAGCCTTTGCATTAAAAGATGCAATATAAAAATTAATGACCTTGTGTCATGGGCAGCCAGGTACTTAACATGTTGTCAGCCGGCATTATTACCATGAGTGTGATAGTAAAGCTGAAGATGAGTCACGGAAAGAAAAATTGCATGTGCAGTCAGATGAAAGCGTCAGCAAGAGCAGTGAGGAAGCGTGTAATGAAAGGCTAGAGCAGATGACGACATTCCAGAAACCCCATTTCTCCTCAGCCAGATGCAATTTGGAATAATGATAGGGTTATCTAAATCCAACTGGGTCCTCTTTTTTCTTTCAGTTCTGGTGATGAAGACCCTGTAGATACACAAATCTTTTGTCTCTATAAATATTCTAAGAGTGAGGCAGGGAAGGGACTTTGTCCCTCAGCACCTATCCACAAGAATGATACTTGCCAACTTCTCTAGATATCTAAAAAGAACATGTGAGACTGTGATGCTACACAACTCCCCAGGGGACACACTCTCTGATTGGGAGGAATACTGGATCTGAATCCCAGAAGTCCTGCTCTTTGTCCTGGTCAAATCACATAAGCCTGCTTGTACCTTACTTTTCATACATGACAAGAGAAAAGTAAAAGCCACTTGCCCCGTGTATCTGTGGCTTTGTTATGAGTCTGCCTGGAGGAGCATAGGGTCACATTGTAGATTCTCACACTCATTATTCACAACTTGCTGGCCGTCTTCACCTGAACACATTACCTAACATTCCCTCCTTTCCTCCCAGAGGAGGGGGCAATACCATAAATTTAATGTATATAAAAACAATCTGGAATGGCGTGACGGAACAGGAATGGGAGGTTGAACTGACTGAGGAGTCTTGGCTCTCTCCGCCTGAACCCTGTAATTACAGTGAGCTGTAAACCGCTGCACAGCACGTTTGCAAAGAGCACTCTAGCAAATAGCACAGAATTACAGGGTTGGAAGAGTCTTTGGAGGATGTCTCTCCCAGCTCTTTCTATTCACAGATGCAGAAACTGAGGCTTGGGACTGGTGAGGAGTTTGCCTGGGGCTGTACAGGCATCCATGATCCTAGTGACTCCTCATCTTCTGGTCCTTCCTATTGACCTCACGTGATTCTGCTGACTGAGCACTTCTTTTACAGTGATGGTCACTACCATTCTGTGCACTATCACTGCAGAGTGCCCGCCAGCAACCCTTTTCTTACTGGCTTCCATCGTCAAATTAGCAAGCAGTCTTCTGGAAAGGTCTCCCTTGTGGGTTGGATTGCTGATGTCTCCACAGCAGTATTGTTTACTTCTTGAAGAAAGACAGGGCCACATAGACCATGGGTTTGAACTTTTAAAATTCTGCCTCTAAATTTGGGTCCCAGGTCTTTTAGTTGGGATTTTTCATAGACCTTTGTCTTCCTAACAATTTCCTCATCTAAAGAATGACAAAACAACTCTAAAAACCTTGTAAATTGTGAAATATTGGATAAATATTGTAATTATCTCCCTACAAGTCCCAAAAACGCCCTCATATGCCAAGGCAGGTGAATATCACTTGTCCTGAGTAGTGCGATCCACAGTTAAGAGAACCACTGTTGCTATCCGCTCTCAGTGTTTTTGTTTGGATAGTCAAACGACTTTGTTTTCTCCTTTGTCACATTTTTAATATCTGCTATCCCATCTCCACTGGTTTGCACTGTGCTGACCAAGCTGCGCGCTTTCAGCAATCAACTCGTCCAGTTGCCCAAGGAGACATTGGCATTCCTTTTATACATACATTGAAACACACTAAAAGAATGGTATCATATTTATTAATCATCTCTGCTTGGCCTAAAAGTGACAGAAAGCCTGTGTTAGTCAGCTTTCTATCACTGTAACAAGATACCTGGGTTAAATGTATTATTAAGAAAAAAGGCTTATTTGACTTACAGTTTTAGATTCCAGTTCATGATTAGTTGGTCATATGGTTTTGAGCCTTTATGACAAAACAAATATCCTTATACTTTGCCTGGAAGCAAAACAAAAAATGGACAAAAATCCCACCATCCTCTTCAAAGACAGAACCCACATGACATAAAGACCTCATTCAAGGTTCCGTCTCTCATAGGTTCCACACCCCTACACATGCTCACCCCAGTCCCAACTCCACCCCTGCCCAAAGAAGCACATTGGGGACCAAGTTTTTCACACATGAACCTTTAGAGGACACTTAAGATGCAAAATGTTGGTCTGGGGAGATGGCTCAACAGCTCAGAGTGCTTCCTGTGAGAGAAGAAGGATGTCAGTTTGGATCTCCAGTGTCCTAGTAAAAGGCTTCAGGGCTTGGCTATAAACCCAGCACTGGGGGAAGAGAAGCCTGGCAGAACCCAAAGGCTTGCTGGCCAGCAGGGCTAGCCAAACAGTGAAGTCCAGGCGCAATGAGAGACCTTGTCTTAAAAAGGAAGGTGAAAAACAGTGACAGAAGTTACTGGAAGTCAACCTCTAGCCTCCACATGTGCATACACAGTGAGTGCACACACACACACACACACAGAGAGAGAGAGAGAGACAGAGACAGAGACAGAGACAAAGATAAACAGAGATAGAGAGAGACAAGGACAGAGAGATCCAGAATACACTTTCTTAGGTGAAAAGGGACGTTTATTGAAAAGGTGCTAGGATAGCTCGCAGGGTCAGACGGCAGAAGTAAAGTTAACTGTGATGTATCAGCGATGGGGACTGTGAAGCTCACCCCACGGCTCACCCCACTTCTCTCTTTGAGCTGGCTTAGTCCTTTCTTACTGTAGGAAATCCCTCCTGCTGTGCCTACTGCAGCACAAGAGATAACTACAGCATGTCAGTTTGAAGTTTAAGAAGGACTGTATATGCCCTGCCCAAAATTTAGAGTTGAGGAAACCAATCAAGTTTTTATGACACAGGCTGACACAGCCTCAAGCATAGCCACTTTAAAAAATATTTATTAAGCATATAGATAACCTTAGAGGCAGAAAGAGGGGTTCAGGTCCCCTAGGAGCTAGAGTTACAGGAAAAATATGAGCCTCTCAACTTGATGCTGAGAACTGAGCTTGGATCCTCTGGAAGAGCAGCAGATGCTCTTAACTGCTGAGCCATCTCTCCAGCCCTTAGGAACATATTTTGTTCAGAGAGATGAGAGTCTTATTCCAGAACCATTACACTTTCTGCTAGGCAACCAGAAACAAATATTCATTATAGTTTATATAGCCTTACTTTTTGTTGGTATTTTGGTAGGCCAGGCTAGCCTTGAACCCACTATATAACCCAGCATGGCCCCAAACACCCAGTCAGTCCTCCTGCCTTGATCTAAGCGCTAAGATTAGAGCCATGCATCACCGTACTAAAAACTATGGCTTCATTGTATCCTGTAAGCAAAGAACTCTTCTACACGTAACTACTACAGACTGTTACCTCAAATCAGTGACCAAAAGGGATGAAGTGAGATCAGACACTGGCCGCATCACAATCAGACATTTCCTGTTTTAATCTAGCATGTTGGTAATGCCTACCAACCTGCCACCATGTTGTACAAGCCAGCAGGTTAAATCCCTGTGGAAGGATCAGATCAAGGTTCCTTCAGCCTTGTCCTGGTATCTATGTTCTTTTGCATCCGGTGAGTCAGACACATGCTGGATGATAATTCTAAGCCCGAGCAGAGTTACAAATGAGGTCCTTACAGGGAGTTCTCCCTCCCCACGATGGAAAGAATGGACTCTGACCTTCCCTCCAGGGCAGGGGCTCCCAAGCCTTAACATGGACAACATATTTAAATGTAGTCACCAACAGCACAGTTTTCCAAAGCTTGACTGCACATCAGGGTCAACCGGAAACCTGTGAACATTCCAGAAACCAGGCCACACCTAGACAGTGAAATCCCACACAGGCACCAGGAGTCTTTGGCATTTGCCAAGTGCATTCAGTGTTCAAACAAGTTTGGGAAACACTGCTGTGACCCAGGGTTCTCAACTCAGAACTTCTTACTGGAACCTTCGGAGAAGATTAATGAGAATAACCTGCCCAGGTCACAGAGTGCACCTAAAGCCACAGCTGGATTCTGGAAGGAGCAAAGATGGGGTTAGTGGCTGCTTATTAATGCTCCCTGGTGATTAGTCTCATTCCTCCAAAGAGCTTCTGATCAAATGGGTCCAATGAGAGGCCCAGGAATCTGCATTTCAGGAAGCACCTTCCCCTGCCTCCACCTCCCCTCAGCAGCCATAACTCACTCTGCACCTCACCCTGAGAAGGGTTTCACTTAGACCCTCACTGCTGAGTGCAGCCATGGACCAACAGCCCTAGAATTTCCTCGGAATTTATTATAAATGCAGATTGTCAGGCCTTGGCTCCGGAGCCTCATCTACTTAGAGAAAACCTACATGTTTTTTATATTCTCTCTCTCTCTCTCTCTCTCTCTCTCTCTCTCTCTCTCTCTCTCTCTCTCTCTCTCTCTCTCTCTCTCTCTCTCTCTCTCTCTCTCTCTCTCTCTCTCTCTCTTTCTGTGTGTGTGTGTGTGTGTGTGTGTGTGTGTGTGTGTGTGTGTGTGGATACATACTTGTCAGAGCACACTTATAAAGGTAGAGGACAGTTGTGAATCCTCAATTTCTGTCTTTGTTTGAGACAGAGCCTCTTTGCTGTTCGCTGCTGCATATGCCAGGCTAGCTAGCATTTGAGATTCTGGGCACTCCCCTGTCTTCCACTCACATCCCACAGGAGGAGTACTTTCTTGTGGATACTGGGATCTGATCTTGCACCACCAAGCACTTTACCCATTGGGCCATGCCCCCATCCTGAGCCCGGAAGTCTAAATTTTTGCATCATCCTGGGGCTATCTCTGCACATTAGAACTCTTTGAGAGTCATCTTGTCTTGCTTTCACCTAGAGTCACCAAGAATCTTAAAAACCAGGATGCAGACGAATACTGAATTGCACTCCTGGAACCTAGTGACAG
This sequence comes from Mesocricetus auratus, assembly GCF_017639785.1. NCBI lineage: Eukaryota > Metazoa > Chordata > Mammalia > Rodentia > Cricetidae > Mesocricetus > Mesocricetus auratus. The sequence goes on from NW_024429196.1 coordinate 10,584,768, forward strand.
AGATGGAGGAGTGATGAGCAAAGGGGTCAAGACCATGATGCTGAAACCCACAAAGACAGCTGACCGGATAAGGGGGAGCTCTTGAATCCCAGACTGATGCCTGAGAGGCGGCCAACAGGGGACTGATCCAGACTCCATGAGTGTAGTCTCAGTGAGGAGGCCACAGAAATCACTGGGGCCTTGGGTAGTAGATCAGTGTTTATCGTGGTTAAGGAATGATCTTTGGGAGCCCATTCCACATGGAGAGATGCTCTCTCAGCCTGGACACATGGGGAAGGGCCTAGGTCCTGCCCTGGATGAAATAACAGTCTTTGGAGATCCCCCCAAGGAGGGCCTCACTCTCCTTGGGGAATGATGTGGGGATTGGGTGGGGGGCTGGGAGAGTTGGTGGAGGGACAAGGGAGGAGGGGTGGGAGAGGGAGCTGGGACTGACATGTGAAGGAATCATGTTTCTGATTTAAGTTAAAAAATTTTTAAAAAAGCAGGATGCAGACGCTGCATGGGGGGTGGGGCCTGTGGTCATCTAGTTGACTAGAAGTGTGGCTGGGAAGGGTGCCTGCAGTTTATAACATCTGAGGTTGCTTATAGAATATCTGCTAGTGGTGGTGATAAGCATTCCTTTCTCCTTTCTCCTTTCAGCTAGGCTTGCAGACTCTAGAAACCAGGTTGCACCATGGCCCTCTGTGGACTTGTAAGGTTTAAATAGGAAATGGTGCCTACAGGCTAATGTGCTGTGTACTTGGATCAAGCACTTGTGAGGAGGTCCCAGCAGGGGAACAGTTACTCTTATATCATTGACTGAAGACTGTTCCTCCTCTAAGGAGACCATCGTCTTTGACCATCACACAGCTTTGAGAGGGACACAGAGAGTAGTGAGGGAAGAAGAGGACACCTGTCTAGACAGTCAAATCAACCAAATCAGCCTTGGTGATCGTGGCCCCGTGTCTCTCTCTTCCTGCTGCCTTGGAATCTGGATGTACATTCTCATCTCCTTCTCCAGCACCATGTGTGCCTGTGTGCTGCCATGCTTCCTCCAGACATGCAAACACTTTTTAACAATGTCTCAAAGTTCAAACTCCGTCTCCTGAAAAGTGACATAAGGATCTGTCATGGGACAGAACTGATGAGAAACAGAAGCTTATCTGGGCTTCTGTTTGCTTCATGGGCAAGATAAGTTCCTGAGCCACACCATCGGAGGTAAACAGGAGGATCTCCGGAACTACAGTGTGTGTGTGTGTGTGTGTGTGTGTGTGTGTGTGTGTGTGTGTGTGTGTGTGTGGCTGTGAAGGGGAGCACTGCCTTTACACAGTAGTTGATCAGTTCTATTTCTCCTTCTCTAAGCCTTCTCTAAAGCCCTGTTCTGTGTTTTGTGGAATACACCCTCTTCAACATGAATCCTTTTAGCTGCTAAGTGTCTTATTCTGCCATTCAGACTTGAAATTGAAATACAGGTTTCTTGTGAGGAGAGAACACAGTAGTTGGTCAATTAACATTGACCTTATTTGTCCTCTGTTCTCTGTCCCCAAATTTAACAGGTTCCAACTGAACAAACTGTACACATGTGTATACACATGTATGCACATATGCGAGTGTGGCGCACACATGAGTGTGTGCATGAGCATCTGTGCATGGCTGTGCAGACTAGAATGTCCATTGTCCTGTTCTATCATTTGCTGCCTGTTCCTCTGAAATGGGAGAGGGCACTCACTAAGCCTACAACCAGGAAGCTACAGCACTCCTCTTGACCCTCTCCTCTGTCCCAGCGCTGGGATTGCAGGCATGCAATAGCCATACCAGGTTTTTATATAATGGTTAGATGTGAGCTCAAATCCTCATGCCTGTTCAGCAAGCGCTCTTACCCTCTCGATGTCTCTCCTGCTCTCTACTCCACCCAGCTGTTGCTTTCTTTAACAGGGCCCATACTGAGTGTGTATAGTTCTTTTCCTCTTGTCATTATCCCTAAACAATACACCATAGCACTGTAGTAGCGTGTGCACTGTAGTAGGCATTAAAAGAAATCTAGACACAATTTAAACTCTACAGAGGGGTTGTATCAGTTATACGTAAACACCCTACCTTTAAATACAGGGGCTGGAGGCTGGAAAGAACACTTGCAGAGGACCTAGGTTCAATTCCCAGCACCCAGATGGTAGTTAACAACTGCCTATAACTCCAGTTCCAGCCTCCTCAGACGTCAGGAGTGACTCCACAAGACACTCCAGACACAACCTGTTTGATCAACTCTGAAGAGATGTTTGTGCTTGCCTTTGGCTCTGCAAGACAAACACCAATGACCTTGACTCTCAGGATGTTGGGCACGCTGCCTGGCTTCTTCCCAGCTAGTGGCCTTCTTTACTCAAAGTTTAGTTAATCTTTCTTTTAATATGCCGTATTAGTATAGTTGTGTGATTTTAATTTTGAGTTATTTATTTTCATTAAAACAAATATCGAAAGAATGTTGTCCCTACAAAACCATGTTAGCATTTTGGAAGCTAGAAAAAGAGTAAATTATTAGAACAAATATTGTTATCAAATTATTGCTAGGTGACTAGACATCTGGTCATGACTAACTGGAAGATTACAGAATCTGTAAGGAATCTGAACCATGGTGACTTTGCAGGGGTCTGCAGTTGTGTTTTACTGGAGATGAAGCATACTTCTCCAGAGGAATGAGTTTTACAAAAAAAAAATGTGGTAATCCCAAACAGGAGACCCATTTGCCAGGCCTTTTGCAGAGTTGGTGGGTAAGTATATAGTTTCATATTCAAGCTAAACTTGTTTTAAAGTGTATGTACGTATATACACATATATATGTTTCTATGTTATTTTAGTGTCCCTTTGCTGCATAAATGAGATCTTTACTTTTAATAACTGACCCAAGTAACAGTTTCAATTAAATTGCTTAAGAGGATTTATACTGGTACACCAAAACTCACCCCCAGGATTTAATCACCTTAAATATCTCATAAGATTAAAAAACAATCACCACAAGAAAATGCCACAAGGGAAATGTTTTTCTTATTGTCTTTTCTAGCCTAAGTTTGTTTACAGTTAAGATTGAGTAGGTAAGATAGCGGTGGCCTTACTGAGTTCAGGCCTTGCTGAAGAAGGCAGCAGTTTGCCTTAATTAAGTCACAAGTGCTAATCGTGGGCACTTACAATAGAAACCCTTGGGTTGAAAGACTGGCTTGGCACTTGCTGCTCTTGCAGATGAACTGAGTTCAGTTCCCAGCACCCACTTGGACCAGCTCACACCACTGTAACTCCAGCTTCCAGGGAGCTAACACCTCAGGCTGCCACAGGTCCCTGCACTCACATGCACACAGTCTTTTTAAGATCCTTCATTAACTACAGAATTTGGTGTTGATTAGATGTCTATTTTTTTAAGAAAAGCAAAGAGCGCAGATAAAGTTCCTGTGATGACCCAAACCCATGAAGCCTATGACCTCCACTAAAGTAAGCTCCATGTATTTTCCTTCTGACATTTGACTATTCACGTGCATGCAGATAATGTCTCAGGTGTCCTAGTCTGTTCAGACTGGACAACTTCCTTGTGCATAGCTCTGGAGGCTGGGAAACCTGAGATGAAGGCTAAGGTATGAAGAGGCCCTGGGGCTCGTGGTGGGGGCCTGTTTGCTGACTCCTCAAATAGAAAAAAAGAAATGATCAGGCTCCCACATGGAAACCTCATGCCTGGATTCCTTCCCACCTAAAACTGTCCCCTTGGTGACCAGGTTTCCACATGAATTCACAGTGGCCACAAAGGCCTGACCCCAGCAACACCTGTAGAAACATATAGCCATGCTTCACGTGTCTTATTCTAATATATGACTTCTTACTAGTGTTCATAAAGTGTGTTCCATGTTCTTTAATGCAACCCCTCTGTGGCATTATGTCCCTCCAGTAGTCCCTTAGCCAACAGCCATTTTTATTCTTCTCAACATTACATCCCTGTAAACAAAGGAAGCTTCCTTGCTCACAATTCCTTATGCAGTTGCATGACTTTTGTAGAGTGAATTCTGATCGGGGGAGCTGGGATGCATGATCTGCATCTTACTCAGTGGCACCAGCTGTGCTAAGATGCGGACTCCTTCATTCTCCCATTTTCCCCTTCAGTTTTGAGATGGGAGCCATCTTGTCACTTTAGCTAATGCTACATCACCTCACCTTCCCACTGGCTTCCTCCAGGGTTCTCTTCCTGTTTTCTCTGTGTTCCTTCTGTAAGTGTTTTGTTCTTTTCTTGATGATCTGTAAGAACTGTCTCCAGTGATAACTTGGTACTGAGTTGCAAATATTTTTCAGCCCTGCTCCTGCTTGTGTCTTCTCATTACTGTCTTCATCACTCTACATTCTTCAGTGGCTTTGTCTCCTTTTCTTACATTGATTCATACATAATTATCATTCTTTAACCATAAAGGCTTGGTGGATTTTATTTAAGAATGATTGCCTTGCTTTAAATATTAGAGACATGTTTTCCTGTTTCTCTTCTACTAACATTTATATTTTTCTTTTTCTCACATGTTAGATATTTAATCTGTATGCACTTATCTTTTGTAGTTAGGTTGTGTATAAATTTTTATTTCATTTTATTTTAATTTTTTCAAATAACTTCTCAATATGTAAGTCCCTTTGGGATCATCATTAGGACTTCATTACATTTATAGATTTAAATGATGATAAAATCTTTATAATGACACATTTTCTTATTGCTAAAATAAATTTATACAGATGTTCTTCAGTGATGTTCAAGGCAAACTACAAAGTGTTTTCTAAAGGATCTAAGATTTCTGAGTATTTCTTTTTATATTTTTTCCTTAGATTTTGGAACTGTGTTTTCAGCAAGAATCAGTGTGTGTGTGTGTGTGTGCGTCTGTGTGTGTGTACGCGTCTGTGTGTGTGTCTGTCTGTCTGTGTCTGTGTCTGTGTCTGTGTGTCTGTGTCTGTGTGTGTGTGTGTGTCTGTGTGTGTCTGTGTGTCTGTGTCTGTGTGTCTGTGTCTGTGTGTCTGTGTCTGTGTGTCTGTGTCTGTGTGTCTGTGTCTGTGTGTCTGTGTCTGTGTGTCTGTGTGTGTGTCTGTGTGTGTGTCTGTGTCTTGGTCTCTCTCTTCCTTCTACCCTACCTGTCTCTACACGCACATAATTTTAGTTTTAAATTGTTACTGATGTTGTATAACAACACCCTAAGTTAATGTTAATTTCATGTTCTGTCACACTTTGAACTGTGACGTTAGTGCTAATACCAAGTCTTTTTATCTGTGTCGAAAACATTTATCAACACATTGTGGTTTTGTATTTACTGTCATTATTTTTGTCTCTCTGTCTCTGTTTCTCTGTCTCTGTCTCTGTCTCTGTCTGTCTCTGTCTCTGTGTGTGTGTGTGTGTGTGTGTGTGTGTGAGAGAGAGAGAGAGAGAGAGAGAGAGAAGAGAGAGAGAGAGAGAGAGAGAGAGAGAGACTTTGTTGGATAACATTGCATCCAAAAAAGTAGAATGAAAGTAACGGATGGCAAATATTCTAGCAGTTTCCTTGACTTTAGCAGAAACTACTTTTTTTCCTTTTGCAATATTAAAGTTCAAACCCAAGGACCTGCTTACAATACAGTATACCACAGAACCACACACCCCCAATCCAGTGAAAATAATTTTAATGTTTTTCCATTAAATACAGTACCTGCTGTGAGTTTATAATTGGTATTTTTTTTAGTCTGGGTAAGGCAGTGACCTTTTACGCCTGACTTCATAACTTACTATGCTTTAAAATTGTGATTATACTTTATAAAAATTGGCTTTGGTGTATGATGGTAGGATCATGTGCTTTTATCGTTAATCCCAGGACTTGCAATATTAGGTTTTCTTGATGCTGAAACCTGTGTACATTGCAGAAATGAACTATATCTAGTCATCATGTGTTATTTGAATACATCATTGCTTTCATTGCCTAGTATTTTATGTAGAAATTTAGAAAGTCCAATCGTAATTGATATTTATTTTGTATCTATTAATAAAGCTTATAATTTTGATCTAATTTTATGTGGTCTCATTCGGTAAGTTTAACTATGCTTCCATTTTCTCATATTCTAAAATACTGGCTGGTAAGATGCCTCATTGGATTAAAGACTTTTGCCACCTACATGATAATGTGAGTTCAGTCTTGGGACTTACATGCGTGAAAGGAGAAAACCACCCCACAAGTTGTCCTCTGTCCTCCACAAGGGCATGTGACCTGTACTATCCCCACTACATGCAAATAAATGCATGAGTAAATTAGTGTAGTGAGAAACTTAAAGGAGATATCTTTAAAACTATTATAGAATAGTTTGTTAAATAATAGATAAGCAATTATCTAGCCTTTGAAAAGTTCTGGATTTTTCCCATAAAACCCTAATGGGAATACAGGAAATATTTACTGTTTGATTTTAACCCATTTTTACTTTTTATTTCTTACGATTTTTAAAACTTCTAGTATCTACCATGGTATTGCCTTTTCATATTTGACATTACTCAGCTTTCCCCATTTTCTTTGGGCTAACAATTGCCATAGTTAGAGGGAGAGCAGACCAAAAACCTTCCAGTCGTCTAACAAGCCGTAGGAAACAGTCCAGTGTGGCTGTGTGGTGAGGTTTTATCACATCAGGTCCCATGGAGTTGGCAGAGGCTGGTCAAACATCAACTGGAGGACTAGAGGAAGAACGATTAAGCCTTAAATAAAAAGCTACTGTTCTGGTAGCTCAAGTAGAGAAATAAAAGCTTAAGAATGTGAAAAAGGAGAAAGATGGTGTCTTCAGAGAAAATCTCAGAGTCCAAAGTTAGAAGTCAGTGGACGTGGAGAACAGACACTTTCATGTTTCAACAGTTTAGGGACACTGATAGAAGGGACAGACCCAAACATGGTCATATTGATTCTTGAATCCTGTGCAAAGTGTTAAAATACCCCTTCATGGTTGTGGCTTTTTATGTGTGGGCTGGCTAAAATTTGGCTTGTTGGAGGCATTGGAAATTCTGGGTAGAAGCCTGAGTTACTAGCTCAAATGTACAGCAGACATCACTGAACACAAAACCCAGTATAAAAAGAATGTGTGTGTATCAGTCAGTGTTACTTCAAATGGCTGTTATCAAAGGAAATCAAACCCCCTTGACTGGGACTTGGTAGAGGTGAAGACATGCATCAGATGGATGGCTGCAGTGAGGACATTTAATCCTTCAGTAAAAAGCCGAGATTTTGTAAGTGAGTTGAGAAACGAAAAATGAGGATGTAAAAAGGAGAAGGCATTAACCAGACAACTCTGCTTATCCCATACTGATCAAAGCATACAGAAATTCCAGTCGCCTAGCACAAAAAGGCTTGCATGAGGCCACCTTGCAGGCCTTCTCTGCTGTACCTGGGCATGCAGGGATCCGGGCTGTCTCCATCTTTTGATGAGGTGAGCTCAGCATTGAGCTTTGTGGCTGCTGAAATAGGGAAAGAGGGAGCTGTGTGCTCTAATGCAGTATGGTTGAGGTTCAGATCTGGAACTCATCTATGTCATTGATGAGAAGCAGTCATAAGTCCTAATCAGATGGAAGGGAGACTAGGAAATACAGGCATCCTACATGCTCAGTGTATTAGTTTCTTCTCTGCTGCGGAGACAGAAAAAAAAACTGACATAAAGAAAGAATGGTGTGTTTGGCTTATAGTCCATCACTGCGAGAGAATTGTGGCAGCAGGAACGTGAGGCTGGCCCATCCAGAAATAGAATGATCACATTTCATTCACAGTCAAGAAGGAGAAAAAGAAAACAGGAAGAGGGTTGGGCTAGGCAAAGACCACCTCCAATAACCTCCTCTAACAAGGGTCTACCTCCTAATGATCTCATAGCCTTTTATTATTGATTGATTGATTGATTGATTGATTGATTGATTTTTGCTTTTTCAAGGCAGGATTTCTCTGTATTGCTTTGGAGCCTGTCCTGGAACTCGCTCTGTAGACCAGGCAGGCCTCAAACCCACAGAGATCCGCCTGCCTCTACCTCCTGTGTGCTGGGATTAAAGGCGTGTGCCACCAACTCCTGGTTCCCATAGCCTTTTAAACAGCACCATAACCTGGAGACCAAGTGTCCAAACACACAAGTTTAAAGGGGGATATTTGACCACACAAAGAGGAATATTACATGGCATTTGGTAAGCATGGAGCATCGTCTTTGTCATAGAGACCTATAGGTTACATAAATAGTAGGACAAGCCTATTGGAATATGTTTCACCATTTCTTGAATTGAGAAATTAGTAATAGGGGCTGGAGAGATGGTTCAGCAGTTAAGAACACTTCCTGTTCTCCCAGAGGATCTTAGTTTGATTCCCGCACCCATGTTGGGCAACTCACAACTGCCTGTAATTCCAGCTCAGAGGGGTCCAACGCCCTCTTCCAGCCTTCACAGGCACTTCACTCACATGTGCATACACACACAATTTAAAGATAATAAATAATAATAGCAATAATAATGATAATAATAAAATATTTTAAAATAAATTTGTAGTGGAGGCTGGTGAGATGGCTCATTTGGGTAAAGTGCTTTTATAGCACAAGTATGGTGACCTGAGTTTAATCCCTGGAACACACACACACACACACACCATGTACAAGTACAAGAGGGAATGAATAAATGAAATTAATTAATCGGCTAATATTTTTTTTAAAGAGTGATAGGTTATTTGTGTACCAAGTGAAAGTTTTCTTAGACCACATTCTCAAAACCAAATGGAGGCTTGCCTACCCAGAAAGTTTACCCCATTAGCACCTGGATTCCAGATTCCTTGGGAGCCATTAAGGCAGAAAAGTGTCTCTCTCTAATGGACTTTTGTCTGCTCATTTGGAAAAGACTTTGGTCCCTTAAGAGTCAGCAAAGATAAGAATCTATTTATGACATTCCTCCTCCTAGGCACATTCTGGGGCCTTACCAGGGTCAGGAGGAAAAAAAAACGAGTGGCCTTTGTAAAGTGATCAGCAAGGTCAGAAACAGGGTGAGAACCGCTGCATGTCTGACTGTGCTTTAGCCGGGCACAGGCGGTCGATAGATCTTCCCTTTAGACAGTGCAGGGTGCTGCAGATTGGGGTTAGGGGTGGCTAAAGCTGGTCAAGTAATTTGACTAAATCTCCTAACCCAGAATTCTTCTGTAAACCAAATCAACAAAACAGATGTGGTTCTCCCATTAGCCTTTATTTGTTGTAATTACCCACGAATGTGCCTTTCAGGGATTTAGAGACACATTAGCCTTCATTCTCAAAGCAAAATCTACAAGCTGGCCAAGGCTGTGCTCTCAGGACACTGGAGCTCAAATTTCCAACCTGCATGTGTTTTGTTTTGTTTGGGGGATTTTTGTTGTTGTCGTTGTTTAAGGAAAAAACTAGAATTCAATTGAGGATATCCCATAGAGTGGGTTCACGGATTTACAGAAATAACAGTTATTGCTAAAATCCCATCTGCTTCTTAGCCTCTAGGCTGTGCAGAAGCTGCCTTTCCCGCTGTGGCACCCAGACCTCGCATTAGCTCCTGTCCCTACGATACAGCAGCGGAATAACTTTCAACAGTTTCAGCCTCCCCTGTGTGCTGTGGCTCGTCTGCACAGTAGACGTTGAGCACTGAGTTTACAACACAGACTGCCTGGCGCACAGCAGGTACTCAGGAAATCTTAGCCTTCTTCCCTTCCTATTGCTATTTCTATGTCTCACAAGTATTCTTGTAAGCCATCGTCCTAATCTTTCTCAAAGTCTAGTACCTGGAATGTACACACAACTGCAAAGACAGCTTTTCCGGTTCCCCACATCCTAAGCTCAGCATTTAGTCCTTGCTGTAGCTGTCAACCAGCTGTCATCTCTGCAAACACAGAGTATCTGGTATAAATAAAAAGTTATATATTGACTTGAAAATATAGCCAAGATATATATGTGTACCAAAAAAAGGGACAAAACTTCCCAAATTCGATGAAAGACTTCAAACAACAAATCTAAGAATATGGAAAAATCCAACTAGTACCAATTAAAAACAAACAAACAAAAAATCCACCAAAACACATCACGATGAAAATTTGAAAACAACATAGAAGGAAAAAACTCTTTATAGTAAGAAATAAATGATACCTTATGTAAGGGGGGGGGGATGAGCACAGCACAATTGATGTGAAAACAGGTTTCTTTTTTGAAACTATAGCACTCAGAAGAAGAAAGCTGTCAAATGTCAAAGGGCAACCTGGCCAAAGTCCCTGACAAAATTTAGGAGAAAGGATGACACTCTCAAATTAGGGAAAAAAGATAGAACTTCTGCTCCAAGGCTGACTATTCAAGAAGACTAACGTCATTCTAAAAAAAGACAAAATGACAACAGAAGAAAGCTGGACCCTGTGGAAGGTAAAGAAGGAGAAAATTGGACCATTCTTATATCATGATATTCTTCAACCACACTTTTGATGAAAATGAGACATGCACATCATTTCATGTGGTACACAATGAAACAAAGAAAACACGATAATTCATCATAATTCGGGCGAGTGGAGGTATCTGAATGGAAGTGAGTTCTCCATTTAGGGAGACACCTGAAATACTCAAAAAGTACTGCGAATAAACCAAAGCAGAACTCAAAAGCTACTCAAGTAGACCATAGTAAATCAAGTAAAAAGGAAGTAGAGTAGTACAGTTTTTTTAAAAAAGGATATAAGAAACAAAATGGCTTGCAAATCATCAAAATGCACCAACTAAAAGGTCGTGATTTAGGCATGGCGGTACACAACTATAATCTCAGCAACTCTGGAGGCTGAGAAAGGAGGATTGTGAGTTCAAGGCTAGCTTGAGCTCCGAAGTGAAAGTCTGGAGAGGAGAGGCAGAATGAGGGAGACAGAGACAGAGACAGGAAGCATTTTTGGAAAACTATGCTTAAAAAACATCAAAAATATGAATCAGTAGTAGAGCATTCATCTAGCAAATACAAGGCCTTGGGTCTGATACTAGTTCTGAAAGGATAAAGGAAGAGCAACTACGTGCTGTGTAGAAAATGCACTTCAGACAGAACCACACAGATAAATTGAGAGTAAAGGAATAAATAAAGATGAGGCATGCCTGTGTTAATTTTAAATCAGAGTAGCTACATTACTATCAGATAAAGCAGACTACAGAGCAGAGAATGTACTGTAGTGGCAACATACAATGATGGAAGGACTCAGAAAAAATACATAGCAGTCCTAAGTTTATATGCTCTAAACAAAAAGGCTTCAACATAAATAAAATAAGAGCCAGGAACCATGACACACCTGGAAGCATTGCACACGGGAGATGGAAGCCAGATCAGTTCAAAGTCACTTCAACTGCACAGAAAGTTCAAGGTCAACTTGGGCTACATGAGACCCAAAGTCTAAAAAATAAATAAAGTACAATAAAACTCATAAATCTGAAAGGAAAAAATAAATTATGGTTGTGGACTTCACTGCCTCTTTTTCACTGATTAATAGAACTGCTGGACAAAACCCAGTCAAGGATATTGAAGAGATCTGCCAAACCATTAGTCATGTTGATATCTATAGAATACTTACATTGAAACAGCCAACTGCAAACTCATTGCAAGAGTCAACGGAACATTAACCAAGATAGACCATGTCCTTGATTATAAAGCAAAATTGGTAAGTAGGAGAGAATTATACTCATTCAGAGTATAATACTATTATAATGGGATTAGCCTAGAAATCAATAACAAGAAGATGGGAAAATCTTCAAGTGCATGTAAATAATTGACAGTTTAAAGAAAAGCTCTCAACTGAAATCTGTAAAATGAGTAAAACTGGATGAAATTGAAAATATAACGTCTCAAACTTTGGGTAAGGCATCTAGCTGAGAGGGAAAGTCATCACATTGGAACGTTTGTATTAGAAGAGGACTATGGGCCCAGTGTGGTGACACAGGTCTTTAATCTCAGCACTTGGGAGGCAGAGGCAGGCAGATCTTTGTGGGCTCAAGGTAAACCTGGTCTACATATGGAGTTCCAGACTAACCAGGGCTGCATAGACAGACCCTGTCTCAAACAAAGAACAAGAAGATGTGACTAAGATAAAGATTTTAAATTTCTATCTCAAAACAAACAAGCAAACAACAAGACCGAGAAAGAGTCCAGGGGTGGAAGCAGGTCCTTTAATCCTGTCACTCAGGAGGCAGAGACAGATGGAGCTCCATGATTTCAAGGCTAGTCTAGTCTCCCTAGCAAGTTCCAGGCCAGGTCAATCAGAGCAACATGATGAAGCTCCATTTAATGAAAAAAAAAAAATAGAAGGAGGGTTGAAGAGATGACTCAGCAGTTAAGAGAACTGGCAGCTCTTGCAGATGACCTGCATTTGATTCCCAGCACCTGCATGGCTCACAGCTGTCTGAAACTCCAGCTCAGAGGATCCAACATTCCCTGCTAGCTTCCTTGTGCATCAACAACACACATTGTACACAGACACACATGCAGGCAAAACATTCATACACATAAAATACAATAATAGTAAAAACTAGAAAAAGAAAAATAAAGCTAAAGCAAACAGAGGGAAGGAATTGATAAGAGACTGAAACAGAAATAAGTGAAAAACAATAAGAAAATGAAAGAATAATTAACATTAAAAAATAACCTCTTCCTATGAGGAAACAATGTCCTCTAGCAACACTGACAAAGATAAAGAAAGAAGACAAAAATTGCTAGCATCAGAGTCAAACAAAACAACTGCAACAGATCCTAAGGCAAAGGAGTGCTGCTATGAATACATAATTTTATGCTACTAACCTCAACAGTGGAGAAGCAATGAAGAAATTAACTCTTTAAAGTCAGGAGCTAGAAGAACTTAGCCCAAATACAACAGATCTCTTACACAGTCCATAAAAATAAAAGGAACTGACCTTGTAATCTTACAATACCTGGAAAGTAATTTCCTTGGAGACTATTTTTTAAATTTTTAAAATAATTTTAATTAAAATATACTTACATCAGTTTCCCCTTCCCTTTCCTTCTTCCAACTCTTCCCACATAACCCCACCTTGCTCTCTCTCTCTCAAATTCATAGTCTCTATTTCTTTAATTGTTGTTGCATATATATGTGTGTGTGTGTGTGTGTGTGTGTGTGTGTGTGTGTGTGTGTGTGTGTATCCCTAAATGTACAAATACAACCTGCTCTGTTCATATAATGTTTCTTGTGTGTATATGTTTTCAGGACTGACCATTTAGTGTTAGTTAACCATGGGAGTGCTCTTCCCTGGGGAAGACTATTTCTCCCATGCTCAGTATTCCTTAGTTGCCTGTAGTCCATCATTGAGGGTTAGGATCCCCATGAGATTCCCCACTCTTACCTTCAACATAGTGTATGGCTGCCATAATCAAGAGAGCCCAGTGCTGGTGGAGGGAGAGTGCTGGATGGGAAAATCAGTAAACAAAACCTGCCTATGCAGGTATGCTCAGAGAATGCTTTACAAGAGCAAACTAGTTTACAAAAGGGCAGACACTCTCATTTTGAAAAAAAATACTCTTAGGAAGTTGGGCCTCTGTGAAGGAAATCAAATGAACCTCAAAGTGAACACTATTCCTTATCAAAAACAACAACAGTCAAAAATCTCAAAATACATCATGGGCTAAGTGTAAAATATGAAATGATACAGAAAAAAGAGAAAATATTTAGAATTTAACTATCTAAAAAGAGTTCCTAGATTTGATATCACACACAGGATGGGCAAATGTATAAAGGACATCAAAAATCTTACCACTTTTACCTTAACAAAGTACAGATTTGGAGAAAATATTTTCAAATCCTGATTCCAAAATGAAAACAGACAAAAGTCATAGGGATTTTCACTAAAAAAAAGACTTACAAGGATCCGACAGGCACATAAACATTACTATCAACTAGTTAAAAAAAAAAAAAGGAAGTTAAAATCTCTGTGGTATTTCACTGACATGCCGATCAGATAGGGTGAAATACAGAGCACTTTACCACGTGATGCTAAAAAGGTTGTAGGAGGTTGTAGGGAAACTGAGTCACTCACTCATTGCTAGTGGGAGCATGAATGACATTGAACTCAGGGAAAGTATTTGAACTTTCTTTTAGAATTGCAGTAGACTTACCGTATAATCTCATGTTGCATTTGGGGTCATTTATTCAGAAAAATAAGAACTTATTTTCATGCACAAATTTGTTCAAAATTTATTTAGCAGTATCTAAGGTTGGTAACTGCCTAAATGCCCTTCATGAATGATTTATGCATCAAACTATGATGCCTTAATTCCAAGAACACTAATCAGCAATAGAAAGGAGCACACTGTTAATGGGTACAATAAATTGGATGAACTTACAGGAAATTATGCAGAGTGAAGATGAGATGGCCAAAGAGAACTCACTGCGTATCCCCATTCATGTACTAATGAGATAATATAATTACAGACATGGACAACCAACTAAGTCTGCCAGGATCAGAGACAGGTGGGTTCGGAGAGAAGTAAGGGTGACTATAATGTGCGCCCAGGACAGAGAGCTGGTGGTGTTATAACAGCTGTGGACACTTACGATAACAGTACACATACACACACACATACATACATGTTGTGGAATATGTGTTTACACTATGTGAAGATGTGTTACTGTGCTTGATTTAATAAAGAGCTGAATGGCCAGTAGTTAGGCAGGAGAGAATAAGTGGGACTTCTGGGCAGAAAGAGGAACTCAGGATTAATCTAGTTGCTCCCTGAGTGCCAGTAAGACACTGAAGAAGTCGGACACATGACACAGAGGAGTGGTAACTGAGCCATGTGGCAGAATGTAGATTAATAAAAACAGGTTAATTTAAGTTATAAGAGCTAGTTGGGGAAAAGCTTAAGCTAAGGCCAAACTTTCATAATTAATAGTAAGTCTCCCTGTCAGGATTTGTAAGCAGGCAGCCCAAAGGAAAGTCTGACTATTCACACACACACACACACACACACACACACACACACACACACACACACGCATACACTCACAGAGTTCAGATAAACTATGAATTATATCAGCATCTAGTTTCTGATTTGAGATCTTTTTTTTTTTTTTTTTTTTTTTTGGTTTTGCGAGACAGGGTTTCTCTGTATTGTTTTCCAGGCTGTCGGTCCAGCCTGGCCTCGAACTCACAGAGATCTGCCTGCCTCTGCCTCTTGAATGCTGGGATTAAAGGCGTGCGCCACCACCGCCGGGCGAGATCTTTTTTTTAAAGACAGAGCGTTTCCTGTTTGTTTTGTTTTGTTTAATTGAGACAGGGTCTCATGTAACCTAGGATGGCCTCCAGCTCCCTATGTGGCAGAAGCTGGCCTTAAACTCCTGATCCTCCAGCTTCTACTTCAGGGCTAAGATGGTTTTGATACTGTGCTATCATCAGGCAAGATGCTTTTTGGACAGGCAGATGAAGAGGCACCAGAATTCCTTATATGTTTCTTTGCAGCTTCCTGGCGCTCTATGTCACCATCGCATCAGAAGTTAAATATAAGAGTGAGTACTCTCTGAGATATTTACTTCTATAAAGCTAAGTATTCTTTTGCACTTGCATTCGTTTTTTTTTTTCTCCAGATTTCTCCAGAAAAGAACAGACTGTGTCTAGGATAAAAATAGGAAGTAAAGGATGCCATCTTGAAGTTATTTGGCCACTAAATGACCCTCCACACTTATCATACAATGGAAAATAACTTGAGTCATGAACAATAATAATTTTTAAAAATGTAAACCTACGAGAATCTTCAAGGTATTTTTGGTCCTCTTCCATGGCAGTTTAAGCAGAGCAAACTGGTATGGAGGTGGCACAATTGGCATTTAAAGAAACAGGGAGGAAAAGGAAGAGAATGTCGCACTCAGACAGGACACAAGAGCTGCTCAGAAAGGACTGCTCCTGTAGTAGAATGCCCTGGAATCCCCACACTCAAGACAGAGCAAGAAAACCTCAAGGTCAAGACCAGCCTGGTCTACACTCAACAGACCTTATATCAAAGCAAACAAAACAACAAAGCAAAACAAAACTCACAAAAACAGCCCACTGAGATCACCCTGATCTTAAATCTACTTGACAAAGAATACCAGGCCTCATTCTCCCATTGGAAGCAGGTAGAGAGGCGAAGAAAAGAACAGAAAATGTGGGCTGGAAAGGAGAAGCAACTCCCCAGGAGTTAGACTCAGAAGAGCCAAGGGGCTGACAAATCAGGAGTAACGATGGTGCCCTCGCTCAGGTACAGGTCCCAGGACACTGGCTCTATTACCCAGGCAGTAGGGTCCTTCCAGTCACCGTCAGAAATAAACACAAATGACTCTAGAAACCCGGATCCCGTTACCAGTTGTTTGTGCGGAGACACAGTCCTGGTTTCTTTGTGTTCAATGTCTTAAACAAATTGTCCTTCTGGCCAATTTGCTTTTTCCACAAAGAGAGGCTCCGTTCTGTCTCAAGTTGTTTTTTGTTTTGTTTTTTCCAAGAGCTTATTTCTGCATCTTAAAATTCATTTTAGAGACTCTACTTAGCTAAGATGAGAATAAAATCATTTAATGACTAAACTTTTGAGTCTAAGCAGATGAAATTATTTATGTAGATCATTAGAAATCCATGAGTGGCTGCTCCGGCTTCCTGTCTAGGGGAGGCTCAGCATTAAACAAGCTCTTGAGTTGTTTCTGAAACTAAAGTGACAAACACCTAGTTCCGATCTTCTAGACTTTATATTTCCAGAGCAACCGTTACATTTGGGGGTGGTTGTTTTGTATGAAATTTTAAAAATCTTCATTTGGAAGTTTTGAATATGAGGATATTTGGGAAATGTCGGGGGAGGGGGGACCTCTGCCAAGGGTTCTGCAAATAGTTGCATAACCCTCTTTTTATCTGAGCTGTTGACCCAGCCATTCATTCTATGTTTGCTGGGGTGAGCTCAGCAAGGCTGGTTGCCAAGGCAACCATAATCCGTGAACAGAGCTGGCTCCATTGGTGGTCAGTTACAACACGCTTTGTCCCATCCGTGTCCTGTAACTGAATGAACAGCGACAGAAAGCAAGCACCTTCGGTAAACATGACCTAATGAGAGCTGTGGCCTCCAGCTGCCTGGGAGGCACCGGAAGAGTACTGCCAGGAGTCAGGACTGTCTCCTGGACAGAGCTGTCACCCCACAAAGGAGCCTAGAAATAAATGTTCTCTTGGTTGATGCATTTAACGACATAAAACCGTCCTATTCTCCTCGGGGGCCAACGAATTGTCTTTCAATTTACTGTTCTTTTCCATGTATTGTGTAATTAGGAAGGCAGTGGATGAAATGGGTAGCCCTGCAGGCGGTGACTCCACCTGGGTCAGGGCATGGCTGTGCTATTATGTGCCCTTCCTCAGAGTCAGCAAGTCACCCTTCTTTAGGATCAGTCTTTGTAAGAATTCAGGCATTGTGCTGGCCTGCCCCTGTCACCTGGCAGAATGCACTCAGGCAGTACCCTGGTCAGCCCAGGTTCCATGATTGTATAGTCTGCATGCAGGGGCAAAGGACCCCTTTAATACAAGACCCCTGCCCACTTACGCTCTATTTTCCAGATCTCTTTCCTGCTGTTCACCTGGGGCAGACAGGACTTTTCCTGTCTCCTTCTTCTCTTCTTCTCCTCTCTCTGTGTGTCTCTTTACCTCTTTTCTCTTTCCTACCCCGTTCCCTCCCTTAAGCTCTGTCTGCCTAGCATGTTTGCCTCCCCCCAACCCCCCCACCCCCCCACCCGTCGTCCTCGTCATCCACCCCCACCCCGCCCACCCCCACCCGTCCTCCCTGTTCGCCTCGCCTGCCATGGAATCCGCCAAGATCTCCCAGGTAAGGTCTCCCGACCTTTATCATAACAGTCTTCACTCCACTTTGCAAGCAACAGCAGGGGACATTGTAGCATGGGGACTC
Organism: Mesocricetus auratus; assembly: GCF_017639785.1. Lineage (NCBI taxonomy): Eukaryota > Metazoa > Chordata > Mammalia > Rodentia > Cricetidae > Mesocricetus > Mesocricetus auratus. The sequence goes on from NW_024429196.1 coordinate 10,602,658, forward strand.
CAGTATCCCAGACCCAAGTATTTCTACAGAGTCAGAACTCGCTAGTGATTGCAATTTAAGCCAAATTGTCACTATTGTACCTGGTGGAAGAGGGCCAAAGAAATACCTTGAAGATTGTCTTAGTATTTATATTTTAAAATGTTGTTATTGTTCAGGGCCCAGATAAATTTCAATCTTCCCTCCATTAACTTTATTAGCCTGACCTGAAGCCAGGAATTCACTGCCCTGGAAGAAGTGTGCTGGGGGCGTTCAAGCAAGCACGTGGTCATCCTGCTTTCTGTGCAGAGCATGAGGCTTGGCACTGATCTTTTGTTAGCAAATCAAGTAGATATGACTCCCTCGGGCAGCACATCAGGGCCCAGAACAGAGTCTGTAAGAGTGGAAGGGAAGACATTCGTACACCTGTTGAGCTCCTGGATTAAGAAGGGGAAAGTAGCATTTATCTGTGATTTATTAAGTGGCTGTGCTTTCTGCATATTGTATTCATGTAACCCTTGAAATAGCAGCCCTCTCCACGTCCTGGTTAAGACCTTTCTGTGGCTACTTCTCAGACCACCAGATAGTCCAGCAAGTGGTTTAGGACAGACAGCTAGTAAATGACAGAGCTGGAACCAGAACCTGGAAAAACAGTAGCAGAACTGCTTTGTAGCCATGGTAATACAGCATGGTCCCAGAAATCCAACCCTTTGAGACTCCAGTAAAAACTCTCTTCATCAGTATTATGTTTGTCATGGGTGGATCATAATTTAGCACAGTCCTGCTTCATAAACATTCATAGAGTTAGAACTGATTCTTCACCCCAGAAACAGAGGGAAAACCAATCTTCTCAAAGGACTGGGGTCTCAGATCACAATCTCAATGTGTATTCTTAGCTAAAATACATGTGGGTAGAGGGAGTTGGAGAATGGGACATCCTTGGGTTGCTGGAACTTATTTGTTTATGCTTTAACTAATTTCATATTTGGATACCATAGAGAAATGCCCTGGCTTCTAGATAATGTGCAGTCAGAATAAAAGAGTGACCATAAAGTGCTTCCATGAGCCCTGGCTCCACAGCCCTGGCTCTAACCTAACAAAAATTAGCCAAATCTGTCTCTGTGTCCACCAGTCTGACTCCCTGAGACCGTGTTAAGAGGCCAGTTTCATTATTCCTCAATCACTGTCTAAGTTTTATGTTATTATCTATGATAAGTGTATGGTTGGCTAATATTGGGACATCATTCAAGGCAAGTCACAATGCCATTGGGCGAGTGCACCCTCATCCACATGGATACTTTGGAAAGATGAGCAGGGCATACAAAAGTTGCAGCCTGTGTATCCACACCACAGAAATGGATACTGACAGTATGACTAGGAAACCTGTCACCAGCCTTACCCTGGCATCACAGGCAGCTTTCTCTCCTGTTAAAAGCGATGCCAGGCTATTGATTTACTCCAATTTTGACCTACCACAATAGAAAAGAATAAGTAAACAGCAGTCACTGGTGAAATGTTGCAAACCCATTGTTCGGCAGAAATTGCCACTGCAGTGGTTTGGGTGACAAGCATGAGTCTGCAGCCATGCCTGGAGTTGTACCACTCCGTGAGAGGCAAGACAGTCTTCATTCCCACACCAGGTCTACAGCATGCAACTATCTTCTTTGAATACTCTGTCTGGCCTAAGAGATTCTTCTAGAACACTGTTGTAGTTCATTAGAGCCCAGGCAAAGCCAGAAAGGACATCAAGCTCCTAATTTCTGATTATGATGCTGGGCCTCAACCCTGCTTAAGCCCATGCAGCACCTTAGCTGCAGTCTGAGACCCACACTCACCTTGCTGTGTAAATTTACATGTGATTTTAGTCAGCAATAGATGCACATAGCCTGACCCCTTGCTTGAGCTGACTTTACACAGCACCCAGGACGTTGCTTTCCACACATGGGTGTCTTGTAGGCGCTGATGATGCACTTCCCCGGGTACTGTCAACAGTGAGGTCCCCAGGCCTCCAGACTTCTCCTGACTTCAAAGTATGAGACAGCTTATTACTAACAATCTTGCCCGTGTACACCCTGTTGCCAGAATCTTCTTTCAACGGCCCTGGGAAGACTTCCTCGGATAGTTTTATAAATCAGAGGCATATAAGCAGAGCTCAGAATTGGTCCCCACCCACACCTCCACCCCCAGCCACTTTTGTCCATGCAAGGGGAGACCCATGATGCATTGGGAGCCACCCACACTTGGGCTGTACTCGTAGTGGTAGTTCTGATCCCGTCACATGCTAAGGAAGAACTCCCGGGGAGATGAATGTCATTACAAATCTTGCCCTCAACATGAAACACCAGCGATTGTTTAGTAAATTGGTCTTCAAAGAGCAAACACTGGCAAGCAAGTGTCATTAAAATGGAAGCAAAGGGAACTGCTGTAACCTTCCTCAGGGTGCTTTTCTCCATTAACTCCACACCAGTGCAACTGAAATGGCTGGTAGGAACTTCTGGCCAGCAGGCCCATCAATTACCTAAATCTCAGCTGTGGGAGGGGTAGCACAAACCATCCAATTTAAGTACTTCCAAACATTGTCATAAGAACAACAACAACAAAAAATCCTTAACCCTAACCCCACTGTCTCAACTCTAGTTCAGGACAAATTGCATTATACATGAGCAACATTAAAACATAAAAGACATACCCTCCAGTGAGAACCTTGCACAACTTTCCCCCAGTAAGCAGAATTAATCACAGGGAACAATTACCAGCCCTAGCTTGAATATTTATGACATAACAGAAAGCCCATTTAAAGACTCAATGGCTCGTGATTTTAAAATGAGCTGTAGGGGAAAGGCGAGGCATTCCACATTCACAGCGGAGGGGGAAGCACAGTCCTTCCGCTGCTCTGCATTCAATGCCTCTCTCCTCTTTCTAGAACCGGGTAGTTTCATTTCTTCCCTCGCTCATGAGTACTGGGTAGCAGCTGAAAAGAAGGGACGCGCTGAAGGTACGGTGACCCTGCTCCAATCATATTGTTATGAAACCCAGGTGTCACCACCTTCCTCCAGCAGCTAAATGGTTGCCACAGGATCACTGAGTGCAGAGCCTTACCCCAAGTCTGCATGTGGCCCCAGGCATGCTGAACTGATCACCGACCCCTTGAAAGAAAGCTTTAAACAGAGGCGTGGAAGGCTTTCGCATTTCCTTCCATACAAATATGAACTCTGTGACTCAGGCAAATGAGTGATGGGTATTCATTCATTCATTGCTACATCTATTGGCCAAGCACACATTGAGCAGTGGATATGTATCCAGCACTGTTGAGATCCCAGCACCACAGTCAAGTGATCAAGTAAACAAAAATACCCAACTTGAGAACACAAATTCTAAAGGAAGAGAAATGCAGGTCTGCCTGGCCACTTCAGGCTGCACAGACAGAGCTTGAACAAAGGAAGTGGCAAGCAATTTTTAGATTATGACTCAAAGGGAGACATTTCTTCAAGTTACATACTGTTTTTATAAAGCTTAATAGAAATGGCACTCAGCCTGTTTAAGTTAACTAAAACAATCTTTGGGTTTAGGCTAAAAATAAAAGCATTCGATGTGGTATCACCAATCATTGTAGCCTCCAATCCCCCCTAGATTGGTGAAATGACAGAGTTAATTGCACTGAACTATGGAAAGGGATTTAGTACTTAAGTCATTGGATGAGTGGCAAATATTAGGACCACTGTCCATAAGACATCAATCTCCAGCACTCGGGAGGCAGAGGCAGGCAGATCTCTGTGAGTTCGAGGTCAGGCTGGACTGACAGCCTCCAAAACAATACAGAGAAACCCTGTCTCGTAAAAACCAAAAAAAAAAAAAAAAAAAGAAAAAAGACATCAATCTCCAGAATATATCGTATGAGCTCTCCAGTCACGCAAAAGAAAATCACCTTCGTCAAAGTGTGCTACTGCACACCTCTAATCCCAGCACTCAGAAATCAGAAGGCAGAAAACATGGACTCCCCACCAGCCTGGAAGTTCAAGGCCAACTTGAATCACATGATAAAAACTTGTCTCAGAGGGTTACAGAGACAGAGACAGATGAAATTGTAATACTTATCTGATACGCCCACTTTTCCACTTTTCCGGAATGATACGCGATTTTGCGAATTCTATGTTCATCAAGAGGAGGAGTGCTCTCTCTCTACCTCCCTCCCCCCTCCCTTTCCCCTCCCTCCATTCCTCCATCTCCCACAAACATTATTTTGCTGATATCTACTACACTTCTACTAGCAATTTCAGAGTCCTCGCCGGCACTCAGAACACACTTGGTGAAATGCTAGCTTTGAAAACCATCTTTTAAACAGCAGATTGAGAGAAGTAGAAAATGTACCTTTGAATACAATGAGGGAGGAATACTGGATTTCAGTTATTCCTTTTCATACTTCCCCATCTTTTCAGATGTCCTAACGTCCATATATACTTTCATTAAGAAATACTACATATCAGGCTGGTGTGGTGAGTTTGTGGGTAGAGACGCTTGCCACACAATCCTGACAACCTGAGTTCAAGACCCAGAATTCATGGGGAAGGAGAACTGGTCCCTGAAAGTTATCTTCTATTATTTCATATATGTCATGACATGTATGTAGCTCATGCTCTCTCTCTCCCTCTTTCTCTCTTCCAGTAAATAAAATAAAAACAAACTTTAAAGAAAAGAATTAGCCATATATGTTCGATGCCAGGTATATGCCATGAATATAAGTCCATCTCTGCACCCTAGATGCTTATGGTGTCATCACAAAGACTGTGTTAAGTAATACAGATGGAACGTGTGCTTGAGATATAGGCCAAGCCTTCACACTCTTCCAGCCCACATGATGCTCTAACAACAAACACTTCCAAATTCTTGGCTTACGGTTAGAAAGGTTTATTTTTTACTCATGCTACAGGTTCACTGCGAGTTAATTGAGTAGGAGGCTGTGTGTGTGTGTGTGTGTGTGTGTGTGTGTGTGTGTGTGTGTGTGTGTCCCTACCAACCTACACAGGAATCCAGGTTGATAAACAATCCCCACGATGAGCATTTCTGGTTTGCATGCCAGAGAGAAAAGAATGTTGTGGAGGAGCTCAAAGAGAGAGCAGCTCCTCCAGCTCGAGGGAGAAACATGCCTTCTGTTCCAATTGCTCTCCGGGGCTGCTCCCAGGACCCCACCTACCCACAAGGGGGCTGGGAAGTGGCTTCTTGCCATGTTCCCAGACAAGTCAATAACTGGAGCTATCTCAAACACAGTGACAACTCTGATAGATACCAAAGCCAAAAGGTCTGGTCTTTGGCCTCCTGAGGCTTGCCTGCCGAGACAAAAATTGTTACATCAAGAAAAAAAAAACCCAAGCGCTCTGCTTTCTCTTTAGAAGACAACTTTAACAATGCCTTGGGGAAGTATAATTATTTAGTCATGTACATCATCATGTTGAAACTTCTGGTTTAATTGGAAAGTATGTCCTCTGCTTGCCCTCTACTTCTTTGTGGAGTGTCTCCAGACTTGCGAGGAGAAGAAAGGGGCGCATACGTTCTTACCCACCCGATAAATGTGAGATCGGCTTCTGACCCCGTCAACCCTGTGCACAAACAGTTGCCCTCAGTCCCTCACTGGTCACATTCTCAGAGGGAAGACTGTGGTTACCCATCCTCACTGCCAGCTGCACAGGCTCTGCAGATCCAAGAACAAAACTGGAGGGCTCAAGGAGATGCAAGGCCCTTCAGAAGCCCCAGAGGAGAGCTGGCATTTTCTCCAAGGCAATTAGCCAACAATTTTGGCACCTGTGAGTGACTTGGAGCCAGCAACCCAGTCAGAATGCTTTTCTAATAAACAGGAGTCTGGTTCAATTAGAAAATGCTCCCCAAGATGTCTCCCCCACGACAGCAGTCTCACATACAAATATGGCCCCTGGGCTAGGGTTTGGCAGCCTCTCATATGGATTAGCTGTTATCAGTTTAGCTAGATGAGTGTCATCCGACCATAGAGAGGGCTTATTTGGGTTCACAATTTTGAGGCTTCAGTGGATAGCCAGGTGGACTCATTGCTCTTAGGCCTCTGATGAGGATGTCCACAGCCAATGGTGGAAGTGTATGGCAGAGCCATGCCATTGCAGGGAGCAAAGAAGAGCAAGGAGGTGCCAGCAACCCGTAACCCCCTTCAAAGGCAAGCACCCAATGTCCCAAGATCCTCCCATAGGGCCCTACCTTCCACCACTTCCCAGTAGCACCACCCTGGGACCCTAGATGTTACCACATGGACCTTTGGTGGACATTTATGTAAATGACCTCAGATTTGAAACATTTTGACTTCTAAGTAACATTGGGAAAATGTTTTCACAAGGACTCCCCAAACACCCACAGTTGTAGCTGAAAGAGATGAATCATTTTCAGAAGGCTCAATGGAAAGGCGGCTCTTAGTATAACCTTCTTCACACTCTATGCTAAACCAACCTGACAACTGGAATTTTACCAGTGGTCTCTACTAACTTCTTTCCTTCACTTTGCTTTCACACTGTGGCGTGTCATTGAGCAGAAATGTCTTCTCCCAATTGCCAAATACGGCACCTTTATCTGGCTGCAGGACCAGGTGGGACAGAAACTTCCTTCTACAGGAACTATTGCTGACAAGAATGTGAGGTAGCTGGTCATCTGCATCCACCATCAGCAAGCAGAGAAATATGAATGCTGGTACTCAGCTGGCTTTCTGTCTTGTATTCTGTCCGAGACCCCAGTCTGATGGGGGAGGTCCTTCTGAATGCTGTGAATATATGTTTCTCTTATTGGTTGATGAATACAGCTGTTTTGGCCAATAGGCAGGCAGGATGTAGCCAGACAGGAAGCATAGGAGTGACTACCAGATGAGGATAATTCTGGAAAGAGGAACATAGAGAGTGAGTCGTGAGTGAGACACCATGTGGTTAGTGGGAAAATAGGATGTTCAGGCATTCTCCAGTAAGCCAAGACCATGTGGAGATACATAGATTGATAGATATGGGTTAATAATTAAGAGAAAGCTAGCCAATAAGAAGCCTGAGTAATTGGCCAAACAGCTTATAATTAACATAAGCCTCTGTGTGTTTATTTGAGACTAAACAGCTGCAGGACCAGACATGATAAAAAATTCCATCTACACCAGTCCACAGAGCAGTGTCACCCACAATCAAGGAAATTTCCCTTCTCAGTTAAACCTTTTTGGAAATTCCCTCACAGAGCCACCCATGGGGCTTGATAACTCTGAATCCAGTCAATGTGACAGTGAAGACTAACCCTCACACCACAAAACCTGGCAACACAGAGCTTTTAGGAGACAGGTAGGAAGATGGTGAGTTTCAGGAAAGCCTGGACTGCACAGCAAGATCCAGTTTTTAAAAAGTGGGGCTGGGGAGTTGGCTCAGCGGTTAAGAGCACTTTCTCTTGCAGAGAACTTGGTTTCAATTCTCAGCGTTCACAGGGCAACTTATTATTGTTACTCTGATTCTCGGGAATTCAGCACCCTCTTTTGGCCTCCATGGATGCTACTACATACTTGGTAGATGAGTTAGGAGAGATCCTAGTCAACCAGGTGGAGTCTATCCTTCCTGTAGCCTGTCTTTTGATACACTGTTGAAAGGCTTTGTTTAATAAAGCTAAAGGCATCTGATTAGGGTGGTCCTGGTCATTTTAACTCATTTGTGGCTCTTAAGAGGAATACATTTCCATGAACAGAATGGTTCCTTACCAAGTAATCTTGTCCTGGGGAAGGAGAGCTGCTTGAATATATGTCAGAGAGCAAGAAAATTGTAGGGGTAGATTTTACCTGGCTCACAGATGTCTTGGGTAACGCTGGACTGGGTTTTGTAGGCTTTCCTTTGTTTGCCAGAGAAATTTTTCAGCAAGGAAGACAGCAAGATAAAAGAGAAACCCTGGCCCTGTTTGGAGATAAAAACCCTCATACTGGGGCATACCAGATTCACCAGGGAATACAGCCTCACAGGAAATGTTCTTTTCTTTTGAAAATTCATTACTACAGAGCCATTGTGTGATGAGGCCAGTTGTGAGATTATTGAGAAGTAACTAAAAATAATAAATGGATTCTCCCTCAAAGGCATGCTAATGCTGGCTGATCTTCTTTGGCGTTGTAAGATGCCTGAGAGGCAGAAGTTGCACATCAGCATCTCTTCTCTCTTTCTGTTGTTTTCTTGAGACAAGGTCTTGCTCTAGAGCCCAGGCTGGCCTTGAACTTGGGATGTCTTCCCAATTTACTCTTTTGAGTGCTGAGACTTAAGGGTGTGTCACCACAGCAGCCTTTCTCCCTAGAGAACTCTTTGAACATATTTGATATTTATAAACATGGGAAACATTTTATATCTGGGATTCAAAAAAAATCTATTTTTGTGTTCTGTGCTCGGTTTGCCACATCAGTCCTGTGCTTTGATAAATAGTGGAGTTACCTTGTTAAGTAGCATGGAACAGATCTGGCCACTGTCTGGGTTCCACTGTGGCAGAAAGATGTTTGTTCCCAAGGCCTGATCTTATTTTCATGACTGAACTGTGCGAGAGCTTAAAGCTCTAAATCAATAATTTTCAAAATCATTGAATCCCAAAAGGAAGACAGTGATGAGAAAGAGCCCAGGCAGGGCAGAGGACAGCAGATGAAACTGGGATTGTTTTAAAATGGACTAGACACACTCAGATCTTCTCAGACCTACCTGGATGCCAAATTGTTCCTGTCAGAGACACAAGGTATACTTTTATTGCTTAAAGCAGAATAATGGGACAATATCCACATAATAGTTACATAGTCCCAAAGCAGATAAATCCTCAAATAATTGTCTACAATAACAGAGTATGAAAAGTAGCCTAGAAAGACATGGGAGGTCTTCTCTAGGATGAGGTGTATCTCAGTAATAGAGCACTTGCCCAGCATGCCCAGGGGCTCTGAGTTCCCTCTGGAGCAGTGAAAGGACACCCCCACCCCCTCTGGAAACAAGGAAGTCAAACATAGGCACCGAGTTTTTCAAATATAATAAAATTCCTATGGTAGAATATGCGAAGAAAGGATATTCCCGAGTTGCAATAAAAATGAAGGATTGTGACTAGGCACGTAGCTTAACGGTAAAGCGCTTGCAAAGTATGTAGAAGGCCTTGAGTTCAATCTCTAGGACCACAAATGGGCAAATAATTAATGAAGCAGAGAGACAATTCTCCCAAGAAAGGGTCCTGGGGTTTCAAGAATCTCTTTGGGCATTTCCATCCTGTTGTGTGTCTCCTATTTAATGTGAGCATTGCAGCAGAGCCCATGAAAATGCATGAAGTGAACTTTGGTTCAAAGTTTAGATCTTAATATAGCAAACAAGAGGAATGGCATCTCCTTCAACAGGCAGGGAGTTATCAAACTCAATCCTCAGGTGGGTAATCAAATTTCCCCACCAAAGAAAAAGGCTAGTGGTGTTTTTCCATACTGTTTGAGGGTACTGAGAAGTTGGCAGAGAGTTTCATGTCAAATACTTGGGACCCCAATCATATTGCAAATGACTTAGTTTTTAAAATGACATTCTGAGATGAGTCCTTCATACAGAAGATATCATTTTCCATTGTGCAAAATTAGCTCTGAATGACACGTGTTGGAGATTTTATGTTCAAAGAAGTCTCCTCCACACTGAAAATTTTGGGATCAGTAATTGTCTCTCTGATACAAAGTCATGAGTTTTTCTAAAATTTTACACTTAAATACTGGCTTTCTTTTGGATGGTGTTTAAGGCACATCTATATTATTGAGATGAGGCATTAGTAACAGTGCTTCTGAGGTGTTTGGGAATGTGCTAGAAGCCACAGAACTCCACCTCCTGCCTTCCCTTTATGTAAGGGGGTCTGCGCATGTCTGTCTGTAGTGGAAGCATTAAGTCATTATTTTAGGGGTGAAATTTCAATCTCTCAACTCAAAGAAAAATTTGCATACAAGAGGACTGGTGAGAACCTTAGTGGTTAAGAGCACTGACTGCTCTTCCAGAGGACCTGGCTTTGATTCCCAGCATCCACATGGTAGTTCACAACCATTTATAATCTCAGTTCCAGGGAATCTGACATTCTTTTCTGGCATTTTTGGGAACTGCACGCTTGTGTTACTCAGACAACATGAAGACAAAACGTAAAGATGATTTCCATGCAAGATTCTGCTATTAGATTAAATGTATTTAAATATTCAGATCTATTAAGTTTACATAGATTATGCTAAGTAAGTTTTCAGGATTTAGAAATCAGGTTAATTAATTCAAGAGCCAGCAAAATCAAATCACTGCAAACCAGAAGTAGCTCATTCCTCAAACAGTTAAAACTCGCAGTCTGGAGGAGAGGCCTTCAGAAGCACTTTCCTTACAATCCAGTGGCTTGTCTGTGCTTCCAGAATGCTAAGGGAAGAGGTTAGAGGGGGAGGGGCTAGGGTCCCCTGTGTTGGGCTATTTGGACTGGATGCCAGTATCAGGGATACAGGCCTTTGGGGTATCTTTGGGATGAAGCAACAGGTCACCACACACCCTTGGCCTCTCAAGTGCTTACACTCTGGGATGTACAGGTTTGGGGCCAAAACCAATGAGTTGTCATAGTGCAGAGAGAGGCCTCAAATAATTAGAGTTCATAATGAGCTGAAGCTACTTTTCTTTAGCCCCATGCAGAGACACAGCTTTGACTAGGAAAATGAGTCCAGTCACCTTTCAAAGAATCCTGGGTAGAATAAATTCTATTCAATGGAATCTTTCAAAAAAAAAATCAAGATCCCTGTGGTAGGTATCAGTCCTTGGCTTCCAGTTACTCACCCTTTTTACAAGTCTTAAGGACCCTATAAACTTTGAAAGTTGCAGTAAAATATTTATAGGGCAAGTCAAAGAAAAGCATAAAACAGTAGTCTAGGTGAAATTTTGACATAACTAAAATTCTCTTGACTGCTCTTGCTTTTTTATTCAGAATAGTATAGGTCAGAAGCCTGGTGATACCTCAGCTTTTTTCACCCCATGGACTTAAACTGCCCCAGTGGCCAGCAGGGTTCTTTCTTACTTTTCTTCCTGATGTTTAGACTTGAAAGAGGCTATTTTGATGGAAGAGGAGAGCCCAAAGCCATGCCAGCAGCACAACTGAAATTTCCTTGGTTGTTACCTCTTTTGGATTTTCCTGGGAAAAGGGTTTTGGAGTCACTTTCCACCATGCAAGAGAAAAATGTAGAGTGCAATTGGTATTTCAGGATTTTAGGAGCAATGTAAAATAGAGGCCTGACTTGTAAAAGCTGCCACCCAAAGCCCCAAGACACTCTTTATCCAAGCAGTGCTGGGGCCCCAGTGGAGTTCCAATAGGAATGATCATACACTCCTTCATTCTTCTCCCCCTGGCCAGGGCAGGGGAACTTAATGGTAGGATCCTGTTTGGCGGCTACAGTGACATCATTGAACAGTGGGATCAGCTTAGGTAGAGAGTACTAGGGTTAATAAGCATGGATGGGGTAGGAGAATGATATCGCATACAAATGCATGCAATGTCCCAGGGAAGACGTTAATGTTTTAGAAGTAATATGGTATTTCCTCCGGAAATACAGTGCATGACAGCCAAGAGGTTTTGCTGAAATAAAGTTTGAGATCATAACAAAAAAGCATATTATGAGGCAGAGAAGGGTCAGAAACCACAGATGAAAGTAATGTGTTATTTGGTCCTTGCTACAAACCCTCTGGGGGTGAAATTCAGATCATGTCACTGTACTTGAAAACATCATAAATAAGGGAGCAAGCACCTCAGTAAATATATCAGAACGTGCACCTAAATGCATGTTGTGGCCTTTAAATTGGTCATGGAGAACTTTAGTTATTGTGATATGCTTGCAGGAAGCTCTTTAAAATTTTTTCTTTATTGTTATTAGGATGGTTGTGTACACACAGGTCGTGGCACATGTGTGGAGGTCACAAGAGAACCTTCAGGAGTCCTCGCCTTCTACCACGGCTTCTTAGGACCGACCTCAGGTCAACAGGCTTGTGTGGCGGTGCTTTCCCCTGCTGAGCTGGCTCACAGGCCCTCGAAGCACCCCGTGAAATGCTTTTCTCAGTGTGTCACCTCCCCAGGGGTTGTGCTACCTACTCCCCGTTACACGCTTCAGGCTTTGTGTGTGTGATCACTGTGGGTGTTCCCATGTAGCACTGTGATTAGTTGGTTTCTTGGTCTATATCTCATATAGGATTGTAACCTGACATGGAGCAGAAGTTCAAAACAAAAAATTGCCTGGGAATGTAGCTTAGTGTCAGTGACCACTTAGCACCCACAAGACTTTAGGGCCTGCTGTCAACACCAAAAGGAAAGAAAAAATTAAGAAAGGATAGAAATGGAGAGAAAAGAAACACACCAAAAAGTGGACGGACTGCATGGCCTTCAGAGGGAGTTTGTGATCGGCTTAAGAACTATAGTCACACCCCCCTATACCAAAGAAATGTCCCACGTTGGAGCTTATGTGGTTGCCAAATCTGCTTTAAAACACTCTGGTTGATTTTAAGAATCAAATGCACCTTCCTGGCATAAAATTTTATAACTATTGAAGCTATTCTAAAAGAATGTGCTCCTGGCTCCAGAGGCTCTTCTAGAAGAGGAATTTCCAAAATACTTTGCACTCTGACTGCATCATTGTGAGTGAGCACAGTGGAAAAATATTGTCTAAGGCTGTTGGACTGCTCTACGAAATGGCTGGAGACAGAGGTGGGCTTGCTGTTTGTCTGGGCTTCCTTTGTTTGGGGGAATGTTCAACAGAAGCATCTTAGATTTCCCCCAGAGCAGTGGGTTATGTGGGGATCCTGGTTATTAATGTGACTGGATACTGCGGGCAGAAATGTGAGGTTCTATTTAGTCTTAGTAGGGTGCTGTTTTTGGTGAGTCTTTGAATACAGATTTAGCTTTAAGTGATAATTTTTTCTCTGCAGTAGCATGCATATATATGCATGTTCTATATACATATAATCATATAAATATGTTGTGCTTACTTATTTTAGGACTTTGTAAGACCCAAGTGAATCCAGAAGGAAGTTCAATCCCCTCTCTTCTCTAGATTGAATGAGAAGTTAGGACAGGCCAGTGGATAATGTCTGACTTCACACAGTCTGGGCCAGAGCCTCTGCTGAGAAGTTACAAAGACCAGCAGACGGAAATGCACTCACGAGCTTTGGCGTCAGTGGCTGCTCTTCACAAGGCTACCCTGCTGCTGTTTGCAGGTAAGAGTCCTTGGAGGATGGGAAGTGCCTCTACTTCAGTCATCTGGGGTTGAGGCCAAGCAGGTCTGCCACACAGGCCTGGGGCAGAGGTGCTCAAATTGGACTCATAGGTGAGAAAGAAGCTGGAAATCTGGTGGGGAGGAGGTTGACTTGACCCTATGCTATTAGGTGAGATGCAAGCTAGGGGAGTAAGGTTAGCTTTTGGAGCTGGAATTCTCTAGAAGAGTCACATTAACAACCATGGAAATGCTTCTCTGAATTGCAAGAGTGTGAAACCCCAGCCTTCAGTAAAAATGTCTTTAACAACCTATTCTTTGCTGTACTCAGGGAAATGAAAGGCAGAGCTGTGTCTGTATTTGGAAAGCTTGTGTGGACAGGCAGAGTGGCCAGGAAAGCCAGTTTGGAGTCTGCTTCAGGGCTCTTGTGGAACCACCCAGCATCAAATAGCCCTGGGAATCAGGGAGCTTGAGGAATAAGAAATTTTTTTCCAGGATGGAGGGCAGATTAGTATTCTGACAGCTCTCAGAAATTCTCCAAAATGTGTATTGAGGATTAGCAGGGTGGTATTTCTCAAATCATGAGGCTAGCCTTGAATACCACTGTCACATGGAAATTTAAAGAGACATGGTCTTTTGGTCATCCCGGGAGGAGAAGGTTGCTGTCTGAGACGCCTCTCTTCACACTGGAGTGTGTGTACCGCTCTGAAGGACACGGCGAAGAATGTGAGATACCTGTGACTCTCCATTTGATGAGAGTTTAGACATTCTCATTTTATTTATTTATTATTTATTTATATTTTTATTTAAGTTAGAAACAAGCTTGTTTCACATGTCAGTCCCAGCTCCCTCTCCCTCCCCTCCTCCCCCACCCTCCCTACCAGCCCCCCCCCAGTCCCCTACCCAATCTCCACTACGATCCCCAGGAAGGGTGAGGCCCTCCATGGTGGATCTCCAGTGACTGTCATTTCATCCAAGGCAGGGCCTAGGCCCTACCCCAAGAGTCCAGGCTCAGACAGCATACCTCATTGTGGGATGGGCATTCAAAGTCTGTTTGTACGCCAGGGATAAATACTACCCAAGGCCCCATAGATTACCTAGGCCTCCTAACTGACACCCACATTCAGGGGGTCTGGGTCAGTCTCTTGCTTTCCACACAGCTATCAATCTGGGGTCCAAGAGCTCCCCCTTGTTCAGGTCAACTGTTTCTGTGGGTTAAAGCAGCCCAGTCTTAACTCTTTGCTCATCATTTTTCCCTTTCTGTCACTGGTTTCCAGGAGTTCAGTTCAGTGTTTAGCTGTGGGTGTCTGCCTCTGCTTCCATCAGTCACTGGATGAATGAAGGTTCTGTTTCCCAGACTCTGGCAGTGGGATTGTAGGCTGACACTCCCCTGATTCGTGTCTAAAATCCATTTATGAGTGAGTACATACCGTGTTTCTCTTTTTGTGACTGGGTTACCTAACTCAGGATGGTTTCTTCTAGTGCCATCCATTTGCCTGCAAATTTCAAGGCATTCTCATTTTATATGAGACAAAGTCACAGTTTAGCGAAAACATCCATTTTCAGTGCTTCTTTTGAATTCTCAAGCTATAGCCTCTCCTGTCCCATCCTGGATGCTCCTCACTCTCAGGTGTTATTCTTCAGTGAGTCTGTGTGGGCCAAAGAGGACCTCTCACTTCATTACTTCTCAGTTCCCAATGTAACACCCTAGTTAATCTGTAAGCACCATGCTGCCCAAGTACCTGGGATTCTGGGAGTTGTAGTTCTTAAAAAATAACAACAAAGCCTCATGGGAAAGTATGGTGTCCTCAGGGTTTTGTCTTTATAAGCTCCAATAACATGTTTGGGGCACACTCAGATGAACATCTCAGAAAGTGGTCCTGACCAAAGCCCATCTTGGCTAGAATTTAATATTTTAATAAAGCTTGCTTCAAATTTGGTCCCAAAGGTGGAACTGGTTTTTCTCCCATGAATCTCAGGATTAAAACCATCACTCTGGCTCAAGCCACAGACTTCCCTCCAGGGCCTCTTGGTCCTAACAACATAGATAGCAGGGCATCTAGAGAGACACTTTAAAAGGAAGACTCAGATCATGTCCATTGATACACCCATGGCTTCTTGGGGACTTAGGAAAAAGAATGCTACCCAATCCTGTCCTTGGTTTTCTCAGAATAGATTTGTACTGCATCCTGTGTTCTCTTTCTTCAGCAACTTGGGCCATTAGCTGTTGCTGATCCTGGGAATTCTGCTTGCTTCTTTGGATTTGTCTGGTAGCTTCTCACCTCAGTGTCACTCTCCTTGTCATGTCCTCAGACCTCTCTGTCCAAAGTAATGCTTCTTCTCCAATCTCAGTCCTTCCCATTACTCTGCTTATTCAAAAAACTCAGCATAACCTCAAAGAAGTGCCAAGCTTGTCTGTTCAGTTTGTAGTGATGTCCCTAGCACTAGGCACAAGAGAGGTGTAATAAAGAAGCACCAAGTAGATTAAACAATGAGTGCCCTTATGGACACGGGCAACACACGAGTGTGTGCACGTGCACACACACACACACACACTTTGGTGGGCATGAAATGGTGCCACCTTTGTCTACAAGTCCAGCTACCTTATCCGAGAACAGTGTGGGTCCTTTGTGTGGATCCTTTTTCTCTAACTCTTTTTATGGGTTCTGTTTCACAGCACCCATCACATGGCCTCCTCATCAGTTTCTAACATCTAAACCCTTCCAGCCCATATCTGGCCCCCTACACATGGCCATACATTGAGTTATGTCAGTCTTCAGCCTCCAGAATGAATTCATGTCCATTATGTCTCAACTCTTTCTCTAGTCATTTCTCTAGACATGACTCTCCAATCTCCTCAGGTTTGGTCCATCTAGCCTTATGACTTTGTAGTTGTCCTTGGAGGTATCTTTCTGGGAGATTATGGGACAAGGTGACCATGTACTATGATTCTGATGACTCCATCTTGCTCCCAAATGCTGGGATTACAGTCTTGTACAACCGTATCTACTCCAGAGGTACTCTTGATTGTGAAAATTCTCCGTCTCTGTTTCTTTCATTCCCATAAGCTGCATTATGAATGATCTCCCATGATTATGGAGAGGTACACACAAGCACATCTCACCACATCAATGAAAGCACAGAAGGCTTTCAAAGCCCTTTACTTTTAAAATTTAAATAAGCATTGGATGCAACTAAGGTCTTTACAAATAGTATCTGGCTCAGTTGATGTCACTTTTTTCCTTTCAAAACTAAGTGAGCTGTGTCAATCCTTTTCTGAGGGATAGACCTTCAGCTCGGCTATAGGTTATGTCATTTTATTCTCTGGCTTGCTTATTTAAGAATAAAAGAGAGTTGAAATACAGTTTAAACATTTTAAGACACATTTTATGCCCAGTTCCCACTGACCAGCCTGTTCATGAGGTGCTGGTGAAGTGTTTTGCTGGGCCAAATATCCTACCGTGTGGAATGAGGTGGGTGGAGAGGCTCATTAGTGGTGATGTCACACTCATGGCTCTCTCCTGCTGTTGTGTTCTTATTCCCAGGAACAAGGACTTCATAAAAAACATTCCTCTCACTCAAACGGCCCATTAACCTTTCCAAGTTGGCTAATGATTAATGCCATTAGCTTAGGTGGGGATGAGAGCTTCCCCAGAGGGGATGGTATCCACAAGGAGATAGGCTGTGAGACCTAGGCAAACCTAGCCTGCTGTTGTTAGCCTGTCTGGGTGTGGTGATAATGGTTTGACTCTTGCCATCAGTGGCTTTTTATTGCCATCATTATTAGGCATTCTATTTGTTTAGCACCTACCCTAGTAGGGAGGAGTGGGAATCCAAATTATAACATCAATTTTACCCAGACTTAACCATGTGGATGTCACCAATGACCTTCTGGGTCTCGTGGTTCTCAAAGCAAAAGTCTCCTGGAGTGACATTGTATGATCTGTTTTATTTTCTCCTTGGTCTAGATTTGTCAGGTTCAACTTTTATAGCTAAACTTTCCACTGTGAAAAATGGCCAAATACCAGCAGTAATACGGGACTTAACCCAAAATACTTAGTTCATAATTCTAGGATAACACAGAGGTCTCACATAGAAGGTAACAAGCAAAGAAAATAAACTCATCATTGAGAAATTCCTCAAAGCTAGGGATTGTCTATGATAAAATCTGATGTGCCCCAGCAAAGACTGTGTCTGCCATCCACTGCTATATTAGTGTTATAAGCTCATGGCTAATGACATATTCTAGTTATCCCTGGAGGTCTCCAAGTCAGCTAGGTCATGAAGTCTCCTTCCTTTATGGTGCCTGAAATAGTTTTCATGGTAGTTTCATGAAGGTCTGAGGAGGGAGCTTGTGTTAACAAGAAGAAAGGCGGGTCTTAGCAGTCATGGGGATGCCATAAATAATTAAGGCAGGTTACAGTTGGGAGGCTTTAATTAATAGTCGGTGTGCTTCAAGACCGCACTGCTTGCTCAGTGCTGGCCCCAGCTGGTTAATGAGGATTAGATGGGAAAGAAGAGCTAGCTCTCCTTCCCGAGGGTACCACATGGCTCTGTGCTCATAAAAGACTGCCCGGATTGGCTCTATCATCACCGTCTTATGATAGTCCCAGCAAGACTGAGGACACTGCCAGAGTCCTTGTCTTTGGGTGATGGCAGAACCAGAATCCATGGTCAGCTCTATCCTTTCCTTATCCCCCCAACCCAGATATCCATATTAGGTGTGTTAAGCCTTTGCTTCTGGCCTCACCAGGCTAAGCACCATCTGGAACTGCACAAGGGGAGGTGTGCTTCACTCCTGTATGGGCCCCTCAGAAGGAGCCCTCCTTACAGGGAGAACACCTGGATTTCCAGTTGCTTTGACATTTTATCTCTAAGCCTTGCTGGCCTCTGGGTCTGTCTGTGTATGGAGATCATGGTTTGAATTGCCACCAGAGTCCCTTCTGCGAAGACTGAAATGGAACTTTGCTAGATCCCTAAGTCATTAAGTTCTTTTCAAAAGGGATGGGAGGTATAGGCCAGTGAGCTATTAAAATGAGTAATAATTATGCTATGCCCTTGTGAGGGAGGGAGATTGTGCTTTTCTGACACAGTGCTGATTCTGTTTTAACCAGATCCCATGGTAGGAGTCATGGGTGAACACAATTTTGAATGTGCATGCAAGCACCGAACTTAGAAGCTTGAGCACAAATGCAATAATGAGCTCATATTAATCTGTTTGCTGGCCCCTTCTGCTTCTGTGGCAACCTTTGAGCCTCAGTGGCCTGGGTGCAGCTGTTTCGGTCCCGTTGCTAGAGAGATGGCTAAGGCAGAGTGCAGATGCCATCCACACAAGCTTACTGTGCACACTGTTAGCTCTGCCATCCTGTCAGTGTTGGACTGGCTCTGTGGGTAGAATTTCGCCGAAGGAAAAACAAGTATCTACAAGGAAGCATGCACTGTCCACTTCTGGTCGTTTGTTCCTTGGCTAACAGGCTCCAGGAGACTGATTCAACTACCCATCATAGGGCTTGTCATCACCATCAGACAGTATGCATTTGGATGGGGGCCATCTGTCTGGATCCCAGAAGGTGTCCTCTGTGCTAAGGGGTACAACTTTAGTCCACTTGTTTTCAGATATAGCTTTCTACCACAGGAGTATCTATCACACAGTTTAAGTGTTTTCTAGAGCATGGATATTTGGCAGTTTCTATTTTCCATATATTATGAACAATGTAATGTTTCCATAGACAATTACTGCAACTTCAGGGGGTGGGGTGCTTTATACAGCAGGGTTAGAATTATAGCACTAGGGATGGTGTAGCTTAGACAGGAAAACTAGACTGAAAGTCTAGTGCACCGTGCTCTTGAGAGCTGGTAAGGTTGTTGGGACTGCAGCCTCTTCCTGACTCTCCACTGTGCTTCCTGTCTGCTGTGAGGTGGGCATCTTAGGTCTACCATGTGTCCTGACATAGCATTCTGATTTACCATAGGTCCACCATGTGTCCTGACATAGCGTTCTGATTTACCATAGGTCTACCATGTGTCCTGACATAGCATTCTGATTTACCATAGGTCCACCATGTGTCCTGACATAGCATTCTGCTTTACCATAGGTTCACAATGTGTCCTGCCGTAACATTCTGCCTCACCATAGGCCCAGCAGCAGTGGGGTGGATGGGACACTAATAGAAACCCCTGAAGTTCTGGAACACAGAAACATTTCCTCTTAAGCTAATTATATCAGGTATTTTGTCACAGTCATGGAAAGCAATCTGGAATTGAAGTTTGACAAGGTCAACTGCTCTCTCCAGGGAGGGCTCTAGAGAGAACCCCTTTTAGGCCTTTCACTTAGTTCCAAGTTTTGCCATGAGTCTTTGGTGTTCTTAGCCTGCAGACACCCCAGCCTGATGCTTGCCTCCATTGTCACACAGGATTCTGTACGTGTGCCTCCATGCCTTTTCTCGACTTACAGGAACACCAGTCTCATTGAGTTAGGGTCCCCAGTTAAAGTCTCTTCACTGACTGTATTGGCAATAGTTTGTTTTAAGAGAAGGCCCTATTCTCAGACTCTGGGGGAGGATGTGTTTGGAGAGTACTCAGCTCAGTACCCACATCTGTGACCCTCCTGCACACACAGTGCCTCTGAGCCACCTTGCTATGTAAATGCTCTTCCACTGGGGTTACTGGGTGCTGGGGTTTGCACTTTTTTTGTTTGATTTTTACAGAATTAAGCAGAATTGCTTAAATGTTGGCTCTGCTGAACTGTTCTCCCATGAGAACTGTGTGAGAGTTGCTGTTGCTCCAAGCATTTTTAGTGACTGCTCTTACTGGGCTTGTAAAAAGCACTGTCCATCTAGAGTTTGGGAAGCAGTACACCTGTGGGGCTTAATCTGCATTTCCCCATAAATCCGGACTTGTTTTCTCTCTTGTAAAAAAAAGTTAAATCTTTGGCTTACTTGCTTGTTGGCTTATTTGTCTTTTCCTTAACTTGCTGAAGGAAGGCTCTGCCAGTTTGCACAGTCCAAATCTATCTCTCAGTATGAATCATTTTATTATAGTTGTTGTTATGCCCTTGAATGGTGGGTATGATGAAAACAAGTTCTTCATCTTAACCAGTGAAACTTTTCAGTTCTGTAGCCATGTGTCTTTTGGTTGGTTGTTTGAGTTGTTTCCAAATGTTTGCTATAAAATGATGGTGCGACCCACAGATTTGCATGCAAACAGTTGCAAACAGTCAGTGTATACTCGGAGCTTCCTTTTTCCTAATTTACTTCCTTAGAATAAATCTCTAGGTACAGTTTTGCTAAATCAGAGTAAACATGTTTTATTTCTGTTCTCAGTTTCTCTGTTTTCTATTCAGATATTTTTGCCTCACCCCAGGTCTGGCTTCTTGTACATGTGCACACAACCTCTCATCACTCATAGACTCTGATAGCCCACCCTGGACCACCAAGGCTCCTCTTTATACCCAAAGTTACCTTACTCTACACACCTATGGCTTTGAGGTAATTTCTTTTTTTCTGGAAGGGAAGGAAGGAAAGAGTAATAGAAAGAAAGTGAACATATTTTAAAGGCTTTTCAACAATCATTCATTGAGAAATCACCAATTGCTGTGGAGTAATTCTTTTGTATACTGTGAAGACTTGTTGCTGTGATTGGTTTAATGAATAAGTTGACTGGTCAATAGCTGAACAGGATAAAGTTAGGCAGGAAAGCCACTGAGAATGATAGGATGAGGAAGGGCAGAATCAGAGGAGTCACCAGGCAGATGGAGAATGAGTCAAACACACAATAGAGGCAAAAGCCACAGGCCTCAGGGAAGCACATAGATGAATAGAAATGGATTAAGTTGTAAGAGCTAGTTGGTAACAAGCCTGAGCTTTGGCTAAGCATTTATAAGTAATCTTAAGCCTTCGAGTCAGTTATTTTGGAGCAGGGAGATGGGTCAAAATTTTCTACCAACAGCCAATTCACATCCTCATTACTAGTATATGGCAGGGCATGTTTGCCCATGGAGTCTCCATCTTGTTCACCTGTAGCCCAAGCTCTGGCATAGAACAGACTTGTTCAATGACATGCAGTCAATCTGTTCATGTTCTGGATTATTTTAGCCAGCTGCCTTTTTAAAAAAATAATTAGCAGAAATCTAACTTTGTCAACTGGCAACGACACCACCTCTAGTCCAGGCACCGCTGCACTGTGTGGTGGGGGCTTCTGAGGGAGTCTACCAATCTTTTCCTCCCTGGCATCCGGTGCACAGTTGTGTGTGCTGTATTCTGCAGTGATTTCCAGTACATCAAACAAAACAGTTCCTCTTCACAACTTTCTGGTTTGAAAGTGAAATACAAGATCAAACTGTGCTGGATCCTACTGACTTTGTAATGATGCAACCAGAAGGAGACTATGGTTTTTTTTTTCTGATAGTGGGCAATACCATGGGGGACAAAATCTGGCAGAGATGGTCTAAATGCTGCTGGATGTGCTATTTGGCAGTTAGGAACCCTTGGGGGACTCGTTAACCTCTACCCTCAACCATTTCCTCGTTTGTGTGGTGTGGTTAATACTCAGGTCATTGTAGTTTTGAGAGGACCAAATGAGAGATAATGTATGGGAAGGCCTCAGAACAATGTCTGACAGAACGAACAAACAATGGCCGTGTCTGGTTAGATGCTGTTACTGCTATTCTAACAAGGGCATGGGATTCATATAACCCAGGGAAGGTCTGTTTGCATCAAATTTCTTTACTAACTCGGAGGAAATGGAGACTTCTGAAAGTGGAGGAAGAAAAATGTACCTTGATTGCTAATTTGGTTAAAGGAACTGCACTGCCTTTTAAAATTGCTTTTGCTGTTCTGATGAGCTTCGATTCCTGTAACTCTTTTCCTGCTTTGCTTTGGAGTAGCAAACCAGAGCCTCCATAATGACTGCATAAGCACCAGTGTCAGAATGAAGAGCAGGGCTAAGGAGCACCACCCCATGCTGGGCAAGCTGTGTCTCCATCGAAGTCCCGAATCATTCATCATCCACTTCCCCTTCTCATTGGCTTCCTTTAATCCCTGCTCAGCTCATCAAGAGCCTCTCTCCCAGATTTTCTGATACACAACCAGAGGACAGTAAGGCATGGGGAGTATAAAATAGTTCAAAGACATCACTTATTAAAGCCAAGGCTCAGCACAAGGAGACACAGCCCTGTTAGAGTCTCTGAATGGTAAAATTCACACTGTGAGACATTATATGGGGTTCTGTGAACTGCAACAGCCCTAGGAAGAACAAATAAACTTACTTTTTCTTTTATCTTTCTTTTACTTTTCAAAGCAATCTTTTATCTCCGACAGCAGAAATAAAGTTCTCACACAACATGATCCAGTAGTAATAAATATCTTTGTAGTCATACTATCTTTTGCCCTGAACAAAGAGATGAGAAAAGAATTTCTTAATTAGTAGGAAAGTTCTGAGACTTCTAGGAATTCTTGGTCAGTGGCTGCTTTGAAGACTTGGCCGACTGCAAACTCATTTTCTCATCGAAACCTCATTCAGCCTTTCTTCGACGCTATTATGATCGATTCCTAGAAGCATAAAAATTAACAAGCAACTTGGCTTCCTGTCAGTCTCTGAGCTTCAAAATGGCCCTTGCACAGGCATTAACTCCCAGGACTCCCCTTGCCATCAAAGGTTGGGAAGGGAAGGGAGGAAGGACTCTAAGCAGGGACGATCTGGAAGAGGTCCCTGTTCCTTGCCCCCACTCGCTGCCCAGTCCTTTCCTGGCTGCTGTGTCGTCTCCCATGGCACCATCTCTATTCCATGCTCAGAAAAACTCATGATTTCTCTTTTATGACACAAAGCAACTGAATGCTTTTGCATTAGAGTTCTTGGGTTTGACTTACAGGTCAGAACCAGGCATGAGGTAGAAGCCATGGCAGTGATTTTAACAGGGAGGATTTAGTGCAGGGTATGGCTAACTAGGAAAATGAATGGGAATGGCCCTGTGTTCGGAAAAGGACCCTGGGAGCAGTTAATGCTGGCACAGCGTCTGCCTCTAAAGACAGGCTAACAAAGGCAAGGTCTGAAGCAATGGAGTCAGGTGTTTACAGCTGGGTGGGGTGGTACATACCTTTAATACCAACACTCCAGAGGCAGAGACAGGTGAGACAGAGGTCAGCCTGGCCTACAAAGTGAGTTTTAGGACAGCCAGGGCTACACAGAGAAACCCTGTCTGAAAAACCTAAACAGACAAAATAAAGAATGGACCTTTTTTTTTTTTTTTTGGTTTTTACGAGACAGGGTTTCTCTGTATTGTTTTGGAGGCTGTCGGTCCAGACTGGCCTCGAACTCACAGAGATCTGCCTGCCTCTGCCTCCCGAGTGCTGGGATTAAAGGTGTGCGCCACCATCGCCCGGCTAAAGAATGGACCCTTGAGGGAGATTCTGATCCCCGAGGAAAGTACACTTCTCAGCTGAAACTGGTGAATTTGACCTGCGGAAATGACCCCAAGGGGCCAGTACCCAGACTAGAGTCTGGACAGCATCCTTCTTGTGGCCTGGAAGCTGGAGTGTGATGGAACTGCTAGAGTTACTAGAGCAGTGGTCCTCAGTTTTCCTAATGCTGAGACCCTTTAATACAGTCCTCATGTTGTGGTGACCCCAACCACAAAATGGTTTTCGTCTCTACTTCGTAACTACAACTTTGCCACTGATATAGATCACGATGTAGATATCTGTGTTTTCTCGTGGTCTTTTGGGGGTTGTAAACTTTAAAGTTATAGGAAGTAGATGGGAAGGAAGGAAGGGATGGAGAAGGAAAGAAAGGAAGGGGAAGGAAGAGATGGGAAGGAAGGAAGGAGTCCTAGGCTGTACAGCTGTTCTTGGTACTTTATCTAGAACAAATGAATGTCTGGATAATGAATGCATGAGCTTTGCAGAGTGCAGGGGTCACAGATTAGCCACTGGTATACACACTGGACAAGGAGAATGCGTAGAAACATCCAACAGCTTCCACTATTCAGGGCCACACTTCCTGGCATGCTCTCAGGGCTATGAAAGCCAGTAGTAGCTGTCCTGTTTTAGATAGAGAGGAAAGGTTCCACTGAGGCTGATGAGTCAGGAGGTAGGAAGCACTGTTGTATTTTCAATTCTTCTCTGTGTTTTCAAGACACATGGTCTTTGGGACAGAATTAAAGTTTGTCCTTTGCTTTGGAGCAAGGCAGAGGGAAGTGGGAGGGGTGGCAAGGTGATCACAAAGGAGGACAATCCCTGCCCTCTGATATCAGATACCTTCTGTGACTTCTCATAGGAAGTCATCTTCCTGGGCCACCCAAAGCTACTGAGGGAAGAGGCAATACATTCCAGGACAGATAACTGATGGCTCCTGCGGAAAATGTTGTCCACAACTGGTTGGGAGAAAGGCATCAAGAGGCTCCCAGGAAAGTGCCCTAATTATTCCTATACCCACACCACTCAGGGCAAGGGTCTGCAGACATGCAGCACAGGGATGCCACTGGAATGCCACACCACCATCTCCCTTTTCTTTCTGTAGCTTCCCTATATTCCTGTATGTCTTAGTATGTCTCTGCAAGTACACATCCTGTAAGAACATGCATACTGTCTGCCATGGAAACATGGAGAGCCAGATGGCTTAGTAGTGGTGTGTTGGTCTCAGCCAAGTGTTCATATTGGTGGGGACACAGCTCCCTTGGCAGCGAGTTTCCACAGAGGAAATTATGCTGCAGAAATAACAGCAGACAGGCATGCACAGGAGCTCCTGTCATCTAGATATTGTCATGAGGCCTCTGTCTAGTCATCATCCCAGCTTGACCAGTCTTCACATTTCCTACTGGGATGGAGGATAGGCCTTCCTACACTTCTGAGGAGCCAAGAGAGAGGAAGAGCTTGCATGTGGGAGCCAATGGTACAAGAATTTAATGGCAGGATTAGTAATTTAGGCTGTAGTGTTGTTGTGCTCCCCAGACAATGGACATCATGCCATGGGGTGGGAGGAGTCTGATGTCTTCTCTTCTGACAAGACCTGAGTTATTTGTAGTCTTCTGCTTTCTGTGCAGTCTTGGTCATGTGGTCTGGCAGAATGCAAATCTGATGTCCTTGTTGGGAGGGTGTTCAATGGTCAGACATCTGTCTGGTGCCCCGTATTGATGCCATTCCTCTCTGCTTTCTGCTACTGATAATGCAGGAGATCTGTCAGATTAAGAATTTTCGATGAAAAATGCTGTGTTAGCAGGCCATTGTGATGTTCCCTTAGTAACTTATGGGCTGCATATTTTGACAGTTTTTTAACTTTCCCAGACCTTCATTGGTACATCAATGAAACTGAATTGAATACACATGTTTACACATATGACTTTATGTGTGTATATAAGAACATGCATACATAAAAATTGCTGACATGGGTCCTTTGAGTATTTGGGACTCTGAGCTGAGGTCTGCATGTTATCCACTGAGCCATCTTCCGAGTTCTTGTTTTTAAATCTATATGGTGTGTCACATGTTCGAGAAAATTTATTTTCCATTTAACACTGGTAACATTTTAGTTGTGTAGTAAGACCTTGCTTTCCTCTAGAATCTCAGAAAGGGAACTATCAAGGATCAAGGATGTATCTTCTGTTTCTCCTACTTCCTTCTTTTTCTTTTTCTTTTTTTTTTTTCTTACTGAGGGTCTCTCTCAAGGCTGGCTTGGAACTTGCTCTGTAGACCAGGCTAGCCTGGAACTTGGGGCAATCTCCCTGCTTTGCTTTTCCAGTGCTAAGATTACTGGAGCATGTTGCCATGGCAGACCTCAATTTCCTTTCTTAATGATTAGCATGTACTCCTGAGGCCTTAATAATCTCTAACAGTCTTTTTCTCTAAAGCACATGGCAACTCTATGGAGCACAAATATGAGGGAAGCTTTACCTTGATTTTAACCAACATTACCTCAAAGTGTGACTACACAGAGTCTTACGCTCCTGGACTTCTTCAGGTTTTCCAACATCTCTGGCCCTTTGGCCTTGGAATCCTAACTCCCTTTTCAATCTCTCCCTGTTGAGTCTCCATGTACAGGATACAGGATATCCTATCCTCACCCATTACAGTTTTTGAGGTAAGGTTTAAAAATGAAACATGGCTTATCAGAGGCCCTGGGCAGTTATGTGTATTGATTTGCCTTTAGTATGTGATAAAAAGACAGTTTGATTTACTTACATTTTGGGTCATTAAATCTTGGCATGAAGTGAGGGTGGCAAGGAACTTTGAAAGGAGAAATTCAGGTCTATAGGTCAATGAATGGGGCATTTGTCAGGCCAATGGGTGATGTGAGGTTGAGGTGTGACAGGAGCTGACACCTTTAGAAGGTCATGGCCATGTCAGGCTGAGGGTAGGGCCAGATCATGAAGGGAGAGCCAAAGTCCATTCCGTTCTGGAATATGTTTTGTAGGGGCATAGGGAGGAAAGCCATTCTGCCTCAAGGCCTTTTTTATAATGTCCCACAGGGTCAGGAATGCTGGCCCTTTAGATGAAATCTTTCAGGTTCAGCCTTCTTTCTTTGGATTTTTACAAGCATGGGGAGAGGAGTTGGCACTGACTCTGTCATCATTGACACTTGACTGTAAATATGTTTTCCAGCCTTAGTAGCTGAAGACATGAGAAGAACCTATAAATTTGTTAATGGATCTAGAGCAACCCCCTATCATTTTATTTTAAAAAATTTAAAGGTTTTGAGGTAGAGTTTCATGTATCACAGACTGACCTCTTGTTATGTAGCCTTAAGTGACCTAGGACTTCTGGTCCTCCTGCCTCTGTTTCTTAGTGTTAAAATTATAGGTGTGTACTGTCATGCCTGGCCAATGAGGTACTGGCCACTGAATTTGGGACTTTGTGCACACTAGGCAAACTCTTTACCAACAGAACTACCTTCCCAGCTCCAACCTTCTGTCTCTATAATGAATGTTTATGGAAACAAAGCATACCTCTTGTGGTTTGGAGAGGCCATGGTCAAGTCTTTAATAGCAGGGCTGATTGTCACAGAAAAATCTAAAGTCCTTGTGATTTGGCCTTTTATAGGAAAGACTCTGACACTGAACAAGGCTAGCTATCTGACATGGACCCATCAGCTACAGATGATTATTCTGAGGTTAATGTCTTACAGTGAAATATAATTAAACACCCAGTTTTTCCTTTGCACTGGCCACACATCAGGTTGTTATTAGCTACACATTGCTGGTGGCTGCCAGAATGAACAACACAGATATAGAACGGACTGCAGAAAGTCTTCTGTATCCTAAACATCAAACAATAACACATCTTACCTGGCTGCTCACAACCCAAACACATCAATTTTTTAAAAAACCGTCTATCACCATTTCAATAAAAGAAAAATCAGACAGGGAAGATGGCAAACTGGTTGTCTCTGTGCAGCGGGAGTATAGCTCAGTCTGTGAATAATTATCACACAGAATTTCCCCTGGGAAAATAAATTTCTCCTCCTATGTGAGTTTCAAAGAGCAATAGTTATTCTTGTGATTTCCACATGTCTCACTAACACTTTTAAAAATTACTTATTTATTTTTATTTTATGTACACGGGTGTTTTGCCTGTATGTATGTCTGTGTGAGGGTGTTAGATCTTGGAGTTACAGACAGTTGTGAGCTGTCATGTGAGTGCTAGGAATTGAACCTGGGTCCTCTGGAAGAACAGCCAGTGGTCTTAACCACTGAGGTGCCTCTCCAGCCCCTCACTGACTCTTCTTAAACTTGGTGGTGTCTGTGGGTGCGGGCGTGCATTGTGTTGTCTGGGTGGATCTTAGAGGACAACTTCTGGACTTGGTCCCCTCTTTTTACCATGTGCTCCAGGGATTGAACTTAGGTAGTCATCAGGCTGTTTTCCCCACTGACCCACCTGGCCCCCTTTCTTCCAGGTTATTACTCTGTTCTTTCCCCTCAGACCTTCTCCGGGGGAATGTCCATCTACATGGTTGAAGCCAGTTATGGCAAGTTCAAGTGTCCGTATGTGAAGGGAAGGGGGTAGGGAAGGGACAAACCTCTTCCCTGAAGGCTTGGGCTTGGAGGACAAGTTCATAAGCCTGGCCAGACAAGCACGTCCACCTGTACAGGACATTTAGGGACACAGCATAGACCCATGCCTGGTGGAAGTAAAAGTGTGTTTTGGTAGACTCGTGGCCCTCTCACCCTACTTTTATTTTCTCAGTTCTTAGTGGTTCTTTTTAAAAATGTTGTATTGCCTTGAGCTTGGCCCACCTCCAAAACCAAACCAAACCAAACCAAACCAAATAAACAGACAGACAGACAGACAACAAAGACTCTTCATTCACAGTCTTTTCTTCCTTCTCTCTCTGCCTTTCAAGGGACATGAATTACAGCCTTTTGTTATCATTTCAAAAACTGACGAGTCTCCAGACACACATGCCCTACTGCAAACATTGCGTTTCTCTAGAGTTGTTTCTATCTAAACACTAGTCTCCCAAATGGGAGAGATTTGGTGTGCTCCTGGAGCAGGACTGGTGTGGGACACTGACCCCACTCATTATGTCTTCAACAGCCAGAAACACAACGTTTTTCAGAGCCAACCACCCGTGTGTAGGGCTCGTTGCTTGTCACTGTGCTCTTCGACCACTAGAACAGCTCCAAGCCATGACAACCAGTGGAGCTAATTGATGTGGAAGGCCTCAACCCTGAGTACCCAAGCTTCCCTGAACAATTGCTGGATTGTTCTAAGACCTGTTGATGCAACAAACCTCATGCTGAGAAGTTTGCCCCGTAATTAGCAAGCAATGGTTGTCATGCCCATCAAATGGCTTCCTGTGATGGGGAGAACAAGACAAAGCTCTTCTTCTCCCGTGATGGCAGGGTGGGCAGTTGGGTTTTGAGTGGAACTGACACTTTTGTAAAGGGAACTAAGTGAGCTTTGCTTCTATTTCACACTTGTGCTTTTCAGACTGATATTGAATCCATGAGGCTGGTACCTGTCCCTGGAGTCTAGGTCTGGGTTACTCTCCAGGGTGTAGAATCTAAGTAAAACTCATGGGCAGCTCAGAAGACCATGGGAAACAAGCTTTAATGGCCTCAGAAGCTTGTGGGATTTCTCCAACAGACAAAAGATTGTTTCTTCTACATGGAGGGGGCAAGTATACCATGATTTTAATCTTTCTGTTGACTTATTATCTGTTAGAGAAATTCTAAAGTCCTGGAAGATGAATGCTGACTTACCCAGGGCTATTTGTCCTCCATGCTCTATATAACATGCTTAAAGCAAATGTAAATTTGTATCTTCTTTTATTTGTCCTTAGTGAGAACATGCAGGTGGAAAAAGATATTGTAGTGTGTGGTAGGAAGGGTACCAGATAAGAAGAATGTAAATAGAAGCTGCTTAGCTTCCAAAAGAAACCTCGAGTTTATTTCAGGAAAACTAAGAAATGAAGTGAGTATTCTAAGTTGAGTGTAGGCTAATGTGTAGTGTATGTGTGTGTGCATGTGAGTGTGAGGTTGTCTGTGTGTGTCCTGGGGGATGCTTCATAAGGAGGTTAGTTGGAAAATACCAGCACTGTGATGATTGAAAAGAAAAGAAAAATTGCAAATTTCTTGACATGTTTCCAGGAAGATGCTTTGTCCTCCGTTCTGGGTAAGATGCTGCTTGCAACCAGCAGCACACTCATGACTTGTATGGTTCTGTTGGGAAAGCTGATGTAGTTTTCACCTTGTTCACTGGGACACTCAAAACTGGTACTCTGAGCTAGCCACTCCTTGAGGAAGTGCAAACTACACAGGACACATATAAGTTCCCTGGTTGAGGTCCCAACTGCCAATCAGCACCAACACTGGACTGTGAGTGAAGATGCCCAGGAGAGGTCTAGTTCCCAGCTCATGTGTCACTCCCAGGTGGCAGCTTTTCTGGTTAAAGCTGTGGCTAGCACTAAGCAGACAGACAGAGCTCACTTAGAAAAATCCCTCCTAGCTATACTTTCCCATTCACAAAACGTGTGACTTCACAGAAACAATTGTTTCAAACAGTCAAGTTGTAAGGGTCATTTGTTCCCCAACTACACTGGGAAAAAGGGGGGATGAGACCATCATGTTGGGCAGACAAGAGCCCAGGCCACACCATAAATAGTTGCCCTGTTCCCCTCTCATTTCCTTTGGTATTACATGATACACCACTGCAGCTTTCCCTATGACTAAACACTGGGGCAAAATAAGGAGTTTAGGGAAGGGGCCCAGGAGAATGTCAATTTTGTAGGAGATAGAGGAAGTTCTTGTGGCCAGTAGCTCCAGGCAGCCATTTTTTTAGGCAATCCAACACAAATGCAATGTCAACAAACCTGTGGCTACCTCAACAAAAGTTCCTTTGTAAGAGCCAACATTTCAGAGATGGGGATTCTGTTTTTACAAACTCAGAGATATCCATCAGCTTCCTAGCCAAGACTTCCTGAAAGGAATGTTTTCTATACAGACTGTGGTACTGGTTATTCTCCCGAATGCTTGGCAAGGAGGGAAATGGCACAGATGGATTAAAGCTGGGAGTTACTGTGACTAGGTTGGTCAGATCCACATGGCTAAAAGAGGGGGTGGGCTACAAACCTGAACTCAGTGGGACCCAGTCACTGAGAAGTGAGGGGAGAGTAGGCTCCAGAATCTTCCATCTTGAGGAACAGATCAATGGTGACACAAAGAAGATTTGGTGAGCATTCCACTGTGACACATTCCCCAAAGACACAATTTGTAGATTAATCTTTTGTTAAAGAAATCAAATGATCTCAGCTTGGGTTGGAGGAAGGCTTCAGACCCACTAGGCTTCTTAGACAACCCTTCTAAACAGACTGCTTTCCTAGCATCTTCCCTGAGTGTGTGGATAATATATTATTACACCAGAATGTGAAACTGGCCAAATGACCCCAGGAACGAAGTGGAGCTCCAAAGTAAATATAGGAACTTGGTTAAAACTAAACGATCAGATATCTTGCAAATAAGACACACAATTAAAATATCATTGTATATGAGGTTGAGAATTACAGATTGGACAAGATAGTCCCACTATGCTGAAACAGAAATTTGATATGCTAGTTGAGCTTCAAGAAGCACTTGGGAGAAACGGAAGTTTGAACCTGTATAAGGAGGAGAAAATGATTATGTAGCAATACAGCTGAAACCTAGGGGCCACAGAGGAATAGAAGCAAATTGTAAATCTGTAACTCCGGGCAAATGTGTAGCAAACCATTACAGCTACGTGAGGGGCCAGAACATCTGTGTGTGTGAGTGGTTTGAAGGTTTAGTCAGCAGAGGAAAAACCTGCCAATAAACTATAGAAATGTACCTCTACATGTATGCTTAAAGGAAACTTCTCATGGAAAACAAGTCAACTTCCAAAAGTGACTACTTATTTAAAGCAAAAAACAAACAAAATCCCCAAACTCTACCAAAAGAGTTAAGGATAGAGTGGGTTTTTTTTTAAATTTCATCATGATGAAATTTTGTCATGCAAAGTACATACTCCAAGAGATGCACAAGTGATTTTATCTTTTAATAGCATCAAAAACAAAACAAAACAAACAACAAGTAAAGGGCAGGGAAATGAGAACCATAGGCCAAATGAACAAAAACAAACTCCAAGGGAGTATACCCTATTACACAGCTTGAAATAACTCATGGGCTGGGATTGGGGGAAAGATTATTGTAAAAATCTTTCATGTTGCTGTATTATTTCATACTTTAATGAGGCAACTTGCACAATATGAGAAAAAGAGATTTAGACAAGAAGCCAAGGAGGTACTCCTGTCTTCAGTAAATGAAGGTTATTAGGAACAGAAGGAGAACCAAAGGTTTCTCAAGTAAACACAGTCTAATCTTCCATTTTTTCTCCCCCCTTCCTCTTCCTCCTCTTTTTGCTGATGAAGTTTAATGTAAATCTCTCCTCTAATGGGTAATGTCCAGCTTTGCTGTTTGAGAATGTAGGTGGGGGCTTCTGTCAGTGTTTTTTTCCTCATACTTGTTGGTCTTCCCTCCGTCCCTCCCTCCCTCCGTCCCTCCCTCCCTCCCTCCCTTCCTTCCCTCCCTCCTCCCTCCTTTCCTTTCTTCTTTCCCTCCTTCTCTGTTCCTTTTCATTTCCTTAGAAGAGCTAAAGTAAATTTGCCCTCCTTTCGAGGAGGCTAGCAATGAACAGAAAGTGTCCATTGGTTCACTGACTTTCTTACCCTGGACCGATATGTAAACTCTTACTCATGCCTCTGTGGCTACAGTTAGTCTCAGTTTGTTCTTTTTAAAATTGTTGTTTTCACTATGGACTAATACAAGGAGTCACATCCACACTGAAAGAGGCTTTGAAGTTTCTCTGCTCATGGTCCTGCCTTCAGACAAGTGTTTTCTAAGACCGAGTGGTGCTAGAGTGTCTGTCATGTTGGCTTGGCGTGATGGGACAGAGACTACAGCTAAGCTTCCCAGTGAAGATGTCTTGCTTTAATATCTACTGTGTTCGGAGCCAGAAGACAAACACTCAGGGTACATAGGTCACACGGCAAATGGTGCTATCACCATTACTTAGACGTTTAGTGATTTTGGTTGTAGATTGGTGCCCTCCTTCCTCAGTGTCTTAAAGTCTCAGGGTCTTGTTTTACTTTTAGAAGATGTTTGACTTCTGCGGCTTGTGATTCCACATGTCCTGGACACAAGCTGAGTTATCTGAAGCCCATTTAGGGATACAACCTGTGGTTAGTTACTTATCAAGCCTTTGTTCCATTGTAGAAAAAAAGGGTGGGGGTTGCCACAATGGTTCAACTGGTAAAGAAGCTTGCTGCCAGCTCTCATGAGTTGACTAGGAGCTCCAAACCTGCATGATGGAAGGAAAGAACAGAATCTTCCAAGTTGTTCTCTGACCTCTACTCATATCCTGGCAAATGTGTAACTCCCTCCCCCAAATAAATAAATAAAAATAAATTTCATTTAAAATTTTTTCTAAAAAAGTAAATAATAAAAAGCCCAAGCTAGTTGGGCATTGGTGGAGCACACCTTTAATCCCAGCACTCGGGAGGCAAAGGCAGGCTGATCTCTGTGAGTTCGAGACCAGCCTGGTCTACAGAGCGAGTTCCAGGACACCCTCCAAAACAATGCAGAGAAACCCTGTCTCAAAAAGAAAAGGGAAAAAACCCAAGCTGACGTGAGGTATCCACCCCTCCTAATATGTTAAAAATAATGTTCTTAACTTTAAATTCTTCAAAGTCTTCAGACAATCTTTGGCTGAGGACCAACTTGGATTGCCCCAAGTCAGGTGCTAGGAGAGATTGTAACCAAATACTAACTAACTAACTTACTAACCTGAGCTGTTAACAGAACCTAAGAACCATTTACAGAGGCCATGCTTTTACTATCTGATTCAAACAAGGAAATGCTCTAAGACCTTAGTCATATTTACTGTCTGGGGAGATAATAACTGAAGATGTGTTTACTGCCAGAGTTCACTTCTGGTCTCTGAGCACTATCCAAACAAATGCCATTTTCTGAAAATTCAACTTGTTCAGCCTCTGCAGTGTTTCTAATAGCTGAGCCCTTGCTGCCTGTCCTGTTTACTGTGTATCAATAATGAATTTCCAAAGAGAAGAAGAACTGACATCCATTAAACTGAACTTTTTTTTCAGGAAAGTTCAATGTACACAAACTTCTCACTAACAAGAGGAGTGGTGTCCCTTGTGGGAAATTTTGGATTTCAAAAATGTGATTTTTTTTATACTTGGAGCCAAAGCACAGTGGGAGTGCATATCAGATTATAGCAGAGAGGTAAGACTTGAAATTCAAGCACTCACCACAAACAGTTCATGGGTACACACTCAAGGACTTATTAAGTGGCACAAGGCTGTCACCCGGTATCTGAGGAACTATTCACTCTCCTAGAAAGTCTACTTAGAAGCTTAATTCTGAACACAAATAATTCTAGACACAGTCTGCAAACAAGCCAGAAGCTACAGAAAGAAGAACAGATATTCCTGCCTACTCCTCAAGGCTACTAAACATCCCTCTGTACCCAATACTGAGGGCATGAGGTCAGCAGGATTATTTCAAGATGTATTCATTTTATCTTATGTGTATTATGTGTATTTTTCCTGCATATGTGTATGTGCAGCATGTGCATGCTTGGTGCCTGCAGACATCAGATGGTAGGTATTGGATCCACTGGAACTAGAGTTAGGATGGTTGTGAATGCTGGGAATGGAACCTGGGCCCTTTACAAGGGTAACAAATGCTCTTGACTGTGAGGACTCCCTCCGGGCATGCAGCAGGGTCTAAATTCTCTGTTTCACTAGCAAAATGAAGACAGACACACGGATAAATGAAAATCCCGACATCACAAGCACAGTGGGGGGATGCCAAGATTATAGCGTCCAAGAACTTCCCAATATTGCCTAAAAATTAAAACATGCTTATAAAATAACTATTTCATAATCATCAAATGACAATATTCCAGAAACTTGGCACCTTAAAGGCAGATGAAAACTTAAAGGGAACCGACCAGCCCTGTAGTATTTGAAAAATTACTTATAAGAAGGAAGTAGTCATTGACTTATTCAAAAAGGACTGGCCAGGATGATTTGAATCCTTATCTCACTACCCAGAGCATCTCTGTGAGGTCTGGGTATTGCTCTCCTTTATACTTAAGGGGACACTGGGTGAGATCACTAAACCAAGGTCACAGAGTGGAGATGATGGATCAGAAAGCAACCAGATGTCTTGTTGATCTTCACGATCTTCCACAAGGTGAATGATGGGCCAGGTTCAGGTGCTAGGAAATGGCATAGACACAGAGAAGGTGAGCATATGCCCTAGCTTGTTTTCTGTTGCTGTGATAAATTATGCCAAAAACATCCTGGGGATGGTCAGGTCCATCATCAAGAGAAGTCAAGTCAGAAACTTGGGGCGGGAACCTGAAGGCAGGAATTGCAGGAAGGACCATGGAGGAACACTGATTACTGACTTGCTCTCCACCCTGCCTCTTTATACAACCTAGGACAACCTGTCCAGAGGTGGCACCACCCACAGTGAGCAGGGCCTTCTCACATCAATCATCCATCAAGAAAATGCCCCCACAGGCTTGCCCATAGGCCAGTCTGATGAAGGAGTTTTCTCACTGAGGCTACCTCTTCCCAGAGGACCCTAGTTTGTATTAAATAGAGAAGAAAAAAAAAAAACAGATATCCAGCACAGCCTGAGAAGCCTTCATGAGAAAACTGGACTCTGAACTAAGTGATACATATACATATATATGTACATTCAACCGGAAAGCATGTGAAAATAAAGTCAGTACCCAAGATGCCTCAGCCTCCCTAGCAGGCCGATTCACCCACAAAGGCAAACTAAGAGTTCTCCATGTAGATCTGACTCTATGTTCAACACCTAACATCATACTTAGACTGCAGGATATTCAAGCACCATCTGTTGAACTGTCAACTAAAAATGGCAGGCAGTACCAGGAGAACCAGATGTGATCCAGCAAGTCCAGACAGAGGATTTGCCCTAAAAAAAACAGGTAGGAAGTTGAGGTTGTGAAAACATGACAGACGTGTTCATGAAGGTTCCAATGCCCATTCAGTAGGTGGCCTCTGCTTATGGCTGAAATATTCTCCGTCTTAATGAGGCTCTCATGAGCAGTGTCCACCCCATCAAAGTGCCTAAAATGTGACCGTGATTCCTCTCCACTTGTCATAAGATACCCTGAGTGAAGGAGGCCTAGTGCCATCTCTATACCAGTGAATGGCAGCAGAAAAAAAATACACTAACCCATTTAATCCACCAAACACTTCTGCCACACACCTGGCTCATAACATGATAGGAGGAATGGGAGGGAACCTTCAGAAAAGTAACACTTGTCCCAGACTACCTGGTCTTGGGGCTAGGAGGCAGGGCCAGGGGGAGTTGGGACACAATACAACCAACCAGGAGACTCTCAGGTTTCCAGGCCTGAGTGGCAGAGGACACAAAGGGCTTCCCCCATACACCCTGGTCTGGGGGTGGGCACAACCAGTCAGGAGCATGCCTGGCACCTTTGCCAATCACCATCATACCATGCCCTTGGTTTAAAAGCAACATCTCTACACCATGCCTTTCGGCTGGGGTGGGTAGGACTCAACCAGGAGCCCGCCAGGCATTAGGGGACCATTATAGTGAGCGAGTATAGAGTGAGGAAATGGAAGAGAGAGGGGACAAAATGATTCACGGGCTGGGGAGAGAGGCAGAACTGAGGGGTTAAGGGTAGTGAAGAACAGCAGACTAATGTGACTAGCCTCTTTGCCAAATGAGTCCAAGGTGATGTCCGGGCCTGGCTTATTGCCAAACTCCAAGTCTTGATCCAAGAGGCCTGTGCTGTTGTCTGTGGTTTCTGTAGACACTGAGGGCCATGCAGAAGTCTGTTGTCTAGGCCACCACCAGTGGCCTATGATGGTGTCTGAGAGCCAAGCATCAGGAGCCATTCCCTTCTGAGTGTCCTGCACTGTCACCTAGGCCATGGTGACACCCAGGCCTGGGCAGTTCCTAAGGACCACATCTGGGTCTGTGGTCCTACAGCAAGGGTTTGTGTTGATGTCTGGTGGCCTATGTTGCCACCAAAGTCCAAACAGATGCCCAGAATCTAGGCCTCAACCTGTAACCATGTTGGTATCCAATGGCTATGCCAGCTCCAGAACCATGCCAATTTTAGTGGCCAGCACCATCACCTGGGTTCATGGTGCCATCTGGGCCAGGGCTGCTGCAGAAGGCCATGTCTATGTTTGTGGCCCTACCACAGCCAGGGACTGAGTTGATGTCCATAGCTCCTGATACTATTAAAGACCATGAAAATGTCCAGGCTGGGATACTGCCTAGGTTTGTGGTCCTACTGACGCTGGGGTCTGTGATGATGTTCATAGCCAGGGTCATAGTACCCAGGCATGTAGAAATCTGAGAGCTGTGTTGAGTCAGTCCTACCTTTCCCTGGACCTGGGATAGCTGGCCCTGCCCCTAGCTGGATACAGCAGCAGTAGAACTGGCCCCATCCCTCAGGGGAGACCCCTCCACCCTCACCCAGCACTCCACCAGAAAGATGGCCCACCCTTCACCACTGGCATGCAACTCACCTGAGCAGCATACAAGAGCTGACCCTATTGTATGGATAAAGGTGAGCCAACTGTGAGGGTGTGAGAGCAGCAGAGCCGACCCTGCCCAGCCTCGTCTACCCCTTGCTATCTGAGGCAGGCAAGAGAGCTGACCCTGGGGCCACAAGAGTGAGAGAACCAGCCCTGCCCCCTCACCAGCTGCGGCACACACGAGAGCGAGTCCTGTACCCTACCTGGGCAGCACACTAGAGCTGACCATGTTGTCTGAGGCCCAGACAACCTGAGGATGTGAAAGCAGGAGGACCAACCATACCCCTGCTCCTCATATACCCTCTATAGCAGTTGGGAAAGAGTGCCCTGCACCTTGCCTGGGCAAATCAGTAGAACTAGTTCTGATGATGTGAGTACAGGGGACCTGGATCTGGGAACCTGAGATCAGGAGAACTGGCCCCACCCTTTACTCCAGGTTGCACTGGGTGAACTGGTGGGCAATGCTGGAGAGCTTGCGTTCCCTGATGGTGACAATGGAGGACGAGCTGGCTGGGTGGCCATCCCAGCTGCCACCCAAGCCCAGAACCAGAGCTGTGATGTGGCCTACCCCAGGACCCACCACATCTATTAACTGTTGGAGCACATGAAGGGAACAATGTGCAAATCCAGGGCTGTGGGATCTCCACAGCAGAGGACAGTGGTGGGATGTCCAGGAAGAACCTTAGAGAGAGCCTCTTATCAATGGTGTGGCTGAGGCTGGAGACCTTGACCCAGACCAATGCCTCATGGTGGTGAACACTTGCAAGTTAAGATGCCTGGAATGGGGGTTAACTGTGTGACTCGACAGCTACAATGCAGCTTCCATGATGAGATTCTTCTTTTTTGTTGTTTGGTTGGTTGGTTGGTTGGTCTTTTTTTTTACATTTTGTTTTGTTTTGAGGAAGTTGCATGGGTGGAGAGTGGATGTGAGAAGACAGGGAGATGGGTAGGATCAGGACACATGATGTGAAAGCCACAAGGAATCAATAAAAGTTAAAAATTAATTGATTAATTAAAATAGAAAAGTACCACTCAGCTGTTTCAGTAACACTGGATGGTGGTGCGTTAATATCTGTGACCAAGGTAATTAAGAGAATGGGCCATGGCTATAGCTCAGGGATAGAGCACCTGCCCCACATGCATGCAACCCTGGGTCCAGCACCAAAAAAGAGAGGAAAGACAGAAAAATTGAACAAATCATCTGTTAAATGCAGAAACAATGTAAATCTCAGTGTGGGAATCAAGAACCACAAAGTACAACCAGGAAAGGGCATGAAGTGCCACTCCCCAGTGCTCCCCTACCCACAGTATCTGACCTACACAGGGCTTGTTTTCTATAGTCATGAGCGTTCATCGTGAACAGTTCATCCTCTAAGAGTATGGGTCCATCTTGCCACTGGACTAGATCAGGTGATCCACCTGCAGAGAGATCTTGCATATTGAACACCCTCCACTGTCTTCTCTAAGCCTGTGCCAACAGAGGACTGTCTTCATTCTTTAAATAGTAATCTAAAAACTAACATCCATGCTCACTTTGGCGGCAAATATGCTAGAATTCAAGCAATAACAGAAAATAGCATTGGCCCCTGGGGAGTCCCAATCTGATACTGAAAGCCTAGAGGATTCCTGGAGGACTGCTTCACTGGATGCCTGAAGAAGTAGGTTCTAATATCAATGAAAGAATGATACGGCAACAGAATAGGTGAACTTGCCAACAAGGGTGAAAGCAGGCAGGCAAAAGGCAAATCTTTCTTTTTCCATGTCCTTTTATATGGGCTGCCACAAGAAGGGGCAGTAACATTGGATTGTGGGCAGCTGTGTCTTAGCTAATTCTAGTCAAATTAACAACCAAGATTAGCCATCAAACACAGGTATTCTACATCTACTCAAGTTGACAAGAAAGATTAGCCATAACAATATTCTTAGAAAGCTAATAAGACAGATAAAGTCTATTGGAACCTGGGACTGTACAATATTGAGGGGGATGACTGGGAGGCTTCTTACACTTTTAGCTCTGTTCCTTGGATCTTTTCATTTTTTCAGGAGTTTTCAGTTAACTCCTGAAGGGAGACAGACGAAGGCTATTGTAGAAAGTCCATTTTCTCAAAACTTACATACAGAGAGAATTTAAGTTCTGCACTCAAAAAGTACTTCACTCTTGAGTAAACAAAAAAAAGGGTGGTTGAGAAGTGCAAATTCAGAAGCATTGGCTGCAGAAAAGGTACAGATTTATGCAAATGAGAATACAAAACTTGGGGCTGGGGAATGGCCACACTGCCACAGAATGCAATGCATTGAGGAGTTCAGGTCCTTTACGGCAGGTTACAAACCCATGGGACAGTGGGCTCCAGAAGCATAGGTTGTACCGAAGTACCAGTTGGGGGCTATAAGCAAGACCCAGATCCAGCCCAGATTAGCTGGTCCTCTTCTCAAGACCTGTCAAAAAAGGGCAAGTTTTCTAATTCTGACACCAATACTGTATAAGCTAGGTGTGGCCTAATACAGGTAGTCCCTGTAAAACAGACAGCAGGCATGCCTCCATCAAAGGGAGGTCCCGGGATTAGCCATGTAGTACAAATAATCTAAAAGCTGTAATTTATTAAGTCTTGCATTCCCCTTTATTTCTCTTCTGCTAAACTTACTTAGTTGTATAATGTTTCAATAATTCAGGGGAAAAAAAAC
Source organism: Mesocricetus auratus (assembly GCF_017639785.1). Lineage (NCBI taxonomy): Eukaryota > Metazoa > Chordata > Mammalia > Rodentia > Cricetidae > Mesocricetus > Mesocricetus auratus. The sequence goes on from NW_024429196.1 coordinate 10,642,619, forward strand.
ACTGGTGGACTCATCAGCTAGACCTAAGGAAAGTTTTCTTTAAGTCATCTTTGCTTCAGGGTTTTCTTTTCCTTTTACAAAATAGTACTGTACGCATGAGTGATATGCCTGTACCACCACAGCCAGTAACGTGGAAGTTGGAGGACAACTTTGGGAAGTCAGTTCTCCCTCTCCACCTTTACATGGTTCAGGGACCTCCTCAGGTCGCCCAGCATGCAGAGCAAGCATCCTTATGCATCTCGTGGGCTCAAAGTTTTTAAGGAATAGAAAACTTTAGAGATAAAAATCATCCCATGTTGTTGTGGACCTCCAACAAAGATGGACAGAAACTCGACCATTGCTTCATAATTCATATAAACACAAAACAAAGCAAAATGCAGGAAATCACCTCTCTGTGTAAATGCACAGATGTGGTGAGCTCTGGCAGAATGCTGACCATGTGAGCCATCCTGAAGCCCTGGGGTGAATGCATCTTGATCAAAATCCTATGTTTTCAGGCCTTCTGTATAACCTTCGTTTAATAATTTCATATAAGATCCCTGGATTCAGTCTTAGAATCTTGCCTCTCTTCCTTTGCTTGTTCAATTTTATCATCAAAGTTACACATATAAAGTCATAAAAGAAGTTTGTTCCTTTCTATTCTTTGAAAACATTTATATGAAGTAGTGCTTATCTGTTCTTTGTAGATCCTGGTTGACTGCATCTGTCTGGTTTGGGAGGATTTTTTTTCTGGAAGGGCGGGGAGACTGGAAAGGCCTGCAGATTCTCCACTCCAGTTATGTCTCTTATTGATGGGGGGTGTGTTCAGACTTTGGGGTCTATCAGTTTTGGTAATCAATATCCCTCTGGCAAATTGCCTGTTTGCGAAAGCATGGTTAGCTATTGCCCCTAGAGCTTGTTCTAGGCTGTGAGCAGCGGGGGCCAGGCCTGGTTGTGTCTGGCATGTCCCCTCTGAGCAGGGCCTCCTCAGCACAGCTCTATCATGCTCTCAGTCTGGGTGAGTTGTGTTATTCCTTTGTGTCCTAACTCATTAATTGCTAAGCTTATCTTTATGACTTCCTTCCTTCCCTCGGTCTGCTGCTCTGCCCATTTCTTCTATTGTGCTGTGTTGAACAGCCCCTCAGGAAGTCCCAGTCTTTCTCACATAGACCATCGAGCCTATAAATGTTCATTTACAGGTCGTTCAGGATGAACCCACAGGCATGGGGCTGTTGACACGTTATTACTTCCACTGATCTGATTTTTTGGTTTTTCTGGGTTTTTTGTTTGTTTGCTTGTTTGTTTTATGGAGGAAAATTTCAAGCACACACAAGCAAACACTACTTCACCTGGAATCCTTCTAGAAGGAGGCTCCTAGCTCAACATCACCTGCTTCCTAATACGTTCTTTGGGATCATCCAGTTCCCTAGTTGCTGTTTTTTGGTTTGGTTTTATTTTTTTCTTGTTTGTTTGATTTTTATAGCAATCCTCTATGTCCTATTTTTTTCTCCTTGAAGACAGATCCTAGACTTTAAATAATTTTCTGTCATAGTAGTAACTGCAAAAGGGGTGGAGGGGAAGGTGGTTGAATTCTTTTTACAAACATATGATCAGATTCAAAGCATCCCACTTACTAAAATGAAGCCTTACATTCATCTGCAGTTAAAAATACGTTTTAAAATATTTTTAGCACAGTCGTTTGAACTTACAGCAGAGGTCAGGGGCAGAAGGACCGGCTTTGGGGAGCCAGATCTGCCCTTCCTTCCTCTGCGCTGGGAAGAGTCAATCCCAGCCACACTCCTGGGTTCAAGCGAATATCCACAGGAAAGAGAAGTCACCACGACAGGATTCCAGAGCCTTCGGTCTCCACCACCACCGGCTCAACTGTTTCTAAGAATAGCTTGGTGGAAAAAAAAATGCTGGCACCAGACACTGGTCTTTAATTGTCTCCAGCTTTAAAATAGAAACAAGCTGGAGCGGAAGTGCCCCTGGAAACCCTGTCCAGTCCTCACTCCTGTAGACCCGGATGGGAATCTTGACCCCGGTCCCAGAGACCCAGACCGTGCAGCAATGACGCCAGCAATGATCGTGGCCAAAGCTTCATCCCTAGGACTCAAGGACCTCTAGAGTCTGAGGGATTCCCTCGCAAACGTGAAGATGGCTCATCACTCATCTTGCTGTTTCTTTTCCGTAGTAAATTGCTAAACCAGAGATTGTGAAAAAAAAATCCCTTTCCTCAGTGTCAGGACTGGTGGGATGGGATGGCTCAGTGGTGAAGGCGCTTGCCACTGCCTGTTGACTGACAGCCTGGGGAATCTTTTGTTTCACGCGAGTAGTGCTTCCTAACGTGTGGATGTCTATGGCTTCTTCACTAATGTAATGTATACACAAGTTAAGAGTGTTGAACTTAATGTCATTGCCAAGCCCCACACAGCTCCACATGGTCAATTTCAGAGCCCTTCCAACCCAAGCTATAGCATAAAGACCTCAGGTCACACTGAGAACGATCTGATTTGGAACTTCGCAGAGCAAAGACATTAGCACTAAAGACAGATCGAAATGAGCAAGGACAGCCTTGGACTGTTTACTTGCTTCTCTGCTCTGGGCCTCCTCTCTGGTGCTAACCATCAGCTCATGCAGAAATTTGTCACCCTCCATCCCCCAACACAGTTCTCACTGTAAAACTTTTCTGCAGTACTGAGTGACTAATGCCAAAAGACTGACTGTCCCTACGTGAGTTCAGCAGCAGCCAGACGTGAATTTCGTTTGCCCACATGCTAGAGGGCTCTTAACTTGGAAGGCTTGGGGCATCTGTTTGCACAGAAGCATAAATATTGGTTGAATCGAGTAGCAGCACTGTTTTCAATTTTGTTGCTCAGCTGTTTCCCAGGATCCATTTGACCTACACGTAACCTGCCATCCTGCAAGTACATTTTCTCTTTCGTGTGTTGGCCAACAGGTTCTGTAGCTCAGAACCCCGTCCAACTCACATTCAAGAGCCTGAACTCAGTATTCTCCACTGACACCTAAGGATCTAAGGATAATCTCTATATGGGGAAGACTCACCTCTCTCTTTCCCATCTGACACTCGTGTGTGTGTATGTGTGTGTGTGTGTGTGTGTGTGTGTGTGTGTGTCCACACGTGCCATAGGGTATGTGAGGAGGTCAAAAGACAACTTATAAGAGTTGTAAGAGTTCTTTCCTCTCACCTTGTGGGTTCTGGGAATCAAGCTTGTGTTGCTGAGCTTGGCAATAAGCCCCTCCACCAGCTGAAGCAGCTTGCTAACCCTCTACCTTATTTTGAGACAGGGTTTCTCACTAAATGTGGAGCTCACTAGATTCAGCTAGACTGGCTGACTAGCCAGTTTCTGTGGTCCTCCTGTCTCTACCTCCCAGTGTGGAAAGTACAGGCATGTGTGCCTCAACACCCAGCTTTTTATGGGGGCCCTGGGGTTCCAAACTCGGTCCTCAAATGCTTTTACAGTTTGGATTATCTCCCCTGTACCCTCTCCCACTGGACTTCTCCTCATCCATCCACAGCTGCTCATACTCTGTTGTGACATTAGAAGTGGCATCAAGGAGCACAAGGGTGATGGAGGAAGAGGAACAAACTGACCTACACTTCCCATGCTATATGCCCTGCACCAGCCCCTCCATATGTCACCTCCTATACCTCTGGTTTTAAAGGATGCTAGAGACATGCTATTTCCACTCTCTTAGACTTTGAGTCAGGACTAACTCAAACATTACTATAAATGACTGAATTTTACTTAAGACTTTGAGTTATGAGAATTAATACCTTGAAAAAACAAAGGCAACAAAGATATGTATTTCCCTAAAGCTGAAATATTCTACTTAAAAAGATTATCCTTAGTCAGGAATGGTGATATGCACTTTTGATCCCAGCACTCTAGAGGGAAGACGTAGGTGTATCTCAGTGAGCTCAAGACCAGCCTGGTCTACATAGTTAATTCTAGGCTATTCAACATTACATAATGAGACCATGTCTTTAAAGAGAGAGAGAGAGAGAGAGAGAGAGAGAGAGAGAGAGAGAGAGAGAGAGAGAGAGAGAGAGAGAGAGAGAGAGAGAGAGAGAGAAGAAAGAAAGAAAGAAAGAAAGAAAGAAAGGAAGGAAGGAAGGAAGGAAGGAAGGAAGGAAGGAAGGAAGGAAGGAAGGAAGAAAGAGGAGGAGGATTATCTCTTGTCCTGGGCCACTGGAGAATTACATGTTATGAAGAGCATATTGTCAACATCTTGTCACTGAGCCAGGTTAGTTTTGGCCACCATGCAATATGCCAATCACTGGAAACACAAAGGGCATAATGGCGTATTATTAATGAGGCAGCGGAGCATGGCTTTGCTCATTTGACCACAAATAAATTACCCATCAGGCACCTGTGTGGGGACAAGAGTCAGTGCCTTCAGCTTGTCTGAGGAGCACCAAAGAGGCCCCCAAACTCCTGAAAAACAATTTAGATGGCCATGACCCTCATGACTCCCACATCTGAAGTGTTACGCCATTTGTAGCATAACTCAGAATAATCAACTGCTCAACTGTGTGACCTCCAAGGTGGCTGACTTTCAAACTCAACAGAAAGCAAGTGAATTGAGCCCAGGGAGATTTTTTTTTCTAGTCCAAGTTTCATTCCATTCCAATCAATTCTAGGAAAAATTACATATGATCGACTACACACAAAACTTCATTATTTCTTATGAAGGCCAGTTTGAGGCTGTTTTCCCTGAAGTGTCACAATAGGAGCCTAGTTCCACAGTTGAGCTGCTGTGGTGAAAAAGTTTGCTGTGAGTTCCATGCTGAAAAACAAAACCTTTCTTTAAAAAACTAGAAAGACTCAGCTACGCAGCATGGATGTGTGAGAAATTCATGTGACTAAACCCAAACACATAAACTCACAATTCACGCCTTAATTTTTTTTCACTTTACTGTGTTTAAATTTGCTTCAATGAAGTGCTATAAAGCTGTTTTAAATTATTTTAAAGGGGATTTTCACCAGTTCACCAGTTCTCCATGTTGTCAGAGTTAAATTTTGAAAATGATTTTATTAGTTCTTTGAGGATTTTGTACAATGTGTTGATCATATTCACCCCTCCACAACTCTTCCCAGATCCCCCTCTTCCCTCCCTGCCCGACTTTGTGTCCTGTTTTTATATAACCCATCAAGACAAATTTGTGCTGCCCAAATATTCTTGGCTGCCTAGCCTTCCCCAGGAGTGTAGTTGGACTTACCAGGGGCCATGCTCTTAGAGAAAACTGACTCCCCACTCCCTAAAGCTAATAATTGCCAATAGCTTCACAGCTATTGTGAAACTCCACCCCCAACTCCCTAAGCCGTGCTGTGATTTGGTCCGGCTAGGGCTTGCACAGCTGAGTTTTTATTAGTACATTTCAATATCTAACTTTTAAGTTCCCTCTTGGTAGAAATGGTACTTAGGGAAGGTTCTTCTTTATTGTTAATTCTTTCATGTGTTGAATGTATATGCCAAAGGTATTAAAGTTTTCTAATCTTTTCACTTTATTTTATTTTATCTAAATAACACTTTTTCATTCATACCTTTCCACTTCTTACCAGAACTATCCCAGGTGCCTGGGACAGCAGACTGCTCCTGTTCTTTGTGTAATGCACAGTCTGTCTTGTTTAAATAATAACTCACAGTACACTGCCTTGGTCAAAGCATCAGTAATCCAATAAGCAATGTATTCACTTCTTGGGTTGCAAGCAACAAGGGAAATAGTTAAAGTTTAAAAAAAAATTTCAAGTCTTCTGTAAAAGGCTTATGAATTATACCTTTTTCATTTCATTCAGCAAAAAATGGCCTAAGTTTTTTTTATTGAAGTGTTCAAAGTAAAGAATAAAAAGCAGTGAATAAAACAAATCAAAATAGTGATTCATTGCAAGCATGCAAAATCCAGGAACTGACAGAGTAAAAACTCAAGAGCTGTTCCATTGGCTATTAAATAGACAACTTCCTTTCACCCTCCAGTCATAGGCCCCATGGGAGGGTTTATTAACTTAAGGGGCTAAGTTCACATTAATTAGGCCTAACTGCCCTTGACCACTTAAACAGCTAATCTGTAAAAATGCAGCTGTGTGTGTGCAAGTGTGTGTGTGTTGACAGTTTTCTTCTTTCATATCTCTCTGCAGCAGTGAGACCCCCATCACAAGCATGCATTGTTAAAGAGTACCTAATGACAACACATTTATGTTCACAAACAGGACACTGCTTATGTGGAGAACATTGAAGTAAACAGGCAGCTTCAACCTTGCACACCTTTGGCATGTCCACTCAGATGGCAGGTTTCTCTCTCTCACGTATCTTTTGAGACTGAATCTGGAATGTCCGACTTGACAACACTGAGTAAACTCACACTGAGTGCCCTTGTCCAAAAAGGAAATGGTTGAGCTATCAAGAACTAGCAGGCATTCCATCACTACTTCTTGTCCCCTTGGACTTCCTGGCTTGTTTAATTATTCCATTTGCAGCCACCTCCAGGGAGAATGCTGGGACAAAATCATTCTGGCAACTTGTGAAAGCTATATACTGCTCAAAGAAGAGGCTGTTCCCCCCCCCATCTCCCACCCCGCCCCCCTGCCTACTTCACAGGGCTGCTTAATAAGCAGCAGGGTAACTGGGAATGTGCTTGGCATGAGCTGGGGAAGAGGGCACCGCACTGTTGACTTTTGCAAGCTGACTGGAGGCTCATTTGCACACCTTCTGTCCCCACGGTGCTCATGAATGGGTTGCTAAGCACTTGACAATGCTCTGAGCAGCCCCTACCAACTGTAAAGCGGCAGCAACAGCCCCAATCCCACAGGAAAGGAAGTAGGAATAGTTTGAGTCCCAGTGAGCTGGGACTGCTTCATTTAATAACTTCAGACAATCCTATCTGTCCCTTCAGCACCCCCACAGTCCTGTGACAATGTCCCAGAGATTCAAAGGTAGGTTTCCTGGTGTCTTCAGAACATACTCCCTTTTATTTGTAAGATAGTGGACTTTTGCTCCAGCATGTGTATTGACTTTGCATTCATGTTGTCTGGGCTCCAAAGTTCTTAAGTAAGGAAGTTAAAGGTTGTTGTTAGTATTTTGTTTTGGCTTTTGGTTTTGTTTGTTTGTTTGTTTTAAGTCAAAAAGAAGGGGAAAGGCTGAGAAGGAACTTGGATATCAACTGAGGTAACACTGAGCATAAATGTAGTCTCACTTTGATGACAGTCATCATCAAGTCCCAAACTACGAAACACTGGGGTTGGAAATCTGCATCCTTCACACTTCTATCTGCAACAAAACCCCTGAGCACTGAAGAGACAGAAGGCTATCCCAGGACTTGTCTGCACTGATCTTTTCTTTGTTCAGGATGACTGAACTGTAGAAGCACAGTCTAGTTCAGCCCTAAGAGAAGGCACACCTTCTTGGCTGACATGGGGAAATTTAGACATCTGTTTGGTGTCTCTGCACTCTTGTGGATGTGCATCAACATATTTTACTAAAACGGGTGTACATAGAATGAATTTTTAAGATGAAGTCTCACTATGTAGCCCAGCATGGCTGTAAACAAGAAAACCTCCTGCCTCCTCCCGAGAATGGGGATTACAGGTGTGTAGCACCACCCCCAATTTACACATTGAATTTTGAAGATAAAGGTGACACTGATCCAAGACCTATCGATTCTCAGCAATTGATTCTAAGGAGTCCATGACAAGCCACATGCACACCTGTGCAAGCTCCCTTCGGACCAGACATCTCCTTCCTCTGTGACTGCCCAGTTGTAGAGGCAGGGCTCACTGGGGCTATGTTCCTAAACTCTAACTTACCCTCCCCTGACCCAAAACCTTTGCCCTAATCTGTCCCTAAGGTGCATTATCTCTGCTTGGTGAGGAGAAAAGTGTAACGGTGCAAATGTCCTGAGCACCCTGCATCAGTCACCAATAATTCACCATGAGAGTCCACAGCTCGTGAGCTCAGAGTAAAAATCTATCTGGAAGTCGCTGAACTTGATTTCAAACAAAAACAAAGGTGTAAGAAAAGGGATTTTGGTGTTATATGAGCTAGGTATAGAGCACCTTCCTAGTATTTGAAAGGCTCTGGGTTCAATCCCCAGCACTGCAGAAGGGGAGAAGGAAAAGAAGGAGGAGAAATATGCCACACACACACACACACAGATATATATATATATATATACACACATATGTGTGTGTACATATATGCACATATGTATATACATGACTATATCTACATGTGTATATGTATTGGTTTATATGTTGTTTATCTAAAATGAATATATTCAGAAATGGTTCAAATTTTAAAATATTTGCACAGACTATCAGAATATGACAAATCTGAACATTCGAATGTTCTAAAACCCAAAATTTTTTGAACTTTAAAAAAATTACATTTATTGCCGGGCATTGGTGGCGCACGCCTTTAATCCCAGTACTCAAAAGGCAGAGGCAGGTGAATCTCTGTGAGTTCAAGGTCAGCCTGGTCTATAGAGTGAGTTCCAGGACAGCCTCCAAAACAATACAGATAAATCCTGTCTCGAAAAACAAAACAAAAAAATTACATTTATTTATTTATTTGGTGAAGGATGGTGGGGCACATGCCACTACCCACACACGGAGGTCAGAGGACAGTCTATGGGATTCAGTTCTCTCCTTCCCTCATGTAGGACCCGGGGATCAAAATTGGATCATTGGACTTGGAAGCAAGAACCTTCACCTGCTGAGCCATCTTACCAGCCCCTAAAATCTGAACTTTCGGAGTGCCATACCAGCCCTAAAATTCACAAATGAAAGAGCATTTGGATTTTAGAACATTTTACTAAAGATATATAACCTGTGTATGTGTGTGTGTGTGTGTGTGTGTGTGTGTGTACATATGTGCCTGTGTGTATATACTGGAAATTTTTACTTAATAAAAATGTGTCACATCTCATGCAAATATAATGCACTGTGTCATAAGTAAAGTTTACTGTCATATTGTATCATAAAATTCTAGGCTTACCAGAAAATAGAAAAAATGTCAAGCATTAATCCCTAAACAGTAAAGATTAAGCATTAACTTTGTATCTATCCCATAAAACCGGAAGAAATATAACTTTTAATTGTATTTTCATTGTCTGTTACTATAAAAGGTATTTTAAATCATAAAATATAACATAAAAATTCCAGTAAATAGAAATTCCTAGTAATTTTCAATTTACCATAAAATTGTGTAGGATTTGTAGTATCACCCACATGACCCAAGGGAAAGGCTGAGACAACAGTTCTTTGGAGAGAAGCCAGCAATACCATCTCTTCCCTTTCAAGTTATCTTCTATCCTAGACATCTAGAACACTTGCTTCTACATAGAAAATAAGTCTTGTTTCATTATATTTGTGAGGTATTCACAGCATGCAGTCAGGGCATTTTTTAAAATCTCCTTTCTCCTGATAATAGTGTGTGGTTCAGTTTCCATGACAATACCTAATGCTCAGTCTCACACAGGTACCCACAAGTACTCTGGGTCACATCTTTAGGGTGGGTGAAGGACATAGTTCAGCCGGTAGAATACTTGATTTAGCAGTCATGAAGCCTTGGATACAATCTCCAGCACCACATCAATTGGGAATGCTGCTACATGTTGTAATCCCAGCCCTCAGGAATTGGAAGAAGGAGAATGAGAAGTTCAAGATTAGGGTGGGTAAGATGGCTCATTGGATAAAGGTGCTTGCTGCTAAATCTGATGGCCTGAGTTTGATGCTAGACCCCACAAGATGGAAGGAAAAAACTGACACCCGTTGGTTGACAATCAAGGTCATCCTTAGCTACTTAGAGAGTTCAAGGTCAACCTGAGATGCATATGACCCTGTCAAAATGGAAGAAGGAAGAGAATGGAGGAAGGGAAAAACAAGAGAAAAACTCTTTAGGGCTTAGTCTACTACTGGCAGGTATCTGTCATGTACTAATCTAGGATAATGGTTCCTCATACATGTAGTATTCACTAAAAACAGGGTGGAGCTTCTGAGCCCTGGAATTCCTTCCTAATACCTTAGCATCATGGACTTGACTAGAGCTGGCTGCCCAAGCATCATTCCTACCATAGTGGGCCTCTCCAGTGCCCCAGGGTTCATCCAGCCCACACAGATGTAGACAGATCCACCTGAGCAAGGACCTCCCAGGCTACACAATAGTTAAAGCTTTACTTGGTACAGGTTAATCTAGAGTTGCAGCAAAAATGCGGAATATGGGGCTTGTTAATGTTTCCTATTAAATGTAATCAGAGAGCTCTGTTGTCTGGATGTCAACTTAAAACCACGGTGAGGCCAGATCTCTCTGAAGACAGACACAGCACTAGGACTAAAATCATTTGTCAACCTAGGCTGTCACTTGCACTTGAAGATTCTTTAATCTTCATGAAAAGTATCGTGTGTTGAGTGTGCATTTTACAGCTTACACAGAGCCTTAAGCTACCGGAGTTTGTTCAGGGATTTCATAAATTCCCTAGGCCCTAAGGTTGACAGAAGGGTGACAAGCTACCATCTTCCCTACCGGGTGTTCCTACAATACTCTCCCCCTAGTTCTGGATTCCTCACCTAGGGGACACACAGCACTTAAGAACCACCAGTGACTTCATCTGCTCCGTTAATTTATAAAGAAAGATCTTGACATACAAAAAAAAGTAAGATTTTTAAAGTAAGGCTGAGTTCAAGTTAAAGATCATTTTCACCTATGCGGCAAACAAGGCAGAACATGGGCGCCAAAGGACCACCCTTCCATGCAGCCTTCCACCCCAAGACTCCGGCAGTGCTAACCTCTGGCCCACCACAGAAACCAGAGCCATGAACATATAACACGAGAGGTCTATAGGCCCTTTAGAATTCCTGAAACTGAGACTGAACACACTGAGCAGGGGCATAAGGCCAGCTACAGAATCAAACAGCAGTACCGAGGCTGAACAGAGTGGCCCAAGAGAGCATTGCCCTTGGAATGCATGTGGCAGTTTCCTCTGGGCTACATAACCAGCACCACTATGTAGCAATCATGATGACCTTCTGAAGACCTTGGCTCACAGTCATGGCAACGAAATAAACAGACCCACACAGCAGATAGCTAGGTCTGTGGTAATGGGGCTGTTAATATTTCCCTCTTGGAGGTAGGATGAAGGGTCACAGGACACTCCTTTGAGACTGGAGTCACAGCTCACTCCTGCCCCAGCTACCAAAGCTCCTAGCAATGCTAAAGCATATAATAGGTAAAAAATTGACCAGGTGGGAGTTTGGTGCCTCAGAGCTGCCCATGAAGGCCCATGCTCAACACACTTGTTTATTCCCCAATCTAGATATCACAGAATCTTACATGTGCCCCCAGCTTCCTTTTCTTCTTTTTCTCTTCATTTAATTCATCTAGGGAAAAACAAACAATAGCCTGGTGTTCACTGAACCCCTTGTCTATATACCCTACACCCAAGGAAGCTGGGAGATTCAAAAGAAGCAGTCATGGTCTATTGGCCATTTAAGTCTACCAACCCTATGACAATTCCCATCCTTCAGCTGTGATTGTTTTCAATGTTCTGTCTTTTGAGACCTTCAGGTCCTCCATTCCTCTGCTCAAGGTCAACAGGAAGTCTTGATGAGATGGAGACCCCCAGCCACCAACTCCCATGGTGCTGCTCCCCTCCCCATCTCAGCAGGTGAGCTGCGCTCCTCTCTGAGCCCTTTGTCTTGTGAGGACCTCTTCCTCTTAGTTAAAGCCTTTCTCCTCCAGCTGTCCTCTGGCACTCCTTCCGTTCTCATTTCCATCCTTTTCTAGATCAACTCCATCAATACAAACACGTTGTTGCTGCAATCTTAATAATAACAACAATAACAATAGTAACAAGGAGCAAGACATGGTGGAGCTTGCCTTCAGTCACAGCCAGCTCCGTTCGAGTCTCCTACTCCTGCCAGGGTCAGCAGTAACCTTCGAGCTGACAAAGGGACTGGTCAGCTGTGTTCTCATCTTCTTCACTGAACAAGCACTGCTTTGCACAGCCGAGGAACCCTTTCCTGAACACTTGCCTTTAAGGGTGTCATTCTTCCCTTTCGTGTTTTTGGGTTTTATTTTTCCTCTCATTCCCTGTTCTCTTTTATCGGTTCTCCATCATCTTCTTGACTTTTCAAACCCTAGTTCTCAGTCCATTCAAATGCTTAGAAGTACTAAAAAAGCACTGAATATCCAGGCACTGCCAAGTTCTGGTGCCTGGTTATTCATCCAGACAAATGGCCAGTCAGCTCCACAGACAACACACACAGCGGTGCCCACAACTTACAGACTGAGTTAGAGTACCGGCACCCATACTGAGCAGCTCGCAAGCCCCTGTGACTCCAGCTCCAAGGCAGTCCATTATCTCTGGTCTCTAGGTGCTTCCACACATTCCTCACATAATTAAAAAATATAAAGAAATGAAGACTTACACTGCATTCATGTCCTAGGGAGTGAGTGCTAACAATGTATGCATTCATAACTTGGAACTAAGTGATTTTTTTTCTTTTTGGTGCTGAAGGGAGACCCCAGAGTCTATCTAGCACACACCATGTCTATACTCCTCTGCTAAGCGTATCTCCAACTGTCATGCCAGCATGTGTAATGCTGTAGGTCTCATTCCAGAGCTACCCTGAACCAAAATGTCCTCTCCAATCCCCAATATGCAAATGAGTTCCTGCCCAGTGACAAGAAATTTGCAACCTTAGGCTTCCATTCTCTCTAAGAAAATGGAATATACATGCACTACAAATCTCACAGGGATCTGTGAGGTATTTTATGTTATTTGTTCTCTGAGGATTATTAAAAATGATGTCATGTGTATTATTCTGATATAACACCCTATTAATAACCAATTATTTTACATTAGGCTAAGCTAATTTATTACAAAAACCGATATAAAGAAAGTTAAAGTTAGGATGTCTGGTATTTGGGATTCTAGTTTTCTTTACGTTGGTCCAAAGTCGTTTCAAATAAACTCATGTCCTTAGTCATTAAGACAGAAGAGGAATTCTTCATTTCAAGCTCACTCTCAAATACCTTTCTTCTACCGGTGTGTCATCATTAGTATTATCATCTGGGTTCCACAGATTCTTTCCAAGGAAAATTCAGTTAAGCACAGGGTGGTGGTGTTTTCTGCCTTACATCAAACCATTGCAAACACTTCTCACGCATCAAACTTTTACACAAACTGTGTTTTCATTATCATTTGAAGTAATCTTTAAGGAAACACTTGAATAAATTCTGGGTGCTTAAGTAAGACTCACTTTTGCAATTCTGGGCTGAGTACAACTGATACCATTATGGTTCCCCTGCCCATTCCACTTTCTGATCATGAACCTCTAGTTAACAATGTGCTTCGATTTGGGGGCCATAATACTAATTCTTGAAGTTGACTGTTAGGCATTACTATACAATACTCAATTGCTTCCATGGAAAAAAACATGTGAGATTTATCACATTTAAGAAATAGCTGTATTCTTTTAATAGGGAAAAATAAAACATGTCCTTAAAAGTGTCATGGAAACACAGCATTTGCTCATTCATACCTCCAAAGACTCTGAGTGTCTTAACATTGTTGCATGGTTAAAAGCTGGTATTAGCCAAAATAATGAACCTGTTACCCCAACAGTGTTCAAAGTCTCCCCATACACTGGAGCTTTCATTTTACAGCAGAGACAGCACTTCTGTCCGATGACTTCTCATTGCAGTCCCACAGCAACTCCCCACAACAGGTCTAGCTTGAGGCATTCCCTCCCCCCCCCCCCCCCCGTTTTTGGTTTTTGTTACAATCTGTTTTGGTGTCAGATTGACTCCAGCTTTCAGGCTTTGCCGGTCTCTTTTTTAGGCATCAGGCCCTTTCAGTCTCTGGATGTGTTAACTGAGGATACAAAACAGGCACCCAGAGCAGATCTGCACCACTGCTATAAGTCAGATTAAACATCTAAAACAACCCCTTTTCTCTCTTGATCAGTGAAGCAAGAGCAGCCTAATATTTTGAAGTGTAATTTTATTATCTGAAGTCAGCTAAAAACAAATTCACACCATCCTGAGAACAGACCTCCCCCAAATTTCTCAGGTCAAAAGAGAAATTCTCAGGTCCATTCTTCCAGTCTGTGCTGAGGACACAGCTGGTGTCCTGTTTTCACAATGTATCAAGGCACAATTCAGCTGGGAAAGCAACTCAACAGTCTTGGGAGACTCAAAAAGTTGTAATAACAGAACAATACAATCTGTCCAGCTTACAAGAAGAGCAAAAACTAATTTCTGGGTGAGATACAATCAGTCCAATTTCTCCAATTCTTGGTTTCTAGTTTAAAATCTACCTCTAGCCTTTGACACATGGGCTGTATGACAACACTATGCCCACCCTTCTGTGCACGACCAGGGTTGTTATGATGGAATCTGGTGTTCAAAGGCACCTTGGAACTGGAGGAGAATCTTTTCAGAATAATGTAGAACCCTGAAGACATCCCAAAGAAAGGACCTGAACTGATGTCTCTATCTCTACCTCACTCTCTCAAGAAACCCCTTGGACAGTTGTGGGTCCCCCCACTACACTGCTACACAGGTAGAGGCAGGAGGTCCACAATTTCAAGGTCAGCCTGGACTATATATCAAGGTCCTGTCTCAATATGAACAATAAAAACAATGTCCACTACACCATGAAAGTGAGAGAAAAGCTTTTTGGGAGTCAAGCATGTTAAGATGTCAATCTGAAAAATGATACAACATGATTCCATAAACCAGATTATTTAATGTCATGTTTCTCTTTATATTTATATCCTTTCATTGCCCCATAGCATTTGTTGAACTCCAGTTTAAAGGTTTAGCCTGAACTTAATGGAGCAAAAGACTTGAAAGACAAGACTATAAATCTTACCACGATCGCACTCCTATTCTCCCCCCCCCCTTGGAAACCTTGGCAAAGCTCAGCTGTAGGTTCCCAGCAGTCTAGCGGGTGATACTCTGACTTTGATAAGAGAAAGCTCCTACTTCTAGCTGAGCCCCCAGGAGGAATCACTGTGAATGGTTCTACTAGGAAGCTTCAAGATTGGCAAGGAAACTTGTCAGGACAGAAAGCCAGAGAATGCAGGCTCTCTACACCTGTTGTGACAGGGAGCCTCTAGGACAGCAGTTCTCAATCTGTGGGTCATGACCCATTGGCATCAAATGACCCTTTCAGGGGGGTCACCTAAGACCATCGGAAATAACAGATACTTGCATTGTGATTCATATAGTAGCAAAATTACAGTTGTGAAGCATCATTGAAAATACTTTATAATTGGAGGTCAGCACACCATGAGGAACTGTGTTAAAGGGTGGCAGCATTAGGAAGGTTGAGAAGCACTGCTCTAGGAGCTTGGAACTGGTGAAAGGTGAAGAGAGGCACGTGCTGTGACAGCCACTCTACCCTGAAAGTAGGCACGGAATGGCAGCCTGAGACCTAGAGCCTCAGGTGCACAAAGATGTTGTCAAAAGGCCCAGCTTCGCTGCTGAAGCTGACCATGGTTCCACAAGCTTTAGTCCTTACAGAAAAGCAGTGTCCACTCCTATCAGGGGCTGT
This sequence comes from Mesocricetus auratus, assembly GCF_017639785.1. Taxonomy (NCBI): domain Eukaryota; kingdom Metazoa; phylum Chordata; class Mammalia; order Rodentia; family Cricetidae; genus Mesocricetus; species Mesocricetus auratus. The sequence continues at coordinate 10,658,178 of NW_024429196.1, forward strand.
GTCATACGTGCTTACCTCTCCAGAGGATACACACACTCTCATGGAGTCAGCCTGTCTTTGGACAGAGCATGTAAGACATGTGGTACTTTTGAAATTAACAAAAACCTAACACAAGCAAGACAACAAAACAAAAAGGAATAGAGGAAAGGAGGAAGGCCAGGGGAGAGGGAAGGCAGGACTCCTGTAAAGCACTTCAGTTCCCCAGTGAAGAGCTGCGGTGTAGCGTAGTGGATTTGCCTAGCACACAGAAGGCCCTGGATTCAATCCCTACCACAACAGTAAAAAAGACAAACGGTTCTGATGAGATCAGGCCCCTGTCCTCCACACGTACATTGTGGCATGTGTATATGTACACACACACACTAAATGAAAAAAAGGCCGCAGATATTAAAAAATGATAGCAATGAGCACTTGCAGAGTTGACCACAGTGGCACAAACCTGTAATCCCAAGTACTTGTGATCCTAAGACCAGGTAAAGCAGGAGCATCCCAAAATCATAAAACCAAACAACTTCCCCAACCAGGGCTGAGATTTCACTGCATCTTTTCATTGATCCTCTGTGCCCAACAACGTCCTAAGGTCACCTTAGCAACCTATGGCAGCAGATTGGCAGTGGTGGCAGCAGGTGGGCAGTTACCAAAAACACTTAAGGAAAAAAAAGGCAGTCCCTTCACTTTCCTAGAAAGACAGAGCAGTCGGCTCAAGGATGACCAGGGCTGGCAACTAGACTCACAGACCCACAGCCATCTCCTCCTCCAGGAAGGCATGCTGGGAAAACACCTTCACAATCCCCTTAACAACAGAAAAAAATATTCCCTAATTCATTGAAAACACAACAAGCATTTGCATTTAATTGTTGTTTCAGGAAAATTAGATAAGCTTTACATAACAAATATCCATATCTTGCTTCACAGTAGACTTGAAAACAAAAGTATTTTCCATTCTTTCTCAGCAATTCCTTTAACCCCTAGGCACATTTATTAATTCATTTGCAAGCTTATTATGTACCCACTGAATAGTTGCATAGCATGCAATGTCAGAAGTACAGATATAAGAAGCCACAATCTCTGCTTCCTAGGAATTTATGCACATACATAAGTTGAAAGTGTTAGGATGCTGTGGAAAAGAGTACAAATGTAGGTTGGTCATGAGGAAAAAAATATTAAAGTTTGTCTAAGAAATGGAAGACTTTCTATTGAAGTTTATTTCTCCAGCCCCCCTCCCCCTCTTTTTTTTTTTTTAACAGAAATTGCTAAAAATTTAGCTTGGGTCAATCTCTATTACTGTCTCCCTCCTAATATAAACCTGACTATTTTAAAGTGGCATGTGTGGCTGGTGCTTTTGGAGGCCAAGGAAGATGTCCCCTTAAACACTAAAAAGCTGAGTCTAGAACAGCACTCACTGCTGTTCTAGAGGACCTGAGTTTGGTTCCCAGCACCCATGTCAGTGACTCACAGTCACCAGTACCTCCAGGCCCATGAGATCTGGCACATTCTTCTGGCCTCTGAGGGCACCTACACACACACACACACACACACACACACACACACACACACACAAGCACACTCAGAGACACAAACACAAAAATCAAAAATAAATAAAAAAATAAACCTCAGGGGCTGGAGAAACGGTTCAGAAGCTAAGAGTACTTGTTGCTCTTGCAGAGGAACAAGTTTGGTTCCCAGCACCCACACAGCAGCTCACAGCTGACTTTAACTGCATTTCTAGAGGCCCTAATACTCTGTTCTGGACTCCAAGAGCACTGAATGCAAAGACATATATGCAAGCAACACATCTATACATATAAAATAATAATAAATTTAAAAGGATCTATTAAACAGTTAACCCGTCTTAAAAATCACAGTTTCAATACAAACAGAGAACAACAAAACCCTATTCCATCTGAACCCCCTTCCCCAGTTCAAATTGCCTACACTCTTTAAAGACCCTTTAGTAAATAAACTGCTTATGAGTGAGGTGCTTTCCATTCACTAGAATAAAGTGGAAGCTTTCCCTGGCCATATTTTCCCAGTTGTCTTATTGTTGGCCTTACTCTGACTTCAGTTTAAGAAGATGGCCAGTCTTTCCAGCTCACCAGGACTCGGGGCTTCCAGGCTCTCCTTGAACTGTCTCTTGAGCATTGCTCACCCCAAGTCACCTGAGCACAACTGAGTTCTGGCGCTCCTGGAGGTTCAGGTGGCTTCCTCCGAGGAGTCTTGTGTGATCTTGTGACTTCAAAACCAGTAATCTCAAAAGAGGGACCTGGCCGAAGGTGGACAGAATAGAAAACGAAACTGAGCTGGAAAGGAACATGAAGCTGGAAGCACCCCTCCTCACCCCCTCGCCCCCATGACACTCCCCTCACCCCCACCCCCCACTCCAGCGCTGTGCCTCCAGTGCTGATTGGGAGTGCCCCATTCATAAGCGCCTAGATGCTCACTATGGAAAAACACGCTTCCATTGGGGAGCGAGAAGAAAGAGTCGTGCTAGATAGAAACTCTCAGTGCTTTTAAGGGCTTTTGCATCCTCAAAGCAGTAGCCACTCTCAGGGTGTGGAAAGAGGAAGGGGACCCATGCCCAGAGAGTGTCCTACTGTTGCCTGGTGCGGGAGCTCATTAGGGCATGAGGTGTGGGTTGGCCTCTGGCTGGGGTTTCCATTCAATCTGTCATTTTTTTTCTCTCTTCACATTTTCCACACTGCACTAAAATTCCTCTCCAGAAAAGCGTTTATCTTTCCTATTGCTGTTTCACAGCCTGTCCCTATTAACAGATCTTCAGGAAGAACTCGCTGGTACCTGTAAAAAATATTCACTGATTTTACAAGCGGAACATCACACACAAACATCCAATTTTCTTTCCTCCCCATTCCTTTCCTCCTAGCCTGCCCTCTGCCTGCTACCCACTCATCTCATAAACTCAAACCATTTCAACCCCCTCCCTCCCTCCCTCCTCCACTCTGTCTTCTCTTTTACTCTTTTGTTTGTTTGTTTTGAGAAGTTTCATCTCCCATACTTTAAGCTGACTTCCAGAAACAGAAAAGCCACATTGAGACTTCTCAGACTGTCTTATTTTATAGTATTTGTGTGTGTGTGTGTGTGTGTGTTGGTTATACTTGTATGAAAAGAACTATTCTTCCAGTTTCTTAAAAACCCGTTTTTAATTATAAGAAGTAACACTGAACTTCCTTTTTGTCATTTTTATTTGTTTTCTGTTTTCCTGAGGATTGGCCCAAAGCCTCTAGCATGCTAGGCAAATGCTACTTACCTATAGTCCTGGCCCCCCAAGAAGTAAATTTAAGCTAGATATTTGGAAATATCAATCTAGGAAATGAGAACATTTTCTCAAGCTAAAAGCCAGGTGCTTTCCTATTAATATTGGAGTATCTTGCCGCTATTCCAAGTCCTGAAGCTCTTGTTTCTATGCAATGCTTTAGGTTCGTTGAACTCATCCTAATGCTCCCTTTCCTGAGAAAACCTCAGACTCCTCCCACTTTCCCTCTTGACCAAACCTGTCAAGCTGAAGTCCAAGTTCACCTGTGCACACAACTATATCACTCACTTTTATCTTAGTTCCTCTAGGCTCTAGCATAGGTAACAAACTCAAAAGTCAGCGTTTATCTGCATAATCTAATCTCAGTGTTGTGGACAGTCACAAGAGTGTGCATGCATACCAGAGAGGTGAACAGACTCCTCAGGGCTGTCCACAGGCTGCATGATAAGGAAAGCTGAGAACACAGTAGGAGAAGGAAGCTCTCAAGAAAGGCAAAAGCCAAGTCAAATGAGATTATAGGAGCAGAATGATGGAGAGTCATTAGAGAGTTCATACAGGCATCACTCTTTCCCAGATACTGTTTGGGCATGCATTTAGAGTCACCTGCTACATATGGAAGCCACAAAACCACTTAAGACGCTGACAGTGGCTTAGACTACACAGAAAAGAAGAGGTGGTAAATAGACAGACTGGTTGGTTGGTTGGTTGGTTGGTTGGTTGGTTGGTTGGCTGGTTGGCAAGATGTACTATATAGACAAGGTGGACCTTGAGTTAGCTATTTTCCTGCCTCTCCCTTTGATGCTAAGATAACAGGTATGTACTGCCATACCAAGCATTGGAATTACATTTTAGAGGTGGACTAGGCAGGAACTTCTGACAGATTGGCTACAGTAGCAAGAAAATAGGTGGATCTATTGACATGAGAGAGACCAAAGGTCAGTAAGTTGAATCAGCAAGAATCAAGAGTTCATTCTGGGACTTAGTAAATTCAAGATTTTTGTCCAAATGAAACACGGGCTTGGAGAAGAAGATGGAGCTGGATACGTGGATATAGAATTGAGAGAAATGTTTTGCACTGAGACTATAAATTGAAGACTCATCAACAAATAAATGATGTTGAAAGCTAAGGCCTCAATTGAGACCACCCACAAAGTGTGGCTAAAGTGGAAAAATCTTGCAAGAGAATACACAGTGGCTAGTGGACCACTGGTAGGAGTCATCAGAGACATTGGGGAAACAAAGGTCTCCTGTGAGGCAGTCACTGGCTACTGACTCTGAGTGGGGCTCTGACCTCAAAGCAGTAGAAGAGAAGTCTGGGAGGCATGGAGAAAGATGAGGCAGGTCTTTAGTTTGTCTTCCCCTACCCTCTACTAAATGTCCAAGTGCTGAAACTGTGGTCTTAATCCGGCATCACTGAAAGATAATGAGTCTTTAGGAGATGATCAAACCAAAAAAGGAAGTCAAAGCCTTTCACAAGGGCTGAGTAGGAATGGGTGAGTTCCCGCTTTTGCAGGAATTCATTGAATCTTATGAGGGCAGGTTGTTGCCTCACATGCTTGACCCCAGCTGCATGCTTCTCCTCTGTGAGCTGAACATCACATGACTCTTCTTTGAAGTCAAGCAAATGTAGGCAGTATGTTACTAGTCCTCCAGAATAGTGAGTCCATCTTTCTTTTTAATTTACTGGGACTCAGCTTTGCTTGTTTGATTTTTTTTTTCAGCACAAAATGAGTTAAGACAGGCAATAAAGTAGCATGCCTAGACAAATTCTCTAAAAATTATGGGCATGGAAAGAAGAGAAATAGAAAAGTAACTGGAGAGGTTCCAAAATATCAAGAAAAGCATTAAGAATGTTTGCATGCTAATGGGACAAATTCTGTATAGAGGAGGTGACCAGTATATCAGTCAGGAGGATAAAAATTCAGGTACACGATGACATTCAGAGCACAAACTAAGAATCCATGTTGATACAAGATGGACATGTCAACAGAAAGAAAGAGAAGAAGTCAAGAGTGAGATGAGACCATTCATGTGGGAAGGGAGGACACAGACATGTACGGGAGCAGGTCTGTGGAGTCTGAACACACAGCACAGGAAGGATGAATGGAAGTGAAGAGGAGAAAGGCAAAAGGACACATCTGTCCACTTCACAAGAAAGGGCACAGATGTGCGAGATGTCTTAGGATAACTTGGGTGCGGGCTGGGCAAATGGTGGGAGTGGTTGGAGGGGGAAGCAGGGGTATAGTATGCCAGGAGAGTTTGGACTTGGGGCATGCTGGAAGATGTTAAGCAAGGAAGAGACACCATCAGGCTGGTATCTTAGAGATTATTGGTGTATGCAGATAAATTGTTGAAGAGAAGAGTCTAAAACAAAAGTGGAGTAGGAACAATGTGATGATCCCCATGCACAGTGGGTGACACAGTCGTGGTGGTGGAGAGAAACAGGCAGATTTCTGAAGTACTTGGAAAGAGACGACAGAATTTGAATCAAAATACACTTGCTTACAGTTTTCTTAAGCAAGCATTACCTGTTTTTTAAATCCAGGTGACTACTGTCGTAAGTGTAAAATCCTATGTTCTTTGGTAGATTCAGCAGCAATAGCTGTATCTCCTTATGGAGGGCCTGGTGGGGCCACTCCATGCCTCCAGCTGCCTCTTATATATGAGTACACAGCTTTGGCTAGGTGATTTCCTTCACCAAAATTAGTCTGCCGGGGCTACACAGCACCTTGCTATGTCCTTTCCTGCAAGGGACACGGACCAGTAGAGATCACACCTCCTGGTGACCTAGTAGCTGGGTCACACATAAGAGAAAATATCAGTGGTACCTTGAATATGTACAGTGATCTAGCCATCACAACATGTTATTGTTCATACTTTTTGGTCCTATTCATTCTATAATGTGGTCAGAACAGGGTTATTTCTTGTTATTGATCAAGGATTCTTAAATTTTATTTTTCACTCTAGACCTTATTTTGTATGAGAAATTTCATGCAACATAGGTAAGTAGGTGTATATAAAATAAATATACAAATTGAGCTTTTACTAGTAACAAATCATAAATGTTTTAAAGTAACTAGGTCTGGGGATACAGCTCAGTTGGTAGATTTCCTGCCTAGCTGGGTTCAGTCCCCCAACACTACATCAATCAATTACAATGGAATTTACTTGTAATCCCAGCACTCAGGAGGAAGATATCAGAGGCTCTCAAGGTCATCCTTAGCTACATAGCAAAGTCTGAGGCTAATCTGGACACATGAAATC